>NC_080790.1:67965799-68600799 GCF_028018385.1 Neofelis nebulosa
ACCTCATGAATGGGACTGGTGCCCTTATAACAAGAGACCAGAAAGCTGACTGGCTCTCTTTCTGCCGTATGAGGACAGAATGAGAAGTTGGTAATCTACAACCCAGCCAGGGCTCTCACCAGAATTTGACAATGCTGGCACTCTAATCTCAGACTTCCAGCCTTCAGAACTGTGAGAAATAAAGTTCTGTTGCTTATAAACCACCAAGTCTACAGGACTTTGCTACAGTAGCCCAAACTAACACAAAGACTTAGGAATAAAGTCAGCAAGGAAAGCACAAAATCTTAATGATGATAGCCATAAAACCATACCGAAGGATAAATTTAAAAATCTGAGAAAATGAAAAGACATCCATATTCTTAGATGGGAAAATTTAATAACAGTTCTCTTAATGTCATAAAAGTGTGGAATTAAAAAGCAAGTAAAATATGGACTCCTAAAGAGAAAAGGAACATTAGGTAAAAGCTAAAAAAATCTGAATAAACTATGAACTTTAGTTAATACTAATACATCACTACTGGTTCATTAATTGTAACATAAGTATCGTACTAATATAAAATTTTAATGGGGGAAAGTGGGCGAGAAGTACATGGAAACTCTTGGTAGTATCTTCACAATTTTTCTGTAAATCTAAAACTTCTAAAAGATAAAGTTGGGGCTTTTTTAAGATTTTATTTTTAAGTAATCTCTACACCCAATGTGGGGTTCTCACATCCCTGAGATCAAGAGTTGCTTGCTCTACTGACTGAGTCAGCCAGGCACCCCTAAAGTTTATTTTAAAAAGCATATTTGTAAGACAATCAGGGAAGTTAAAAAAAAAAACAAATATAGTTTCAATTAAATGGATAAAAGTATCTTAAAGTTTAGAGAGAAAATAAATGCCCAAGAAAGCAAATAAATGAATAAAAAAAATAGTGAAGGGAAATAACCTATAAAGCCAGCATAATTAAATCAATATGGAGTATTAGTCTAGGAATAGGTAAACAGATCTATTAAGGAAAGAGAACAAAACCCAGAATCCAGAAACAGAATCCAGTTTACATGTGATTTTAATACATGATAAAAATGTATTTCAATTTGATGGGGAAAGAGCGATTATTTAAAAATAGTGCTGGCACAACTGGCTGTTACATCATGGTAGAAAATAGTCCCCAGTCTCATATTCTAAATAAAAAACAAATTCCAGATGGAATAAATGCTTAACATAATAAATAAAGCATCAAAAAGGTAGAAGGAAACCTAGGGAACAACATTTATGATCTGTTTCTTAACCAGAAAGAAAAGATAACTATATGTGAGTTTATAAAAATTAAAAACAATTCGCATCGCAAAAAAAAAAAAAAAAAAAAAAAAAAAAAACTATCATAAATAAACAAAACTAATGAATAGGCAAAGGATAGAATTGGGAAAATACTTGCAAAAGAGATTACAGATAATGAGTTAGTAATCATTACCAATATACAAAAAGCTCTTAAACATTGGCAAGAGGCAAGCAGCCCCACAGACAAATGGGTAAAGGATGTGAAAGGGAGTTAGTTCATGAGAACAAACCCACATAGCCACAAGCATGAAGATGCTCAAAATAACCAGTAATTAGAGAAATGCAAATTACAGTGAAAAAATACCATATCACTCTACACCCAATCAGATCAAAGAAAAATTAGACAGCAATAATACCAATTGCCCACAGGACGAAGAGAAAAAAAATGTAAATTGTTTACAGCTGTTTTGAAAAGCAGTCTGACAAATATTTTTAAATTAATAGTACACAGATACATCAACCAACAAACTGCACTTCTGGGATTCTATCTCCCAAAAATAAAATCACCAATAAAATGTTTATTATAGCATTGCTCTTATTGGGAAAAAAAAAAAAAGAGAGAGAGAAACAAAATGAATTTTCAGAAATAAGGTAATAAAAAATGGTGCACTAACACTGTCAATTAAGCGGCCGTTGAAAAGAATGAATTGAAGCTCTACCATCTGACTTGGACAGATTTTCTGGGATGTATTTTTGTTTTGCTTTGGTTTTTTAATTTTTTTTAATGTTTATTTATTTTTGAGAGAAAGAGTGCAAGTGGGCGAGGGGCAGAGAGAAAGGGAGACACAAAATCTGAAACAGGCTCCAGGCTCCAAGCTGTCAGCACAGAGCCTGACGTGGGGCTCGAACTCACAAACTGTGAGATCATGACCGGAGCTGAAGTCCGACACTTAACGGACCGAGCCACCCAGGTGTCCCTGTTTTGTTTTGTTTTTTAATTTCAGTATAATTGACATATGGTGTTATATTAGTCTTAGGTGTACAATATAGTGATTCATCAATTCTGTACATTACTCAGTGCTCATCATGAGTGTAATCTTAATCCCCTTCACCTATTCCACCCATCCCCTTACCCGCCTCCCCTCTGGTAACCATCTGTTTGTTCTTTACAGTTAAGAGTCTGGTTTTTGGTTTATCTCTTTTTTCTTTGTTCATTTGTTTTGTTTCTTAAATTCCACACATGAGTGAAATCATATGGTATTTGTCTTTCTCTGACTTATTTGGCCTAGCATTATACTTTCTAGGTCCATCCATGTTGTTGCAAATGGCAAGATTTCGTTCTTTTTTATGGCTGAGTGATATTTCATTATATATATACGACACCCTCTTTATCCATTCATCTGTCAATGGACACTGGGGCTGTTTCCATAATTTGGTTATTGTAAATAATGCTGCAATAAACACAAGGGTATATATATAAATATCTTTTTGAATTAGTGTTTTCATTTTCTTTGGGTAAATACCCAGTAGTGGATCAGATGTATATGAGAAGGTGAATATGGAGACAAACATGGGAGGAAACCCACCCAGTTGCCAATATAGATTACTTGTAGAACTGAGAAGGAAAAGTGGGTGTGCAGGGGTTGAAAAGAAAAATTGGGTAGCATGTATGATATGATTATATTTATGTTAAGGATATTAATCAAAAATGGCTACAACATGGATTAGGATATAACATGATAGGCATGAGAGTCAATCCTCCATGCAGCCTGCATTCTCAATACCTCATAGTCATTTGGCACTTTCTCATCCATTGAACTGTTTACAATAGAAATCTCAGAATTTTTTCTTGTATGCTTGTGTGGCAATCCTACTGATAATTATTGTTTTTCATTAACTGTTAAAATAATTTTATGAAACTAAAATTGTAGACCCCACTTTCCAAGTTGGGGTACAGTTTTACACAAACACAAAGTGTGTACTTATACATAAAGAAGTTAGGAAAAATAAGGAGTCAGTGGTTATATATTTACTGATTGATGAATGTCTATAAAATGAAAAAAACTAGTTACAGAAGAATATGCATCAAGTATTCTATTTCAGTAAAAACAACCAAACCCTAAATAAATGCTTAGTTTTAAGTGAAAGAGAAAGCTTCAGAAAATATTCACAAAGCCACAGGCACAGGTGCCATCAAGGGGAGGGAAGCCGAAGGGAATGGGGCAGATTACTAGCTTAATTTTTTTTTTATCTTTCAGCATCTTACTACTTCACTTATTACAATAATCAAAAAAGTATTAGCCTTGAAATCTAAAAACATTAAGTAATGAGAACAAAAATAAATTGCAAACAATAAAATGAATTAAATTGGGTATGATAAGATCCATTGTGTAGATTAAACGAGAAAACCTATGTGAAGTGTTTAGCATATTGTCTAACATTGCAAATACTCAATAAATGTTAGCTCTTTTTTATTAGGAAAAAAAAAGACTACAAAGAGTAGTGGAACTTACAAAAAAAGAAGGCTTTTGAATGTGACAGGGCACTTTTTTCTATGTTACTGAATCTGATCTCTTTTGGAATACAAGGATTCATTATCATAACCATATAGCTCACAGAATACACTTTCATTGACAGCAAAAATAAAATTACAATTACATAAATAATATACTTAATAAAAAGGAGAGGGCAGCCTTTTTGCCTTGAAGTCTACTTTAAGAACTTTAAGAACGATCCAAAGGCACTATGCTTCTTCACAACTACTTTGGATAAGAGATATGTGGGCCCAGGATGCTTCTCCCAGGTTAGAAGAGACAGAACTCAATTCAAATAGACTAGAGTGACACTATTGTTCTTTTTGAGGGCCTGCCCAAGTGGGAAATCCATTCCTACATGTACAAATTCCATTCCCAGATCTGAGGACATCCTTGCTAGTATGCCTAAAAACATGTGAGTTGAGTTGTATCCACAAACTGAATTTGGTCCATCAATACTATTCTTACTGTCCAATGAAGCATTAAAAAAAGTTCATAAATTGCATAAGTGCATTATTAGTCTTGCTACTTACATGGAGTTGACTTTCTCTTCAGGGCCTTGCACTTGGCCTGTCACAGTCCCTTTGCTGGTATTCTTCACCCAGCCAACCACTCCTATTTTCCTAGCCTCATCTTCTGTATACTGGTTTCAGGAGAAAATATGAGAAACAAAATCCAACATCAAAAACTGACTGATAATTTTCTTTCCTAAAATATAGTCTATGCCAAAAATTGTGTAGCTGACCTACAATCATACCTCTGTTCGCAAGAATCCTCACTTAAGTGGTATTTTTTAGTAAATTCCTCTTTCAGTAAAGACAAGCACATTATAAAACAATAAACTGATAGCGGGAATTACTTCAGAAAACAGTTTCCGTGATGTGTTTTGGGATCCATAAAATTCAGTTGCATAGCCACCATGCCTGCTAAAAGTGAATTACATTGTCTGGTTCCAAAAGATGATCACTCCGAGATTTTCAATCACTCAGGAAAAATACGGAGTTATGATCAATACAAAGAATTCAATTAAAAGATTCTGATGTCTTCCATTGGCTGTGGACTTGCCACACACACGTTGTTAATTGTCTATAGATAAGTTTATTTCTCCTATTATTCTTAACAGTTTTTAAAAATTCCTTTCCTCAGTTCCAATTTCAGTTATGCTACTGGCAAATGAAAACCTAGCAACATTTTGATTTTGAACTATTTTAACTATATCATACTAAATTCTTGTAGATCTCATCTACTGGAAATTTTTAAAAACATGGTCTTCTGTTTGGAGGTCATAGTGACCAAGAATCTATACACTCTACATCCCCAATGAAATGAAGCAATACAACCCAAGATGGTTATAGCCAGAATTTATGTTGGAGCCAGTTCTGAAAATAATAATGAAAAGGGACAGAATCTGAACTGTGGGGGGAGGGACTATCTCAAAACAAGGAGACTTTACTGGTTGGGAACATGTTAGAGCCCTCAGAGGTTAAGAACAGAGAGCTAATAACCTAGTGACTGCCACCTCAAATAGTAGGTAAAAACACATGCACATTTAACTTTTAGGAAAGGAGTATATTAACAAAATTAAAAAATGTGAAGCAATAAGGAGTCTTAACTTCTAAAAACCGAGAACCACTTCCTTATGCAACATGAGCATTTTTCATTTTGCAATTCAAGATACAGACATTTGCCTGGAGGGGGTTCTTCGATCCAGAACAAGGGGAAGATACCATACTTTATATTCTATATACCTAACCAAAACATTTAATTTGATTATCCCAGTAGAAGTACTTTTGAAATTCATACAAAACATTAACTAAAAACGAGGCAGGCTGAAATGTTTTTAATAGACTACTTTTAAAAGACAGCTTTAATCAACAACTTCAAGCAGTAATTTGGAAGAAATACAAATACTTCATTTGCTGTCAAGGATGGAGAATAAGCAGTAGGCTAGCACTAAGTAGAAAACTGCTCTATGTCTGTGAATAGAAATAACAGTAGGGAGAAAATGGCAAAAAAAAAACAAAAAAAAACAAAAAAAAACCAACAGTAAACAGACTTACTGACTTACCATTCTGAAGCAAACACCTGTATTAAAAAAAGATGAAAAGAAATGTCAGTTTGTCTACCTTTAAAAAAAAGGTATATATTTCCTGACTTAATTTTTATCTAGTCCATTAAATAGTAAGTAAATGAAATGAACAAAACCTTTTACATCTGAACATATTCAGAAAGTATTTTTAAAAATCATTTTCTTTTAAAATAAAAACGAAAAAGGAAGACTATTTTTGGAGAAAGATAGTAATATTCTGAAACCAAAGAATCATGAAATGCCACACTGCATACTCATTCCATTTCAAAAAAGTAAACAAAACAAAATACTGATCACAAGGACTATTGAGTAAATTTGGCATAAATTTATACATCCTCGGCTTTTAGAATTTCTTCTTTAAGTGCAAGGACTAAATTCAAGTTAGAATGTAATAAAAACATTTCTGTTTCCATTTTAATTCCACATTCTGGAAAAGGCAAAACTACGGGGATGGGAAACTGATGAGCTGTTGCCAAGGGCTGAAGGAAGAAGGGGTGCTGTAAAGGGGCAAGAAGGAACTTTCTGGGGTGAAGGCACTGCTCTGCATCTCATCTGTGGTGAGGGTTACAGATCTGTATGCATTTTTCAAAACTCATTCAACCGTACACTAAAAAGGGTGAATGCTACTGAATTTAAATTATACCTTGACTGAAAAAAATATTTTTTAATACATTGGGAAATCATAAGCGATAGATCAAACCAATATTCAAAGAGGCCACAAGATAGTGCTTCCACCTACAGCAACTGAGACTGCTTTAAAAGAGATAGAAGGGATCAATGGCTTAAATAATCTTATGTATTTTGTAAGCAGATTTATAATAACAGGGGGCATCACTTGTTTCCTGACAATAGCATATTGTGGTATCAAATGAAAATGAAGGAAAAGCATAGTAAAGCAATAAAGACAGGATACATCACAAATGGAATTTTTATAGGGCTATAAAACATAGTTTAAAAGATACATACAAAGTGAAGAGAAATGATGAGTGGCAAGTATTGATCTGAAGGGGAATCAGAAAGGCAATTTGTTAGATAGAAGGAGGGAAAGAGAGTAGCTTGCAGACATAAAAGGAACTGGCAGAACTTTCAAAGAGAAACTTGAGCTAAACCAGGCCATGTAGAAGAGAGGGACAAAATAGGAGAGAAAACAGGCAGCACTGGTGAAAAGTGTGCAGTTGTTTTATCCTAAGCATGAGCAGATCCCAAAAGACGCTGACCAAGAAGACTTGAAGGTTTTGGTCCAGGCTGTATTGAGGATATTCCTCTGAGGTCCTTCTCAGTGAGCACCCCCCCCCCCACCCCATGTCAGCATTATGAAAAGAAAGCCAGGCAACTGAAGTAACCAGAAATGGAAAACATCTGGCCCAGCTCTTTGCTATTCAAAGAGTATTCCAATGCCCTGCAGCGCCAGCAGAACCTGAGTTTTTTAGACAATCAAATCTCAGGCCCCTCCCCAGACCTACAGAAACAGAAGCTCTGCAGGTGGAGTCCAAGAATCTGGTTTTAACATGCTCTCCAGGTGATTCTCATGCCCACTAAAGTTTAGAACCGATGGTTGGCACTACCTCAAAGAAAGGCCTGGGAAAGGTTTGAAAAGGATTTTTACTTCCGATCAAGAATTGCATCATAAAGGGGAAAAGTCTCATAGGGTCCTGCAGATCAGATGCATTTCCCAGTGATGCTGTTCAAGTTCATGTTGGTAATAAATCATGACCTTGCAAAGCAATGTTGCTTCACCTATCTTACAAGTCAGCAGCACTACATGAAAGAAGCTACAGACAATGAAAAGGCAAAAACACCTCCCCTGGTGTCAGAGCAGCCCAGGTCTCCTTAGACTGTCACTTAGCTAAATATCCAGAAACATGTCATTGCACTCCCTTTACAAATTATTTCTAGCCCCAAACTTCACTTAAGACTCACTAAAATAACAATAATAATAATAATAGTTCTGATTCAACTGTTTCTAGAAAAATGGGTAATGGTGTTTTCATGCCCTAATCCAAATTATCATAATCTCTCAACAGCCCCCTTAACTAGCCTCTGTGCTTCTAGTTCTGCTGTCCTACAGTCTAGTCTCTATAAAACACCTAAGGTGATTGTCTTAAGTAAAGTCAAATCACTTTCATCCCCAGCTTAAAACCCTGTACTGACTCCCCATTACACTCAACATAAAAGGTATCCTGGTTGCCACAGCCTCCAGACTCCCTCTGATGAGTCTGTCTACCTCTTATTTTAGGACTCCTTTCGTGGCACACTCCATTTCAGCCGAATTTGCCTCCTTTGTGCTCCTCAACATGCCAAACATATTCCTGCCTCACAGTCTTTGCGTGTATCATTCCCTCTGCCTAAAATGCTCTTTCCTCTGATCTTCTCACTATTCAAGTCTCTGCACAGATATCATCTCCTTAGAAATATGTCCCCTGACCAATTCACCTAAAACAGCAATGCACCCCATGTTTCCTGTACAGGCATAGTACTGATTACATATGACATTACAATGCATTTATTTGCTTTTTTAAAAATTTCCTGAGGCGCCTGCGTGGCTCAGTCGGTTAAGCGTCCGACTTCGGCTCAGGTCATGATCTCACCGTCTGTGGGTTCGAGCCCCGCGTCGGGCTCTGTGCTGACGGCTCAGAGCCTGGAGCCTGTTTCAGATTCTGTGTCTCCCTCTCTCTCTGACCCTCCCCCGTTCATGCTCTGTCTCTCTCTGTCCCAAAAATAAATAAACATTAAAAAAAAAATTAAAAAAAAAATTTCCTGTCTTCACTGTAAGTTCTGTTCTGTCTTGTTCACCACTGTGTTCCCAGAACCTAGACCAGGACTTGGCACATAGTTGTTGAATAAATGAATGAAAGACAAACCAGCTGATACATACTTAAGTGAAATATTTAACTCTCCTGTAATAATTTGCTATTAATATTGCAAATACATAGCAGCATATTGATTAGACTTTATTTCAAAGTGATGATAAATTTACTGCATTCCAGAGTTGAAAAGAATTTCAAGAATTCTGTGTTGATTCTAGCAGAACATTACCTAAATGATAATACATAGCGCTGTGAAAATTAGTAATGGGAAATTTCACTAAAATGGATTCAGGAGGTTTCAGCAGGGGGAGCTCTCATGCCCTACCACTGGTAGTCATTTGCAGACCCAACAGGAAAGGAGAGACTTGACCTTACACGTACTGGACCATGCAAATGGATACTACTTTACTACTCCAGCCCAAGAAAGAAACATTTCCTCAGCACCACCCCTGTCCCATCCAGGGCAACAGCTCAGCCAATGAGAAGCACCATAGTTGTAGCTCCCAGTTTACCCTACTGGACTTTCTGTTTAACAGCTTTCCCAACATACCCATTTTCTCCTTAAAAAAATCATGTGTTCCTTTGTTGCCCAGGCTCATCTAAGGTTGTGACCCAGCTTGTTTGTCCTGACTTATAATTCTCTTTTATTCCCAAATAAATCCATTTTTGCTGGCAAAATAACTGGCAGTTTTAAAGTTAACATTACCTGTATACATACATAGTATATATGATACAAAGGATAGCGAGAAGCCACTAGATAATGCCTAGGTTGACCAAAAAAAAACAAAAAAAAAACAAAAAAAACGAATACAACCACAAGAATGGAAAAGAAAGAAAATCGGTCATCTTATAGAACTTAGAGGATTTGAGATGGGAGACTGGAGAAAGATCTGGTGGTGATTTTTTTTTATATTTCTATTTTTTAAAAATTTCCTTAATGTTTATTTATTTTTGAGAGAGAGAGAGAGCACATGTGCGCGTGCAGGAGGTGGGGAGGGGCAGAGAAAGAGGGAGACACAGAATCTGAAGCAGGCTCCAGGCTCTGAGCTGTCA
This sequence comes from Neofelis nebulosa, assembly GCF_028018385.1. NCBI lineage: Eukaryota > Metazoa > Chordata > Mammalia > Carnivora > Felidae > Neofelis > Neofelis nebulosa. The sequence goes on from NC_080790.1 coordinate 67,975,544, forward strand.
GCACAGAGCCTGATGGGGGTTCAAACCCAAGAGCTGTGAGATCATGACCTGAGCCGAAGTCAAACCCTTAGCCAACTGAGCCATCTAGGTGCACTGCTGGTAGTATTTTTAACTGTGAGTGATAAGGGCACACACATATTTATTGAACAAATCCTAAAATGCTAGAACTAAAGAACTGCCATTTAAGTGTAAGAGACATAACTTTAGGCTAAGTTCATATTGCTTCACAAACTGGGTCAAAAATGGAAGTGTTGCCCATTACTTTAGGCAGTGACAGATGGACAAAAAAAAAAACAAAAAAAAAAAACCATAAGACTGAAATAAATCTTTCATGTGTGAAAGATTTAATGTGTACTTAACAGAAATTTAGCTTGTCTTGGTTTCTGATCTAATGTTTTGAGGTTGAAACCATGGAGATCAAAGACTCTATAATATGTCCTTCTGTGTCCCTACTTGGGAAAGAATACAGAATGTAATAATTATTCGGTTAAATGTATTTAATATATGAACATCTGTGGCAGACACTGCCAGCTGCTTACACAAAATCCATCTTTCTCTTCTACCTTTCTAACAGACTCTGATTTTACTTGGGGCAGCAACATGCCTTTCTGTATTTCCCATCCTCCCAAGAGTAGTGGCCCTGAGATGTGAGACAGATTGCTGCTTGAGGATTTCAGGAAAGCTCATTGACAGGACTGACTCAGCCAGGGGTTTTGCCCATATAGCCTTTCCTCTCTCTTCCTGACTGTAGAATGAATATATGATGGAGCTATAGCAGCCTTCTTGAAACCATGAGGGAAAGGACAAGGACATTATAGTGGCCTTGACCCTGACCCGGCCCCTGAGGGAAGGGACAGGTGAGGAATGGGGAACTACTGATAAAGGGAATTATGAGAGAGGGATCCTTTTTTGGGGTGGCAGAAATGTTCTGGAACTAGATAGTGGTGATGGGTACAAAAATATTCAGACTATTGGAAAAATCACTGTATATTTAGTATGCTATGAACACTTTAAAAGGGTGAATTTAATATTATGTGAATTATATCTCAATCTGTCTCTATCCGTAGAACAAGGGCAGTCATTCGCCAACTCTGGTCACCATACAACATCCCTGACTCTTCCTATCACTCCACAACAAAACACTCTGGGGAACAGATCATCTTGACATACTGCAGCCAGAACTCTGGTTGAGCTCTCTCTAGATTTGATGACCTGTGTCTAGAGGAGAAAACTTCTTCACCCCTGTAATAGCTCCTTCTTTGAGAAGGAATATCTATTAGTGTGACACTCCTGACCATTCTACCCTGTCCCTACTCCTCACACACAGACTTATCTAAGTGTTACATTTGGAAGAAGAAACAAGCATTGCTCAGGTGCTTTCTCTTCTTCCTTCTTTGGGGAGTACATTACGCTTGGGGATCATCACTTCTGCTTTGCTTGTCAGGGGAGCCCTGGGTGAGTGTGTTTAATTCTGCAGAAGAGATTATTACAAAGTCCACTTACCTGAAGATTTCTGCTTTACTCTCTGTCTTATTTGTCAACAACTCACATAATGAAGAGAGGTGTTATCCAATGGGCCCCTTAACCATAACCCTCCTTTTAAAGGCTTACAAGGAATGTGCATCAAGAGGTAGCAGGACATCCAACCCATTAACTTTGTGAAGCAGTGAACCATGCGAGAATTAACCATTCAAACCTCCATAATCCACTTTGAATTTCCTCAGAATCTTTCTGAGTCCTGATCCCTGGTTTGAAGCACGCTGTGCAACAGAGGGAGGTCCATAAAGAAAGAAAAAGCCAATGTGGAGATAGATTTTCTGCAGTTTTACAGCACTAGCTGGAACACAGCACTCTTGGGACAGGGCCTGTGTTGGAAGAGATGCTTCTATGGGCTCCCATGGCCTCTCTGCACCCCTTCCACCTCACTTGTTAAAGAGAAGGGAAGCTGATATGACACATGCAGCATTTTTTTGTTGTTGTTTTGTTTTGTTTGTTTTGTTTTGTTTTGTTTTGTTTTGTTTTGTTTTGTTTTGTTTCAGACACACTGCTCTGGAAACTGGGACAGACATCAGCCCCTTCGGTTATGAAAGACTCCAAACACAATATGCTGCTGAGTCGAGGCTTGATTGGCTGTGATGACGGTGGAAAGATGTGTCAGTGAGAAACTCTGAGGTTAACATTTGCAAAGTGAATCTTACTTTAAATTCACAAAGACACACTGCTATTTAAAGAAACCATGATGAATTTTAAGCATCAGCATCCTTTCATGTAAAATCAAATTTTCATATTGTAACGTACCCCTTCATCCTGGGATATGACTGCAGGTGTCAATTTTAAATCCAGGAAGTCATCCAGTCACTACCTTACAAAGCAGCCCTTACTGATGTTAAACATCTTTATTTTTCAGAAAGACCTTCCTTTAACCTTTCACCTTCCATCCAGGGTTTGTCCCCTGGAGCCACACACCATGGCATCTTTCACATTGTTGAAATAGCTGTCACACTACTGTTTCTTCTGCAGGCCAACTATCCCCAAGCACTTCAATTTAATTGAAGACACTTTTGAAGTCCTGGCCATAAGCACAGCCATAGGGGCTATAAAAACAAGCCACCAGCTTGACCTTGAAAATACTATCCTTTTTGATTAGTGAGAGGCACAGATATGTGTACACAAATAAGTGTAGTTGGAAGCAGAATGGATTAAAGAGAAGTAAAAACAAGAAGTAGAACGGGACTATAAATGAAATGCTATAGGAAGAAAGATGAGCAAGGGAATTAGAGTTAACCATATTTATGTTTCTTGGCTTTAGGGACTCAAATTTTCAACCTCTAGGACACAACTTCTTCCTGTCTACATAAGGAAAAATGTGTACATCCAAATCATGTGGTGTCTGGCAAAACTATGTAATAACCCATTCCAATTTTTATGTTAAGCAATCTTAAAGAAAATTACGTATTTCTGTAGTTATATAAGCTACTCCTATTCTAAATCTGAGTTAATATTGTCAAAAATAAACTGTTGAACTTCTAAAGCACAGGTAAACCAACAGATTGCCACAATCCATTTCTACGACTGTCATTAGTGTTCACCAAAGAGCTGGTAAAGCCTCTATACACAGCTTAATCAATTTCCCTCCCAAGTTTTCAGATTATGTTACAGTTTCAGATATAACTGTAATTAAAGATTTATAGCAACATTTTAAACCATGCCATAGTTACAAATGCTCTAAAAACAGTCCCCTGCTCCCCATCCCTGCTTCCATAGCTCCCACTGCAAGAAAAATTGGTGGCAAAAAAAAAAAAAAAAAAAAAAAAGAGCTTCTTGAGACATGGAGATTAAAAAGTAGAGGATGGGAAGGGAGCAGGGAAAAGTAGCTTAACAGTGGAGAAACCTGACAAACACTTATCTCAGCCAGGTGATGGAGGCTGAGATACATACATAAATAGTAGGCACCCTTGATATGGTGTGATGAAAATGGCACTTGACCTCTGGTCTTCCACTCATCCATAACCCCAGTCTTATTATGAGAAAAATACCAGACATATTATACTGGGGAGCTCCCTACAAAGTACCTAACCCCAAAGTACACCTCAAGACTGCCAAAATCACTGAAAACAAGGCAAGTCTATGAAACTGTCAAAGCTTAAAGAAATCTATGGAGACAAGATAACTAAATGTAAAATGATATCCTGGATGAATCCTGGAACAGAAAGACATTAGGTAAAAACTTTAAAAATCTGAAGAAAATATAGGCTTTAGTTAATAATGATGTACCAATATTGGTTCACCAGTTGTGACAAATGTACCATACTAATATAAGATGTTAATTAAAGAAACTGAGGAGCACCTAGGTGACTCAGTTGGTTAAGTGCCCAACTTTGGCTCAGGACATGATCTCACAATCCGTGAGTTTGAGGCCACATCATGCTCGCTGCTGTCAGCATCAAGCCTGCTTTGGATCCTCTGTCTCCCTCTCTCTGCCCTTCCTTGTGCAGTCTCTCTCTCTCTCTCTCTCTCTCTCTCTCTCTCTCTCTCTCTCTCAAAAATAAATAAACAGGGGCACCTGGGTGGCTCAGTCGGTTGGGCGTCCGACTTCAGCTCAGGTAATGACCTCGTGGTCTGTGGGTTCAGGCCCCACGTCAGTCTCTGTGCTGACAGCTCAGAGCCTGGAGCCTGCTTCGGATTCTGTGTCTTCCTCTCTCTCTGACCCTCCCCCGTTCATGCTCTGTCTCTCTCTGTCTCAAAAATAAATAAACGTTTAAAAAAATTAAAAATAAATAAATAAACAAACAAACAAACAAACATTTGAGGGGCCAAGATGACAGAGCAGCATGGAAGCTTTTTTTTGGCCTCTCTTGTCCCTGAAATGCAGCTAGATCAAAACTAAACCATCTTTCACACCTAGAAAACTGATTTGAGGATTCACACAACAATCTGTACAACTGGAACCACAGAACTTGGCAGATATGTGGTGTGAAGAGGTGAACTGGGGGAGAGAGAAGCCACAGAGGGTAGGGAGCTGTTTTTGCTTGCAGAAAGAGGACAGAGACAGTGGGAGAGTACAGGAAAAGCATTCCCTCTCAAAGCAGCTGGAGAGAAAGAGAAAGAGTGGAAACAACAGCAAGAGACTGAAAAGAAAGAGAGAAAGGAAAAAGAGGGTTTAAATGCCTTTAAGACTCTATAAACAGGGGAGCACAGAGTCTGAAACTCTGCAGCTCACTACCTGGTGGAGCTCCGGTGGGAAGGGCGAATCCCCAGGAGCAGACAGTGAGGTCCTCAGAGTCCTCAGGGCACAAGGGGAGAGGCGGTTCCCCCACTGGGAGGACATTTGGTAGAGCTGTGGGGCCTCCCCACAGGCAAAGTTCCCAGTGGACCCTGGAGAATAGCCATGTTCACTGGTGTTGGAACAAGGACATTAAGGGTGAAGCCTGGCGCCAGATGTGTGTTGTGATTTACCATAATCCCTGAAAATGCTGCTGCTGCACGATCATGTGAACTTTTTCTGGGGCACACTGGCACCCAGCTTCAGTCTCTGAGCATCTACAGCAGCATGGTCTCACAAATGTACCAGAGTGCAGGCTGGGACACAGCCATTGCTCAGCAAGACCCTTCCCCAGGGGGTCTGAGAAGGTCAAAGGTGCAGTGCCCTCAGAAGTGAGGAGTTGGGAAACACAGCCCCATCTGAGGTAAAACTTTGGAGGGAGGTACCACCTGGCAGGCTGATGGCTTGGTAAAGGACAATGTAGAAGCAGGGAGTGGACAGAAGCTGGAGACAAAGGAAGGGTGCTTGATTGCCAGCCCCTGAGAGCACAGAGTTCTGTTACTAGAGACTGAGTAGCTGGGTGACACCATTTTCACCCCTCCTGTGCATGCGTATGCATGCCTACATGGGCCACAATGATCCACCCCAGTAAACTAAGCAGTACCATCTAGTGGGGGATGGAGCCATTATACCAAACCCCATATAACTTGGCCAACTGCACTCTAGAGGAACACCACAAGTCTCTCCATCTGCTTAGTTTACAGACTATAAAGGGCTTCATAGCTTGACTTCTAGGGGAAACTGGGTATAATTTCACTCATATTTCATTCTGTTTGCTCATTCATCTATTCAGTTTTTTTCTTTTATTATTCTTGAATAAAGAGAAAAATTTTATTTTTATTTTGTTTTTATGAAAAAGATTTTTAATTTTTTCTACTATATTTTTTACTTCTTTGTAAATTTTTTAAATTCTATTTTACTTTCATCACTTCATTTTATTCTATATTGTTGTATTCATTTCTTTTATTTTCAAATGTTTTCCTTTTTTTTCCTTTTCTTTTCTTTCCCATTTTTCCTATGAAGCTTCTTTCAACAACCAGACCAAAACACACCTAAAATCTAGCATCCATTATTTGATTTTTTTGTGTGCTGTTTTTAGTTTTTTAATTTTTATTTTTTTTCTTTTATTAATTCTTTCTCTTCCTTCAAAATGAAGAAACAAAGGAATTCACCCAAAAGAAAGAACAGGAAGAAGTGACAGCCAGGGACTTAATCAACACAGATACAAGCAAAATGTCTGAACCAGAATTTAGAATCACGGTAATAAGAATAATAGCTGGGGGGCAGAAGGGGGACATCTGGGTGGCTCAGTCGGTTAAGCATCTGACTTTGGCTCAGGTCATGATCTCACGGTTCTTGAGTTTGAGCCCCACATTGGGCTCTATGCTGACAGCTTAGAGCCTGGAGTCTGTTTCAGATTCTGTATCTCCCTCTCTCTCTGCCCCTCCCCCACTCACACACACACACACACACACACACACTCTCTCTCTCTCTCTCTCTCTCTCTCTCTCAAAAATAAATAAATAAATAAACATTAAAAAATTTTTAAAAATAATAATAGCTGGGGTTGAAAGAAAAGCATAGAATCCCTTTCTGTGGAGATAAAAGAAATAAAATCTAGTCAGGATGAAATTAAAAATGCTATCACTGAGATGCAATCTTGAATGGATGCCATGGTGGCAAGGATGGATGAAGGAGAGCAGCGAATCCGTGATAGAGAAAACAAACTTATGGAGAATAATGAAGCAGAAAGAAAGAGGGAAAGTAAGGCAAAAAAGCATGATATAAGAATTAGAGAACTCAGTGACTCATTAAAAAGGAATAACATCCTAATCATAAGGGTCCCAGAAGAGGAAGAGAGAAAAAGGAGTAGAAAGTTTATGTGAACAAGTCATAGTGGAAAACTTTCCTAACCTGGGGAAAGACATGAACATCAAAATCCAGGAAGCACAAAGAACTCCCATTAGATTCAACAAAAAACCAACCATCAAAAAGGCATATCATAGTCAAATTCACAAAATACTCAGGCAAGGAAAGAATCATGAAAGCAGCAAGGGAAAAAAAAAAGTCCTTAACCTACAAGGAAAGACAGATCAAGTTTGAAGCAGACCTATCCACAGAAACTTGGCAGGCCAGAAGGGAGTGGCAGGATATATCCAACGTGCTGAATCAGAAAAATATGCAGCCAAGAATTCTTTATCCAGCAAGGCTATCATGCAAAATAGAAGGAGAGACAAAGAGTTTCCCAGACAAACAAAAACTAAAGGAGTTCGTGACCACTAAACCAGCCCTGCAAGCGTTTTAAGGAGGGACGTCTGAGGGGAGAAAGGATGGGGAAAAAAAAGACCAAAAGCAACAAACACTAGAAAGGACCAGAGACCACCACCAGAAACTCCAACTCTACAGGGAACATCATAGCAATAAATTCATATCTTTCAGTACTCACTCTAAACATCAATGGACTAAACACTCCAATCAAAAGACACAGGGTAACAGAATAGATAAGAAAACAAGATCCATCTATATGCTGTTTACAAGAGACCCATTTTACACCTACAGATACATGCAGATTGAAAGTAAGGAGATGGAGAACCATCTATGATGCTAATGGCCACCAAAAGAAACCTGAAGTAGCCATACTTATATCAGACAATCTAGATTTTAAAATAAAGACTGTAACAAGGGAGGAAGAAGGTCATTATATCATAATTAAGGGGTCTATCCACCAAGATCTAATAGTTGTAAACATTTACACCCCCAACATGGAAGAACCCAACTAATCACAAACATACAGAAACTTTTTGATGATAATACCATAATAGTAGGGGACTTCAACACCCCACTTACAGTAATGGACAGATCATCTAAACAGAAAATCAATAAGGAAACAATGGCTTTGAATTACACACTGTACCAGATGAACTTAACAGATATATTCAGGACATTTCACCCTAAAGCAGAATACACATTCATCTTGAGTGCACAAGGAACATTCTCCAGAATAGATCACATATTGGGGCACAAATCAGCCTTCAACAAGCACAAAAAGATCAAGATCATACTGTGCATATTTTCAGACTACAACACTATGAAACTCGAAATCAACCACACAAAAAAATTTGGAAAGACAACAAATACTTGAAGACTAAAGAACATTCTGCTAAAGAATGAATGGGCTAACCAAGAAGATAAAGAGAAAATTAAAAAGTACAAGGAAGGGGCGCCTGGGTGGCTCGGTCGGTTAAGCAGCCGACTTCGGCTCAGGTCATGATCTCGCGGTCCGTGAGTTCAAGCCCCGCGTCAGGCTCTGGGCTGACTGCTCAGAGCCTGGGCCTGTTTCAGATTCTGTGTCTCCCTCTCTCTCTGCCCCTCCCCTGTTCATGCTCTGTCTCTCTCTGTCTCAAAAATAAATAAACGTTAAAAAAAATTAAAAAAAAAAAAAAGTACAAGGAAGCCAATGAAAATGATAACACCACAGCCCAAAACCTCAGGAACACAGCAAAGGTGGCCAAAAGAGGGAAGTATACAGCAATCCAAGCTTTCCTAAAGAAGGAAGAAAGGTGTCAGATACACAACCTAATCTTACATCTTAAAGAGCTGGAAAAAGAACAGCAAATAAGACCCAAAACCATCAAAAGATGGGAAATAATAAAGAATAAAACAAAAATCAATGCTATCGACACCAAAATAAAAACAGTAGAATGGATCAATGAAACCAGGAGCTGGTTCTTTGAAAAAATTAACAAAATTGATAACTTAGCTAGTTTGATCAAAAAGAAAAAGGAAAGGACCCAAATAAATAAAATCAAGAATGAAACAGGAGGGGCACCTGGGTGGCTCAGTCAGTTAAGCATCCGGCTTCAGTTCAGGTCATGATCTCATAGTCTGTGAGTTCAAGCCCCACGTCAGGCTCTATGCTGACGGCTTGGAGCCTACTTCCAATTCTGTGTCTCCCTCTCTCTGCCCCTCACCCACTTACACCTCTGTCTCTCTCATTCTCTCAAAAGTAAATAAACATTAAAATAATTTTTTTAATAAATAAATAATGAAAGAGAGATCATAACCAACACAGTAGAAATACAACCAATAATATGAGAATATTGTAAGCAATTATACACCAATAAATTGGGCAATCTGGAAGAAATGGACAAATTCCTAGAAACATATACACTACCAAAACTTAAACAAGAAGAAATAGAGAATTTGAACAGACCCATAACCAGTAAATAAATCGAATTAATAACCAAATATCTCCCAAAAAATAAGAGTCCAGGGCCAGATGGCTTTCCAGGGAAATTCTACCAAACATTTAAAGAAAAGTTAACACCTATTCTTTTGAAGCTGTTCCAAAAAATAGAAATGGAAGGAAAACTTCCAAACTCATTCATAAGCCAGCTTCATAAGCCAGCATTACCTTGATTCCAAGACCAGACAAAGACCCCACTACAAAGCAGAACTATATACCAATTTTCCTGATGAACATGGATGCAAAAATCCTCAACAAGATACTAGCCAACTGGATCCAATAAGACATTAAAAGAATTACTCACCATGACCAAGTGGGATTTATACCTGGGATGCAGGGCTGGTTCAATATCCACAAAACAATAATGTGATACATCACATCAATAAAAGAAAGGACAAGAACCATATGATCCTCTCAATAGATGCAGAGAAAGCATTTGACAAAATATAGCATCTTTCTTGATAAAAACCCTCAAGAAAGTAGTGATAGAAGGATCATACCTCAAGATGATAAAAGCCATATATGAAAGACCCACTACTAATATCATCCTCAATGGGGAAAACTGAAAGCTTTTCCCCTAAGGTCAGGAACACGACAGGGATGTCCACTGTCGCCATTGTTATTCAACGTAGTGTTGGAAGTCCTAGCCTCAAAAATCAGATAACACAAGAAATAAAAGGCATCCAAATTGGCAAGGAGGAAGTCAAACTTTCACTCTTCACAGATGACATGAAACTCTATATGGAAAACCCTAAAATTCCACCAAAAAACTGCTCGAACTGATTCATGAATTCACCAAAGTCATAGGATATAAAATCAATGTACAGAAATAGGTTGCATTCCTATACACCAATAATGAAGCAACAGAAAGAGAAATCAAGGAATTGATCCCATTTACCATTTCACCAAAAATCATAAAATACCTAAGAATAAACCTATCCAAAGAGGTGAAAAAATCTATACACTGAAAACTATGGAAAGTTTATGAAAGAAATTGAAGAAGACATTAAAAAAATGGAAAAACATTCCATGCTCATGGATTGGAAGGACAAATATTATTAAAATAATACTACCCAAAGCAATCTACATATTCAATGCAATCCCTAACAAAATAATACCAGCATTCTTCAGAGAGCTAGAACAAACAATCCTAAAATTTGTATGGAACCAGAAAACACCATGAATACCCAAGAACCTTGAGAAAGAAATACAAGCTGGAGGCATCAAAATCCTGAACTTCAAGATGTAATACAAAGCTGTAATCATCAAGACAGTATGGTACTGGCACAAAAACAGACACTCAGATCAATAGAACAGAATAGAGAACCCAGAAAAGGACGCACAAATATATGGCCAACTAATCTTTGACAAAGCAGGAAAGAATATCCAGTGGAATAAAGATAGTCTCTTCAGTAAGAGGTGATGGGAAAACTGGACAGCAACATGCAGAAAAGTAAACCTGAATTACTTTCTTACACCATACACAAAAATAAACTCAAAATGGATGAAAGACCTCGATGTAAGACAGGAAGCCCAAAATCCTAGAGAAGAAAGCAGACAAAAACCTCTTTGACCTCAGCTGCAGCAACTTCTTACTCAACAAATCTCCAGAGGCAAGGGAAACAAAAGCAAAAATGAACTATTGGGACCTCATCAAAATACAAAGCTTCTGGGAGAGTTCCGGAAGATGGCGGCGTAGGAGGACGCTGGGCTCACCGCACGTCCTGCTGATCACTTAGATTCCACCTACACCTGCCTAAAGAACCCAGAAAACCGCCAGAGGATTAGCAGAACGAAGTCTCCGGAGCCAAGCGCAGACGAGAGGCCCAAGGAAGAGGGTAGGAAGTGCAGCGAGGCGGTGCGCGCTCCACGGACTGGCGGGAGGGAGCCGGAGCGGAGGGGCGGCTCGCCGGCCAAGCAGAACCTCAGAGTCTGGCTGGCAAAAGCGGAGGGGCCGGACGGACTGTGTTCCGACAGCAAGCGCGACTTAGCGTCTGGGAGGTCATAAGTTAACAGCTCTGCTCAGAAAGCAGGAAGGCTGGAGGACAAAGGGAGGGAGAGCTGCTGAGCCCCCGGACGGCAGAGCTCAGCTTGGCGGGGAACAAAGGCGCTCGCCAGCGCCATCTCCCCCGCCCGTCCCCCAGCAAAAATCCCAAAGAGAACCAGTTCCTGCCAGGGAACTTGCTCGCTCCGCGCAAACACCCAACTCTGTGCTTCTGCGGAGCCAAACCTCCAGCAGCGGATCTGACTCCCTCCCGCTGCCACAGGGCCCCTCCTGAAGTGGATCACCTAAGGAGAAGCGAGCTAAGCCTGCCCCTCCTGCCCCCGTGCACCTTGCCTACCCACCCCAGCTAATACGCCAGATCCCCAGCACCACAAGCCTGGCAGTGTGCAGGTAGCCCAGATGGGCCACGCCACCCCACAGTGAATCCCACCCCTAGGAGAGGGGAAGAGAAGGCACACACCAGTCTGACTGTGGCCCCAGCGGTGGGCTGGGGGCAGACATCAGGTCGGACTGCGGCCCCACCCACCAACTCCAGTTATACACCACAGCACGGGGGAAGTGCCCTGCAGGTCCTCACCACTCCAGGGACTCTCCAAAATGACCAAACGGAAGAATTCCCCTCCGAAGAATCTCCAGGAAATAACAACAGCTAATGAAGTGATCAAAAAGGATTTAAATAATATAACAGAAAGTGAATTTAGAATAATAGTCATAAAATTAATCGCTGGGCTTGAAAACAGTATACAGGACAGCAGAGAATCTCTTGCTACAGAGATCAAGGGACTAAGGAACAGTCACGAGGAGCTGAAAAACGCTTTAAACGAAATGCAAAACAAAATGGAAACCACGACGGCTCGGATTGAAGAGGCAGAGGAGAGAATAGGTGAACTAGAAGCTAAAGTTATGGAGAAAGAGGAAGCTGAAAGAAAGAGAGATAAAAAAATCCAGGAGTATGAGGGGAAAATTAGAGAACTAAGTGATACACTAAAAAGAAATAATATATGCATAATTGGTATCCCAGAGGAGGAAGAGAGAGGGAAAGGTGCTGAAGGGGTACTTGAAGAAATTATAGCTGAGAACTTCCCTGAACTGGGGAAGGAAAAAGGCATTGAAATCCAAGAGGCACAGAGAACTCCCTTCAGACGTAACTTGAATCGATCTTCTGCACGACATATCATAGTGAAACTGGCAAAATACAAGGATAAAGAGAAAATTCTGAAAGCAGCAAGGGATACACGTGCCCTCACATATAAAGGGAGACCTATAAGACTCGTGACTGATCTCTCCTTTGAAACTTGGCAGGCCAGAAAGGCTTGGCACGATATCTTCAGTGTGCTAAACAGAAAAAATATGCAGCCGAGAATCCTTTATCCAGCAAGTCTGTCATTTAGAATAGAAGGAGAGATAAAGGTCTTCCCAAACAAACAAAAACTGAAGGAATTTGTCACCACGAAACCAGCCCTACAAGAGATCCTAAGGGGGATCCTGTGAGACAAAGTATCAGAGACATCACTACAAGCATAAAACATAGTAAGTTAACAATAGTAAGATACTCAGCACATGGAACATACCCTATAAATGTCACACCTGCGCATGTGCACACACGCACACACACACACACACACACACACAGGAATATTACTCAGCAATCAAAAAGAATGAAAACTTGCCATTTGCAACTGCATGGATGGAACTAGAGGGTATTATGCTAAGTGAAATTAGTCAGTCAGAGAAAGACAAATATTATGACTTCACTCATATGTGGAATTTAAGATACAAAACAGATGAACCTAAGGGACAAGAAGCAAAAATAATATAAAAACAGGGAGGGCGACAAAACATAAGAGACTCTTAAATACAGAGAACAAACTGATGGTTGCTGTAAGGCTTGTGGGTGGAGAGATGGGTTAAATGGGTAAGGGGCATTAGGGAGGACATTTGGTGGGATGAGCACTGGCTATTATACATAGGGGATGGATCACTGGAATCTACTCCCGAAATCATTATTGCACTATATGCTAACTAACTTGGATGTAAATTAAAAATAAAAAATAACAATAAATTTAAAATTAAAATTTTAAAAATTTAAAAATTAATAAAATAAATAAATAATAAACATTTTAGAAAGGAAGGAAGGAACAAAGGAAGGAAGTAACTGAATCCCTATAGTATCTTCTAACTTATCTATAAATTTCAAACTATTCTAAAACAAAAGATTTATTTTTTTTTTTTTTCAACGTTTTTTATTTATTTTTGGGACAGAGAGAGACAGAGCATGAACGGGGGAGGGGCAGAGAGAGAGGGAGACACAGAATCGGAAACAGGCTCCAGGCTCCGAGCCATCAGCCCAGGGCCTGACGCGGGGCTCGAACTCATGGACCGCGAGATCGTGACCTGGCTGAAGTCGGACGCTTAACCGACTGCGCCACCCAGGCGCCCCCAAAAGATTTATTTTTAAAAAAGGTAGAGGAAGAGAAGCAGCAATGGAAAGCAACAGCACCCAAAGGCTCTATATGTAGACTTTGCAGATCCACCTGAGAAGTGAATCCACTATTGGTAATAATATCTCTATGAGTGTATTTTCCTGAATTTCAAACCACCAAGTTATAAACTAATTCTTAGAATATGATGTTTGTAAATTTTGCTGTATTTGAGAATAAGGCAGAACACCTTTGCCTCTAGAATGTTTTGACTGCCTTTTGTCACCAAGTTAAATTCATTTTTTTGTTTATTTTTTTTGTTTTTTTTTTATTGTTTATTTATTTTGAGAGAGAGATAGTGTGGGGGAGGAGCAGAGAGAGAGAGAGAGAGAGGGAGAGAGAGAGAATTACAGGCACTGACAGCCTAGAGCCTGATGCACGGCTCAAACCCATCAACCACAAGATCATGACCTGAGCCGAAATCAAGAGTTGGACACTTAAACAACTGAGCCACCCAGGTGCTCCTTAAATTCAAACATTCTGAACAGGCATATAACAAACCTTGATTTTGGTTGGAAAATATTTTCTGTCCATAAACTCCATTAAGCCAGTTTAATTCATTGATCAATTTTCCATCAGGACAGGATAATTAAATCATTTTCCATATTTTCCATATTCATTTTGATATCATTGAAACCATCTTCATTGGGAATATTTTCCATTTAAGTATTTTACTGACAATTTTATTTATCAATCTAAATTGTGTCCATATAAAATGTTCCCAATCATTGCTTCTTCCATTGTAAATTTATTTTTATAGCTATTATTTCCAGCAAGTCAGCTTTCACTAAGATTTTATTATTCCATACTTTTAAATTAAAATTTAATCTTAAAATGTTTCCTCTAGGGGCACCTGGGTGGCTCAGTTGGTTAAGTGTCCGACTTCAGCTCAGGTCATGATCTTGCAGTCTGTGAGTTCGAGCTTCGTGTCAGGCTCTGTGCTGACAGCTCAGGGCCTGGAGCCTGACTCAGATTCTGTGTCTCCCTCTCACTCTGCCCCTCCCCTGCTCACACTGTGTCTCTGTCTCTCTCTCTCAAAAATAAATAAACATTTAAAAAAGTAATCAAATATTTCCTCTAATTATTATCCATTTTATATTAAAATTAAATTTTGTTTTTATTATTATCAATAATTTCTATATAAGCATTATGACTTAGACAAAAGGCTAATGGTTTGTATTTATTTCTTACATAATCTGTAAGAAAACTGTGGGTTTTGTGAGACAAAGATATAGACTAATATAAAGAAATAGTGGCAGTGTCACCAAGCAACAGAGACAGAGTCAAACATCTGACTGTTTATGGACCAGGTCAAACTTCCTTGGAGCCGAAAGTCCTCAGGGTCATAAGCCATAAAAATGTCCTCAGGGTCATCCAGACTGGTCCAAATGGCTGAGTGTAAATGTCCTGTATCAGTATATATATATATATATATATATATGTGTGTGTGTGTGTGTGTGTGTGTGTGTGTGTTTGAGGAAGAGGCAAAATAAAGGTGGAAAAGGTATTGAAAGGAGAATCAATGAGTTATAGTGATTAAGAGCATGGGCTTGGGTATCAGAATGTCAAGGTACAAATCCTATCACCACTACTTAATTTGCTCTGTAACCTGGGAAAGTTACTTCTCTATGCCTCAATTTTTCTACCTGATACATGAGGAAAATGTTGAGGTCACAGGGTTGAGGATTAAATGAGACAATATATGTAAAATATTGAGTACAGAACTTGGCACATCCTAGGTTCCAGCAAATGTCAGTGTATATGTGTGCAAATATCTGACTCTGAATTTGTCACATATACTATGCTTTGATAAACCAATAGTATGCATGTACTCTTCCATTTAACATACCACAAACTATAGGAGTTAGCCCTAGAGATGATTTTTTAAACCCCACTCTTCATGTGTAGTTGATCTTTATATGCCATATATAATTGATCATTATATACCACATAACCACCACATACACAAAAATACAATTATATTGTTAAAATCAAGAGAAATACATTATGCATTAACACAAAACACTGCATAATGGAAACATGCAGGTTTTAGAATTTGAGAAATGCAGGATCAAATCCCATTTATTAACTCAGGACTTGTCTAAGTTAGTGAACCTCTCTGTATCTGTTTTCTCACTGTGCAAACGGGAATAAGACATATTTCTCACAAAACTGTGGTAAGGATTAAGTTAACAATAGTAAGATACTCAGCACATGGAACATACCCTATAAATGTCACACCTGCGCATGTGCATACACGCACACACACATGCACACACACAACTCCTTAATTAGTGCCATTTCTGTCCAAATGACCAAATATTTTGTCATAAAATATTTTCATATTTTATGTCCTGTGTTTCAAATGACTTATTCTGGCAATTTCCAACCCAGAATACCAGATCCCTGGGCATACACAAAGACTTACTATAGGTACAAGGCCTTAGATAATTTTAAGAAAATCAGTTTCCAGATCTTCAACATCCACATGTATTCTTTCCTCGTGTTGGCCTGTCTGAGAAAGCACCTGTGGTCTGAGGTGGTTCTCCTTTCCTACAGCCCTTTGCACAAACATCTTTGAAAGGAAAGTCCTTAATCTCATTCTGTGCATCACCCCAAAGCATAAAAACCTCTAGAGTACCAAAATAGAGTACAGTTTCTTTAATCAAGTTTCCATAAACACCTCCAGCTTTCTCCTTAAGAAATGTCTCCAATACAGATTTTCCTTTTATTTTTTTTTTTAAATTTTTTTTTTTTCAACGTTTTTTTTTTTGTTTTTTTTATTTATTTTGGGGACAGAGAGAGACAGAGCATGAACGGGGGAGGGGCAGAGACAGAGGGAGACACAGAATCGGAAACAGGCTCCAGGCTCTGAGCCATCAGCCCAGAGCCCGACGCGGGGCTCGAACTCACGGACCGCGAGATCGTGACCTGGCTGAAGTCGGACGCTTAACCGACTGCGCCACCCAGGCGCCCCCAGATTTTCCTTTTAAATTGAATAACATTTATCATGTTTTTAAGTATAGTTTTATTATTTACATGAACTGTATTCTATTAGTAATCATAATAGCAACTCAAGCCAGAAGAAAAAAAATTATAAAGCTTTATGGTCATAGGAAATTAAGAAAATATATTTAAATGTATATGTACATATATACACATACATACTGTACATACATATTGCAAAAAAGCTTGATAGGGTGATCAATAACAAACTCTCAAACATAACAATGGGATAAAATTCTGTGGGGGAAGTGGAATGGAAATCAAACTCAAAGAGGAAAAGGTATGATGTAAAATTTTCCAACGCTAAAAAAACTTTAAATGATGGCAATTATTAAATCACTAACTTATTTATATTCCATTGGATAAATTCCTGAGTGACTTAACATTTTAATTTTGAACTAAAAATAGTAAAAATCAGCCAAATATTACATCCTTGGCAACTAAATTTTTGATGAAACAAAAACTAGATAACTGAATTCTGTTAAGAGCTACACAGAAGGGGGAGAAAGGGTAATCTGGCAAAGCGAACCCTCAAACATCAAGTGTCCCTTCTGAAATTCAAGCCCAATTTCAGTGACTTGAAACGAAGACCACTAGTTCAAATGCCCTCTCTTCATTACTTACCCAACTTTATTCTTTCCCACCCCTCCCGCCCCCCAACCCCGCACCTCCTCACTCCGCGGGCTCGGAAAGCCCAGCAGTCCCCTTTCTACCTCCCCTCGCCCCCTCCTCACACCTACAGCGTTCTCTGCTCTCCCTCTCCTCTCCCACCCCAGGTCTTCGGCGCATGCGCGCTTGGATGCAGTCCCATCGGAGCTGCTGTGTCATGGCCGAGCGGAAGTCCCGGCCACAGCGGGGAGGGAGGTGGGGGCGTCCTTAAGATGGGAGGCACTTTTCTTAGCTTTCTCCCCTTCTGCCCAGAACACCTCTTTGATCGCCCATTGTCGCGGGGAGGTGGGGGTCGTCCCCTACCCTGCACTCTCCCGAACACCTCGTAGTCCACGGATTTGAGTCGCCTGGCGGCAGACATGGCGGCGAGTCCTCTGCCGAGGAGCCGGAGTGGGGTTCGGGACGCGGCGACTGCGGCGGCCAGGAAAGGGAGGGGGCACATGGGACCTCTCGGCGTACCCCGCGCCTGTCACCAGCCCGGGACGCGAGCGCGCCGGGGTCACGCGTCGGAAGGTGGCAAATGAGACTGCGGGTACTGGGATCGGGGGCAGCTAAGGACGCTGGACGGGAAGACCATTCGGTCCCTGGCCCCGAGGCCTCCCTCTTTGCCCTCCCCTGCCTTATGGAACCTGACTGGCTTCCCCGCCGGTTCCATGTTCCCTGCGATTTAATTAACCTCCGGGCTCGTTTCTCAGTGTTGGTAAATAAAAGCCGGATGCTGTGCCCAGATGTCAATAGTTTGGTAACCAAACGTGATTGCTTTTGAAATGAAAGATCTGCCAGCTTGTTGATTGAGGGCACTTGGTTATTGAGTTAATTCTTATTAAATGTTTGGGCGACTGCCAAGTCTATTTGGCGATTTTGAGCCAATTCTTAAGGTAATGTGTGCACATTTTCATCTTTTCTGTTGAGTCAGAAAGGTTTGGGACCTGAATCCATATTCAAATGGATTGTAGTATTTTCTGGGATAAGAAACTTGAAAAATCTAACTTCTTTTATGCGGGTGGAAACGGAGAGTCGGGGGGGAAATCTTCTTGCCTGCCGTTCACTCACATAGCTTTTTTATGGTCTTATTGTTGAGCGACATCCCAATTGCCTACAAGGTTAAGGCAGTTTGTACTTAGAGAATGCACTTTATGGTGAGCTGTTATGAAGTCTTAATTTAAAGCAACCCACCACTGCGAAGAATCTGGATACAGCTATTGATAATCTGCTGCCTTCTAGAATTCCAAATTTTTTTACTTGTGAGAATTTGCATTTCTCAACATAATTTGTTGGCTTCAATACCTTTACATATTTCTCTGCATCTGGCCACCGAGTTAAAATAATCCTCTACAATATGATTCAATATTATGTGCCAATTCTAGTAGAGAACACCAAAAATCATCTAAAAGTTGGTTAGAATTTGGTTAAAACATTTTAAAGTAAAATTCCAGTATTCTGGAGGTGCTAATCCAGGTAATTTTATGTAATGAAGACCCTGGCTTATTCCAGAGACCTGAAAATTATGTCTACCTCTCTTCCCCGTGTTTATTCCATGCCCACTCTAGAATCTACATAGATCCTACACCCTTCTTTTCAATGATGTCTCTCTAGAGTTTCTACATTGCATTGTAAACAAAACTGAAGGCCTTCAGCCTTCACTAACCTCTTATTACCTGCTTATCCCCATTCATAAATTATTCTGTAGTTTATAGGTAACCTACTGTCAAGGCACTTTGAATTATTCTGCTCTCTGAACATACCTTGACCTTTAAAAAAAAAATCTTTAGGGGCACCTGAGTGGTTCAATCAATTGAACATGGGACTCTGGGTTTCAGCTCAGGTCATGATTTCACAGTTCGTTGAGTTCGAGACCTACATAGGGCTCCATGCTGACATGCCAAGCCTGTCTCCCTCTCTCTCTGCCCCTCCCCTGCTCATTATGTCTCTCTCTCAAAATAAATAATTTAACTAAAAAAAAAAAATGTTTTGTAAATCTTTGCTCTTGGATCTACTTTATTTAGACTACTTCTCTAATTCCCAAATCTCCCCCTATTCCTTTTAGTTGCCTGTGTAAGTGCTTACCAGATTTCATCCTAATTATTAGTGTCTTCTTCACTAGCACTGTGCCTTCTAAGAAGTAAAACTCAAATTGGGTTGAGATCCTGTCACTACCACTAATCCTGTCACTGATAAGCTTGACATTTTCTTTTTCTTAATCTTGGACTTTCCCCCACATTTACCCAAGAGTGCCCCTGCCAATTATTATGTAGCTTTATTGTAATTTTAGAATGCTATAGCAACAATTGACATTTGCTTAGCTAAAAAATTTACTGTGTCCGCCAACTACAGAACATTAGCAAACAGACGTTTTTTCAGCATGGATTGCCAATAATATGTGATACTAAGACTGTAAAAATTTTAAGCAAATATCACTAATAATTAAGCTAATTTTAAATAATAGAAACATCTTTGCATAGAGAAATTTTTTTCAGTAGGAAAAAATAATCTATAACCCTAACACAATCTTTATCATTTGTGGGTTCTCTTATACATATATTCTAAGTAAAGTCATAATACAAATTCAACCTTTATTTTTTCTTTTTTGATATTATAGTCTTTCCAATGAATATTTTACTAGTTTCATGATACTCTGTTAAGTGGGTATAACCATAAATTTACCTAAGTCCCTATTACACACTCAGATTGCTTCTAATTTGTCATTACCATAAAAAATATTGTGAAGGAAATATTCATGGACATAGCTTTCTTCCCATATTTTTAAATTATTTAGAAGTTTGAATACCCAAACTGTTTAAATATGTAATTTTCTTGATACATATTGCCAAGTGGTTTTCCAAAGGGCTGCACCAATTTAAATATACCACTACCAACACTACATGAGTGTATGACTGTTTGGTTTCTGACACAAACAAATGTAAGCAGGTGCTTCACATACAATAAATGACTCAATTAGAAGAAAAGTTTTCATTTTGGAACCTGAGCAATAGACTTGAGGTAACTAGGCTTTGTGTTACTGATTGAAATTAAAACCTAGGTCATGATTTCAAGGTTTGTGAGATCGAGCCTCGCATCAGGCTCTGTGCTGACATCTCAGTGTCTGGAGCCTGCTTTGAATTCCATGTGTCCCTCTTTCTCTGCCCCTCTCCTGCTTGCTCTCTCTCTATTTCAAAAGTAAACATTAAAAAAAAATTTTTTTTTTAATGACCAGGCCACAGAACTTATAAAATAGGGACAGACAATATAGTCTCTGTACCCAAATGATGTTTGAACTGAGTAGGTCTCATCTATAAATCTCTGTATCATCACCATGAAGGGTCAGTTAAAAGTTATTCCTAGAGTGATTTCTCAGAAATTTGATATTAAGGTATAATTAATTTCAGGCACAACCAAAATTACTTAATCTATCAACATATTTCTACCACTGAAATAGTTTTGTAATCATTATGTTAAAAGAGAAAGAGTGAACAAAATATAAACTATTAACTTCCACAGTTGAAGAGGCCTGAACAAACCAATTCTGTGATTTCCTCACGGAAGGAATACTTTACAGACAAAGAAATGGTTAGATAATTAGTACTAAACTGGATTCAAGATCGTTAGACACCAGACTGTTAGTCACATGAAGAAGTAGCTAGTTTCCCAGAAGAGGCTGTAATCTCATAATTTATCAGAAAATTTCTTAAGCATTTTATCAGGAAAGCATATTTCTTCTCAGAAGGAAATTCTGTCCCAGGTTTGAACCAATTTTTCTTTATCACAGTCCAATTTGATATTCAAAGCTCAGAAGTACATTTACCATTAAAGTCATTTCCTTCTCCTAGCTTGGTACTGTTAGGCTAGGCATGGTTGATTCCTCCCCTTGCCTTAGTTTCTCTCTGCCTAGATGAGAATTGGAAAGAATTTGTACTTTTGGAATTCAGTGTGGGCTCTCCAGGATTGGTAGATATTCAAAGCTGATTAGTTCTTTTGAAGGAATCTTTCTGGGGGGATTCAGAGCTTTTCCCCTCCAGGAATTCCTGACCTTTGCTGTCTTGGTAAATGATGTCTATACTTTGCCTAGGGGCACACATCCCCATTCCAACTTCTGTATTGAATACTACACCTCCAACCCCTTTCTGCTTAGACTAGCCCCCAACAAGAAGGCTATGTGGGCTGGGATCCCTTTTAAAATAAACACAGGACCAGATTCCTCCTTTCCATTACATCTAATTGTGGGGACTCATACCCCTGTCCTACCACTGATAGAAGGTGCAGTTTGCTCTGAATGTGACCACCTCTGTCTGCTCTCTTGGAGGCATCATTCAAGTATTTCCAGCCACAGCCTTTCCTCTTTACTTTCTGCAGTCATGGGTCAAATGCCAGTCCCTTCTAGCTCCAACGAGTAAATGCCAAGCTCTCAAAAGAAGGGGTTCTTTTAAAGACCCCTTTAAAGACCCTTTCACCAGGTAGTGAAGGGAAAACACCTGTTTTTTCTCTCCCTTGGTGGGACCTGGGAGAAGAGAGAAAGCCACAGCTCTCCAATAACTTTCCTGGAAGAAATCCTGTCTCGAGCCCGAGGTGGGTGTTGGGCTAAGGATCTTAAAGCCAGTTTTCAATACCCCTTTTACATGACATGGTAGTCCAGTACCTCATCTTGAAATGTGGGTATAACTAGTGCTTTGTTTTCAGTCTCAGGTCTCAGCTAAAACTGAGACAAAAGTCCCATTTTCCAAATCAACAGAATTCAATATACAAACCCTGTTAGGATCGTGATTTTGAAAGTTCAACAAGACATTTTTGAGACCAAACACAGGTTGACTATTAAATATTATAGGATTATCTTTGTTATATATAATCATGACATTGTGGTGTATTTTTTAAAGGCCTTACCAATTAGAGGTATATACTGAAATCTTTTAGGGTGTTATGAAATGATATTTGGGACTTGCTTTCAAATCCTCCAGGATTGGGGGTAGGACAGTTTAGAGAGAATAAACTTAGTAAATTGGTGATAGTAATTGCAAGTAAGTCATGGGTATATGGGGATTCATTATACTGTTCTCTAATTTTGTGTGTGTTTGAAATTCTTAGGTAAAGTTTTAAAATAAAATATAAAATTTTAAAAAAGTCCCTTTCATTCTACAAAATATGTGATCAATAATCTTCAAAACTGTCAAAGTTATGAAAAACAGTGAAATCCTGAGAAATGACCAAGAGGAGCCTAAGGAGACATGATGGTTAAAGGTAATGTGTATTAAGGATGGAATTCTGGAACAGAAAAAATTTTCGGTAAAAACTGAGGACATCTGAATAAAGTGTGGACTTTAGTGAAACAGTAAGGTATCAATAATTGGGTCATTAACTGTGACAAATGTACCATCTTAATGTAAGATATTAATAATAAGAGAAACTGGGTATAGGGTATAGGAGAACTCTCTGTACCATTTTAGTAATAGTTTTATAAATCTAAAACTGTTCTAAAATTAAAAATTTACTTTTCAAAAGTCCATTTTAATATCCTGTTATATATTTTCATAATAACATTTGAAAATAATTTCTCACTGTAGTGAATAACAAAATTATTAGTTTAATTTTTTTAATGTTTATTGATTTATTTTGAGGGAGAGCATGTGTGCATATGTGAGCTGGGGAGTTGGGGGGCGCAGATAGAGAGAAGAGAGAGAATCCCAAGCCCACAAACTGTGAGATCATGACCTGAGCCAAAACCAAGAGCCAAAAACAGTCAGCTCAACTGACTGAGCCACTCAGGGGCCCCTAGTTTCAATAAATCGGTACATGATTTAAATTTTTCTTAAATTCCTAAGTCAAGCTAAGATAGAACTGAACAGTTGACCTCAAAGCACTAAAGCTGGTCTTAACCAGTATAAAGAAGCACAAACAGATAATTAAATATAATAATACCTCAACTAATGAAAAGAATGTGTTACAGAAACATAGTTCATTTCCAGAAGAAAATATATAAAATGCATGAGAAAGTTTGAGATGTGAAGAAACAGTATGGAAAAATACCATTATGCTTAGCACCAAGTGCTTTAGAAAACAGGAAATATGCATCTGTATGTCTTGACTAAAGAAAGGATACAGTTAAGATTAGATAAAGAAAAAACTAATCACCACTACTGCTGCTTGGACACATTACAGAGGCAACAAATGGCAAAGCCAGTTTATGTACAGAGTGTGCCCAGGCTCTGAGTCTTAGCTATAGCACCAAGATCAGGAAGGGGAAAAAGCGGACGAACACTAGCTCAGAAAAAAAGTAGGCAGCCCAGGCCCTTCCCTTCCTAATACTTCTCAACCACAGACTTCAGCCAGTCTCAGATTTGCTTTTCCTATGAAAGCAAGGAGGCTATCTGGGGACATTCTTTCTAATTCCTCCTTAGTGTGCACACACATACACATACACACATTCATGCATGCGCGCTTATTGCCTGAAAGGTATAAAATCACATTTACCCTCGGATCTGGGCTAGTGACATCAAGGGTTCTCCTGTCTTTAAAACATATCTAATGGGGCGCCTGGGCGGCTCAGTTGATTGAGTGTCTGGCTTCGGCTTAGGTCATGATCTCACAGTTTGTGGGTTCAAGCCCTGCATCAGGCTCTGTGCTGACAGCTTACAACCTAGAGCCTGCTTCTGATTCTGTGTCTCCCTCTCTCTCTACTCCTCCTCTGCTCATGCTCTGTCTGTCTGTCTGTCTGTCTCTCTCTCTCTCTCCTTCAAAAATAAATAAAAACATTAAAAAAAATTTTTTTTAATAAATAAATAAAACATGCCTATTTTGGGTGCCTGGGTGACTCAGTTGGTTAAGCGTCCAACTCTTGGTTTTGGCTCAGGTCATGGTCTCAAGGTTCATGGGTTCGGGCCCCTCACCCTGCTCTGCACTGACAGTGCAGAACCTGCTTGCGATTCTCTCTCTTCTCCCCCCCCCCCACCACTCTCACTCTCTCAAAATAAATAAATAAACTTGAAAAAAAATATTGAAAAAATAAATCTATTTCATGATGCCTTGGTGGATAACTGAGTTGGTATACAACATCCATTCCAATGTCTTTCTAGCTTGCTTTCCTGTTTTGTAGAGCTGGAAAGTTTAAAGTTACATCCATCCCATAGACATTCTTGGAATTGGGATTCCTTACATGCTAGAGGATCAACCATCAGAAGTACAATGCTAGATGCGGAGCAAGGGCATGAATGAGAGACAGAGGCCATCTGCTGCTGGTTCTGTGATGAGCACAATCATAGAGGAATTTTAGTTTTTCTGTGGCATCGTCACATAACTGCAGCTTCTTGGACACCAGGAGGCAAGCAGGGAGCAGGACGTTCATTTCACTAGTTAATATCATAGCAAGTGTGGCAGGTTCCAGAGTCTCAGTTCCCTGGATGTGGCAGTTTCCTGACTGTACCAGCTTCCTGATAGTGGCAGGGGAGATAGTTCTAAAGCCAGCAGCTTCTCAATTCAGCACATTTCCTGACTGCAGAAGAATCTACTTAGTAATTCCCTTGGTGGCCCAGTGCTGCAGTGAGAGTCAATCCTGAAATGTCAGCCTCAAAGTGGTTTTCAATCCTGTCTGCACATTAGAATCTCCAGGGGAGCTTACTAATTATACACATACACATGTCCAAAGGTTTTGATTCAGTATGTCTGCAGTGGATTCCAGAATCTACATTCTCAAAAGCAATCCAGAAGCTTGGGGTACAAAGCTAAGGCTGAGAACGACTGGCCCAGAGACTCTTTCTTTAGGCCCCTCAGCAACTCCATAAGCCATTTAATGCCCAATATTAAATCCATTTCTGTTTAAACTGTCTATAATGAATTATTTTTTCTGTAATTGAACCATGACCAATGCAATGCCTGGGGACAAAATCTTCACAATAAGAGTAGATCAAAGTTTAAGCATAATGTAAGTTCAAATATGCCACCCCTCCTCCTGTCAATAAAGCAGCATTAAAATTTTTGGTGCTTACAAAGAGAAGAAACAAAAATTATAAGAAGAAACAAGCCAGGAATGGTAATAAAACTAAGCCTGGAGTGTTGAAATATAACTTGCTATTGAGATATAATAGCACAAAGGTTTAGGCAACCTATATTATATTCTATAAATTAGTTGCAGCATACTTATTTATTTTGATTGTCTACTTGCTTATTTTGAAAGAAAATTAGTGAAATAATAAATTTAAAAGAACCCTTTCAGAGCCCGAATTGTTTAAGTGAACTATGATTTCTGGTGTGTTGCTGCCACCTACCATCTGTCCAAGGCAAGGCAGGTCATGTGGATATGCTATTCAGTCCAGGAATGTTAATACCAGCTAAGTTCTCTCATTTCAGTGTCACACTTCTAAAATAATTTTAGGAGCATGTTAAACCCCTAAATGATAAGCAGTAAGTGTTTTGGGCGCTCTTTACTCAACATATCACTTAAATATGAAAGTATCTTGACTATTAGATATGGATGTTACAGGAAAAAGAAAACTTACAAGAAAATTCAAGCTGAAAAGTTAAAGCTGAAAGTTAAAGCTGATTGAATTCCTACTATGTACTAGACAGGCATTGTGGCTTACAGTATACTCGTTTACGGCAACCTTTAAGTTTTTCTAATATTTACTTATATTTGAGAGAGAGAGAGCAAAAGCAGGGAAGGGAAAGACACACACACACACATGCACACACACACACACACACACACACACACACACACACAGAATCCTAAGCAGGCTCCAGGCTCGAGCTGTCAGCACAAGCCTGACGTGGGGCTCAAACTCACCAACCATGAGATCACGACCTGAGCCAAAATCCAGAGTCGGACAATTAACTGATTGAGCCACCCAGGCACCCCTCTGCTTAATTCTTCTGTTGTCCTAAAACTGCTATAAGAAGTAAGGAGCATAGGGGCGTCTGGGTGGCTCAGTCAGTTGAGCGTCTGACTTCAACTCAGGTCACGATCTCGCAGTCCGCAGGTTCAAGCCCCGCATCGGGCTCTGGGCTGATGGCTCAGAGCCTGGAGCCTGCTTCGGATTCTGTGTCTCCCTCTCTCTCTGCCCCTCCCCCGTTCATGCTTTGTCTCTCTCTGTCTCAAAAATAAATAAACATTAAAAAAAAATTTAAAAAAAAGAAGTAAGGAGCATAATTTAAAAAGAAAGAAAGAATTACACATGCATTACCCAGCAGTTATGCAATTATAAATTTCTCCCAAGGAAAAAAATGGGCAGGGATTCAAAGATATAAATAAAACAATTGTCACTGCAAGTTGTTACAGTAAAAAATTGGAATTGGAATCTACTCAAATATCTATCAGTTTTTAAATTTAAATAAACAATTCTTACACAGCCTTAGAGAATGATGATGCTGATCAGGGCTTCTTATCAAGAATTCAAGATAGGCTTCAGAGGTTCAAATGCTGACCCTCTCATGGAGTCACTTGTGAGTTCTTTGGATGTCCTGTGAGGCCCTCTTACCACAAAGCTCCCTGATATGGGGAATGCTATTAAAGTGACCAGTGGTACTTTGAAATTCCCTTGCCCTTGGGGGGGTTGCCTTCTTTGGACACTTGCTTCCAAGAAGGCTTAAACCCAAGTAGCTTGCATTCTTTGAAAACTTTCAAGAGCCTCCTAGGACCTACAAAGTCCAAACTTCCTGGCACGGTATTCTTGACATTACATTATGTGGTTTGAGTTGACTGTTCCATACCCATTTCTCATTCACAAGGGATTATTTATTTGTTTGTTTATTTATTTGGAAAAAAACTAGGTACTTTCCTGTATTGTTGTCCCTTACAAATATATATTGTTGTCCCTTACAAATAGTCTGATGATGGAATGATCAATCCAAAACACAGTTTCAAATATCGTTCTTGGCATGCACACCAAATATAACACAAATTAAAATGTGGCATGATTTTGTGCAATTGGTGGAGTGTAAAAAAGGAAAATCTATTTTAATGTGACACTGCAGGACATTCTTTGGTACACTGGTTCTAACATTGACCATATAAAGAGGAAATCAAAAGGTATATTTTGGCTCTGCAGTGAATTAAACCTGAGAAGACACAGTAATGTAAATGGGCATTTGTTTTTTACAATTTTAGAATAAACTCATAGACAAATCACAGAAGACAAAATTGTGATTACAGAAAAGAATGTGTTAGCCACCCAAAAAATTTAAAGCTAGATTTGCTGCCAGGGCACCTGGATGACTCAGTCAGTTAAGTGTCCGACTTTGACTCAGGTCATGATCCTGCACTCTATGGGTTTGAGCCCCGCATCAGGCCCTGTGCTGGCAGCTCAGAGCTTGGAGCCTGCTTCAAATTTTTTGTCTCCCTCTCTCTCTGCTCATCCTCTTCTTATGCTCTATCTCTCTCAAAAATAAGTAAACATAAAAATTTTTTTAAAAAAACCAAAAAACTAGATTTGCTGCCAACAGAGTTTGGGAAGTAAAAGGGAAGAAGAAAAGGTGAAGGGTACCATCCAAGCAAGAACATCCTTAATGAGAGATGGTCTTCTAGTTGATGGAATGGTAGATAGAGGTTCAAGAATGTTGTCGGAAATTAAAGAGGTGAAAGAAACCAAGATTCGTGACAAAATTATATCAGAAGAAGAGAGGCAGCGGCGGAGAGAGGCAGGGCAAGCGAGCTAAATTTGCACAGATCATGATATCTAAATCAAGAAATGCTCATTCTGAGACATCAAGGTAATCACGAAAAGAACTAAAAACAGAAACTACTAAAAGTAGTTACCTCCAGAGACCAAGGTAAAGGACACCACAAGGAAGCAATCAATCAAATCCAGAATATGGGACATTCTGCAAGATGACTGACCTAGATTCTCTAACAAATCGATGGCATGGGGGAAGAAATGAGCTACAGAATAAATGAAATTTAGGAGACAAAACAATCAAATTCAACATGGAGCTCACATTTGAGATCCTTATTAGAATGATTTTGAAACAATTAAGAAACTTTTGATTATGAACTGGGTATAAGATGATGGTATAAAAAATCAATAATATTTTTAGGTATAATAATGGCATAGAGGTTACATTTTAAAATACCTTTGTAGTTAGAAGCATCATGAAGTATTTCTACATAAAATAACATGATACCTTGGCTTTGCTTTTAAAATACTCCAGTGCCAATCCCCCATACCCCCCAAAATATAGCAGAATAGAGAAATAAGACTGGCCAAACATTGATAATTGTGGAAGCTGGAGTCATGGGGTTCACTGTACCATTCTCTCTGCTTGTATGTATGTATGTATGTATGTTTGAAATTTTCCAAAATAACAGGCTGCTTTATTTATTTATTTATTTATTTATTTATTTATATCTTAAAAGCAGATGTCTTTGAGGAGTATGATAGGATTTGGGGAGCAATGGAGCAAGCAAAATTGTTTTATGTTTTTGATCTATTCAATAAATATTCATTGAATCCCTGCAATGTATGAAGCACCATTTAGGCACTTTTGGGAGAAGTAAAGAACATATCAAAATTCCTGTCCTACTAAAGCTCAGATTCCTGTGAGAAGGAAGAAACAAACAAAAATTACATACAGGGGACACCTGGCTGGCTCAATCCAAGGAGCATGCAAATATTGATCTCAGGGTCATGAGTTTGAGCCCCACATTGGATGTAGAGATTACTAAAAAAAAAAAAAAAAAACCTTGCAGACAGAATAATTAAGTTTTAATATGTTACAAGTGGATAAGTGCTATGAGGAAAGAATAAAATAGGGTAAGAGAGATGAAGAGTAAGGCCAAGTTTACAGTTTTAAATAATATGGTCAGGAAACGGCTCTTTGAAAAATTTAACACTTGGGGGGTCCTGGGTGGCTCAGTCCACTGAGTGACCGGCTCGTGATTTAGGCTTAGGTTGTGGTCTCACAGTTTGTGAGATGGAACCCCACATCGGGCTCTACACTGACAGTGAACCTGTTTCTCTTTGCTCCTCCCCTACTCATGTTCTCTCTCTTTCTCTCTCTCTTTCTCCCAAAATAAATAAATAACATGAAAAATCTTTTAAAAATATAACATTTGAACAAAGACTTGAAGGAGTTGATGGAGATTATAAACCCTTCTGAATTGTTGCCTTTTAATTATGTCCATGGTTTAGCCTAATAAAAAGAATTGAAGATTTCTTTAAAAATAAAATAAAATCCCCCTGCTCCTCACTGCTCCTTCTCTACCTAACAAAATCTTCTCTTTTTTTTAAATGTTATTTATTTATTTTGACAGAGAGAGAATCCCAGACAGACTCCATGATGTCAGCACAGAGCCTGACCCACAGAGCTCCATCTAGTGAACTGTGAGATCATGACCTGAGCTGAAATCAGGAGTCTAATGCTTAGCCAACTGAGCCACCCAGGGACCCCTCAAAATCCTCTTTTATTCTTCAGGCCAATTTCAAGAGATCAACCTTCATGAGGTCTTTCATCCACTGTCAGAATTAACTGCTCTTTTGTGTTCTCTTGTACATGGCTAGTCACAGGTATTTCATTCCCCTGTATCATAGGGTCTTTTATGGCTTTACGAAGCATTTTCACTTTCATTATTTTATTCACACCTCATGATAATCTTGAGTAGTTTTTATTTCAAGATCATTATTATTCCCACTTATCAGATGAGAAAACTAGGGCTCTCAAGAAGTGACCTAACCCAGATTAGTCAGACACAAAGAGTTCAAATTCCAGACCACATCCTCTGTATGCAAACATTACTTCTTGACCTCACTCCACTGCCTCTCCATAATTAGTTGCTTCTAAAGTTCCTTTTTTATGTTAAAATTAGATTTGAATCAAAGTACTTTTTGCATGTGATATGAAATTAGGTAGTTCAGAAAACCTTAACAGGGAAAGCAAGCCTCCCACCTAATCAATCCCCAGGGATTTTTAAAGGACAATTTTTTTTTCCAGCATTTCTATTTTTAATTCTTCTCGTGGTTCTAAGTGTTAACTCTAGACATTATGCTTACACCTTTATACCTTGATCTTATCGCCTTTAGATATTTGCTGACTTTCTCCTTATTTGCTGACTTTCTCCTATGAAAAGTGAGGATTTTGCTCGTTTGCATTGCCCTAACGTCTCAGGTTACGTTCCCCAGGACACAGACACTGAGTCAGACTTGTGCGCAGAATGCTTTGGTGACAACCCAGGAGGAGTGAAAGTGGCAAGATTGCGGGGAGAGGTGAGGGGGGAGGTAACCTGCTGTGCCGCTGCAACAGAAGCCTCTGCCCATTTCAGGAGCTCTGGGGCAGGAAAGTTGTCAGCAATCAATACTTCCAGCCACTGGAGAATGAGCAGCTTGGTCCTGAGGTGGGTGGGGATGTGAGCAGAGCAGCATGGTGTCCACCACAGCTCACCCCTACAGTGCTCTGATCCACTTCCTTAGAGTAAACTCACTCTATTTTCAGTTATCTCCTTCAGATTTATGGTTGGTTCCTTTATTTGGAGAATGTTGGTGAGTTGGATTACATCCCTTGCCTCTTCTGCAAGTGCTCTCAAAATCACATCTGAGACACACCATTTCTACTGCCAATTCCAGATTCCCCTTGCTCTCAGCTAGCACTTGTGCTGGTCTAAGTGGCTTAGCTGGAATGGTGGGGAGAATCCTTGATCTTCATCCCTGAGGGGTCTGAGTCTAATGAGCCAGGTCTACTCAGGTTAGGTTGGCTACATTGACTACTTACCATCAAAACTGGGCAGGTGGGAAAGGAGGGATGCCCTGATCAGCCAGGT
This sequence comes from Neofelis nebulosa, assembly GCF_028018385.1. Classification (NCBI taxonomy): domain Eukaryota; kingdom Metazoa; phylum Chordata; class Mammalia; order Carnivora; family Felidae; genus Neofelis; species Neofelis nebulosa. Next base: position 68,006,501 of record NC_080790.1, read on the forward strand.
GTCCAACGTATTCTTCTCTGTCCTCCATAAAGCTGATATCTCATTCTCTCCTGATGCCCATTATTCCTTCCTTATTCCTTCCCTACCCTATGTGGTTTCCTTCTCTATTCTTCTCTTTCACACATCTCACATACTGAGAAGTGCCTATGAGACAGCTCTAATCTATTGTCCCCTAGGACCATAAATTCAACATCTTCAAAACTAAATTGATTTTTCTATCACCCACTAAACCTGTTCTTCCTCTTTCATCCATCCAGCCCCTGTGTTGGAAAACCTGGTCCATAACCTCCACCTCCCTCACCCTATCTATCTACCAAGTTCTGTAAATTCTATCTCCTACACAGCTTTTAAAGCCATTCTCTTTCTCCCTCCCCATGGTCACTATCCTCATTCAAGGACTCATCATTTGTCACCTGGACTATTACAAAAACGTCTCAACTGCTCTTCCTTTCTCCAGTATCCCCCATAGCCTCCCACCCACATCACACCACATCTTTCTAAAAGATATGCCATTTTGCTACTTAAAACTCTTTTCATGTTTAGGCTGTTTACAACTTGGCCCCTTCCTACTCCTCCATTCACTCCCCCTCCATCCTCTCCCACACCTACTTGTTACTTGTAGCTGCCCAAAGGTGACAGAACCCCTTCAGACCCTTACCTCTATACACTTTTCCTCTTGTCAGACTCCACTTTTCTTCTGGGATTTATTTCACTCCATCCATGACTCTTCCTGAAAGGTAAGATTCGGTGCTTCTCTCCCAGTGGTCACATTGCAATTCTTCCATACCTTTACTTATTTACTTGTTTACTTACTTATTTAAAGTTTATTTATTTATTTTGAGAGAGCACACGAGTGAGTGGGGGAGGAGCAGAGAGAGAGAATCCCAAGCAGGCTCTGCACCATCAGCACAAAGCCCAATGTGGAACTTGATCCCACAAACGATGAGATCATGACCAGAGCTGAAATCAAGAGTCGAATGCTTAACCAACTCAACAACCCAGGTGCCCTCTTTCATACCTTTATTAGAACATTCATCACATTATGTTCTCTTATTTGCCTTAGACACACAAATACATGTGGCTGAAATGTATAAAAAATTGCAATGGTCTTGTATTATATTCATTTGTGATCACAACGTACTATGTTACTTTCAGAGTTCCTAGAAACAGTAGATACTACCAAAAAAAATGTTGCATGAAAAAATGAAATATACAAATGTTGTTTACAGCATGTTGCACCTGAACCACCATCAGCAATTGAGCATATACTTCACATTGTTTCCCAACAGTGTTGACTGATGTTTGCTGACAGGGCCATATTCTCTGGCCTGACCTCAAGATGACTGCCAAGATTTTATGTTCATAGCCTAAGAATGAATAATTCTAACTGTTTTCCCCGGGCAGTGAACCAATGGCTGTCATCTGTTTTAGGGAATGGACCGCAAAAACTAAAACAAAACAAAGCAGGCAGACCGAAGGAACATTGGAGAAGGATCATCTCAACTGTGAGGGCTTACTTATCTATTACTTATTTATCCAGTATCTAGCACAATGGCTGAAATATAGTAGGCATTCAATAAATATTTGTTGAATGACTCGAGAAAGAAGAGGAAGGGGAAAAAATGATGCCCCTGAGGGGGATAGAGAAGTTGTAGAAACCTATCGGTATGATTGGAGGGAGAGAGATGAACTCAGCTTTTAGACAATTAAGCTGTAAGTTGTTTACCCAGCTGGACACATCCTAAAGATATAAAAAGAAAGAGAAATGAAGAAATCCAGAATTGGAAATGTATTTATTTAAAATCAGGAGAGCAAGATGTGCTCCCAAAAGATAAAAGGTCCACAGAAGTAACCATTTTTCTGTATATTTTTAGCTCTTCTGTTATTTACCTTCATGATCCTAAATAACATATTTATACTGCTATCTTGTTAATTTTTTTTCAATTTTAGAAATTACATATTGACTTCCTAACTACTATGGAAGATGACGATTTAGTTTTCTTCCTGTGCACCCCATGCCAATATACACATTCTTCCCCCATTCTCCAATATATTACATACGTACTAAATCAATACTCAGTGTTTATTTTACTCATTTATTCACCCAATAAATACTCCTTTGAATTTCTTTGAGAACTTTAATCATAAATAATAATAATAACATAATAATAATATCATATATTAATAAATAAATAAATAATAATAACATAGTTGTTATATAATAACATAAATTATATATAAATAATAATAACATAGTTTCAATCATTCCAGGCTGCCTTTTCTGGGTGTTGCCTTTTGAGAAACATTAGCACAGTTCCTCTGCCAATTTTAAATCAGTCAAATTATGTCAGTTCTTATTCTGTCCAAGGCATGTGAGGGAAATCAAAATGTCTAAAACAGAATTGGGGCACCTGGCCGGCTCAGTCGGCTCAGTAAAGCATATGACTCTTCATCTCAGGGTTGGAAGTTTGAGCCTCACACTGAGTGTAGAGGTTACTTTAAAATAATAAAAAAAATCTGGGGCACCTGGGTGGCTCAGTCGGTTGAGCGTCCAACTTCTGCTCAGGTCATGATCTCACAGCTCGTGGGTTCGAGCCCCGCGTTGTGCTCTGTTCTGACAGCTCGGAGCCTGGAGACTGCTTCAGATTCTGTGTCTCCCTCTCTCTCTGCCCCTCCTCCACTCATGGTCTCTCTCTCTCTCTCTCTCTCTCTCTCTCTCTCTCTCTCTCTCAAAAATAAATAAACATTAAAAAAATAATAATAATAAACCTTAAAAAAAAATAAAAATAAAACAGAATTCTTACCCTCAAAACATCAAAATTTAAATGGTCAAATCATGCAAATACACACAAAAAGTTAATAAGTTAATGCCTCCTGAGTGATGTAGCCTAGTATATCCCCAGGAGTCAGAAGAAAATGTCCCTGCATATTGGCTTAGCCCAGGACGATGCTGTAGAGAAGGTGGGATAGTGTTATGAGGAATCCATCAAGATGCAAAAGTAGGTAGGGCAAATGGCAAAGAGGAAGAGGAAGAACACTCCAGGCAGGAGGAAATCATTAACAGGAAGGGGGGAAACACTGTTTTCAGGATGCCAAGTAGCCCAGTTTGAATGCAAAAGAATTTCATGGACAAGAGTGGCAGGAGAGAAGGGAGCAAGGACAGCCGAGAGCAGAGTGTAAATAGGTTTGAATATCAACAAGAGAATTCCTGACATTTCCCAATCTTGTGCTTTATTAAAAGATATTAAGTGAGGTGCCTGGGTGGCTCAAACAGTCGATCATGATCTCGTGGTTCATGGGTTCAAGTCCCGCATTTGGCCCTCTGCTCTCAGCACAGAGCTGTTTTCAGATCCTCTGTCCCTCACTCTCTACTGTTCCCCCGCTTGTGCTGTCTCTCTCAAAAATAAATAAACTTAAAAAAAAAGATATTAAGCAATGATGCAATGATGCAGGGATGTACAAAGTTTTTATAATTACAATTCAGTGAAAAAAATACTGAATTATGATTTGAGGAACATATTAAAGTGATATAGTAAGGTTAAATTCTTACATTAAGAAACAGTGATAACTCTAGTAATGTTACTTAAGGTACATGAACCATTTAGAGTAGTGTATTGGCTCTTTCCGTATTCTGGCAATTGAGGTAAACACTGGGAAGTAAAGACAAATTAGAACCAGTCCTTTGTTGCAAGGAGTTGTTCTAGCGATAAGACAAATAGTCTCAACCCCTTTTTGCATCATTCCAGGGCATCGCTAGTATTCTTTAGAAACATCTGAGAATTGTTAGAGTGGAAGTTCTGTTAACTTTCAATCAATATATCTTACTTTCTCAACTATTGATTAACACTCAGAATGTATGACTTGTGGGGTGCAGGACTTCAGAACAACACCACGGCAGACAAAATTAAAAAGTTACATTGTGACCACTGGAGCTGAGCAGCAGGGATGTGTGTGATCAAACACAACTTTAACTTCTGTCTTTCATGTGCTCTTCATGATGTATTAAGTAGGGACAACCTTTCCCCTGATCTGAAATGAAAATGGTGGCAGACACCATAACTTTTCAGCTCAATCTTAATTAACAGATCATTCACTGTCACTTTAAGTGACTGTCACTTTAAGTCACAGTCTTAATTCATAATTAGAATGTCCAGTCCAAGATGTTGAACAGAATTCTGAACTTGATTTAAAGTGATTCTTCTCAGAGCGTCTGGCTGGCTCAGTCAGGAGAGCTTGCAACTCTTGATCTTGGGGTCTTGAGTTCGAGCCCCATGTTGGGTGTAGAGATAGGTAGGTAGGTAGGTAGGTAGATGGATAGATAGATAGATAGATAGATAGATAAAAAAATAAAAGTGATTCTTCTCTCTACCCAGCTCAGCCCATTTGCAGACTGGAAGCTCGCAGTGAGAGAGGGGGCTGTGGTTTCTCCCTCCACCTTCACCCCAACCTCATTTTCCAGGCCAATCTCATCTTAAGGGAGCAGGGAGGGTGGAGTAGGAAGAGAGACTATGTGCTCTCTAGTGCTGGGAGACATCTACTAGGTTGGCTCTCTGAGGAGTCATTTGCATGGACTTCTCAAAGACACCCTCCCACAGCCCCCTCCCATCGTAGCAGGGGCAGACAATATCTTGTGACTCATTCCACAGAAATCCAGCTTGCCTCCTGCTTCTTGAAGCTGAGATCCCTCTGCTTCTCTAGATAGTCTTATTGGACATGATGGAAGATAAGCCTATGCTGGCTTTCTCTACCTGCAAGCAATTCTGATCCATGCCCTGACAATTTCAGGAGTGTAACCTAGTTCCAACCTAGCAGCAATCTTCCAGCTCCACCAAAGCAATTGGCTAGTCTGTTCTCACCTTGCTGGAGAGGAGTCAGACCCCAATCCATAACAACTCCCAACTGTAGGGGTCACATATTATAACTGTCCTAAGAGTCTAACACAGGCACCCCTTACTTGGTGAGGAAGGGTATGTTTCACAGCACAGTCTTCTCCAAAGATCTCCTCCTCCAAAAAGTTTTCCCATATTTCCACAATCTATCCACTTTTCCCCCCACTACTTTGTATATCCTTGATCTAAGAGTCTTGGGAAAATTTCCCTTGTAAATTCTAGATATGGGAATCTGTCTCTGGCATTTCACATCTATTTTATCTTGGTATTCTGGTTGCAACTTCAGTTCTAATATCCTGACACCTATCCATCCGCCCATCCATTTATCCACTGTTTACCTACCCATTTGTCTTAGGCAACACTTTTAAGGAAGAGTTGGGGGCAATAGTGAAGTGCAAGAAAATAGCAAAAAGTATTGAAGAATGAAATTAGCATGGCAATGCCAATGAGATTAGGAAAATAGCATTAGTGAATACCAGGGTACACTTTGGTTTCTAAAACATATGTGTCTTGAAATGACTATAAGTGTGTTTTCTTAAGTTGGACTTTCCCATGGATTAATATTATACTTTTTAAATGCCTCATTTGCGTTGAAGATTTATATCTAAATCACATTGGCTCTCAAGACTATAACTGGCCTTTCCTACCATACCTTACATACGATAGTGTATACAGAATTTGCCTCTGAGAAAACAATTGTTTCTAGATTGTCATTTAATAGCAACAGAATTTGATAGAAAACTTAATGTATGATAGTTTTAAATAGCTCTCCTGGAGCTAAAAGCTCCAGCTAAAAAGCGTTCCTTTTTCTACATATCCTCTCCAACACTTGTTTCTTGAGTTTTTGATTTTAGCTATTCTTACAGGTGTGAGGTGATATCGCATTGTAGTTTTGATTTGCATTTCCCAGATCATGAGTGATGTTGAGCATCTTTTCCATCCAGTCTGGATGTCTTCTTTGGAGAAATGTCTGTTCATTTATTCTGCCCATCTTCTCATTGAATTATTTGTTTTTTGTGTGTTGAGTTATATACATTCTTTATATATTTTGGATACTAACCCTTTATTGGATATCTAATTTGCGAATGTATTCATTTTCCCATTCTGTAAGTTCTCTTAGTTTTGTTGGTTGTTTCCTTTGAGGTTCAGAAGCTTTTTATTTTGATGGAGTCCCAATAATTTATTTTTTCTTTTATTCCCCTTGCCTGAGGAAATATATCTAGAAAAATGTTTCTATGACTGATATCAGAGAGATAACTGCCTGTGCTCCCTTCTAGGATTTTTATGGTTTCAGTTCTCACATTTAAGTCCTTAATCCATTTTGAGTTTATTTTTGTGTATGGTTAAACCATACACTGAAAGTGGTCCAGTTTCATTCTTTTGCATGTACCTGTCCAATTTTCCCAACAGCATTTGTTGAAAAATCTTTTTCGCATTACATATTCTTGCCTCCTTTATTGAAGATTAATTGACCATATAATTATGAGTTTATTTCTGGGCTTTCTATTCTGTTCCATTGGTCTATATTATCTATTTTTATGCAAGTACCATATTGTTCTTATCACTACAGCTTTGAATATAACTTGAAGTCTGAAAGAATGATACCTCCAGTTTCTTTTTCTTTTTCAAGATTGTTTTGGCTATCTGGGGTCTTTTGTGGTTCCATACAAATTTTAGGATTGCTTGTTCTAGTTTATTCTTTGGATAATACTTTGTGCTTAACCCTCCACCTCCCACAATCACTTGTAAGACCAGTGAGCCAATGGAACAGCATCCTAGACTCTCCCTCTGCTACCTGAAGTCCTGCCCATAGTAAGTCTTTTGCCCACTTACTTTCTAGTTTTTAGAGGAACAATACATGAACTAACAAATGCCTAGACCACCAGGTTCCCAGTGTAAGAATGTCAGCCTCCCAGCTCTGCAGAAAATATAAACGTGATTCAAAGAAACCTCTAGAGAAACTTCACTAGAGGTCAGGGACTACATATTCTTTTTATATATCTTTTTCCCAACATTTTTTTTAGAAAAATTTCAAACCTGCCAAAAAGTGAAAATAAAAATGGTACAATTAACACCCATACATTCTTCACTGAGATCAAATAATTGTAACTTTTGGTGCATTTGCTTGTATCTGCCCACCCTCTGCCTCTCTCCTTTTTTTCCTCTTTTTCCATATATGTGTTTTTGAAAGTAAGTTTCAGACATCAGAAAATTACACCCCTAAATAGTTCACATGCCTCATCTAAAAATAAGAATATTCACCTACATAATCACAATACCATTACCACCATCCAAGAAAATTGACATAAATTTAATAGTGTCATTTGATATACAGTCTATATTTAAAATTTCCCAGGCAGGGATTCCTTGGCCACCAGACTTCAAGGTCCTTTCTTACTCCGGCTGGACGTGTTTGGCAGGAAAGGGGCAGCGCAAGGCAGGAAACTGTGTGAGGAAGCCCCCAGAACCTGGAGCCCATTTTTGTTGATTCTCATGGTGTTCTTTCCTAATAAGTAATATCATTAAATGGTTAGGAATAATCAAACGTCTCGCTTAAATGATTGTGATTTTCACTTGTACTTTTAGCAAACCCATTAAAGGAAAATCAAATCTACATTATTAATAAGTTCAGAAACAAACTGAATACTAAGATTTGGATCTAATCCTTGGACAGTCCTTAAATGGGTATAATATTCTCTAGCCTCTTAAGGATGTTGGCATAGAAATCACTCTCATAGTTTCACAGCAGAGGAGGCTTATGCTTTCAGGATCACCTTTCACCTAGAATGTAGAATTTGGTTTCGGATTTGTTTGTTTGTTTTTGTTTTTGTTTTTGTTTTTAATTTTTTTTAACGTTTATTTATTTTTGAGACAGAGAGAGACAGAGCATGAACAGGGGAGGGTCAGAGAAAGAGGGAGACACAGAATCTGAAACAGGCTCCAGGCTCTGAGCTGTCAGCACAGAACCCGACGTGGGGCTCGACCCCACAGACCGTGAGATCATGACCTGAGCCGAAGTCGGACGCTTAAAGGACTGAGCCACCCAGGCGCCCCAAGTTTGTTTGTTTTTTTAAGGTGTTTTTGCCCTGGATCTAGGAGGCTATGTGAGCATATTCTGTCCAGATTGTGCTTTCTTTTTGTGTGTGAATGTGGAGGTCCTATGATTATAAGCAGGACCCTAGAGCCTCATGCCTGCTTCTTCACAGCAGGCCAGACTCTCTTAATTTGCCAGTGTAGAAAGTCATTCTCTATAACATGTATTTGTTTCCTTTCATCCTCCTAGCTCCAAGCAGGCAGTGCACAGAGCCCAGTGCAGGGCTCAAACTCATGAAATTGTGAAATCATTACCACTGACCACTTCACCAATGGCTGTTCTCTATAAACTTAGCACTTTGATTTCTCTTCAAAGTAAAACCCCATTAGGAATTGTCCCAGTTGAATATTCTAGATCAGCTATGGGGTTTTAAATCTTAACAGCTAAAAAAAAAACAAAAAACAAAAAAGAAAAGAAAACATAATTGAGCAAAGAAAAATAGGTGTGCTGTCATCAGAGCTTCAGATGTAATGGAAAATGAAGATAATGTGTCAGCTTCCCATGGCTTACCATTGCTGTGGTTTCTGTCTGGGAAGGTAATGTACTTATTGATTAGTCCTCAAGAGAGACATCATTTGCAAACTGACCCTTGGCTTTTGGCAGCAGACAACACTTGTGTTAGCTTCAATAACCAGATGAACAGATCCTGTTGCTGGGAAGGCATGGGAAGCTGTTGCCTTGACAACAGCACGCAAGTCTCTGGTTTCATCTGTAAATTCCCTGACAAGACACTGATTACTTATCAGTCTTATATATGAACTTGGGTTTTACTTAGAAGACAAGAAATGTTAACCTATAACTCAATTACTGAAAATTTGTCAGTACCAGAAAATTTTACCTAGATTCAGGCTGCAAATACATAAAACAAGCTTAAAGACATGAAATGCCATGATAATTTAGAATGTTAGGTTTAAAACTTGATTATTGGTGGGGGGCGCCTGGGTGACTCAGTCGGTTGAGCATCTGACTTAGACTCAGGTCATGATCTCGCAGTCTGTGAGTTCGAGCCCTGCATCGGGCTCTGTGCTGACAGCTCAGAGCCTGGAGCCTGCTTCCGATTGTGTGTCTCCCTCTCTCTCTGCTCCTCCCCTGCTCTAGCTCTGTCTCTGTCTCTCTCTCAAAAATAAATAAATATCTAAAAAAATTTATAAAAGAGGCGCCTGGGTGGCTCAGATGGTTAAGCATCTTAAGGATGTTAAGCTCAGGTCTTGATCTCACAGCTTGTGGGTTCGAGCCCCATGTCAGGCTCTGTGCTGACAGCTCAGAGCCTGGAACGTGCTTTGGATTCTGGGTCTCCTTCTCTTTCTACCCCTCCTCCCACTTGCACTCTGTCTCTCTCTCTCTCAAAATAAATAAACTTAATAAAAAAATTTTTTTAATTTATTATGAAAACTTGATTCTTGGGGGCAAAGCATTCTATTTTTTTTTAATTTTTTTTAACCTTTATTTTTGAGACAGAGAGAGACAGAGCATGAATGGGGGAGGGTCAGAGAGAGGGAGATACAGAATCTGAAACAGGCTCCAGGCTCCGAGCTGTCAGCACAGAGCCCGACGCGGGGCTCGAACTCACGGACCGTGAGATCATGACCTGAGCCGAAGTCGGATGCTTAACCGACTGAGCCACCCAGGCGCCCCCAAAGCATTCTATTTTAATAATAAAGTACTTTCACTATGAAAGAATTGTATATGTGTACAAATTATGTATTCTGTCTTAAGATAGGAATAAGGAAAACAGATTCAGTTCCATCATTAGAGATCCCTTAAGGCTATATCCCTGTATCTAATTACTGTGATATACCTGTTGGATCAGGGTTAGGACTCGGAGAAGAGCTTCAGGCCAGGGCAAGGCAGGGTTTGAATGTTGGGAAGGGTTTCTGATACTCTTGTGATCCCATCCATGAAGCAAGTAGACACTTGAAAAGTACTTGTGCATTAGGGCTTGCTTTCTCTTACAAATCCTGGAAGAGTAACCACCCTATGAAGAAGCTCAAGTGAACTTCCTGGAAGATGGGACACATGTGGCCTAATCTTTCCTGTTGCCTCAGCTGAGTGTAGCGTTGGTGGTATAGTGGTAAGCACAGCTGCCATCCTGTTGCCTCAGCTGATAACCAGCTAACCACTAGTCACCAGAGAGTCCATCCCAGATTATCCAGCGATCAGTCAACCTGCCAGCTGCCTGCCAGTTTTACGCACATCAGTGAGTAAAATCAGCTGAGTTGAGTCATGACAGGGGAACCTGATCAGATCATCAGATGTGTGCAAGTGTAAGACAAAACAGAAATTCTCTCCTGTCAGGTTTATACTGGATGACGCAGTATATATGATTAAAAATGCACCAGGCTTTTTTTCTTTTATGACGGGAATCATTTGCGATAGAATTTATCAGAATTCCGGAGCTTCTAGGGCACAAACTATAGCAGTACAATAAACAGAAGTGAGGGAAGACATGTGTATATAGCTGCTCTAAGTAGCCCTCACTGATATAGTGAGGGTAGCATAAAATTCATAATCTGCCACTACAGGGAAGACATTGAGGACAATTGGTAACTACAGGTGATCAACTCAAAATGTACTGAGTTTTGCACTTTGAGATGTAAGATTTAACACTATCATTGTTCAAGATAATTTGAAGTATCCTGAAATCTTGTAAGTCATACATGAAATGCAGTGGAGGGTTTCCCAAATTTGACAAGTGTGTCCACTTTGTATGACATTACAAAAATGCTGTAAAACTTAAATAGATCTTTTTAAGTTATCAAAACAAAGCAAATTTGGATCATGGAAGAGGAAACAACAGATTGACTTCAAGATTACAAAATCTCTCTAATGCTGTTGTCTTAGAAAGAGGACATCAAAGAAAATGCCTCCCCAAAAATAGGAGCAAGAAGTACCATAAAGATATGTCAAGCAGGAAATAAAACAAAAATATTGTTGATTTGTGGTATGTGTCAGCTTTTCAAAATTCATGGTTTGGTGTGAGTTTTTGTCTCATTCTAATTAAATATTCACATTTGCACTTAATTTTACATTTGTACTCATATTTTTTTCTTAAAGGGAACTCTCAAAATCGTATAAGCTTTGAAGTCATTCCAAACCTAAACCTGGATCAGCCCATGGTCAGATTTCAAGGTTAGTTTCATGGGAATCATTTGACATAGTGTCAACACTATCATCAAGGATTTCCTTCCTTCCATCTCCCTACTCTGACATCTATGTTGTTTGCATCATCTTTTTTTTTTTAATTTTTATTATTTATTTTAAGAGAGTGTGAGAGCAGGCAAGGGGCAGAGAGAGAGAGAGAAAGAGAGAGAAAATCCCAAGCAGGCTCCACATCCTCAGTGCAGAGCGTGACATGGGGCTCGATCCCATGAACTGTGAGATCATGACCTGAGCTGACATCAAGAGTCAGACGCTCAACTGACTGAGCCACCCCCGTGCCCTATGGTGTTAGCATCATCTTGATTCTGGCTTCCTTCACTGTGACCAAATGACTGTAGTAGTTCTAATTTCCCATCTGTATTCCACTTCATCCAGGAAAGTGACAGACTTCATTGTTCTCTCAAAAAAACGAGACACCTTAAAGCAGAAGTCCCTAGTTATTAGCCTGAATTGGTCACCTGCCCTTTCCTGAACCACTGATTGACTTAGGCTTGGATTACCTGAACAAGAAACTCTCTGTATCAAGGAGAGGGAATTATTGAAAGGGGTCATTCCCCAAGTTTCCTGACTGGTGCACGGTGAAGGTGAAAAGGATGTTGGAGAGACAAATACAATGTCCAGAGGAAGGAAGATATGAGAAGAGTGTAATGGTTACTCATTGGCTTCACAGCCATCTCCCTAGAACACACCATGAACTCGATTCTATGTTATATGTCAGATGAGGGAAACAAGATGAATAAGAACTAGATACTTCCCAGCCTGTCCTCATGAGACAGGTTCTTCATTTTAAAAGACCATTTGAGGGACACCTGGGTGGCTCGGTTAAGCATCTGACTCTTGATTTTTGCTTAGGTCATGATTTCACAATTTCATGAGTTTGAGCCCTGCACTGGGCTCTGTGCACTGCCTGCTTGGAGCCTGCTTAGGATTCTCCCTTTCTCTCTGTCTCTCTGCCCCTCCCCCACTCATGCTCTCTCTGTCTCTCTCAAAATAAACTTAAAAAAATAAAAATAAATAAAAGACCATTTGAGGTTTGGGATGTTTGATTTTGATACTACTATAAAGTGAGTTTAGAAATTACAACAACAAAAAAACCAACAAAACAAACAAACAAACAAAAGAGGTTAGAGTGGGAGAGAGCCAAAGCATAAGAGACTCTTAAAAACTGAGAACAAACTGAGGGTTGATGGGGGGTGGGAGGGAGGGGAGGGAGGGTGATGGGTATTGAGGAGGGCATCTTTTGGGATGAGCACTGGGTGTTGTATGGAAACCAATTTGACAATAAATTTCATATATTGAAAAAAAAAAAGAAACTACAACAAATTTCACTTTTAAGTCTCTGTTTAATAAATAAACAATACATGCTTACTGCATACTCATCATGGAGAGGAATGCAAAATGCAGTTTCTGACTACAATTGAGTTTCTATAAAAGAAACCACTAAGCTTCTAGACCAGTTAATATTTTCTCTATTCAATGTATGAAAAAAACTCTGGTTTTGATCTTTTTAGTACATTACTGGCTGGGTAGATTATTATTATTATTATTTTTTTTTTTTTCAGAGAACGGGGCAGAGGGAGAGAGAAGCCCAAGCAGGCTCCATGCTCAATGTAGAGCTTCACGCAAAGCTGGATTCCATGACCCCAGGATCATGACCTGAGCCAAACCAAGAGTCGGATGCTCAACTGACAGTCACCTAGGCACATCATGGGTAGATGATTTGGATAGAGTATGGGACTAAGCAACAGGAGACCTGGCTTCTAGTCCTGTCACTACTAGTAGAATGACCTCCTCCAAGCCACCATCCTGCAATCTGCAAAATAAGGGAATGAGATCAGATACATTATTTTTTCATTGGTAATCATAGAAGTGATAAATGCATATATTCTTCATATCAATTTTTAATATTACACACATAAGTTTGAAGTCCCCTTTGAATTTCCCCATTTTCTCCATCCCAGTTCTCTTTTCGTCTCTCCATTATTATCTCTTTGGTATATCTCCCCCCAGAATTCTTTCCTCACATTTATATAAATTCCCTACCAGGTTTAATATTTTACATATAAAAAACAAGCAGCCTTTGTGCTTAGCCTTTTATGCAAAAAATAAGAGTTTAACTTGTGTTTAAATGTATGTTTCCAGATGGGAACATTTTCATTTCTAGGCCCTAGTGAATGTTTAAGAAGCAATGTTGCATCTAAAAGCAAAACACTTTTTAAAATGCAAAACTCACAATATCTGCTATAAGGAACTCACAAAATATATATGTTAATATAAAGGAGAAATGTTAACATGAATGAAATTTTAAACCCTTAGTTGTGTAAAAGTTTAGGGAAAAGGGAACTTCTAGAAATAGATACCATGTCATTTATTTTATTTTATTTTATTTTACTTTATTTTATTATTTTAGTTTAGTTTACTTATTTATTTCTAGTAAAAGTGGGGAAGGGTCAGAGAGAGAGAGAGAATCCCAAGCAAGCTCCATGCTGTCAGTGCAGAGCCTGACACAGGGCTCAGTCCCACGAACCACGAGATCATAACCTGAGCTGAATCAAGAGTCAGCTGCTTAACCAACAAAGCCACCCAGGTGCCCCACTATGTCATTTTATTATTAGGAATTATTTTTACCACCCCCATTATTAACTCAATTAATAGCCTAATTAGTCTGAAGCACACACTGCCCACTGAACTTTTACTGTATACAGCAAGCTATATCTAGAACTGCTTTTTAGATAAATTAACAATGCCATTTCCTAAAGTTTTCCAGTCTCTGGGACCAATAGGCCTTTGTGTTAATTTTCTGTGTCAACTTGACTGGGTCAGTGTCCAGATATGTGGTCAAACATTATTCTGGATGTTTCTGTGAGAGTTATTTTGGATGAAATTAAGATTTAAACTGGTGAGACGTCTCAGTGGCTCAGCTGGCTAGGCGTCCAACTTTGGCTCAGATCATGATCTCGTGTTTCTTGAGCTCGGACCCCGCAGAGGGCTCTGTGCTTATAGCCGAAGCCTGGAGCCTGCTTTGGATTCTATGTCTCCCTCTCTCTCTATCCCTCCCCTGCTCACACTCTGTCTCTCTCTCTCAAAAATAAATAAAGATTAAAAAAAAAATAAAGATTTAAAATGATGGATGTTGTGTAAAGCAGATTACTCTCCATAATGTGGGTGAGTCTCATCCAAACAGTTGAAGGCCTGGATACAACAAAAGACTGACCTCATCTGAGCAAGAGGGAATTATTCAATGGATAGCCTTCGGATATGGACTGCAATTTCTGCTTATCACCTGGGTCTCCAGCCTGCTGGCCCATCCTGCAGATTTTGGACCTTCCAGACTCCATAATCATGTGAGCCAATTCCTTACATTCAATCAATCAATCAATCAACCAATGTCATTGGTTCTGTTTCTTTGGAGAACCCTAATACAGCTCCTTCCCTCTTCCACCCTCTCTATATAATTTGTATATAATGCTCTTATCATACAATTCACCATTTTATTTTTATTTTATTTTATTTTATTTTATTTTATTTTATTTTATTTTATTTTATTTTATTTTATTTATTTTTGAGAGAGAGAGAGGGAGCATGTGTGCGTACACATGCCCACAGCAGGGGAGGGGCAGAGAGAGAGAGAGAGAGGATCTTAAGCAGTCTCCATGCCCAGTGGGGAGCCTGCAGCAGGGCTTGATCTCATGACCTTGAGATCATGACCTGAGCTGAAATCAAGAGTCAGACACTTAAATGACTGAGCCACCCAGGTGACCCTAATTCACCCATTTAAAGTGTACAATTAAATAATTTTTAGTATATTCACAGAACTGTGCAACCATCACCATAATCGATTTTAGAACATGTTCAACACCCTTTAAAGGAACTCCATACACATTAGCACTCACTTTCCATTTACCTCTTCCTTCCCCAGTCCTAAGCAACCACTAATCTAGCTTTTATATCAATAGCTTTACCCATTCTTGACATTTCATATAAATAGAATCATACAGCATGTGGCCTCTAGTTCGCTTCTAGTGGCTTCTTTCCTCATTCATTATGTTTTCAAGATTTGTCTATTTTGATGCACATGTCAATACTGCATTCCTTTCATTGCTCAATAATATTTCATGGATGCCTATATTACATTTTATTTATACATTCATTAGTTGATAAACATTTGGATTATTTCCATTTTGGGGTTATTATGGGGTTACTATAATACTGCTATGAACATTCATATACAAGTTTTATATGAACATATGTTTTCATTTCTTTTGTGTATATATCTAGGATTAGAATTGCTGAGTCATATGGTAACTCTTTTTTTAACTTTTTGAGAAACTGTCAGACTGTTTCCAGAAGAGTTGCACCATTTTACATTCCCACTAGCAATGTATGAGGGCTCTAATTTCTCCACATTGACACCAACTGTTATTGCTATTGTCTGTCATTTTGATTGTAGCCAACCTACTGGGTGTGATCACTGTAGTTTTGATTTTTATTTTCCTGAAGACTAATAACATTGAACATCTTTCCATGTATTTATTGGCCATCTGTATTTCTTCTCTGGAGAAATAGCTATTCAGATATTTTGCTCACTTTTTCATTGGGTTATTTGCCTTTTTATTATTGAGTTGTGATAGTTCTTTACATATTCTAAATATAAGTTCCTTATCAGATAAAAAATTTACAAAAATTTTCTCCCATTCCATAAGTTGTCTTTTCATTTTCTTGGTAGTGTTCTTTGAAACGCAACTTTTCTTTTTTCATGAAGCCCAATGTACTTATTTTTTTTCTGTTGTTGCTTGTGCTTTTGGTGTCATATTTAAAATCCCATTGCTTATTCTAAAGTCACAAATATTCACATTTATATTTTTTATCAGTGCTTTATACTTTTAGTTTTGATAACTAAGTCTTTGATCCATTTTGAATTAGTTTTTATATATGGTGTGATATAGGGATCCAGCTTCATTCTTTCATATGTGGACATACAGTTGTCCCAGAACCATTTGTTAAAAAGACTGTTCTTCCCCCAGTGAATTGTTCTGGAAGTGTTTTCAAAAATCAATTGGCCATAAATGTAAGAGTCTATGAAGTCTCAATTCTATTCCATTGATCCATATGTGTTGCTTTTTACCAGTACCACATTGTCTAGAGTTAAGTCCAAAAATCAGGAAGGACACATCCTTCAAATATGGTCTTTTTCAAGACTGATTGGGTCTTAGCATTTCCACATGAACTTTTCTTTTTTAAGTATTTATTAATTAATGTATTTACTTATTAGTAATCTCTACACCCAACAAGGGGCTCAGACTCATTACCCCAAGATCAAGAGTCACATGCTCTTCCAACTGAGCCAGCCAGGAGGCCCTCCACATGAACTTTTAAATCAGCTTCAATTTTCATATTTCTGTAGATTAATTTGTAATGTATCTTAACAATATTAAATCTTCTGATCCATGAACATGGGATATCTTTCCATTTATTTAGGTCTCCTTTAATTTCCTCCAACAATGTTTTGTAGTTTTCAGAGCATAAGTTTGCATTTATTGATAGTTTGCAATTTTTGTTAAATTTATTCCTAAGTAGTTTATTCTTTTTTATTCTATTTTAAGTTGAACTGTTTTCTTAATTTCATTTTTAGATTCTTAATTGCTAGTGTATAGAAATGTACTTGATTTTTGTGTATTGACATTGTATCCTACAAACTTGCTGAACTAAAATAGACTTAATAGATTTAATAGTTTTTTAATAGATTCCTTTGGATTTTTCTACATACAATGTTTTATCATCTGTAAATTGAGATTTCTAACTTCTTCCTTTCCAATCTGGATGCTTCTCATTTCTTTTTCTTGCCTACTCATCCTGGCTTGAGCCTCCAGTACAATGTTGAATAAAAGTAGTGAGAGCAAACACCCTTGTTTTGTTTCTAATTTTAAGGTAAAGCTTTCAGTTTTTCACCGATTAAGTATGATATTAGCTGTGGGGTTTGGTAGATGCCTTTTATTAGGATGAGAAAATTCCCTTCCTGTCCTAGTTTATTGAGTGTTTTTATCATAAAGGCATGTTGGATTTGCCAAGCAAAGAATAGCTTTTGAAAGTAACATGATATTTTATTTTCACTTAGATATCACTTAAAATTAGAGTATAGTTTGTAAAGTAACTAGAGTTTTTAAAAAAGGGGTTTCTCTAGAACACAGAGGGCTTACCTCGTGAAGTCTTCACCAATTCTGGAACAGTATATGTTAAATCACATTGGCCCTGAGAATACATAAAAGAACTAAGTGGAGAAAGATGGTGGCTTGTAGAAGCAAAATATATAATGAAGAAGAGCAGAAGCTAGTGTACTCTGATTCAATGTAAGGTTCATTCTCATGAAACCACTTAACTTACATGTGACTTCAATTTAAATCTTTGTAATGATTTAACTCATATTAGTATTTCAGAATCCTCATCACAAGACATTTTGCTGATTATGACGGAATACTTGCAGGTTCTAAATGTGTGTTTTATTAAGAAGTAAAACATCTTGACCTTTAACTTATCCCCATACGTATTCTAAATTATTCCTAGCACAATTCCTATCTTTTATTAAAATCTGCATATTTCAGTGATCAGTTTTTGAAACACATAACATGGTAACTACAATTATGCCAGTCACATAGCTTGATTCAAGTGGGAGCATCTGGGTGGCTCAGTCAGTTAAGCATCTGACTTCGGCTCAGGTCATGATCTCACAGTTTGTGAGTTTGAGCCCTGTGTCGGGCTCTGTGCTGACAGCACAGAGCCTGGAGCCCACTTCAAGTTCTGTGTCTCCCTCTCTCTCTGCCCCTCCCCTGTTCACACTCTGTCTCTCTCTCTGTCTTAAAAATAAACATTAAAAACAAACAAACCCCAAAATCTTAGTGGCCTACATGCATGTTCATCAACTAGTCACCTTTAGTGTGCAACGCATGAATCTTTCCATTTATCCCAAATTTTGCTTTATTTGGGCAGTGGGAGATGTTTATACAAGTTCTTGGGAAAGGGGAAGGTAGGGAACGTCAGGCTAATTAACCTCATATATGATAAAACTGAATCACAATATGTGCTGCTTTGGTTATAGATAAACTTCATCCCTCTCATTACTGTCAATGGGCATATTTTGATGCTGATCATTTACTATCAAGGAATCTATAGTTTGGCAATGGCAAACACAGCAAAATGAAATACCCAAGCAGAATTTAGCTGATTTCCAGTTTCTGAAACTCCATGTGACTCTGGCACAGAGAAATCTTGGCAATCCCTATACTCCTTACACAAATACAACTCATGTTAATTAACAAAGAGACAAAAAGTCACCTATTTGTTTATAACAAAATAAATTACACTATGGCTTATTAAAAATTGCCATTTTGCATAATTCCTTAGCTAATAAGAAAAACCACCATTAAATACCATATTAATTTCCTCATTTTGCTTCTTTTAAGCATTTCATAGATATTCCTGTCAAGGTTTAAAAGACTACACCTGATCTCCAGTATGTGCCATAGATCAATACTTGGTTAAATGTTTTCACCAATTCAACTGTTTTCTTCCACAAAACAAAACAATAAGAAAACACTCTTTCATTAGAAATATATTCTTACTTACTAAAACGGGCCAGTCTTGCTTAAATACGCCCTGTCTACATGGCTATACTTTGTGCTTTCTTTACATATTATAAATAATATTTTATCAATTAAACCAAACAAGGATATTTAAAATAAAATTTCACATTGAAAAAATAAAATAGAATAGAATAAAATTTCATTACACCACCTAAAATGCCTGTATCAATAAATACATGTACAGCAGCCTCTTTCTCAAATGGCCTGTGTAAGACTATTTATTTTATTAGCAATAACTAAATAACATGTCATTTAGGATACTTTGAGCACAATGCAACAGAAAAGAACTAGTGCTACCTTTACCAAAAACAAAAAGGAAAGATTTATTATAAGGACATAGACATCTCATAGAATCTAACGTCAGGAATTCAACCAGGCTCCAGAAAAGAACCAGAAATAAGAAACGAAGAGCCATCAGAATGCAGGTGGTTCTCTCTGGACCTAGTTTATCCTCTTCTTCCTACAGAATAGCCTTCTCTTCTTGATCCACATGGAAGGAAAACAACAGCCATGCCCAAACTCCTAAATACATATGTATCAGGGCCAGACTGACTCTTTTTCTTTATTCAAATTCCTAGAAGAAAAATCTTAATGGCCCAAAGTACCCTTCCCTCCACCTGTGGCCTGTGGCCAGAGGTGGGCATCCTGCTGCTTTGCAACCCATCCTTGGGAGCAAGGAAGTATTCAAGGGGTTCTTTGTAAGCTAGGAAGGCATACCAAATAGTGTCTACTACAATGGATAAGACTATGCAAGCCCAATGCCTCTCTCAAATTCAACAAAACAATGTCATCCCTCCTCTCTTGGAATGAAAAGACCAAAGAAGCAGAGAAAAACCCAAATATTAAAGAAATCAATATCTCTCCACATAGAAATATCAGTCACAGTATAAGAATAAGCTATGCCAGCTTATCCAAAACACATTCAACTGGACAAATTTCAAGCCAAAAAACACCTGCAAAATGAAATGTCCTACCAAATAACATGCATTCACTCTGCCTCCCTCAATGCTTTGCTTAAATCCTATGGGTTATACAAATAGAGATCAAAGTATTTCATGCTTAAGATAACCAAAGCACTTATACTTATAATAAAACAATTTGTGCTTACAGCCTGTATTTGGAAAGGGCAAACAACTTATATTTAACTTTAGAGAATCACTAGATAGTCAATTATGTGTTTTAAGTTTTACTTTCCTCTGAGGGCTGGCTAGTCCACCGTGTAGACATATCAATAAGTGTGGGACAACGTGCATAAAAAAAATCACTTTATTTATTTTTTAATAACTTTGTTTACAGTTTATTTATTCATTCTGAGAGAGAGAGAAACAGAGCATGGGGGGAAGGGCAAAGAGAGAAGAGAGAGAATCCCAAGCAGGCTCTGCGCTGTGCTATTACCGCAGAGCCCTATGTGGGGCTAGAACGCATGAACTGTGAGATCATGACCTGAGCCAAAACCAAGAGTCAGACATCCAACTGATTGAGCCACCCAGGTACCCCCAAAAGTAAATCACCTTAAAAAATCACTTTCAGATATAAATTCAAAGTTGAGATGCTTTAAAAAAATTTTAGGTGTAGTTATCACAGATTTTCCCCCTTAGTAATGAATAATTTGCTAGACTGAGTTCTAGGAATACCTGAAACCCAATTTTTTTACTAGCAGGTAACAATTCATATTAAGTAGGCTCTCTCTCTAAATATATTCTCCTAGTCTCATCTTTCAACATTATCTGCTAAATTTAACCACAGATGCTTTTTTTTCCATAAATGGTCTTAAGCAAAACTATTCTAAAGAGGGGAAATGAACAATGCAAGATAGAGTTAAATCCTGATTTTATTTCTTATTTTTCTCTCTGACACTGGAGAACTTATTTCAGCTTCTTGTTCTGTAAATTTTATACAATTGCAATACCTCACAGTGCTGTCTTAAGAAGAAAATAAAATGTGAAGACTGAGAAAAATTTAAAATTGCCATGATGGTTGGTATTGCTGTTTGTAACATTGCTCTGCTTCTAGGAACACAGACATCATTTGCCCTAGACTTGACTTTCAAAATATTCAAAATTCAGGGCCTCAAATAAGTTAATAATATCTGTATTTGTATAATGCTTTATAGTTGATAAATGTTCATTTGATACTTATAAATGTTACATAATGAAGGTGCTACCATATAAGGAGACAGAGGCTCTGAGATGTCAAGTGATTTGCCTGAGTTCACACAACTGGTAATAAATCTAGGATTCAAAGCTGGGATTCAAACCCTATCTTTTGACTCAAGATCCATTATTTTCCCTTTATTGTAGTGGAGCTTATCTGATGTTTTAAAAAGCTTCTGATCCCAGGGGCACCTGGCTGCCTCAGTCAATACAGCACACGACTCTTGATCTCAGGGCTGTGAGTCTGACCCCGATGTTGCAGGTAGAATTTACTTAATAAAAAAGTAAGAAGCTTTTGATCCTATTTCTCATCCTAATTTTATAGGACTCATATGGAAGAATCCATTTAAAAGTGTTAGATCAACTTTCCTGGACTGATGATTCTGATGGCTTCTTTTAACCAGCTAAATTTTCAGTCCTTTTAACTACTTCTTTAAATCTTCACTCTACTTATTCATGAACTTATTTATCTATGCGTTTACATCTATGAGAACACATAACATGATGTGTTCAATTCCAAAACAGTATAATACATTCTGGATTGATACCAGTTGAGGGAACACAGAATTAAGGGGAGGAACAAATTATGAGTCAGACAATTTTGTGGCACAGTGATTTGGCATGGGCCCAGTAACACATATCTGGGTTCAGATTAGGAGTTCTAAATGTGGACCTCAGTTCCCTTAAGTGTAAAGTGGAGTCCACAATATCTATTTAACATGGTTAAGGTGAAAATTAAATAAATATATGGTGTTGGGGGGGAGTGTATAAATATATATTTATTAGTGGTTGACAGAGAAATTGATATAAAATAAGTGCACAATAAATAGAAATTTTATTATTTTGGTGGGGAAGGTTGTAAATAAGTCAAGTTTAGAAGAGGTATTAAACATGGCTTGATCCCCATTGAGGAGGCTGTGAACACCAGTAAGAAACTAGTTTCTCAATTTCCAGATGTCAGGTCACAGTATAAGTGCTGATGCTAGTGGACTTTAGGCAATAATTCATTCAACCAAGGATGTACAAACAAGCCCAGAAGGGCATTTAAGCAATGTCCCTAAACAGAAAACAAAATTGAGAGTTTTCTCATGAATGGAGACGCTGCATATCACTTTCTAGCTACCACCTGTTCAATGTTTTATTCACCAGTTATGTGTAAGAAGCAGAGCCCATGCACAACAGATGGCAGCCTAATTCTGGCTTCTCTAAAAAGGTTTTCCTCCTACTCATAACAGCCCAAGGATATGTTGATGTGAGTGCTGCAGATGATGAATCCTCAGTACTGAATACTACTTAACAGTGTGATTCAGAGACCAACTGTGTTTCTCCTCATTGGTGATAGCCAAGCACTGAAACACGGTCTAAATTCAGAGTCTGGATCTGAAGACAATTTATGTGCAACTCATTATCCAACTCCAACAAGTTTATGCATATATAGAAAGCATAGAAAGATGAAAAAATAATTTTGACCAGACATTAAGCCCTTGGTAGGGATCAAGGCTTTAAACAAAATAGTTGAATCTGTGGAATCAACACTGGTTCAGGAAGCAGAAAACTGAGGACTACCTTTAATGTCTCTGTTTTCCTTAACCTTCCCCACATTCAATCACAGAAGCTCACTTGCTAAACAACCCTCATGTCCATGTACTTCTCTCTGTCTCCACTGCAATCGCCCTTTTGGTCTAAACTAAACATCACCTATTTTTTGGTTTCCCTACATTTAATCTCTTCAGTGCAGTCTGAAAGATTTTTCCAACATGCAAACTTGATCTGTCACTGACCCCATTCTATTCCTGCTGCTTAATAGCTTTAAATAGCTTCCCTTTATTTCTATGGTAAAGGTCAAAACATTTAGCATGGCCATCAAGGCACAAAGTTCTTAGTTACCACAGTGTGCTTAGTTATCAGGTTTCTTAGTTACCAACAACGGAAATTGTTTCTGGCTGATTTAAAGAGCAAAGAAATTTATTAAGAAGTATTGCCACTTGGAAGAAATTGACGCCAGCCCATCAGGCAACAAAGAAATTAATAAAAGGATGTGAGCTGCCCAGAAGGTTGAGGGCCAAGCTGAGGAAATGGATGCCACAGCCATACCTGCCAAGACACGAAGAAAATTCTTCACTACTCTGCTTCTAGCTCCAGATCCAAAAACGGGGTGGGTGCTTTTGATTGGCTGTGAATACACCTAGCCACCTGGAGCTGAGTTTCTAGAATGGGAAGCCAGCCAACCTCCGAACAACACTGCTAAAGTGGTGCGCTCCCCAAACACAAGAAGGAGGAGTCTCACATGCTGAGCAACCAAAATAAAGAAGAAAAAAGAAAGAAAGAGCATGACAACCTATGACTTAGGATTTGGCCCTTGCCTCCCCCTCCAACATCATCTCACTCCGCCTTTCTCCCTATCTCCAGCTGTGCAGTCCTTTCTTCAAACACGTCCACTCCTGGGCTCTTCCCTTTGCCTACAGTGCTCCCTTCTCCATCGACAGCTCCACACCTCACTTTTGTGCAGGCTCATGGATCAGTCCAGGTGCTGCTAGGAAAAGGACACCACAAACACGGATGAGTTCAGTGAGGGCACTATTTACAGAGACACGGTCCTGTGAAAGGAAGCCAGCCTATGCCCTGCCCTAGCAAGAGCAAGAGGCCCTATCACTCCACACCTGAAGGAGAAAAGGATGGGGGGTTATTAGAACCCAGAAGGAATGGCTGTGCCCTTCAGCAAAGAAAGAAGTCAGTCTATACTGTCAGGGAGGGAGAATAAATATTCTGACCTCACTCTACTTCCACCCTCTAACCTCCGGCTGATGCCTCTAATTGGACAAACCCAACCTGAGACCAGAGGGACAAGTTGCCTGTTGATGGAGATTACAGAACTACCTCTTGGAGCACAGAGCATGACCAGAAAGATGGAAGGTACATCTGGAAAAAAATGCAGGGTGTTCAATGTCCTTTGTTTTAGGTTCCTTTCCTTAACAGTACTTACTCTATTTTTAAAGATATTACCAACTTATCTCTAATTTTAACTATATAACCATAAGTGGTTTCTAAATTTATTATTAACATTAAAAATTAGGACTAAACCACTGTTTCCCCAGGAACTAGCATAATGCCTGACATGTAGACAGGCCTCAAGAAATACTTCTTGAATTAATGAAAGTATCTTCAATATGGAATATTGTGCCTTCATCAGTCTAATTCTTGAGGCTTTCATAACTAGAATAGGGAAATCATGCCTTCCTACTTCCTTGTTAGCCAGGCTCTTTCCCAGTTTCTTCTTTGTTCACCTAGTAAAATGGCCTATAATTGTAAAATCTCTGAGATCCTGCCTAGACTGAACTAAAATTTATTTTTATTTTGACCAAACTTTCTCCCGCTATTTTTTCTAGGTAATTTATTGAGAGCTTATTCTATGGCATCTATTTAGAAAGCTACCTGCCTTTCTCAGGCTTCGTGATAAACAGAAAGTTTAAAGCACAATGCACAGCACACATTTCAGCTCAAACCTTTTGCCTTTGTGCTGTATTAAAATATGCCTTGAAACAGGGATAATGCCATATGATGAATAACATATGGTACATGACCATCCCTATTCATATATGGAAAATATGCTAATGATATCCTGTACAAGAAGTAAAAGTGGAACCAGATTTACTTTTCTTATATATGTTTATCTGGATTAAACGTCTGAAAATACTGATTTCTAATGCCACAGAGGAAGTTATTTGGAGACTGAGCAGAGATGGCTGGTGTGCAAGGCCAGTTACAAAATAATCCACTGGAGGGAGATAGGAGTAATCCATGATCTGGCTGGTCAGAGAAAAAGTAATGTTAAGGGCTAAGAAGAGATGTTTAGGGAACATCAAGAGAGGTTCCCCAGGTCAGAAGAACTCACACCTACTAGATGTGGGAAACAGACTCATCTTCCCCCAGATATTACTTTCACTAGCACATCATCTTGTTTTTACTGGCCAGAGCTTTATCAGGCCCAATGCCCGCCCTCTTTTTAAAAAAATTTTTTTAATGTTTCTTTTTATTTTTGAGAAAAAGAGAGAGAGACAGAGCACAAGCAGGGGAGGGGCAGAGAGAGAGGGAGACACTGAATCTGAAGCAGGCTCCAGGCTTCAAGGTGCCAGCACAGAGCCCGATGTAGGGCTTGAACCACAAACTGTGAGATCATGACCTGAGCTGAAGTCTGACACTTAACTGACTGAACCACCCAGGTGCCCTCAATGCCCTCTTTGTGTAACAAACATTTAATAATGCCTCCTCTGCTAGCCTGAAATGAAATTCATAGATAATATAATTTACACAAAACATTTTTAAAACCAGTGTAGGGGCGCCTGGGTGGCGCAGTCGGTTAAGCGTCCGACTTCAGCCAGGTCACGATCTCGCGCTCCGTGAGTTCGAGCCCCGCGTCAGGCTCTGGGCTGACGGCTCGGAGCCTGGAGCCTGTTTCCGATTCTGTGTCTCCCTCTCTCTCTGCCCCTCCCCCGTTCATGCTCTGTCTCTCTGTCCCAAAAATAAATAAAAAACGTTGAAAAAAAAAATTTTTTTAAACCAGTGTTAATGACCTAATTATAAAATAAAAGATAAATAAAGTACACTTACAATAAAATAATGTATAACTCAGAATGTAAATTCTTAGGCACTCAGATTCTGCCTATGGGTAGACTCATTGTGAACGCAACAACCACAAATGCATATCATGTTGTACTGGAGACTCAAACACCATGAACAGTGTTATTGTCAGAGACACGCATTTTCAAAATAGTGAGTACCTCTTGCATTCCCCAGAAAACAGTGTGCAATCTTTTCTTGTACGTACATAATATGTACATTCCAGGACAATTCCACGATCTTAAAAATATGTAAAAACTACATAAAACTTCATATAAAATGGTGTTGGGTTCTAGGCAAAGAAAATTGTAAGTTTTACACCTACATGAAAGTCCTGTAGGATGTTCAAAAGTCTCTTTCAATTCAAAAAACACATTTTTTGATGTATGGGTTTGTCTTGTACATTACAGAACATCTCTGGCCCCAGCCCACTAAATGCCAGCACATCCTCCAATCATTTTAACAGGCCAAAACAGGTCAACAAATTTTCAAGATGTCCCAAGGGTGTATAGTGTCTCCTCTATTGAGAACTGGAGGACTCAGTAATCAGTTTTCTGACTATGATAGAATCACTGTGATGCTATCAGTATGTGACATTCTAAACCTTCCTTTGGCTGGTACAATTCTTTCCAGCAGGCCCAGAAACAATATCCTTCTACCTTAAGAAGAAGGAAAAAAAAAAAAAAAAAAGCTTATGAGAAGGATACTGGAGCAGGTCACTCAATTGGAGAAGGAGCTGAACAAGAAAGCCTCAGTGTATCACTTAGGATTAAGTTCCACTAAACATGATAGAAAACAGTGGCTTAATGAAAACAGAATTTTAATTCTCTCTCACATAACCTGAGCCTGAAGGCAAAATGTCCAGAATTTGTATAGCAGCCCTGCTATATACCATGAAGTTCCCTGGAACCCAGGCTCATTGGACCATTCTTAACATGAGTCCCTTGTCCTCATAGTCCAAGATGATAGCAGACCACAAGAAAGGATAAAGAACCAGGAAAATCCCAATTATCTCCTTAGGAAGGTTCTCAGAAGCTTCCACAAGACAATTCTACTTATACTTTATTGCCCAAAACTTAGTCACAGGGCCATGCCTAGCTTTAGGAAGGCTGAAAGGTATTTATTCTGGGCATTCATAAGACTAGCTGAAAATTCTATTACTAAAGAAGAGAAAAGAACAGATATTGGATGACAAAGTAACAATCAGTACCCTGCTTGCAGGGGGAAGCAATCAAGGCAGCTCTGGGGTTCCAGCTGACAGCATTGTATGTGCATATTCAATGTTGGCAGCAGCAGAGATTTATGACCATGTTGCACTGTAATCCAGGGGTGTTCTTGGCTGTTTAGCTTTCCTTGATGTGGTGGGCTGAATAATGGCTCCTGAAAATCTACCTCGTATTCCCTGGAAACTGTGAATACATTACCTTACATGGTAGAAGGAACTTTGAAGATGTAATCAAATCAAGGTTCTTGAGATGCGGAGATTATCCAGGACTATCTGAATGGGTGTACTGTAATCACAAGAGTATAGAAAGGAGGCAGGAGATCAGAGAGAAAAAATGTGTCAACAAAACCAGGAGACTGTAGGCAAACAAGGAGGGAGCAGCCTCTAGAAGCTGAAAAGAGGTAAGGAAACAGATTTTTCCCTGAAGCCTCCAGAAGGAGCAGATCTTGATTTTACACTTCTGACATCCAGAACTATAATAAAATAAATGTGTGTTGTTTTAAACTACTACATTTGTAGTAATTTGTTACAGCAACAGTGGTAAACTAATACACTGGTAACTGATTATTTTCCAAACCTGATTCTAAAACCATCTCATAAAATTTCATGAATCACCTAGTTTACTGCTATCAAATCCCTTTCTTACTGAGGCAGAGCTAGTTTCCAGGCTAGCACAATCATGTGCCATCCCTCCAGGGGTTACCCATAAAATAAAATAAAATTAAATTAATTAAATTAAATTAAATTAAAACTCAGCACCATCAGCAATATTTGGTCTCTATTTACCCCTGCTAAGGAGTCATGTTCTCATGATAGTAAAACCAATTTTCCAGATTAGATCACATGCCCATTCCTGTGGCCAGGGGCTGAGGTCCTGTGACTGGCAGCCCCACCAGAATCACATGGATTAGAGAAAGGGCAGTTTGCTGAAAGTAATAAAGCAAGTATTTTTACCAGGGGAGGGAAGAAAATAATGCTGGCCAATCAAAACCAACACATTTTTATTAATTTAATATTTCACAGACACAAAAGACATCTCCATATCCATGAGCCAGATTGTCAACATCAAAAACCAGTAAGGGACTTCCAATTAAATATGGCAGATAAACTAGATGTGTTTGTCTCCTTTTTTTAATTTTGGAAATCCCACCAAAAAAAAGGTACAAACCTCAGGGGCAGATAGGAAATGAACATCAGCAGAGGAAAAACAACACATTTTTGAAAGCTAGGAAACAGATGGAAGAATGGTAACAGATATTGCCGAGCAAAAGAAGCTAAACCCTAAATAAGCAAAGAGGTGGATACCAAGAAGCAGGCAGCCAATTTGCCCTGCAGACATTCAGAAAGGTTAAGGACTTAGAAACATGAGTATTTCCTGTGCATAAAAAGAAGCATTTCATGTCTCATTATTAAATATGTGGATAGAGAATTTAATAAAATTCTGTCTTGTAACTAAAATATATTTGAACAAATAAATTAGTATACCCAACTTACCTCTGGAGAATATTGTTAGATTATTAAAATATAAGTAGATAACCAATGACTACAAGATATTTGAGGAAAACCTCCAACATCAACAATAAAGCCCAGAGGCAACAAAGATAACACAAAGAACAAAACAAATCTTTATTAAAAATTATAATTGAGGGGCGCCTGGGTGGCGCAGTCGGTTGAGCGTCCGACTTCAGCCAGGTCACGATCTCACACTCCGTGAGTTCAAGCCCCGCGTCAGGTTTTGGGCTGATGGCTCAGAGCCTGGAGCCTGTTTCCGATTCTGTGTCTCCCTCTCTCTCTGCCCCTCCCCCGTTCATGCTCTGTCTCTCTCTGTCCCAAAAATTAAAAAAAAAAAAAAAAAAAAATTATAATTGATATCATCAGAGAGATAAAAGGTATTATATTCATTAAACAAGAGGAGGACAGTTGTTTTAAAACAGGAATAATCAGAACAAGAAAAATAAAATTAAATGGAAATTAATGGAAATTAAAAATATGGTCTTGAAATAAAAACAGTCAAAAGAAGTGTTAGAAGATAAAAGCAAAGAAATCTAGAAAAGTAAATCAAAAGATAAAAAAGATGGACAATAGGAGGGGAAAAATAAGATGCTTAAAGGATCTTTCCAGAAAGTCCAACATCAGATTGATAGGATTTTTGGAAAGAGAAAATGGGGGAAAAAACTGATGGGAAAAAATCATTAAATAAATCAAATAAGAAAATATCCCAGAGCTGAAAAACATGAAATTTAGCCATGCAATTTCAGATAAAAAGTCCACTAACTACCCAGCCCAATGAATAAAAAAAGACTTACATCCAATTACAGAATAAAATTTCAGGATGCTAGGAATACATTTAATGGAGCACCTGAGTGGCTAGTCAGTTAAGCATCTGACTTCAGCTCAGGGCATGATCTTGCAGTTTGTGAGATCGAGGCCCACATCAGGCTCGGCATTGATCTAGCAAAGCCTGCTTGGGGTTCTCTTGCTCCCTTTCTCTCTGCCCCTCCCCCACTCTCTGTCTCACTCTCTAAATAAATAAATAAATAAATAAATAAATAAATAAATTAACTTTAAAAAAGTTAAAACTTCTAGAGGGTTGGGGGAGGGGGTAATCACAGAAAAAGGATCAGGAATCAGAATAGGCATCAAACTTCTTGACAACAATGGAGCTCAGAAAACAACAAGGGGATTCGTCTCCAGTTCTGAGAGGAAGTTATTTTCATCCTAGAATTCTATTCCTATGCTTAAGTAACAATCAACTATGAGGGTAAATATCCAAAGATGCCCATGCACTCTTTCTTAGGAAGCTATTGAAGGATGGGTCCCAGCAAAATGAGGGACCTGACCAAAAAATATATATACATATATGGAAGCTAGGAAACATAGAATGTCACACATAAAACTAGTAAAGATGGTCAGTTCTGGGATGACAATCCAGGCATCAACCAGTCCAGATAAGAGCAAAAGGACAGAAATAATCGATAGATTATCTGAAATGTTAAATGTAGTATTGATAAGCATCTGAAAACCTAATGAAACATTTGGTAAGATTGACAGAAAACTGATAAAATGAAAAACCAGCCAATTCTTAACTCTAAAGAAAAGTTGTACAATGAAGGAAAAGTAGTCAAATATACTTACTTGGCTTACCAATGACCAACACTTAACATAATAATGTAAATATTAAATATTGAATTAGCTAGACATTAGATTAGATGATATTAAGAGGATAGGGGAAGGGAAGTATGTGTGTGGAGTTAATAGACAAAGCCTAAAATTTATAAACCAAGAAATAGCAGTATAGCTATAGGCATAATATAATCAGGAAAACTGCCAAAGAATTCAAAGCCTCAGCTGTGGAGAGGGAGAAAGCACTGCTTTTTTTTTTTTTTTTTTTAAATATATATAAGCTTTGTAGTATTATTTAATATTTTGTCTAAACTTTATTTTAAAAAATTTATACTGCGGCCACCTGGAAGCCTCAGTTGTTGGAACATGCAACTTTTGATCTCGGGGTTGTGAGTTCAAGCCCCATGTTGGATTTAGATATTATTTTAAAATAAAATCTAAAAACATAAAAAATAAAATAAAATCTTAAAAAAAATTTTATACTGTATCCCTCCAAAGAAAAGAACCAATGAGAATAAATCCACAGATTATTCATGTGTTAGCTTGTATTGGGCATTAATGCCAACACCCTGTCTGGTTCAAATTCTCTTCAGATTTCAACATTTGCTGAATTTAGAAAAAGCTCATTGCTCCATATGCCCTGTCTCCTTCAAAGATCAGTATTTGAATTTCTAAAGAATTACTCACAGTGGGTAAAACGTTCTCTCTTATTTCCTGTATGTGATCAGTGAATATCCCAAAGCATGCTGTATTTTATAACATTTGTTTTCTGAATATTCATTTATTCTCCATATTAACAACTACCCTCTGTTTGGCATTTGATAACCAAATGAAAAGCCTCTCTTGCTCTGCTCTGCCTTGACTTGGCTCTCCCTCAGTCCCCTCAAAGACTTTGACTCCATTATGTCATTCAGGGCCTTTTCTGCTCTCTCTCTCTCTCTCTCTCTCTTTTTTTTTTTTAGTCTCTGTGCTGACAGCAGAGATCCTGATGTGGGGCACCAACTCACAAACCACGAGATCATGACCTGAGCCAAAGTTGGACATTTAACCAAGTGAGACACTCAGGAGGTGCTCCCCTAACTCCTAATTTATGTAAGTAATTCCTATGTTTCACCTTCTAAATTGCCAAAGTGTTCCATAAATAACAGTATTGTCTATATTTTTGCAAACAACAAATACATATGCATTACAGTAAAGAAGTTTATAAATTCAGAACCTATTAACAATCTAGAGTAAATATACTTTTAGCATAATAAAATGTACTTTCCTGATAGAACAAAATCTTTCAGTGACTGTGTAACAGTAAACAATGATCTCACAATTGAATTAATCAAACATAGGTTTAATATTCATTTCTTTTTTAAAAAACAATATTCATGGGGCACCTGGGTGGCTCAGTTGGTTAAGTATCCAATTTCAGCTCAGGTCATGATCTCGTGGTTCACAAGTTCAAGCCCTGCGTGTGGCTCTGTGCTGAAAGCTCAGAGCCTGGAGTCTGCTTCAGATTCTGTGTCTGCCTCTCTCTGCCCCTCCCCTACTCTCTATCTCTCTCTCCCCAAAATAAATAAACATTAAATTTTTTTTAATAAAAAAATATTCATTTCTATATATGGGCATTTTCTCCTCAAAGTGTTTCTGACAGGTTCTGCCATACTGAGAATAACTTATATACCAAAGCCTCTGAGAAACTGGAAAGGGACATATTCAATAAAATTCAGTATTTACGTTAAAGACTCCCTTTAGCTAATTAGTGATTTTAGGAAAGCATTAGAGGGGCAAATAAAATGTTCTCCATCCATGATTCTTCATTCATGATTATGACTCAGTCAAAAATAAACTCTGGTACTTGTATGGATTTCTAGCTGGGAAAAAAATGAGATGCATAGCTGGAAAACAAAATGTGAAAACAGTAAGAAAAATTTCATAACTGGGCACCTGGTGACTCAGTTGGCTAAGTGGCTGACCTACCTTGGCTCAGGTCATGATCTCGTGGGTTCGTGAGTTCCAGTCCCTCATTGGGCTGTGTGCTGACAGCTTGGAACCTGGAACCTGCTTCGGATCCTGTGTCTCCCTTTCTCTCTGCCCCTCCCCCACTCTGTCTCTCTTTTGTTTCTCAAAAATAAATAAACGTTAAAAAAATTATTTTTAAATCCATCACCAGGAAACCCCAAGGGGCTAGTCAGTGTACTTTATGGTTCAAGTCGAAATGCATATATCCTTCCCAGGCACCCATATACTTGGGGGTGGGGGAACACACTAGAAACCTATTTTGCCTGACTTGGATAATAGCTGTCATTTCCATTTAATTTTAATTCAATTTAAAATTAATTTTAATTTAATTTTAAGGGTGATTTTGGTAAAGTACTTGTCATACACCATTCTCTTGTTTTCTTTTTTTTAATGTTTATTTATTTTTGACAGAGAGAGAGAGAAAGAGCAAGCACAAATGAGGGGGAGGCAGAGAGGGAAGGAGACACAGAACCCTAAGCAGGCTCCAGGCTCCAAGCTGTCAGCACAGAGCCTAATGTAGGCTCATGAACCATGAGATCATGATCTGAGCCCAAGTCAGACACTTAACCGACTGAGCCATGCAGGCTCCCTTGTTTTCTTAATGCAGGAATCAACAGATGATAGAGCAGAATAGACCAGATAAGCAGAAATGCTTTTTGGGAAAAAGAATACATAACTTGAAATCAGAAACTGTCCCAGAAAATCCAGAACATGTCACTGAAATATGCACCATTATAAACACAGGGAAAGACACCATTTAGTCAAAGAATACAAGGTTCCATTTAAAGCTCATTTAGCCATCCAGAATTCAACTTCATTTTCTAGGCAAAAAAAAATTTTTTAAGAGAAATAGAAATGTATGTAGTGCAGGTAATTATGCTTCTATTATCCGCAACAAACATGTGCTCTTGCTAATAGATACAGTCTAACCTAAATTTGTCTACTGATGTCGACAAACCTGTGGAAAGAATGTATGCTTTTTTTTTCAATTGTATCCTTGACCATGGACAAAGAAGTCAGAAGCATTGCCTGTGTTACCAGGCCATGAGTGGTGATGTCCTCTAAGTTGCCTATCAGATCAACAGAAGACTAGTTCCACCAGCAGCTTGCCTGGTTCCACTCTCTAATTAAATACACTATTTCTTTTCAAAGCAGGGCCTCATTCTATGGTCAGGCTCCTGAAAGAGGGCCAGCTCTTTTCCCTGTTCCCTGAAGAACTTTCTCAGATGAATACCTCTCTTGAAGTCAGTTGCATTAATCCAAAAAGAGTACACATTTTGGAATCAGAGGGATCTGAATTCAGATTATTTGCTTAACTTCTCTGGACCTCTGTTCCTATATATATAAAATGACAGAAATAAGAATATCTACACTTTACATATGGGGGTACTATACCTGAGGGTACTATATCTACATTAAAAGCCTGTGTGTTTATCACAAGACATGTTATAAAATCATATTTAATTTTAGTTTGTGCCCACTCTTTTTCTACTTGACTTCAGAATTAGACTCATGTCTGGAACACTTAAAAGCTCTTGCTCTCTCCACCAGACTAGACCTCTGGGTGCATATAATTTGTTGAACAACAGATATGCTTAACATATCTTGGGCTATTATGTAATATATGTAGAAAAAGAATGGCTAGAAGAATAGGTTTTGGAGTCAGATAGACCTGAGTTCAAATTCAGCCTCCACCAGAACGATAAATGTATGTCCTTGGAGAGGTCAGTTAATCTCCCTGAGCCTCTATTTTTCTTTTATAAAATAGAATAGTACATTTTCAACCTACCTAGCAAATATTTTTGAGGTATTGAAATTGGATAATATATATCAAAATTCTTTATAAACAATAGAATGTTCTGCAAAACAATAGAATGTGATTGCTTTATTATCCTCATTGTTGTTATAAATAATACTTAATTTTTACTATTTCTGACAGATGATTTAGAAAAAAGAAATTATCTCATTCAAGAAAAGCTAGTTATTGCATAGTCAGCTCTTTCCTATACTGAAGAAAAGATAAATTTAATAAATATTTAAGTAAAGAATACTAGTCCAAGAGTTAGAATACAGCCTCTAGTCTACATGCAAACACTGACAATTTCTTGGACAAATCTTCCCAATTTATTTAGCTTGGTTTTCTTATCTCAAAATAATTCCTACCTCACTATGAGGACAAATATAGAAAAACAATGGGAGAGATGCCAAATCCTTTAAACAAGCCTCCTGTATTCAGATGAGTTTTTTGTTCCTTCCTTCTTTAGGTAAGTGGTTGTGAGCTATCGTCTGACCTTGGTTATACACCTTGTTTTATGAGCAAGACTGCTATCTTATACAATCATCAGAGATTTATAGATGTGGTCCAGTTAACCAAGGAGATGTTTAAGGAATACTGGAGGATCTCAGCTTCACTCTTTAACTAGAGCATGGTTAACAAATACTGGTATGTTAGAAAGACTGTTGAGGGGCGCCTGGCTGGCTCAGTTGGTTAAGCATCCAACTCTTGATTTCGGCTCAGGTCATGATCTCACGGCAGTGAGATGGAACCCTGCGTTGGGCTCTGTACTGGCAGCTCAGAGCCTGCTTGAGATTCTCTCTCTCCCACTCTCTCTCTCTGCCCCTCCCCCCTACCACACACGTGGATGTTCTCTAAATAAACAAATAAACAAACAAACATTGAAACAAAAGAAGACTGGGACACCTAGGTGGCTCAGGCGGTTAAGGGTCCTACTTTGGCTCAGGTCACATTCTCAAGATTAGTGGGTTCCAGTTCCATGACAGACTCTGTGCTGACAGCTCAGAGCCTGAAGCCTGCTTCAATTCTGTGTCTCCCTCCCTCTGACTATCCCCCATTCGTGCTCTCTCTCTCTCTCTCTCTCTCTCTCTCTCTCTCTCTCTCTCTCAAGAATAAACATTTAAAGAAGAAGAAGAAGAAGACTATTCAAACCACAACCAGGTAGAAATCTAAAAACTATGCAGAATAAGAGAAACAGAACATTCAAGAAATCTAAGATTAGTCAGAATCTCAGCAGAATCTCATAAGAACTTCAAACTTCCTTTTCAGACCCAGGAAATTTTCTTTAAAAGAAAAAGTTAGATGGGGAACTTGGCTGGTGAGGTTGATAGAGCATGCAATTCTTAATCTCAGGATCATGAGTTCGAGCCCTATGTGGAGACTACTTAAAACTTAAAAAAATATATTAAAAGAAAAAGTTAAAAATGCATTATTGGCAAGAATCAGAAAGAAGCAAAGGAAGAATCTTCCCCCTTTTTTTCTGTATTAAAACATGTCTCACTTAGAAACTATGTGGCTATTATGCCATTTTTAAGTGGGAAGCTCAATGAAAAAAAGCTGTATTTTACATCTCAGTACAAGTAATACTGTTTCCAGAGTAACTCCTCTGACTTCACTATAGGCAGATGTCTGAGAAACGTTTTGAACCTTTACCAGCTCCAGGTTATGACATGTACTCAGCAGCTGTCCCTTCATCATACAGGAAACTCCCCTTTCTCAGAACTCTACCTGAGCTACAAGCCAGCACCTAGGGCCTGGGGTCTGAGTTACTGTTAGGGCTTCTCTACCGACTAGATCCTCTACCCAGAGCCTGGGCCAGTATTATCATCAAGTTTCCTGACAGTAAATCGCTTTCTTCTCTTTCTTGAAATGAGATTTAACAAAAGACCAAGAACACCTGTGCCCTCTCCCAATGAAAATAGATTTTAATTAGTCACAGCCAAATCAAGAGCAGAAACCACAGAGTAATTTAAATAGGGGAAGTTTAATATAAAGAATTACTGAGCAATGATAGGAGGGTAACTATTAAGATGGAATGAGAGCTGTGAGGGGAAATGAAGAACTAAAGGAAAGAACCAAAAAGAGAGAAGTGTGGGGGCGCCTGGGTGGCTCAGTCGGTTAAATGTCCAACTCTTGGTTTTTGGCTCAGGTCATGATTTTGCTGTTCGTGGGTTCAAGCCCTATGTTGGGCTCTGTGCTGTCAGTGCAGAGCCTACTTGGGATTCTCTCTGTCCATCTCTCTCTCTGCCCCTCCTGTGCGCTCTCTCTCTCTCTCTCTCTCAAAATTAAGTAAATATACACTTAAAAAACACAAGAAAACAAGAAAAACTTGAAGGAGGTCAAACTTCAAAGCTCATTAAAGAAGGTGTGATCACAGCCCACTTGATGGCAGAGAATTTGCCTAGGCCAGGGATGGCCCAGAGAGGTGCCAGGAAAGCAGAAACAACCCTCTGGACACAGGTCAGCCAGAGCTGGTGGGCAGGCTGGGCATGCAGAGGGAAACAGGTAGAGAGAGAGGCAGAGTACAGAGGGTCACTGCAGGTGTGAGTCCTGGAATGCATGGTGTCCATGGCAGGACAGTCATGGGACACAGGTGAGGTAAAGCTAATGGGGAATGAGGGAGACATGCAAAGAGTGAGATGAGCTTCCACTGTGGGCAATGCTGGGGTTGGGACCTGCAGAGGCTTCCACCTCTGCATAGAGTTTGAACCAGAGTAGTTCTGAGCCACTGAATAGGACAAGGCTGAACATCCAGTTCATTAGACAGCCATCCTGATGGGGCCCCGGCATACCCATGCAGAGCAGCGACCCCAGCTGAGTTGAAAGCTGTGCTGTCTGCTGCTTCCAGCCATACTGCTGCTGTTTAAGACAAGAGCTGAAGAAGTCACATAGCAAAAGTTACACCCTACACGCACTTAGCACTGGACCGAGCAGTGAAAAAGGAAGCATCCTCTCAATAAGCCTAAGAAGCCATCAGAACCAAGAAGAAAAACCTTGTTCTCCTTCAGTGTCTCTCTCTCCAGCACCCTCTACCGATAAAACATTGTGACAGCTGCCAAAGGAAAAAATATTTAAAGGGCCCAGACCCATTTTAATGGATTAGTCCATGAAGGGAACCGAGAAGCAATAAATGGATAATCAGCACGTTCTCTTGCTGAAGACCTCCAGTCTTCAGATGCCCAAGTTAATTACTCTATCTGATGTCAGATAATTACTGTATCTGACAGTCAGATGCCCAAGCTAATTACCCTATCTGCTGTCACCTAGAATTTATCTTGTCCCCGTGTGCCACCTGCTTCCATCAGCTTCCCAATAACTCTCATCTCACCCATCCCTATGGGCACTTAACAGGGGATCTCTCAGAAATAGCTCTACTGTCTCATAATTGTGAACTAGTGGAGCCCTCTGGAACCAGTGGAAGATACAGTATTGCATAGCTCCTTAAAGGAATCTGATAGCACATTCAAAAGTTGAATTAGAGGGGTGCCTGGGTGGCTCAGTCAGTTAAGCATCTGACTTCGGTTCAGGTCATAATCTTGTGGTTTGTGGGTTTTAGCCCCACATCAGGCTATGTGCTGACAGCTCAGAGACTGGAGCCTGCTTCAGATTCTGTGTGTCCCTCTCTCTCTGCCTCTCCCTCACTCATGCTCTGTCTCTCAAAAATAATAAACGTTGAAAAAAAGTTGAATTAGAAATTAGACTATTTTAACTATGAATAGCAATTGTAAATAATGTGATTTTCATGGTCTACAAATTGTTTTAAGTTTCTTTGAAACATTTTTGAAGATGAGGAAGAAAACTTTTCATATTAACACAATAAAATCATTCTACTATTTAAAAAAGAAACTAGGCAATTTTTAGAGTTATAGGATTGTTCTACAGGGCACTGGGGTAGTATACACATAATTGCATTTTTCAAAACACATAGAGCTATATATTACAAAGAAGGAACTTTAATGTATGCAAATTTTTTTTTTTCTTTTCATCGTTTTTTTTTTTGTTTTTTTTTTTTATTTTTTGGGACAGAGAGAGACAGAGCATGAACGGGGGAGGGGCAGAGAGAGAGGGAGACACAGAATCGGAAACAGGCTCCAGGCTCCGAGCCATCAGCCCAGAGCCTGACGCGGGGCTCGAACTCACGGACCGCGAGATCGTGACCTGGCTGAAGTCGGACGCTTAACCGACTGCGCCACCCAGGCGCCCCTAATGTATGCAAATTTTTAAAAAATCAGCTGGGATATTAGAAGATCCTAGAATGGAATGCAGAATGTGAAAAATGAATCTAACTATATGCATGACATAACCTTTCTGAAAGGGGTGGGGAAGGAGCTGACCTAAAATAACTGGAAAGTGGTATCATGACTGGAAACAATAAAGCTAAAGATAAAACATAAAGGTAAAAAGAATTGTATATAAATACTGTAGTCTAAAAATTGGTTTCTTACAGGGATACAGGTTAATAATTCTAAAAGTACCTCACATCTATACTAGGGCGGGAAAAAACAATTTTAAAAAATTGATAATAGGAGGCAGGTTCTTCACAGGTAAAGGAAAAAGTTACAAATAAACAAGGGGAGAAGCTAGAATAAATACTGTAATACCAACTTAGAGCTGCAGACATCAGTACGAGCTCATGTTTCATTTAACATACAATGGATAGAGGGTAGATAGGTATAGATATGTGTATATACATAGGAATACATGCATACATTCCCTCACTGTGTCCACTGAGAAAGACTAAAAGCAGGGTCTTCCTTTCCCACCAACAGCAATGAGCACACCTGTGTCCAGATCTTGGTTTCTTTCTTTCTTTTTTTTTTTTTAACTTTTTTTTTTTTTAACGTTTATTTATTTTTGAGACAGAGAGAGACAGAGCATGAACGGGGGAGGGTCAGAGAGAGGGAGACACAGAATCTGAAACAGGCTCCACGCTCTGAGCTGTCAGCACAGAGCCCGACGCGGGGCTTGAACTCACGGACCGCGAGATCATGACCTGAGCCGAAGTCGGACGCTTAACCGACTGAGCCACCCAGGCACCCTCAGATCTTGGTTTCTAAAAACCATTCTCCAGTAGAAGGAACCAGAGCTACTTGGAGAGATGGCGGATTCTAGGGCTCAGGCAAGGAAAATACAAGATGAGCTTGGAGAAAATTAAGTATAGTGCCAGAAAGTGAGGAAGCGCTCAAATAACAAAAGTGACACATGAGCCATTCTGAAAGAGCTCCTAAAAGCCAAAGCTGGAAAATTTTGAACAAGAGTATGATTTGGAGTTGTGAAGATGAATTTTTAAAAAATATA
Source organism: Neofelis nebulosa (assembly GCF_028018385.1). Classification (NCBI taxonomy): domain Eukaryota; kingdom Metazoa; phylum Chordata; class Mammalia; order Carnivora; family Felidae; genus Neofelis; species Neofelis nebulosa. The sequence continues at coordinate 68,045,501 of NC_080790.1, forward strand.
TATTATTACAAGAGTGGAAAGTGGCTGTTTCTTGGGGAGTAAGAAGCAGGAGAAAGGCAGAAACTGTTGTTTTTTGTCAAATGCCTTGGAAGATAATTTGATGCTTTAAAACACGTCCATATTGGCTTATATAGCTTTGAAAGGAAAAAAAACACACATAAAAAATAAGAAGAATGTGGGGCTAACAAAGGAGGATTTTGACAAGAGAGGGTTTGTTCAGTTGGTTGGTTTGGTTTCTCTGCTTTATTAAAATGAAAGACAGTAGTTTATGTGTGGATAGAAAACCAATAGAGGGAAAGAATAAAACTATGGGGATAAAAAGAAACAATTTAGGAGCACCTGGGAGGCTCAGTCAGTTAAGTGTCCGGCTCTTGGTTTCAGCTCAAGTCATGATCTCCCAGGTTTATGAACATTGGGCTCTGTGCTAACAGCAGGGAGCCTGCTTGGGATTCTCTCTCCCTCTCTCTCCACCCCTCCCTTTCTCGAATGTGAATGTTCTTTCTCTCTCTCAAAATAAATAAATAAAGTTAGGGGGGAAAAATGTATAAAGGCAAATATCTGAGGAGGCAAGGCAATCTTGTAATTTGTTGGGAAGATTTACAAAGGACCAAGGACAGCACTAAATTCACTATTTCTAACCTACCTCAGGACAGAGGTCAACCCATCTGTAATCTCCAAAAACCTCTGTCCTGGTCCCCTCTTGTTTCTTGAGCCCTGAGTTGCACCCACCCTTGCCTGGTGTGGGGTGCTCTCTCATAAATTGCAAAGGTGCACTCAACTGTCAATTTCAAGTCTGTCACTTCCTTTTCTAAGTGTCAATTTACAAGTGGCAACGATTTGGCAGATTTAGGCACTGAAGTCCCCTAAATAAACACAATACATGTGAATGTACTTAACGCCACTGAAACTATACACTTAAAAGTGGTTGTGACTGGGGGGCCCTGGCTGGCTCATTTGGTAGATTATGCGACTCTTGATCTCAGGGTTGTGAGTTTGAACCCCATATTGGCTGTGGAGATTACTTAAATAAATATTTTTTAAAAATGGCTGTGATGGTAAATTTTATGTTATATAGTTCTACTATAATAAAAACATTTTTTTAAGTAGTATACAAAATTAGGGAGAGTCATCTCCAAATCCATAATGCTGCATTTATCAGATTATGTTGAATGATGTAGTAAAGCCCAAAGTTAAAATGTTTAGAAAGTGATGGGAGAGCAATTTTACCTTCACATGTAACCATGGAACTAGCCTTGGTTGGGAGAAAGAATTCACTTCCCATATCACATGGGCAATTTTGTCTTCCTAGCAACTGGAGAGTTTTCTTTCAGAATTATGACTCAACTCTTTGGAGGAAAGTTCCTTATCACAATATGGTAGCCGAGGTATTTCCACTAACTGGAATACTCATGACATATATAATACATTAAAACCTTTTTAAAAAAAATCCATTTCACATTTAAAAAATTTGTTCTAAACTTCAGAAATAATTTTAAAAGGGCACATACTGCCAAAGACTACTTTTAATTATAGTAATAAGCAAGGAATTAATAGGGGGTATTCAGTCAAATGGAAGAAAATGCTTCCACTTGGCCTTACTTCCACATTTCATTCCTCACTAAGCCCAAACTATATTCTAATACAATACAATCAATTTACTCATGACAAGGTAATAATTAATTTGTAGTCCTAGCAAAATGGGTCTGGTGATTTTTTTTTGACTTGCACCTCCTTTGGTTGAGAACATTGCATTAAATAACTGTATGGCAAATAAAATGACTTGGCAGGCCCACACAGCGAAGGAAGTATTTTCAATAGCAAGTTGCCTTTATATGGGCATATTTCTACATTCTAAAATAATGTCTCCATTATCTTGGTTAGAGTTAAACTCTTTAAATCTATAAGAAATATGTGATGAAGGAGTGTGTGTGATGATTCACAGATCTGAAATAACACCTACTCTCCTTTGATTCTGGCACAAAATGTGTCAGTGAAGCCTGCAATTAAGAAAATTATCTTGGCCTGTCTTGCCACAGGGATGGTGACATCAATACACACACAACCAGAACACAAATGTGTTAGAAAGAATGAGTTTAGAAAACAATTCTACCCCAGCACTGCTTGGTGCCTTGGTGCCTTTGCAATGTCCTCCAGATCTTTGTCATTAATAATAACACTAATAATATCGACTGAATACTGTCATATTGCTTTTTTTTTTTTTTTGTCTTCACAACATATTGTTTCTTTTAGTCTTTCTTTAGTCTTCTGTTCATCTTCTACCTATTTAGGAGATGGTACCATTATGGCTCCTATTTTACAGATTAAGAGGTTGAATAAGTAGCCCAAGATCATAAAGCTAGCTACTGGTGGAGTTTGGATTTGAACCAAATCCTCTGAGAGAGATTTAGAGGTTCTCTCTCTTCACCAGAACTGGTTACATAATTTGAAGGGCCCAGTATAAAATGAAAATGTGGGGTCCCTGTTCAAAAATTGTTAATAATTTCAAAATGGTGACAGCAGGGCATCAAACCAAGTGTGGAGCCCTTGTAAACACAGGTTACATACCCATGAAGCTTGCCCTCCTCTTAACCATATCACTTTCCTCCATCATGTCCTTTGTCTCCATACCTCAGCCTAATTCACTACCTATTTGTTCCAAACCACAAGTCCATTGTAAGGGGTCTTGCAGAGATTCATGAGAGACACATATCCAGTCTGGAGACAAACAACACATGTTTCTCAGTCAATTCTTTTACTTGCTGAGATCTCACATTATGCTCAACAGCAGAAAATATCCCATAATTTTCTAAGTTTTGAAGATCAAGCCTTCTCTTTGGTTGGTCTCTAAAACCTCCCTTTTAGTCTGTTTCTGTCTTTAAAAAAGTCACTTTGCCATTTCCCACTGCAATTTTAAGCATATAACATCACGGTGTCATGCACTGCTTTTTCCCACTGTGATTATTTGCAGCTGCTTCAACCTAATGATGGGAAAAGGCCTCAGATCCTTATAATTGTAGGGTCCTGATTAATGAACACTTTACCTCTCTGGATCTTCTTTTGAAGATCTTTCCAAACCTTTCACTTGGCACCTTCATTCAAATGGAATGTCTGGAGCTTGGTGGATGGCATGTTTTCGTGTAAACCTTCTACTGTCCAGCACACATCCTGAGAACAAAGGAAGTCTGTTTGCAGTGTGTATGGAGGAACAGGGACATGCACTTTACATTTTCAGGAACAGCAGTGGGTTGTGTGTGTTTATCTAGGATGGGTAGAGTTTGGAGGTGGAAGGCTAGAAGACAGAGAAAGCATGATCTCCGCCCCTGGCAAACATATCCACCTAATTTGATGTCTAACCCCAGACTCTCCCATCCTCACATAACTTCACTATGATTTCCTTTTCCACAAGAAATCTTGGCTGTTCCTATCTTTAATTTCTTTCTAATATGGGGTAAGGCAGATGGAAGCAGCCCCCAACTGAGATTCTTCATACTTTAAGATTTAAATGTGGGCTCCTGAGATTGATGCCTCCCTACCGCTTATGCCTAAGATTGGATGAGATTGTAGATAATTTGTGAATTTGCCATGGAAAAGATAAGGCACAATCAAATATCTAGAACAGTAGTTGTTAGGGTGCCTCAATGCCTCAGTCAGTTAAGCATCTGACTTCAGCTCAGGTCATGATCTCGTGTTTCTCTCTCTCTCCCTCTCACCCTGCTCCTCCCTCTCCCTGTCTCTCAAAGTAAATAAATAAACTCAAAAAAATAGAACGGTAGTTGTCAATCATAAAAGACCCCTATCCCTTTTTATAATGAAACACCTCCTTCACTGTCCTGAAATGAAATTCATCTGTGATACAACCTACCATCACACAGAAAAACCTTCTTAAAATTAACATAAATGTTCTATGTGCGACATAAAGAAGAAATAAAATTAGAGTTGGGGTCTATGTTCAAATAACTATAAATAGGTTTTTCACCCACATCATTGCCCTGAAGGACATGTGAAAGACAGGCAGGATAATCTCTTTGTTCTATGGAACTGTCCCACACATCTGTCAATCCTGGCTCCTAGCCACCAAATACCAGTTAGCATGCCTTCACATTCAATCAAAAATGTACCCATGATTCCCAGAACACCTCCTAAATGATGGGACTGTCCCTGTAGAGAACCACTGTTGTGACTAGAAGTGCCTGTGTATTGGGTTCCTTTGGATTCTCCCTTGGTTAGGATTTCCAGCTAACAGGGCAAGATATGCTTGCCATTCTCCCAGGCTAAGAGTTCTAGGGCTGGCAAGCCTGAATTTCGACCAACGTTGCATCTTCGACTTGTACACAACTATTTTTAGGCCACTAGTTTTAATATAGTGCACATACACGCTCAATAGTCACCAAGGTCTCTGACCATGTTGGGATGAGCACTGGGTGTTGTATGGAAACCAATCTGACAATAAATTTCATATTAAAAAAAAAAAAAGGAAATGTTCAAGCAACAACAACAAAGAGAAATGTTTAAATAATTGGTATAATACATATATCTTTTGAATAATTGTTTATAATAAAGAAATTGATATCAAAAAAAAAAGAATAACAAGGCTTTGGTCAGGGAGGGGCCATACTACGTATATAAAGTGAAGGAGAAAGAACATTTATTTTGTGCCATATTTAAAATCTAGGGAGAGGACAATGATGAGTTTGTCAATGTGGTAGGTTGCTAAGAAAGGCTGGTTGGACTTGTACCTTGGTTCTCTCTGACCCTGAGCTCAGATTAAAGGAAGCATTATAAACACTTTTTCCCTAGCCACAGACAGGTACTAATATTTGCCTCATTTCTGCCTGCTGGCTACAAAATTGGAGGCAAACAGGGACCCAAAGGAAATAAGAGTCCCCTCACCATCATGCCTCTTGATATACACTCCTAATGAGGATTCCAAACATTTTTCAGGCACTTATAAAGATGCTGAGTTCTGGCCAAAAAGAAAAAGGAAAAACAAAACAAAACAAAACAAAACAAAAAAAACAACGTATGTTTGTGGAAACTTCTGTGAGTCACTCTCTAGCATTTACCAGAGGACAGTGTTTTGCTGCCAGAATAAACTAATATTTGAATAGAAGATGAATTCTAAACAATCTAAGGGAAAACTTAAGTAACAAAATCCCTCTTCACCATGACCTATGACATAATATTTGCCCCTCTTCAATTATTCTCATCCAACGTGTTTACTAACTTAACCCCATGCCTGGTTTCTGGACTGTACAGTTCTTACGTGGGCCATTAAGAATCAAGTGTGTTAGGGGCGCCTGGGTGGCGCAGTCGGTTAAGCGTCCGACTTCAGCCAGGTCACGATCTCGCGGTCCGTGAGTTCGAGCCCCGCGTCAGGCTCTGGGCTGATGGCTCGGAGCCTGAAGCCTGTTTCCGATTCTGTGTCTCCCTCTCTCTCTGCCCCTCCCCCGTTCATGCTCTGTCTCTCTCTGTCCCAAAAATAAAATAAAAAACGTTGAAAAAAAAAATTTAAAAAAAAAAAAAAAGAATCAAGTGTGTTAGGGGCGCCTGGGTGACTCAGTCGGTTGAGCGTCTGACTCTTGATTTCAGCTCAGGTCATGATCTTTCGGGTCACGAGTTCGAGCCCTGTACCGGGCTGTGCATTGACAGTAGGAGCCTGCTTGGGACTCTCTCTCTCCCCATCTCTCCCACTTGAATGTGTGCACCCTCTCTCAAAATAAATAAATGAACTTAAAAGAAAAAAAAGATGGGCGCTTGCATGGCTCACTCGGTTGAACGTCCAACTTCAGCTCAGGTCATGATCTCACATCCGTGAGTTGGAGCCCCACGTCAGGCTCTGTGCTGACAGCTCAGAGCCTGGAGCCTGCTTTAGATTCTGTGTCTCCCTCTCTCTCTGCCTCTCCCCTGCTCATGCTTTGTCTCTCTCTGTCTCTCAAAATGAATAAACGTTTAAAAAAATTTTTTTAAAAATCACATATGATAAATCAATGCATAGAAGAGGAAAAACATTCCAAATGGGGACAGGCACCTGGGTGGCTCAGTCAGTTAAGCATCTGACTAATTTTGGCTCAGGTCATGATCTCAAGGCTGGTGAGATGGAGCCCCACTTCAGGCTTCTTCTGATTCTCTTTCTCCCTCTCTCTCTGCTCCTCCCCTGCTTGCAAGTGCTCTCTTTCTCTCTCTCTCTCAAAACAAATAAACTTAAAAAAAAATAAAAGCAAGAAAGAAATTATTTCTAAAAATGGGGAACAATTCATTCACGCATGCATGCATTCTTTTTTTTACTCAGATTAAATTCATTTATATTACATTACATGTGCCCTCAGCTCCCTTGACCCCTATGACACTTCGAGATCCTCACTTGATTAAACAATGACCCTTGGGGCTCCCGCATGGCTCAATCATTTGAGCGTCTGACTCTTGACTTTGGCTCAGGTCATGATCCCAGGGTCATGGGATTAAGCCCTGAGTCAGGCTCTGCACTTAGCATGGAGCCTGCTTAAGATTCTCTCTCTTCCTCTGCTCCTCGGTCCCTCTCCCCTGCTCACATGCTCTCTCTCTCTCTCAAAAACAAAAACAAAAAATAATGACCCTTATTAAAGGTACTGTTTCCCATAGTGCCTTCTGTGCATGCTAAATGTGGCTGGCAAAGAACCAAACTATGCTGAGAGATCCCACTTGAATTATGATCATAAATCTCAAATAGACCCTTAATGCTGCCAGCAATCAAACTGTTTCCCTAGTCCTTTTAGTCTCCCACTCACCCAGGATATATTTTATACCTTCTCTGTTCTGCAAACCTCACATACCCACTCACCGCCCATTTTCATTCCCTGTCGATGGCCTTGCTTTTGATTTCACTAAGAAAATAGAATGAATCAGAAGAGAGCCCCCACAAACACCCACTACCCGCATCAGTGCCACATCCTCGGTTTCTTTCCTATGGAAGTAAGCACTTTGTGCCCCTAGAAAAGGCCACTTTCTCTACTTGTACACTAGATACCACTTACTCTCACCTACTCAAGGAGATCACTCTAGTAATTATCTTCTCAATTCTTTCTTTTTACTGGATCTTTTCCATCAACTTACAGACATTATTTCTCCCACCTTTGAAAAACCTTCTCTTAACCCCAGCTTCTTCCTCCAGCTACTACTCTCATTTCTTTCTTCCTACAGGTTGTCTATATTCATCATCTCTAATATCTTCCCATTTTCTCTTAAACCTAATCCAATCAGATATTTATCCAATCTGCTTCAAACTGTCCTTATCAAGGTCACCTTGACTTCCCTATGGCTATATCCAATGGCCAAGTCTCCATCTTCACCTTAATTGATCAATGAGCAGAATATGATCACTCTCTCATTCTTGAGTCACTTTTCCACCTGGCTTTGGAAGCAGACTTAACCTAGTTTTCCTCTTATCTCCCTGGCAGTTCTTTCCAGTCTTCTTTGTTAGATTCTCTTCATCTTTTTGATATCCAAAACTTGAAGTATTCCAAGATCCAGTCCTTGGACCTCTTCCCCTTTCTATCTTCACTCACTTATTTGGTCTCATCCAGTCTCATGGCTTTAAATACCATTTATTGTAGCTGTGTCCAGCCTGCATTCCCTGAACTCCAGGCTCACATATCCAGCTGCCTCTTTAATATCTCCACTGGGATGATTAATAGACATCTCAAATTTAACAAGTCCAAAACTGAACTCATGATATCTTCCTGCCACCCTACCACAAAACGGTTTCTCTTCTACTCTTCCCCAGTTTCTCAAGCCAAAACCTTGAGGTTTTGATCCTTGATGCCTCTCTTTCTGTCACACTCCAGATCTGATCTGTCAGCTTAACCTTCAACATGTGTCCAGAATGTGGCCACTTCTCACTATTTCTACTACTACCACTGCTATCACTCACCTAAATTAGTTGCAGGAGCTTCCCAACTGTCTCCAGCTTCCATCTTTGACACTATTCAGACCCTACTCAGTGCAGAAGCCAGAGTGATACTGATAAAACACAAATCAAAGAGGGTCACTCCTCTGCTCAAAAACACTCCAATGATGTTTTTAGTAAAAGCTTAATTCCTAAAACTCCTTTAAAGTCCTACATGCTTTGTTTCCTGTTCATTCCCTCTCCAACTTCATCCCTTGCTTTTTCCTTCCTTGCCTGCCTCATTCAGGCAGCATTCTCCCCATCTTTTGCTGTTCCTTGGCCTTTCCAGGGACCCCCAGACCTTTGTATTCACTGTTCCTGGGATGTTCTTCCTTCAGACATGACTCGTTCATCTCCCTTCCTCAGATGTTACCTTCTCAGTGAGCCCTTCCCTGTTTACCCTCTGTGACTGTCCATTTATGTATCAACTTGACTAGATCCCAGGATGCCCAGGCGTTTGGTCACATGTTATTCCAGATGTATCTGTGAGGATGGTTCTGAATGAGATGAACATCTGAATCAGTAGATTGACTAAGCAGACTGGCCTACCAAATATGGAGGGGCCTCATCCTATTAATTAAAGACCTGAATAGAACAAAAAGGCTGGAGTAACAAGGAACTTTGCCTGCCTGACTGTGGAACTTGTCTTCTGCCCTTGGACTGGAACTTGCATCATCAGCTCTCCTGGTTCTCAGGCTTTCAGACTCAGGCTGGAACTATACTACTGGTCTGCTACATCTCCAGCTTTCCAACTGCAGATCTTGGAACTTCTCTGCCCCATAATCATGTGAGCCAATTCCTTATAATAAAATTATATATATAAATATATATATATTTATATAAGCATCTGACTAATTTTGGCTAGTCTGGCTAATTTTGGTATATATATATATATATACACACACAAATCATGACTCCCAGCCCTTCCACCATGTGAGGCCCCAGCTATGAACCAGGAAGTAGGCCCTCACCATCCCACCACCACCACTCTCCCCACTGAATCTTCAGACTCCTCATCTTAGACTTCCAGCCTCCAGAACTGTGAGAAATAAATCTCTATTGTTTATAAGCTAAAAATAAAACAAAATAAAATTGCAACCCCTAAGTACCTCCCTGTTTTATTTTTTTCCTGTAAAATTTATTGCCATCTACCAAAACATAGATTTATTTTACTTACCCTCCCCACTTTTTTTTTTTCTTATATCTACCAACCAGAATATGAGTTCCACAAGGGAAGGGTTTATGTCACTTTCATTCACTGCTGTATCCTAGCACCTAGAAGAGTACCTGAGATATATGGAGTATTGGATAACTATTTATTGAATGAATGAATGCCTAACTTATACAAAACATCAGCTTTAGGTAGTAGTGAAATAGAGATGAATAAAGTTAAATTACTTAATGTTATACTTCAGGTTCCTCATTTATAAAATGGGGGTAATAATATACCTCATGGGACAGTTATGGGAATGAAATGACTGAATATTTATGGAATGTTTGGAATAGTGCCCAGTATAGTATTAAAGTAAGTGCAATATTAAGTAAACTAAATTTTCATATATATTTATATCCCTGCCCTCAAGAAGCTTGCATATAACAGAAAGGACATCTACAAAAACTACAGAGTGTGCAATGGTAGCACAGAAGGTGGGAAGGGTCAATATACCCTTAGGGTCAAGGAAGCCTTCACAGAGAAAGTGATATTTAATATGAATCTTGGAGAATAAAGAGGTGTTTACTAGGTCAACAAGAAGGGCGTTCCAACCTGTGGACATAGAATAAATGTTTGAACCAGGTGGTTCAGAAGTAAGAATAAATCTGACCCCCCACCTTCCAGGAAGTAATGATCCAGGGTTGTCTCAATAAATCTAGCTTGTTTTTCCTACTTTATGCTTTAATTTGTCTTATGTAAGGGAAGGCACTGGAAACACTAAATATTAAGTTGTGGTCATTTCATTGTGTGGCAGAGAAAGTTTTGGAGATTATTACATCCTGGGGAAATGTTTGCCCCAATCTGCTTAATGTACTTGATGAAAAGAATCTGCTTAACTCTAAATCACCTTAATATTCTTGAAAGAATCTTCAGGTTTCTTACAGTAATTAATATGTCTATCATCTTATCTGCTGATAATGATCACAGGTAACCATTTTGCTTAAGTGTTACATTAGGATCATTTGTTTAAAAAGCACCCTGATTTCAATTTTACCATGTTTTATTCACTTATTTCATTAATTAACTAAAATTAGGCTGTATTTATTATTACAATGTCAGAGTATTATTAGTAATTATTTTAAAAATAAAACAACCTTAGTGTCTATTAAATTATCTCCCAAGAGACAAGATTACATCACATACCTTTGATAAAGTCCTTTTTAAAAGAAAAAGATTTTATTTTTGAGTAATCGCTACCCCCAACATGAGGCTCAAACCCACAACCTCAAGATCAAGAGTCATACACTCTGACTGAGCCAGCCAGGGATCCCTCTTTGATTAAGTCCTTTTAAGTGAATGATCTAGAAATCAGTGAAGAAGGACCTCTGGAAGGGCAAGGAAATGCATTTCCCTCTGAAGCCTCTAGGAAAAATACAGCATTGCTGACACTTCGATTCCAGCCCAGTAAGACTCATTGTGGATTCCTGACCTCCAGAACTGCAAGAGAACAAATTTGCACTATTCAAAGCCATTGGGAAGAGTGATAATTCATCGTAGCACCAAAAGGAAATTAATACTGAGTCTGAGGCATCTGTACTAGTTAGAATTAGGTTCAGCTATAAGGAGTAGAACTCCCTAAATATCAGTAGCTTGAACAAGGTATACTTGAGCAAGTTATGATCTCTCATAAGTCCAGATTCAACAATCCAAGACTTATATAGCAAATCCACCATTACCAGATACCCAGGCTTCCTCTATCTTGTTCTGCCATCCTCAACACATGGTTTCAACATCATGGTTCAAGATAGCTGCTTAATCTCCAGCCATCACATACACCTTCTAACCAAAAGGAAGAAAGAGAAAATAGAGGAAAGCATGCCTTTTCTATATAAAAAACAAAGTTATTGAAAATCGTACACACCATTCAGTTTGTATCTCATAGACAAGTACTTGGCAATATGGGCACACCTAGTTTTAAAGGAAGCTAGGAAGTATAGTCCTTATTCTGGGTGAATTTGTGCCCAGTGAAAAGTAAAGGGTCCTATTCCCAGGGAAAAAGAAGAGAAGAAATAATAAGAACTACTTATAATAACTGTTACAGCATCAATCTCAGCTGAAATTATATTACAAACAGAATCAAAATCCTCAGTAATCCATTGGCTGTCACCCCTGCATCCATCTCTATCAGAACCAGACACATTCAAGCTAAGACTTTTCCTTTACTTTGCACTTGGATGAGTACTGCCGGTTTTGCTTATATGTTTCTTTATCTAAGAATTAAAGGCCAATCAATACCTTTTTGACTGATATCTTTAGATCTATAATATATTATCAGTCAGGTTATTGGTATTTTTGCTGGCTCAAATCAGTCTGTTTCTTTCATGTAATTATACATTTTTCTGCTATGATCCTACAGTTTATTTTCAGAGGACATTCTTATTTCCTCATTCACAAATCCTTGGAAGTCCTTTTCCATGGCCTCAAAGGACAAAAACAAATTACAAAGACATCTGCCATCAGGTTAAAGCCTGGTGCCCACAGATAAGTTTCACTCTTTTCTATGCTCACTGATCGTGGTCAGCCATTCCAATCCTAGAATTGTCTAAAATTTATCCCAAATGGAGCAAATTGTGACCATGTAGCTGAGTAAAAATTCAATACCACTACTTGAAAGATAACTGTGCAATTTGATCTTGAAATTATTTTTGGCTAGAGTCAGGGTTGGTCTAATGAGTGGGTGAAGAGAATATCTATGCTTATTGAATTACAGCACGGTAGGTAAAATTAATACCCCTATTGTGCTGATGAAGAAATTGTGGCCTAGAGAAAGCAAGCAGTTTCTCCAAGGTCTGGGATCTTAAACATTTCACTATTGATATAACTTGAGAAATATGGGGAATGTCTCTGCTGTAAAATATTTCCCCATTAGTTTTCAGGATGCTTGAAATTTAAAACATTCTTTTGGTCTGGAAAGCAAATATACTGGAAAATAAAGCCAACTCTTTACAGAATCCAGAAGGGAAAAATCCTTATGTTCTTTATATCGCCATGACCAATATCTTACTTCATGAAGGCCACCATCATTTCTCACCTGAGTTCCTACAGTAGCCATCCAGCTGGTCTCCAGATTCCCAGATGGCTCCTTCCAATCTGTTCTCCACATTACAGCCAGAAGGATCTTCCCAAAATGCAGATCTGATCATGTTACTCCCTGCTTAAATGCTTACAGACACTCTTCATTGACTTCAGCATAGTCTACAGCAGTAGTTGTCAACTTTATTTGGCAAAATTTTATATAACAAATAATTTTCATCATCATCCCCTCATTATTCTGAAAGCTAATCCCTAGAGAAAATAAAGGATCTACATACACAATTTTAAAAATAATTTTAACACTCAAACTTTAATATAAAGGAGAAATAAAAATAACCTAAACAACATTAGGTCACTTTTAAAAAATGCTTGGCCATGATTACATTAGAAGCAAAAAACTACAAATTTTGAAACAGTGGAGACAGCACTGACCTTCCCCATCCCCACTCCCTACAGACAAGCACTGGTCCAAACTCTTTAATGTGACCTGTAATGTTTTTGTGCTCTGAACTCCCTTCATCTCTCCAGCCAACATTCTCACTAATCAGCTTGTCTTGGGCTTGAATCCTCATAAACTACCTGACTATCCAATTCATACAATGGTTTCTCACTTATTGGTCTTTGAGCAAGAAGTCACTTTCTTGGCCTGGAACTCTTCTTTATCCTCTCTCCAGCTTTACCTGGCTAGTTCCTTTTCATTCATGCCTCTGCTTAGAACTGATTCCTCTAGAAAGCCTCCCCTGACACACCAATAAGATGTGGCATCCCTCCAGAGCATCCTGAAATTTCCTCTATTATAGCATACATCACACTACATTGCAATTTTCTCTTTACCTCTCCAGGCACTCCCTGGACAATGAGTTTTTTTGAGAACATAGACTACTTGTGGTCACTGTTATGGCACACAAGGTTGGCACAGAATTGGCATTCATAATGGCTTATTAAAGAAAAAGGAAGTTGGAGAGCATCAAAATTTAACTTGGTTAAACTGTTTTATATTTCTACTGAAGGACACAATGAAGTTAGGAGTATTACAGTAAGCTATAATGTTTTAGAAACACATTACTTTAGAAAGATGTATAAATGTCAAAAACACAAAATGCATTTTGAAAAAAATAAAATGTAATAAACCTGACAAACATTCCACCAGCCAGGTTATTAAGGTCAACATCAACAGTGATAAGTCATGTTGATAGTATGTACTCTTGATGGGATATGATGAAATGGCACTTTACCTATGTGGTTTTCCTCCCTGAAACCCATAATCCCAGTCTAAACAAAAGAAAAACATCAGACAAATCCCAATTAAGGGGCATTTTACAAAATACCTGATGAGTACTCCTCAAAACTGTCAAGGTCATCAAAAACAAAAAAAGTCTGAGAAGCTGTCATAACCATGAGGAGCTATTAAAGAGATGTAATTATAGGGGCATCTGGGTGGCTCATTTGGTTAGACATCCGACTTTGGCTCAGGTCATGATCTCACAGTTTGTGAGTTCAAGCCCTGCATCAGGCTCTGTGCTGACAGCTTGGAGCCTGGAGCCTGCTTCAAATTCTGTGTCTCCCTGTCTCTCTGCCCTTTCCCTGTTCATGCTGTCTCTCAAAAATAAATAAACATTAAAAATAAATAAATAAAAATAAAAATATATAATAACTAAATGTAATCTGATATCCTAGATGAGATTCTGAAACAGAAAAAGGCAAAACCTAAGGAAATTTTAATAAAATATGGACTTTTGTTAATAATAATGTAGTAATATTTCATCAATTATAATAAATGTACCAGGCTAATATAAGATATTAATAATAGGATAAACTAGGTGCAAGGGCATAAGGGAACAAAATCTTTGCAATTTTTCTGTAAATCAAAAATTATTCTAAAACAAAAAGGTTTGCATTTTTATGGGCTAACCATTTTTTAAATTTTTTCTCAAATATTTATTATTTTTTGAGAGAGAGAGAGACAGAGTGCAAGCAGGGGAGGGGCAGAGAGAGAGAGACGGAGACAGTCTCTAAAGCAGGCTCGAATGTGGGGCTCAAACCCATGAACTGTGAGATCATGACCTGAGCCAAAGTCAGATGTTTAACTGCTTGAGCCACCCACGCCACCCCTATGGGCAAAACACTTAAAAATAGACACAGCATCCAGAAAAAAAAAGTGTATAAATGCAACAAGTCCATGAAAATATTATAAACATCTTCAATCATAAGGCAGACGCAAATGAAGCCATAATGTAATACCACTACAAACACATCAGAATGGTTAAAATGTAAAAGATGGGAAAGTCAAGTGTTTGTGTGGATATAGAGCAACTGAAATTCTCAAACATTGATTATGGGAATGATACAGTTGCTCTAAAAACAAATGAGCAACTTCTTACAAGTTAAACACACTTTCCACAGATCCAGCAATTCCACTCCTAGGTAATTACCCAAGGATAATAAAATATGTACTCTCACACATACATACATACAATGTAAAATGGTATCATCAATCACAAAGATAACAAAAGTAAAAAAGCATTGTCACTTGGAAAATCCTGAAAATCTTGAAATAATGTTCTTAGGTTAGGCGTGCTAAAATATTTAGGGGTAAAGCGTCATGATGTCCACAACTTATTCTCACATGACTCAGCAAAAGAAAAAAGGAAGGAATAATTTTAGAAGGAAGGAAGGAAGGAAGGAAGGAAAGAAGGAAGGAAGGAAGGAAGGAAAGTAGGAAGGAAGGAAAGAAGGAAGGAAGGAGGGTAGAGAGGGAGGGAGGAGAGGGAACAGCAAGTGTGGCAAAAATTTTAAAAATTGGTGAATCAAGATGAAGATCAAGAGAACTGGTAAATCAAGGGAACACCTGGGTGGCTCAGTTGGCTGAGCATCCGACTCTTGATTTTGGTTCAGGTCATGATCTCAGGGTTGTGAGATCAAGCTCTGCATTGGGCTCTGTGCTGGTGGAGTGGGGCCTGCTTGGGATTTTCTCTGTCTCTGTCTCTATCTCTGTCTCTGCTCTCTCTCTCTCTCAAATAAATAAACTTAAAAAAAAAAAGAGAGAGAACTGGTGAAACAAGATGAAGGAAGTGAGGGAGGGAGGAGAGAAAGCAGTAAAACTTGTAAATGGTAAAATGCTAAAAGTTGGTGAATCAAGATGAAGAGATGAATGAGTCATATTATTTTTATGACTTTCCTATACTATACATTTGAAATTAGCAGAATAGAAAGTTGTGGGGGAAAGCAAGATCAGTAATAGCACTGGTAAGTTGATATGAATTTCTCTATTGGTCAAGTTGTTTTTTTTTTATTTTTTTTTTATTTTGCTCAGTGGCTGGAGGTTAGCCAAAGTATGTTGCCTGAGCACTTAAATGTGACTATCTTCACAGAACAGTCTGTGAAATATAACATGTTTTTTAAACTATGAAATATTTATTAAAAGTTTCTCAGATAGTTCAACTAAATTTAGGATTATATGTTTAACACCAGCAGAACTCCGATGTTAAAAACAAAGTTCTATCAAACAACTTCTTTTGTACTCCATGACTCCAGGTCATGTTTAATTTATTTTTCCAGCTGTTTTAGAATCATATAGACATTTTTATTCAGAATCAACCTTAAAAGAAGGTAGAGTAGGCAATAAAGATAAGCTAACCAATTTTTGATTTAAAAGAATGATCCCTTGGGAGCCTGTATGTGTATTTCAACAATGGTACTGTTGCTCAAACATTTTTCAGACTCCCACTCTGGTGTTTCAGAGCCTATTTGTGAATCTCCTAATAAAATCAGTATGGTTATTTTAAATACACCCACATTTTATTTAGGACAAAATGACATGTGAACATGTGATCACTCAACTTATTTGCCATTCTTGAACTCACACGATAGTTGGTATTTTTAAAAAATCATGTCTACCTTAACGAAGTAAAAATTGCCAAAATAAATGCTATTCAAAAAAGAGTTTCATGTCTGTAAAATTAGAAACAAATAAGAGCTCTTATTTTAGGCCAGAGGTGGACAAATATTCTCTGTAAAGTTTCAAACAGTAAACATTTCAGGCTCTGTTGGTCGCATGGATTCTGTCACAACGAATCAGCTCTTGTACTGTAGTATGTAAGTAGCCTTAGACAGTACTTAAATGAATGAGCTTACCTGCATTCCAATAAAATTTTAGTTACAAAACCAGTTTTTGGAACACATTTGGCCTACAGGCCCCTGTTTACAGACCCGTGTTTTAGGTAATAATAGATAACTGACATAAATACAGTTGATCCTTGAACAACATGGGGCTTATGGGTGCCCATCCCTGGGCAGTCAAAAATCTGTATATAATTTCTGACTCCCCCAAAACTTAACTACTAATAGCCTATTATTGACCAGAAACTTAACTGATAACATAGTTAATTAAGACATATTTTGTATTACATGTGTTATACATTGTATTCTTACAATAAAGTTAGCTACAGAAAATGTTATTAGGAAACATTATTAGGTGTCATAAGGGGCACCTGGATGGCTCAGTCCATTAAGCATCTGACTCTGGATTTTGGTAGACTCCATTCTTCAGGAAGTAATTGGAGGTCAGCTTACTCAGTATCAACATAATCTTTGTTTAAAAGGGAGAAAAACACATAAATATAAAACACAGCATACACACAAAAAACTCAATATCAAGGGGCACCTAGGTGGCTCAGTTGGTTAAGTGACTTCGGCTCATGTCATGATCTCATGGTTCATAAGTTCAAGCCCACATCAGGCTTTTCGCTGACAATGCAGAGCCTGCGTGAGATTCTCTCTCCCTCTCTCTCTGCCCCTCCTATGTTTGTGCCCTCTCTCTCTCTCTCTCTCTGAGTGAATAAACTCAAAAATTTTAAAAGAAAAAAAAACATCAATGTCAAAATGATAATGTGACCAATTAATAGTGAGTAAAATATTAGTTTGTTCAAAACAATCAAAGAGAATACAAGGTGAAAGCAATCTACAGAGTACTTCTAGCATTTTTATTAATTTCATCACCACATGAAAACAAAACATATTTCTTTGTCATTCACAAATAGTATTTTTTTTATTTTAATTTTTTTTTTTAATTTTAGAGAAAGAGTGTAAGAGTGGGGAAGAAGGGCAGAAGGAGAGAGAAAGAGAATCCCAAGCAGGATCTGCACTGTCAGCACAGAGCCCGATGCAGAGCTCAATCTCACCAAACGTGAAATCATGACCTGAGCCAAAATCCAGAGTCAGATGCTTAACCTACTGAATTAGCCAGGTGCCCTGGCATTCACAAATTTTAAAAAATAAAACTAAAAATATTTTCTCAGACAGTGATTGATGTTTGCAAATGCTTGAAATAAAGAGCAAGAACCATAAACAATTCTATTTAAACAAAGGGTGCAAAGTCTTTGTTCATTTAAAAACATTTATTAGAACTAATGATTACAATTTTCACATCTTCAGAGGAAAAGAGATCTGAAATGTGGCCTGCACTAACATTTCATACTTACTGGACCATTTTGATGTTTCCCCACTACACTAGTTGTTCTCAGATGTAATCTTTGAATGCATCAATATCATCTGGGAATCTGTTAGAAATGCAAATTCTTACCTCAGACTTCCTGAATAAGAAACTCTGGGAGTGGGGCCCAGAGACAACCATCCAGGGGATACTGACGCACACACAGGTTTGAGAACTACTGGTCTACATCTAGGCAGATGTTTATGTAGCTACCAAAAAAGAGAAAGAGCCATACTCTTCAGTTGTTAGGTCCCAGCACAGGCCCATCTCAAATCTCCTTCTCCTTACCAGCTTGGATCTAAAGGAGGGGAGAGTGAAAATGGATTACAGATGGGAGCCCACTCATAACTGGTACTCTTCTTGCTCATCACCAATCACCTAACCCACATGTAGACTTAACATAGTAGTACATGAGGCATCTACACTTTCTCACTCAGCTAAAACTCAAGGACTAAGAATGCATACTGGGGACAGGGAGGAATACTATTTTTCATAAGAAGAATTACAGAGCAACTGACTCCTAAACCGTGTGTATATATAACATCAATTGCAATAATATCTTTTTTGAATTTTTAAAAATGTTTATTTATTTTTTAGAGAGATAGAGACAGAAGTGTGAGCAGGGGAGGGGCAGAGAGAGAGGGAGACATAGAATCTGAAGCAGGCTCCAGGCTCCGAGCTGTTGAGCTGTCAGCACAGAGCCTGACACAGGGCTCCAACTCACAGTGAGATCATGACCTGAGCTGAAGTCGGACGCTTAACTGACTGACTGATCCACCAAGGTGCCCCTATCTTAGGCATATTTTTAAGAGATCCATTAGAACCTTTACTTTTATGAAATTCATTTATATATGACATGTTTTTATATAATTATGGGGGATAAAATGTCCCTGAAGTAACTGCACTCTCAGAATGTGATGAAAATTCACCTCCAAATACAGAAGCACATGAACACATTGCTTTCAGTTTCTTTCTGTTTGGCTTTAACTCCTGCCTGATCAAAGAAATTAGAACTCTATAAATTAACAATTTATAGAATTAAAACAATTTTTTAAAATAATTATGGATGTAACTAATGAATGAAAATCCTACTTTATGCACTGTGTTATAATACGCTTTAGTGGTTGAGGAGGTTATAAACTAAAATAAAATTAAAAACAAAATTAAAATAAAATTTTTAAAAAGGTACTGGAATAGCCAGTTAAGAGGTTCAGAGGCTAAAACAACAAGGGAACCAAGGTCAGCAGCAGGACCCTCCAAACAGATGTGGAAATTGAATGGATATTTTTTAATGTTTATCTATTTATTTTTTGAGAGACAGAAGGGGAGAGGAAGAAGGAGAGAGAGAATTCCAAACAGGCTCTGTGCTGTTAGCACAGAGCTCAACCTGGGCTCCATCTCAAGAACCATGAGGTCATGACCAGAGTTGAAATAAGAGTCAGACACTTAACCAACTGAGCCACCCAGATGTCCCAAAACTGAATGGGTTTTTGAAGGATGGATGTGTAGGGAGATGGGAATGAAAGTTCCAGATAGGCATATGCCATGAGCAAAGACTATGAATACTTTGCATATATGAAGAATAATAGAGTAGACAAATTTAGCTGGAGTAGGAAATCCATACAGGAAAAATTCAGTAGATTAGGTCCATTTCACTAAATGTACTACGTACATTTACTTAAATGTCAGGCTGGGGCATTTGACTTGTTCTGAGAGCAATGAAGAACTATTTAAAATTCTAGGGACATGATGAAAGCAGTATTTTAGGAAGATTGATTTGACTAAATGTGTAGAGTAGATTACAGTTGAGCTTCTCAAGTTGTAAAATGCATATGAAATCACCTGGGATCCCATTAAAATGCAGATTCTGATTCAGTAGGTCTGGGGTGTAGGCTAAGATTCTAACACAATGCCAGTGATTCCCAGACTATTGGTCCTCAGACAGCACTTTGAATAGTGGAGGATTAGGGTATGGTTCTAAATTCAAGATATCCCCTGTGGTCTAATATTGAAGTAGGAAGAGAAAGCATGCCATAAGGAAAATAACTTTTTTTTAATACAAAGAGATATAGCTAGAAAGATGATAAATAAATTACAAAATACTAAAATTATTCTATTTGCCTTATAAGAAGGCAAGAAAGAACCAAAGAACAACAATGGGTTGGAAAAATAGAAAGTAGTCAAACCATAATGATAATCACATGCAATGAAATAGATTAGAGTCACACATATATAGTTAACTGATTTTCTGACAAAGTCTCAGAGACAATTGGGTGGAATCTTCTCAATAAATGGTACTGAAACAATTGGATATTAATGTGCCCCATCCCCCCCAAAAAAGAACCTTGCACTATGTTGAAAAATTAACCAAACATTAATCGTGGACCTAAATGTAAAATGTAATAAAACTATAAAACTTCTACAAGAAAGCTTAGCAGCAAATCTTTGTGACTTCAGTTTAAACAAAGATTGCTTTGCTTACAACACCAAATGCACTATTCATTAAAACACACACACACACACACACACACACACACACACACACACACACAAATGGATTAATTTGGCTTCATCAAAATTCAAAACTTATCTTTCAAAGACACCTTTAAGAAAATGAAAATACAATCCACAAACTAGGCGAGAATATCTGCAAATCACGTATCTGATAAAGGATTTGAATCCAGAATTTACAAAGAACTCTCAAAATTCAATGAGAAATACAACCACCCAATAAAAAGAAGGGGCAAATTAAAAAAAATAATAATAACTTTTTTACAAATTTATGATGCTAGTCTGTTTACCTGTTTGCAAGAATAGACATTTCTCATTCAAGCAGCTAAAAAGAAAGTGAGAGCTATAAAAAAAAGAACATAAGAGTGGCATCTGGGTGGCTCAGTTGGTTAAGCATCTGACTCTTGATTTCTGCTCAGGTCATGAGAGCATGGTTCATGAGATCAAGCCCCAGGGCAGGCTCTGTGCCAACAGCAAAGAGCTTCCTTGTGATTCTCTCTCTTCCTTCTCTCTCTGGCCCTCCCCCCAATCATGCAAGCCCTCTAGCTTGCTCTGTCTCAAAAATAAATAAATAAACAACAACAACAACAAAAAGAGCCTAAGAGAATCTTACAGAAACAAATGCAAAAAGTATGGTACAATGCCCCCCTGGGGAAATGGAAAGGAACCAGACACTGCTCTCTCATCCTCTCTGGTACATGCTCTCCCATCTTCTCATGCTTCCTTCTTCTTACTCATCTTCAGTTTGCCCATTAGGACTCTCACTCCTGACTCTGAATAACTTTCAGTTGAAGTGCCCACCACCATCTTACTGCAGGCTTGTAAGTCTCAGTTCAAGTTCTCAGGAGAGAACCAGCTTGGACCAGTCTTTGGATTGGTCATGAAGGTCAGGAGTCCATCTCTGGTTCAATCATCTATTACCTAGACAGAGTCTTTCTTGTAAGATTTCAGGGTCTATAAGTGAAATGAAGATGGACAGTTGGGCATGGTAAACAAATAGATGAAAAAATTTGTCAAAATGACAGGTGGGAAGACTCTCAGGTTCAGCTGAGGTCTCTATTGTTTGTATAACATATGTCAAGTACTTCCCTTGCTCTAAAGGCATGTGCTTTTCTGAGCATGTTAAAACATTGAGAAACCAAAAAAAAAAAAAAAAAAAAAAAATTGAGAAACCAGTTCTGTCAGCCCTAAGGTATCTTCCTCCAGAGTATATGAGTTGATGAAAAATTCACTGAGGTTGAAGAAGCAGGTGGTGAGGTCTGTTCCCTGTGTTGTTATGCATTCCCTTCCCCTAGCCCACACGCATGAGACAACATGGGAGTGCTTGTGCCTCACATGAAAGATTTTCAAGAGAATCACTTGTAGAGCTTGAAATTTGGGGGTATGTGGGGATTGTTGTCTCACTTTGAAAATGCTAAAAGGAAAAGGCTGTGGCTACATCAGCCAGAGACGGAAGAGCCAAGGGAGTGAAGGGCAGGAGAGAGGGATGCAGTCCCAGGAGTGAGCTGCCCTCAAGCTGATGTGGAGGTAGGTGGGACTTGAACACAGTACAATCCTACAGGAAGAAACTAGCCTGGATTTAAAGGGTTCCTGCCCCTTTAAGGAGCAATACTATCTCAAATGTGGAACTTCTAATGTGGATTAGATTTTTCCCTATCTAAGAATTATCTGAGGGGTGCCTGGGTGGCTCAGTTGGTTAAGCGTTCAACTCTTGGTTTTGGTTCAGGTCACAGTCTCATGGCTTTGTGGGTTGGAGCCCTGCTGTGCTGACAGCCTGCTTGGGATTCTCTCTCTCTCCCTCTCTCTGCCTCTCCCCCACTCACACTGTCTCTCTCTCAAAATAAATAAACCTAAAAAAAAAAAAAGAGAATTATCTGAAATTATGAGAGCTGACCAAGATTTTGTAGGGAAGGCTGAATCTTCAGAGCTGGTTTAAATGGAGAATGGGGGTGGGGGAGGGGAGTCTTGCCTGCACCCTTCAAGTCCAACAGCTTCTTTATTTTTTTCATTTTTTATTTTTCCTAATAAGATAAAGCCCACTGCTTTATTCTGGTTATTTGTACATTCCAGCAACTTTTGGGGGGAAGGGAAAGAAACTACAAAGAAAGACACAGACATATGGGGGGAAATATACTATAAACCGTTGTTTTCATTTTTGGTTAAAGAAAAAAAAACTTTATAATCAATATCCCACTCATAAGATAGAAAAAACTTGATGTTTTTAATGTGGCATTTGTGTCCATCTTCTCATTTCATATGTACAGTTTATTTGGGTACTACTACTATCCACTGGCAGAATACCTAAAAGCAAACACAAATATCAGAAAGGAAAAAGCATTAACATGAGGAAGCTCAAGAAGATGGGTTCAAAAGGGTGCGCAGCCCACTGGGCACCAGGCCAGGCAGGTCAGTCGAAGCAGACTACGTTCACGAAAGCCCTGTGGCTCTTCTCCAACTCCTGCAACAGCTCATCAGTCTAATTCTTCATGTTTTCCATGTGCTGAATGCACCGGCATAGTTCACAGATGAACGCCCCAGGGTGGCCTCTCCATGGCTGCCCTGGATGTCCACATTGCACACTGGCTAGCAGGTCTCCTGCTCTCTGGAATTGAGATCTTCAACCATCTGGTGGGTTGGTCACTCTCTCTTCACAGGTGAGGATCAGATCAAACAGATCTTTACAGTTCTGGAGACTTTCTGGCCAGGACTTGATTCTCTTACTTCTGTCCAACATATGTAAAATGCTATTCTGTCCTTCCTAAGGAGATCATTGTGCATCTGATCATACACAGTTTCAAAATTCTAAGTATCTGGCTTGTCATGTGTCATTCCTGAAAACTTGACATGAGTTCCTGTTCCAAAGAACAGGACACTGACTTCCCATTTGCTGAGGATGTTGTGCGCCTGCATGCTCCGTTCTGGTTTCTCCAGCACACCACCACCACCTGCAGCAGCAAACACTGCAAGGCGGCAGTCACATGCACTTGATGTACCCCCTGGCAGGTTCTTTAAACCAATGTTGCAGTAAATGCAAAATTATGTCACCCCAATGGTGGTTGTGGTCTAGCAGCCTAAAAACAGAACTTGGAGTTAAAGATTTGTTAGTTTTTCAGCTTCAATTTCTTTCTTGATATAAAACTGTGTTTCATGTGGGATTTAGAACCCAACACAAAGCATGCTAGAAATGATAATGAAGTAGATCTTTAGGAAAGGGCTTTATGAATCAAGAAAGAATGACAAATCAGGGAAAGAAGGAGCAATATATTCTTCCATAAAAGTGACACGAGATTTCCTAATGAAAATTTATGACAGACTGAAGAATGGAAAAGCTAGCCTAATGGTATCCTGTACTTTGAGATCATCAAGTAAAAGCAATCCTGCAGCCTCAATTTAGCTTAACTAAACTATGTGAAGATAAACACTACCTCAGCCCCACGTTACCTTCGGCAAGGGAGCCCAGAAGCTGAAGAGGAAGGTCTTCCATACAAACGAAAAGGCTTTTATTCCCTGTGCCCTGCCCTCTAGGATTCCACTACGCTTCTCAAAGAAAGATTCTATTGTAACCACAGATTCATATCCAGTGCCCTCACTTGCATGTCATTTTGTTTTGTATACATTTCTCATTTCTCATGCTGACTGCTAAGTTAATTCATTCAATTTTTTTTGTTTTCTTCTTGCAGAGCCTTCTCTGTGTCCGGCACCATTCAATAAGCTCCTCATGGAACTTATATTTGAGTGTGTGGCAGTGCAGGTAATAAACAATACATCCATTAAAGTATATCAGATGATAGTAAATGTTTTATTAAACAAAAAATGGCAGGGGAAATGAATAGAGATTGTGGGGAGATGAATTTAAAATAGGGGATCAGAGAAGGCCTCTTGAGAAGGCCATGATTTGAACAAAGACTTGAAGGTAGAAGCATCTAGGAATATTCAAGGAACAGCAAGAAGTTAGGATAGCTGGAGGAGAGGGAGAGGGTGAGGGAGGGATCGGGTGGGAGAAGAAAGAAGGGCCAGATCACATGGGAACTCTTAGCTACTATGAGGACTTTGGCTTTTACTCTGAATGAGATGGGAAGCCATTCAAGGGCCAAAGAGTGACATGACTTGACTGATGTTTTAATAGGACCATTCTGGATAAAGATGATAGGGGATGGAATGCCAGGGTCAGTCAATCACCTGGGAGGCTCTTGAAACAGCCCAGGCAAGAGATGATAAAGGCAAGGACTGTGGGCCAGAGTGGCAGCCCTTGGAGGAAATGAGGATGGGAGGAATAAGCAGATTCAAAAGTAACTCCCTGAATGCCACAGTAAGGTGTTGGGCTTGTATTTGGCAGAGGCAAAACAGAGAGGCAAATGCAAAACAAATTTAAATTCATTAACTAACCTATCAAGGGGAAATTGACTATTGCAGGAGTATTTTAAATCAGTAAAGTCTACTGGTGCTTTTCAAGTATAAACCTTTCAGGTATAGATATTCTGGAAACCAGAAGAGACTTGAAACCATTTAAAACTTATATAAGATTCTTTGAAAGCATTTATGAATTTGACAAAATATCTTACTCAAGGAAAAAATCCCCTAGAAGGAAAAAAAACAAAAACAAAACAGATATTAGATTTTCTTTTTAAAAGCCACACCAAAGGAGATATAAATAGAAAAAAGCTGAAAATACACCTAGATGTCACAATGTGCCAGATTATCATCTGATATTTCCAATAAACATCTAATACCAAAAGTACCAAAACTCAGTGCTAAATGACACAAACCATTTAGAACAAGTAAAGGGCAATCAGTGGAAATAAAAAAGGACTCAAAGCAAAGTATGGCATTAAATGTATGTGACTTGAAAAGGGATTAAGAACCGCACAGCAGGGGCCTCGCTCTATTATGATAACAGAGATAGAGACAGACAGACAACTACAAAAAATGCTATGTATTCATGAAGTATAACCTAATACAAATTTGAGAATGGAATAATACAAAGCAGGAGACATTTTTGAAATGTCATCAAACAGTGCCAGTGAATATTATTTCTGCCAGGGAACAGCAAGAGAGAATGTTTTATTCAAGAGTATCCAAGGAAATAAAAGTTATATTTAAATGGGACATTTCTCACTACATCAAAAATTTTTAATGAAAAATAGAAAAGCAGCTTCTGGGGATAAAAGTGTTATATTTTTGTTCTGGGAATAAAAGTGTTATACACATATGTTCTCATAATAAATGATTATAGGTATCCCCTGCTTTTTGAAAGTTCACGTTATGCCACTTTGCTCTTGTGAAAGACCTCCACTGGTACCTATTTGTGCTAACTGAAAGAAATCCAAAGAGGATTTTTGCTTTGAATAAAAAAGGTGAGAAGCGCAAAGAGTGTTCCGTGTTGGTTTTGCAGCAGAACAAATTTATGTGATAGAGGCAGTTGCATACCTAGAGCAGCAAGAGCAGCACCACCCAGCTCCTTCCTGGGAACTACATTCAGCGTCTCAGCACCAAGACGGCATAGCTTTGAACTGTGTCTATGAGCGTTTGTGCTTTATCTTGATTTATGTTGTACATCCATTAGCAACATGTGTTCTAAGGCCTCAAAAAAGCCTAAGAGGTTACTTTTTGGGTCTGGGAATGCTAAAAAAAAATTCCATATAAACTAATGGTAATTGCTTCTTCCCTTTGCGTCATTTCAGCTTATGAAAAGTTTCATAGAGACATTCTACTTTCAAATAGAGGGGGGAAACCTGTACTTAGTATTTAATAGCTCGATTCTCAGTGTTAAAATGAGACAGGCCAAACAGAGGTTTAACAATTTATTTTACTTTGTCACCAGGCAGGCATGATTATTAGCAGTGCAACGTGTTTTTAGCCTTTTGTTTTTTCCTTATCTTTCTCCTAAGTAAAATAAAGGAGGGTAGTTCTCTCCAAAGTGATAGAAGAGAGAGAGTGAGTGATTCCAATAAATTACATACTCTCCTTTGATATTTAGGACAAATATCTATACCACTCTCTTTTCCCTATCATATTTGTCTATCCCTTAAGTACCCTGAAAGCTTCTGGAACATTGCAGTTTCTCTCCAATTACATCACCCCTGACAACTTCAACATCCCTGTCCATGACGTTTTGACAACCTGACCTTGTGTTTTCTCAGCCTGATTGACTTCTTGCCACCTACCTTCTGTGCATCTTGAATCTGCTCAACCTCTCACAATTTAAACAAATGTCCATCCCCAGCCATCACCTCTCATCTCGTCATTTCCTCCGTTCTACTGAAGCTGGTATTTGTCCTCAGAGTAACATAAATTCCATCAATCCTCATCTAGTACTGCTATGGTTAAGGCTAGAGATTGTAGAGTCAGTCTGTCTAGGTTTAAATCCTGACCCGCTCTTCCCTAGCCGAGTGACCAGAGACAAATTACTTAATCCCTTTATGCCCTAAATTTCTCACAGGCTTCCTGTGAAGGTTAAATGAGATAATCCACATAAACCTGTCACACACTAAATCCATGATGAACATTAGCCAGTGGTATCAGTATTCTAATTTGCTTCACTTGTCCTTTGTGAAGCCTGGTCACTGTAGTGATCTTGGTTTTCTCCCGCTCTGGTTAGTACTAGTCCCTTCCATTGTTCACGTTTTTCATCTCAGCTCCTGGATTAATTTAAACCTTGACTGCTTCCTAAATCTAATTGGACTCTAACTCTAGACCACTGGGGACACTCAGGAATTTTTTTTTATAATTAATCTCTTCTTGAGTCCTTATTCCATTCCCCACAACAGCTACTCTAAACCACCTCTATTTTCCTAAAGTCCCCAAATCTTGCCCTGCCTGAAATATTTTTATGACATAAGGTTGTCTCCTACTTGCCCAAGAAGACAGAGGCCACCCTATTACAGAGAAAGCTTCTCCTATACTTTAGTTTTTTCCCATGAAGAAGGAACCCAATGAATGTAACTCCTGGCTTCTCTGCCTCTGTATTCACTTTCCCTTCAGGGAAGTGGAATGACTCACTTAACTGTTAAGTTTATGCAGAATAAATCAGCATTCTCTAAGTAGCCTTTAGATCTCTTGGCAGCCAGCAGGCCCACACAGCTCGGACCAATCATTCTCTCACTGGCCATAGGATGCACAGGAGACCAGCTGCCTCTAGAGGACCTAGGGAAATCTGTAGTTTGGAAAGGGAGTAT
This sequence comes from Neofelis nebulosa, assembly GCF_028018385.1. Taxonomy (NCBI): domain Eukaryota; kingdom Metazoa; phylum Chordata; class Mammalia; order Carnivora; family Felidae; genus Neofelis; species Neofelis nebulosa. The sequence goes on from NC_080790.1 coordinate 68,072,845, forward strand.
AGCTCTTAAGTCAGAAGACCTCCCAACAGACAGATGTTGAGGAATATTAAAAAATCAAAACAAAAAACTGGGAATTTAGAGGAGCTATATAAATTCAGAGGTATGAGTGGACTTCAGAACGTTTTAACTTTGGCAGTTGTATGGGCTTTTAACAGCTACAGTCTGGGACAAATGCTGGGAAGGATATGGAGCAACAGGAATGCTCATGCATTACTGGTGGGAATACAAAATGGTATAGCCATTTTGGTAGACAACCTGATAGTTTCTTACTAAATTAAACATACTCTTAGCATACAATCCAGCAGTCACACTTGATATTTATCCAAAGGGACTGAAAGCTTATGTTCATACAAAAATGTGTACGTGGATGTTTAGAGCAGCTTTATTCATAAATTAAGCAAGATCTATTTCAGTCGGTAAATGGATAAACAAACTGTGACACATCCAGTCAACAGAATATTATTAGGCACTAAAAAGAAATAAGCTATCAAGCCATCAAAAGGACATGGTGGAATATTAAATGCATAATATTGAATGAAAGAATCCCATCCTAAAAGGGCTACATGTTGTATGACTCCAACTATATGACATTCTGAAAGAGGCAAAATTATGGAGAAAGTAAAAAGATAAATGGTTGCCAGGAGTTGAGGAAGGAGGGGTGCAGAGGCAGGGCAGATAATTTTTGAGATACTATACTGGTGGATAGATGTCATTACATATTTGCTCAAACCTATAAAATATATAACACCAAGAGTGAACCCTAAGGTAAACCATGGACTTTTGGTGATAATGATACCTTGATGTAGGTTCATCCTTTGTAAAAAAATGTACCACTCTGATGCAGGATGTTGATAGTGGGGCAGGTTGTACATGTGTGGGGTTAAAGGATATGCAGGAACTCTTCTCTGCACTTTCCACTCAATTTTTCTGTGAACTTAAAATCACTCTAAAAAATAAAGTCTATTCAACAACAACAACAACACCTATGCTAAGGAGGTTTCATTGTCTAACAGAGGGTATTTTTGAAAATACAGATTCTTACACTTCATCTCAGAACTACTAAATCATTTCTGTAGGAAGAGGATATAGGAATCAGTATTTTTTTGCATGCAGTTGTTAAATAATAATAAGCACCCAGGTAATTATTTTGATCAGACAAATTTGGGAAACATTGGTTTAGGCTCTTCTATACCTGAAAGCAGTTACAGCAACTGATGGCCAAGGATTACAACTGTTGGCTCCGAAGATACAAGCAGTGTTAGGGAACAGAGTTCACTCTAAATGCAGCTCAAGGCATTGGTATTCTTCCATGTTCCCTTTGTAGTTAGAATGCCACATAGCATATTTGGATCAACTGAATGTGAATGGAAGTGATGTGAGTAAAAGAGACATGTGCTATTCTTGGGCAGAAGTGTTTTAGAGACAGGGCATAACTTGTTACATTCCCTTGTCCTGCTATGTGGACCATGGAAAAACTTGTGAAGATTGTGACATCCTAGTTCCTTAAGTGAATACAGTGTGAACAGAATTCCCTGCCAATCCACAATGGATGTGTAGTATAAGTGAAAAATAAACTGTTGTTGTCTTAAGCCACTAACATTTTTAAAAAATGTTTATTTATTTATTTTGAGGGAGCATGTGAGCAGCAGGGAGGGGGCAGAGAGAGAAGGAGTGAATCCTAAGCAGGCTCCATGCTGTCAGCACAGAGCCTGATGTGGGGCTCAATCCCACAAACTGTGAGATCGTGACCTGAGCTGAAATCAAAAGTCAGATGCTTAATCAAATGAGCCACCCAGGTGCTCCTTAAGCCACTCACATTTTGAAGTTCTTTGTTCCTGTAGCATAACATACCCTATCCTGACTGATAGAGTCTTCAAACTCTACAAATTTTTTAATTAAATTTTTTAATGTTTATTTATTTTTGAGAGAGAGAGAGAGAGAGAAAGAGAGAGAGAGAGAGAGAGAGAGAGAGAAAACACAGGCAGGGGAGGGGTAGAGAGAGGTAGGGACAGAGGATCCAAAGCAGGCTCTGTGCTGACAGCAGAGAGCCCGATATGGGGCTGGAACGTGTGAACCTTGAGATCATGACCTGTGCTGAAGGTGGATGCTTAACCAACTGACCCATCCAGGTGACCAAAACTGTACAAATTTCTAAGATTCACTAGAGAACAGTATCTCAAATGCTAGTCTGAGACAGGAATTAATATAAATAGCAAATTATCCACCCTAGAAATGGAAAATTCAGTGTGCCAAATTTAACAGCTCCTAATTACATTTATGTTCACAGAACATCAATTACTGAGTCTTGTATCAAATCACCTATCTGGGTAAAGCTAATACTCAGAATCTCTCTGCCTCCAGAGTCTTTTACATGGTATTTAACAACACCAATAAATGTGCTTTGAGAACAAAATTTTGCCCGGAATGACAACACCAGTGACTGGGGAATAGCTTTTTCTAAATCTGATGGGAGTGGGAACAGGAATGCAATAATTTTGTATGTCTTATTGACTCTTTTGATTCTCTAGAAACTCAGTAAGAGACTTGATACTAAACTAATAAAATGTTTGACTAAGCTACAACTGTTTACAAAAAATTCCAACCCTATTTAAGTCTTGCAAAACTCTTCTATGGCACAAGAACAGACACTCACATCAATGGAACAGAATAGAGAACCCAGAAATGGACCCACAAATATATGGCCAACTAATCTTTGACAAAGCAGGGAAGAATATCCAATGGAATAAAGACAGTCTCTTCAGCAAGTGGTGCTGGGAAAGCTGGACAGCGACATGCAGAAGAATGAACCTGGACCACTTTCTTACACCATACACAAAAATAAACTCAAAATGGATGAAAGACCTCAATGTAAGACAGGAAGCCATCAAAATCCTTGAGGAGAAAGCAGGCAAAAACCTCTTTGATCTTGGCCACAGCAACTTCTTACTCAACACATCTCCAGAGGCAAGGGAAAGAAAAGCAAATATTAACTACTGGGACCTCATCAAAATAAAAAGCTTCTGTACAGCAAAGGAAACAATCAGCAAAACTAAAAGGCAACTGACAGAATGGGAAAAGATATTTGCAAATGACCTATCAGATAAAGGGTTAGTATCCAAAATCTACAATGAACTTATCAAACTCAACACCCCCAAAAAACAAATAATCCAGTGAAGAAATGGGCAAAAGATATGAATAGACACTTCTCCAAGGAAGACATCCAGATGGCCAACCAACACATGAAAAACTGCTTCATATCACTCATCATCAGGGAAATACAAATCAAAACCACAATGAGATACCACCTCACACCTGTCAGAATGGCTAACATTAACAACTCAGGCAACAACAGATGTTGGCAAGGATGCAGAGAAAGAGGATCTCTTTTGCATTGTTGGTGGGAATGCAAGCTGGTGCAGCCACTCTGGAAAACAGTATGGAGGTTCCTCAAAAAATTAAAAATAGAACTACCCTATGACCCAGCAATTGCACTACTAGGCATTTATCCAAGGGATACAGGTGTGCTGTTTCAAAGGGACACATGCACCCCCATGTTTATAGAAGCACTATCAACAATAGCTAAAGTATGGAAAGAGCCCAAATGGCCATCAATGGATGAATGGATAAAGAAGATGTGGTATATATACACAATGGAGTATTACTCGGCAATCATAAAGAAATCTTACCATTTGCAACTACGTGGATCAAACTGGAGGGTATTATGCTAAATGAAATTAGTCAGAGAAAGACAAAAATCATATGACTTCACTCATATGAGGACTTCAAGAGACAAAACAGAAGAATACAAGGGAAGGGAAACAAAAATAATATAAAAACAGGGAGGGGGACAAAACAGAAGAGACTCTTAAATATGGAGAAAAAACTGAGGGTTACTGGAGGGGTTGTGGGATGGGGGACGGGCTAAATGGGTAAGGGGCACTAAGGAATCTACTCCTGAAATCATTGTTGCACTATATGCTAACTAATTTGGATGTAAATTTAAAAAAATAAAAAATAAAAAATTATGAAAAAAAAGAACTAATAAAAAAAAAACTCTTCTAAGATTGAATGAAATATGAAACAGAAAGGATGAATTCTGGACATTATATTTCTTTGAAGTTGAAATTTCAAAGGCAAGAGAATTTGAGCTTAATCAGATTTGTTTAGACTTAAATTGTCAAGGAGTTTTATTTTTTTTTTATTAAAAAAATTTTTTTTAATGTTTATTTATTTTTGAGAGAGACAGAGACAGAATGCAAGTGGGTTAGGGGCGGAGAGAGAGGGAGACACAGAATCCGAAGCAGACTGCAGGCTCTGATGTCAGCACAGAGCCCAATGTGGGGCTCGAACCCACAGAGTTGTGAGATCATGACCTGAGCCAAAGTCAGGCGCTCAACCGACTGAGTCACCCAAGTGCCCCTTAAATTGTCAAGGAGTTTTAATCTTTAGACTTTTATTTTTCCTGAGAATGGGAATTTGATAATGGGAGGGAGTTTTTGGTGAAATTTGAAGGGTCTCCGTGTTGACTGTATTTTATTATTGAAGTACCTCAATAGTGCTATGTAATCTCATTATAAGCCCTCTTATATGTGAGATTGGACAATACTACTGAATATAATTGGTAAGGAAAATAGAGGAATGGATTTTCAGATTTGGAGTTTCTATAATCAATATACTATTTGTGGTAGTTATAGAACATGGCCTGTTTTATGTCTTGTCCTAGCAGCTTCTCTCATGTAGGGCTCCTGGAAGGGAGCTTAGGTTGGTTGTGAAAGTACATACAGCTTATACTGTTCTAGCACCATCCCATAGGCCCTAAACCATGCTAGCACCATCTGATCTTCCCACAGTTCCCTTGGTTTACCTGAAAAATTGAGCCCACAAAACTTCTCTTCAATTTTAACTGCTACCCTTAGATGAAACTTTAATACACCAAGTAGGATTCCTTTTGGGGGCATCTTTGTGTAATTTGTGTTTTGTTCTGCTTTGTTTTGGCTTTCTCTGCCTCCTATCACATGTGAATCTTGCTGCTCTCATGATGTGTCCCCACCTGTGTATATTTGGAGGTTCATACCTTGCTACCTAAATGTGCTATTGATGTTGTTCATGGGTTTGAGATTTTGCTAACTTGCTCTGTTTTTGTAGGAAGCTATGAGGATATTTAAAAACCATTCCACTTTCAACTTCACAAAATGCTCTTTGCTTTTTTTGTGATCCTTTCATGTAGCAAAGATAATTATATATGTTCACCAAATCTCTTTTCATATTTCTTCTATATTCCCTGTCCATCCCCCCAACACCCTCCCCAAATGAAGCATGACCCAGGGACTAGTCCTGCCTAGTGAAACATGAATGGAAATAACAAGTGTCACTTCACAGTGGTGGCAGTGAGACCCCTCTGCACCACTCCTTCATCTCTCTCTTCCCCTTTGGTCATTAGCATACAACCTAAGGACTGAAGCAGCCAGCCTCAATGGTCTCAGCAAAGAAGATAACAATCTAGAGTAGAGTTTGCACTAGTGAGAAATGAACGTTTAAGTCTTCTGCCACTACTCTCTTGGAGTTGCTGCTATAGCACAAACCCAGACTACCCAGACTTCACCTCTTCCTTGTAAATATGCTCAAGTATCTCCTATCCCCCACCCCCCAAAAACAAACTTTCCCCTAGTCCTTAAATTATCATATATCTCCCTCTCATTCACTGATACATTTCTGGAAGTAAAATCTATATTTGCTACATCCACTTCCTCACCACCCACTCACTGCTTAATTCCTGGGGATCTCGCTTCTGCTTCTTCATTGTTCAGAAACTATTTTGAGATTACCAATGATTTCCTACTTCCCAAATCACATTCAATCCTGCTCAACCTCTCTTCTACCAAGGCCCCAAACTCTAGTCAAGTGGTATCAAATCTTTTTGTGATCAAAGACTCCTTTGAAAATCAGATAAAAGTCAGGGATCTTAAGGGGAAAAAAAGCTATGGATCTTATTCTCAGAAAAATCGTGTGTGTCTGTGTGTGTGTGTGTGTGTGTGTGTATATATATATATATATATATGTATGTGTATGTATGTATATATACATACATACACATACATATATATATATATATATATACACACACACACACACACACATATATATTTCCCGAGGTATTTTCCTATACCACCCTACCCTAAAGTTTTGTCTCTCCTCCACTTTTGGCATTTCTGTAGTGGCTTCTTATACTAACTATTCTCTCATGCATCTCTCTCTTCATTCAATCATGGAGTACTTGTGAGGTAAAAAAACAATATTGTGTTCCTCTTATCCCAAACGACATGACAGGATAGTTGGGAAAGAGACATGTTTACATTAAAACTTGAGCAATAAAATAGGGAAGAATATGAAAAAGTGGGAGAAATATTGAACTATTTATGAAGAAGGGTCCGATACTGCTTTCTGTAGGAGAGGGAGTATAAACTGGACCTTGAAAGACAGGCTGGACTTTTGGGTAAGTAGATAGAAGGAAGAATTGTGTGTCAAACAGAATAGAAGGTATTATGTGAACAACAAGAAACATGTAAATATAAATGAAATGTTGAAGAGATCATAAGTAGGTCCGACAGGGAATGACCAGAAAGGATACAAAGGTAGATAAAAAAACAATGCTAGAGGGGCACCTGGGTGGCTCAGTTAGTTAAGCGTCCAACTTCAGCTCAGGTCATAATCTCACAGCTCTTGAGTTCAAGGCCTTTGTCGAGGTCTGTGCTAACAGCTCAGAGCTTGGAGCCTGCCTCAGATTCTGTCTCTCTCTCTCTCTCTCTCTCTCTCTCTCTGCCCCTCACCCACTCATGCTCTCTCTCTCTCTCTCTCTCTCTTTCTCAAAAATAAACATTTAAAAAAAATTTTTAAACAAAAAACCAAAAACAGAACGCTAGGTTGAAACCAGTCCGGTGTTAGCCTTAAGGCTTTATTTTGGGAATAATAGGGAGACACTGAATATTTTTGAGCAAAGGACTGCCAGGATAAAAATGATCTTTTAGGAGATTAATCTGTTTAGAGTACCTAACAGAGAAATGAGGGACTGGCCCAAAGGCGTTAAGGTAAGGGACTGTGCAATAATCCACAGTTTGTACTTCTGAACTACAGAACTGAACTGTTTGAGAAGAGTATCTTAGTAAAAGGGGCACAACTGATGTAGGAGGCATGAAGACATGTGGCTTGGATCTCCCTTCACCTGTTAGAATGCAGGCCACTAAGAGCCTCCAGCTGCAGCCCCTTCAGGACCTCACACAGCAGTATCCAAGCTGAGGTCATCATCTTCCCATGCAGCCCCCACCAATGACTGATCATGACAGCACTACTAGGGCCTAGCCATTTCTACCTAACACAGGACTTCTCTGACAGGCAGCCTTCACTCTGGAGCTCCCCACTGGGTTGGCTGAGACTTTGCTAGGTGGACATCAAAGTTTGAGGCTCTCCCCATCCAATCCTGTTTCCTTGCCACTTTTTCACCGGTGTCAGATCAGCACCAAGGTCTGAGGGCTCTCCCTACTCAGCCCTCCTTCTTCCACCTTTCTCTCTCATAGGTGTTATATCCCACTCCCCAGATAATATAAAAATACTTTGGAAATACATGAAAAGCTCACATTATAAAATTCATACAAGTAAAAATTAAATTGATAGCACTGAATAAATTGTGTCTAGGAAAGGCATAATCTAAGTTTAATTATCGCATGCACTAGCAAACTAAGAAATATGGTTAACAGTGATTTACAGATTGAAAAAAACACCAAGGTCACTGCAGGCTTGAACAAATTTTCTACATGCTGAAATCTTTTCTCTGATTTAACCTGAGATTAAGTAAGAGACTAAAGTAGCCATTTGAACATATCGTTATTTAGAGGAACCAATTTATTTTAAAAAGAATCGTTTCATCTCACAACTAAAGTAATAATGGGATAACGGGAGCAGCAGGGTGGCTGAGACAAGTGTTTCAGAGGGGGTTCAGCAAATAGGAGAGTTCGTACACATACTAAAACAATATCCGTCAGGTAGAAAACATTCTTGAAGCTGCCTTTGAATATACTCTGTGTTCATGAGACACTTCTGTGAAAATGGAAAGATATTCCCACCATGGCAGGATCGAAAAAAAAAAATATATATATATATATATGTATGTATGTATGTATGTATGTATGTAACTGCCACATAATACACTAACTTGATAATCAGGATCTAACGGAAACTCTATATGACAGACCATCTCACACAATCAGCTAAACATAACCACTCTTCCTGTTTTGTTTGAAGGGGGAAGTTATAACGTAATGTTAGAGGTGTATTTTTTGATGTGTGTTAGGCTGAGAAGATTAGCTGGCCATTCAGTTTCAACTGTTCAGTGGTAATTTCGGAATGAAATTGTTACAGTAAAGTAGTTTTGAGCTAATAAAGAACTGTTTGATTGAAGGCCCAATCATTTCCTTCCTATTTTTAACTGCTATCCAATACAACAGTTTCCTTTTGAAGCACATCTCAGTAGAGGTTGAAACATCTCAATGACATCAATTCAAATTATCGCCACTCACAAATAAAACATTTTACATAATTCCACAGTCCTCCTAAACCTCTAGTATGTCCTCTCTCCTGTCAGCTTCCCATTTTATACATTCTCTTTCCCAAATCATTTTCCTCCTTACTCTACAAATTCCCAACTTTCTTATACCTTTTCCTTACACCTTTCACATCATTTCCACAACTCTCTACTCTCAACTGAGGACATTGCCTCATACTTGTCTGAGAAAATAAAAGCCATCATAAGTTGCTCATTTGGGGGGGGGGAGCTACAGGCCATGGTGGCCTTGCAGCCCCACAAGGAGGGCCCTTCTCCCTCTGCTCTGCCATGCCTTCACTGGCCCACCTGTCAGCTCTCGCCCAAAGCATGCAGGCATGCAGTGCTGAGCCAAGAAAATCTTATCATAATTGGAGACGGACCCCTATATAAAAATTCAAACCTTTTACCTGTTCACTTTTCTATCCATGAAAATGACTGTTGGAACAAAAACTAAGAAAATTAAGATAAGAAACACAAGAATAGAGCCAACGGTTCAGGGAAAAACACAATTTGACATAAGCAAAAAGAAGAATTTATTCATTCAAGACTAAAAGCTAAAGGCCTGGAACTGAGAACCAGATCAGGTCAAAAAACAACAATAGATGCAGAAGAAATGGCTGACTTTTATAAGGAACTTTTAAATGAAAATCTTCAGAAGCACATGTATTATAAACAGAGACTGGTATAAGCATAATTTTGCCATCACCTTCTTCATGGGAAAAGTGGCCCTGGAGAGGGTTTGGAACAAGCATAGACTGAAACAAAAGAAGACCAGCATTTAGTACCCACCCTCACCCACACACCAGTGTCTCAGGAGAAGCAGCTGCTTTGGGAGTTCAGTTTGCCAGGGCTCTAAAAACTTGTAAGTGAACTGAGTTCCGCACCTTCTTTCTTTATGGGGCCCCCTTGGCTTATGTCAGCACCAGGGTAGATAAGACAGGGAGAATGAGGGTCCCAGCGAGCTGTGGGCCATGTGACTCTGTCCTGACTGTGGATTCCAAGTTGGCCCTGGGTCACGGACATGATACTAAATAAAGCCCAAGCACTGTGTACCCATTAGAAAAAAAGGGGGAGGGGGGGAGGGCACCTGGGTGGCTCAGTTGGTTAAGTGACGGACTCTTAATTTTGGCTCAGGTCATGATCTTGTGGTTCGTGGGTTCAAGCCCCGCATTGGGCTCTGCACTCACAGTGCAGGGCCTGCTTGGGATTCTCTATCGCTCTCTCCCTCTCTCTGCCCCTCCCCCGCTCGCTCTCTGTCAAAAATAAATAAATATTACCAAAAAAAAATTTTTTAAGAAAAAAAAGAAGTTGCTCATTTTGGGATTTCCAAATCTATATCTCCTTCTTCCCTCCTGTTTCAATGTAGGGAGTATCTCTCTTCCTATCATTTCACTCCTGCTGTGGATCCAATCCCTCACCCTCCACAATCTCACCTCTCCTTTCTAATGAATAATTCTGATCCTAATACAAACATGTGCTAGTATCTGACATAGTAAAAAGCCTTTTATTGACTTCTATCATCTTTATACTACCTTTCTTTCTTTTGCTTCCTCTCACAGAAAACTTCTTGAAATATCCTATCTCTGCATGCTGTCTCTATTCCCTCACCAGGTCACTCTTGAATCTTCTCCAATCCAGCTTCTCTGTCCTACCATGCCTCTGGCATTGTGTGTGTCAAGGTCAATAATGACCTCTATACTGTCAAATCCATTGGCTACTTTGGTTCTTATCTTACCTGATTCTTGAGTAGCATCTCTCTCCCTGGAAACTTTCTCCTTTTTTAGCTTCTGTGATGCCATTCTGTGCAGAAGAGAGTTAACATAGCAGACATGAGATTGCTATCCTTTGTTGTTTTTTTTTTAATTTTTTTTTTTTAACGTTTATTTATTTTTGAGACAGAGAGAGACAGAGCATGAACGGGGGAGGGGCAGAGAGAGAGGGAGACAGAATCGGAAGCAGGCTCCAGGCTCTGAGCCATCGGCCCAGAGCCCGACGCGGGGCTCAAACTCACAGACCGTGAGATCGTGACCTGAGCTGAAGTCGGACGCTCAACCGACTGAGCCACCCAGGCGCCCCGAGATTGCTATCCTTTGAAAGGGCTTGCAAGGTTGGCCCTTGGCTAGCGTTTGAAAACTTGATTTTCAGTAGTATTCCTTTTTTCCCTAACTGATAATAACGGCTCAGTGTGCCTATACAGAGGGTGCCTACATGATCAGAACCCAAATAAAATTCTTGGGCACTATTTTTCTAATGGGCTTCCTTGTACAGAAACATCACAGACATATCAGTGTGTTTTCACTGACAGGGGAAGAGTGTGCTCTATTTGACCCCTTACAAAATAAAAAGGGCATTAAGGAAACCTACTCATGGATTCTTCCAGACTCCACCTGTGTCTTTCCCCCTTATGATCTGCCAGTATGTATTTACTATAGTACTGTGATAAATCTCAACCATGAGTACAACCACATGCTGATTCCAGGGAACCTCCTAGTGAATATCCAAATGCAGAGCTGGTCTTCATCACTCTGTCCTGGTTTTCCTTTTCTCATACTCCTTTATTGGTTTCTCCTGCTCTGTCCCCCTTGGAGCCTCAAGGTTTTACTCTCTTCTCTCTATATACTGTTTTTTAAACAATTTTATTTGATACTTTAACATTAAATAAAATATCATCCATATGCTGACAACTTCCAAATTTATATCTCCAGTCTAATTCCTACCATTAACTCTAGAAACTTATATCCAAAAGCCTTCTTGAATCTTCACTTAGGATCTTGTAGGCAAACTTAGTATGGCCAGTACAGAATTCATGACTGCTTCTTCCTAAACCTGGTACCTTCTCTGTTTTCCCCATCTCAGTGATGACTTTACCATATGTGCTATTATTACCAAAGACAGAAATGTGGGGGTGACCTATGACTCTTCCCTTTCTCTCACACCACATTCTATCATCAAATTTTATTAGGTTCACCTTCAAAATATCTCAAATCTGACCACTTTTCACTATTTCACCTTGATACAAGTCATCATCATCTTTCACTGGACTGCTGAAATAGCTTCCTAATTAGTCTCTCTACTTCCCATTCTTTTCTTACCCCTGTATGATCTATTCTCCATTCAGAGTCAGAGAAATCCTTGAAAGTTCAAATCAAATTATGTCATTTTCCTGAATAAAAACTTGTCTATTGGTTTCCATTGCACTCAGAGTAAGTCTAAATTCTTGGCCCACTTATTAGGTTAGAAGTTAAAGTAGGTGCTCTTGCATTAAACAAACAAAAACAAACAAACAAAACTTGGCTTGATCAAGAAACAAAGAAGGCCAGAGTACCTAGAACAGAATGAGTGAGGGGAGATCAAGATATAAGATGAAACATTAAGACAGAAAGTGGTCTTTGCTTGCAGGCCTTGTTTTTTAGTATTTATTCCACAAATTTGTGCTGACATACAGAAACAAAAGTCACAATAATGTTCTCTAATGAACTGATCATTTATGAGTCCCAACTCAAATATTTTTCCATACAAAACACTAGCACTTATTTTCCCTACGCTATCTCACTCAGTGCCCCTCAGTTGACATCCTTATTGGTTTGAACTTTGAGACTGTGGCAATATCCCCAAGTATCAATCAAGTACAAATCAAATGAATCAAGAGAATTTAACTGCACAATTTGCTACAAGTACAAGATTACATGAAGTTGATGAAAGTGATGTTAAAGAATTCTTTAAATCACACACGAGGCTGTTGGCAAGTGAGACTGCAGTTATACCAGTTAACAATAGGAGCAGAGAAAATCAAAAATGACTGTTTCAAAAAAGAATAATTTGAATATCAAGCAATTAAGGGAAGGCACTAGGAAAATTGATGAGGCTCTTAATAATTTTGGTAAAAATGACTTTCTGCCTATTAAGAGAGTGAAAAAAGGAGGCCACAGAATAGGAGAAAATATTGCAAGTTACATATATGGTACAGGATTTATTCCCAGAATATACAAGGACCTCTCAAAACTTAGTAAGAAAACAAGTAAGGCTCCAAAAAATTGGAAAAAAAGATGTTAATAAGCACTTTGCCAGGAAAGACACATGATTGCTAAATTAGCACTCAAAAAGATATTCGTCATTATTGGGCATTAGGAAAATGCATATTGGAAGCACAATGAGATACTATTACACTCCTCCTAGAAAGGCTAAAGTTAAAAAGACTGACCATGCCAAGCAGGCAAGGATGTGGAACAACTACAAGTCTTGTACACTACAGGTAAAAATGTAAAATGGCAGAACCACATTGGAAAATAGCTTACAGTTTCATATACTTACCATATGATCCAGCCTATCTTCTCCCAGGTATTTGCCCGTGAGAGACAGAAATATGTGCCCACACAAAGACATACACATTGATATTCATAGCAGTTTTATTTGTATTAACCAGAAACTGTAAACAACCAAAATGTCCATCAACAGATGAATGGATAAGCAAATTGTGGTATATTTAAAAAATGGAACACTAATCAGCAGTTGCTTGAGAGAAAACTATAGAATCATACCAACAACATGAGGAAGATCAAGTGTGGTCACTTGATCAGCAAAAGCAGCAGCAGCTGGGAACTTTTTTTTTTTTTTTTTTTTTTTTTTAATTTTTTTATGTTTTTTTTATTTTATTTTTGGGACAGAGAGGGACAGAGCATGAACGGGGGAGGGGCAGAGAGAGAGGGAGACACAGAATCGGAAACAGGCTCCAGGCTCCGAGCCATCAGCCCAGAGCCTGACGCGGGGCTCGAACTCACGGACCGCGAGATCGTGACCTGGCTGAAGTCGGACGCTTAACCGACTGCGCCATCCAGGCGCCCCAGCTGGGAACTTTTTAGAAAAGCAAATTCACAGGCCCCACTCCACATCTACTAAATCAGAAACTCTGAGGGTGGGAGCTCTCCAAACCACAGCTTTAGACTAATTTGCTAAAAGTATCAGTGAAGGTTTTTGATGTCAACTATGTTTACTATCAGTAACCAACTCTGGCTAACTTAAACTGAAGATAAATTTATTGGCAAATATCAAGTAACTCTCAGAATTGGTAAGAAATTGTAAGAAAGATTCTTAGGGAATCAAGGAACGAAGGGAGTGAGGGTAACAGAAATAATCTGGTTAAGGCGCTGTTGCTGCCAACAACATATGCCATCTCTTCTATTTGACATAGTGGTCACTGTAGGCAGCTGCTGCTCCTGACAACACAACCATGGATGCCACACTGCCTATCTATCAGAGATCCAATATCATCCATCATCCCTTCATCTTAGTATCACTTGCTCAAGATTTAAAGTACATACTGGCAAAATCCAGATCACGAGGCTGTCAGGGGGATGGGTAGAGGGTGAATCTCACCCATTAGGCTTCTAAAGTTAGAAGGAGGAGGCTACTTCTCACTAAGACCTAGATGATGAGAGGATTTCCCAAATCTAGCAAATGGGTTCAGATGCTGAGTAGTCAAAAACAATTACAGATGCCTACTATTCAAAATGTTCTGAATAAAGTAAATTAGATGTATTTTTAGCAGGACCACTTTCTAGTAGAATTAGTCAAATGTATTCTTTGTATTACTAATTATGGACTTAAGGATCCATAAAACTTACTCTTTGTTCTGGGGGTTAAGTCTTTTCATTCAAGTATTGGCTCACAGTGGATCGTAAGAGTGGATGGTGCTAGCATGTGCCTTTCCGCTCCATGTTTGAGTAAAGACTAACATGAAATGACTGTATTAAATAATGCTACCTTGACTAGACTCTTGGTAGTTAGTCTTCAAGTGTTGTTATTTAAAACTAAAATAGGGGCACCTGGGTGGCGCAGTCGGTTAAGCGTCCGACTTCAGCCAGGTCACGATCTCGCGGTCTGTGAGTTCGAGCCCCGCGTCAGGCTCTGGGCTGATGGCTCAGAGCCTGGAGCCTGTTTCCAATTCTGTGTGTCTCCCTCTCTCTCTGCCCCTTCCCCGTTCATGCTCTGTCTCTCTCTGTCCCAAAAATAAATAAAAAACGTTGAAAAAAGAAAATTAAAAAAAAAAAAATTAAACTAAATTAATTGGACATTCATTGGCAAAAATATGAACCTTGATCTAAATGTCACACCTCATACAAAAAATTAACTCAAATGGACCGTGGACTTCAATGCAAAACATAAAACTTAAAAAACAACAACAGCAACTTTGAATCTAGGACTAGGCAGAATTTCTTAGAACTGACACCAAAAGCTTGAACCACAAAAGGAAAAATTGACAAATTAGACCTCATCAAAATTAAAAACTTACTCTGTAAAAGACTCTATCAAAAGGATAAAAAGATAAGCTACAAACAAGGAGAAAATATTTGTAAACCACATATCTGACAAAGGAATAGCACCTGGAATATATAAAGAACTCACAAAATTCAACAGTAAAAAAAACCTAGCAGGCAAAAAACATGAGCAGACATTTTACCCAAGAAGACATACAAGTAGCAAATAAGCACATGAAAATAAGGTCAACACCATTAGCCATTAGGGAAATGCAAATTAAATCCACAATGAGATAGCACCATATAAACAGTTTGGGATTATTTTATTTATAAAACTAAACAATGTGACCCAGCATGACCCAGCAATTAAACTCTTAGACTTTTATCCCAGAGAAATTAAAACTTATGTTTACACAAAAATTTGTAGATAAATGTTCACCGCAACTTTACTAGGAATAGCCAAAAACAAACTATGGTACATCCATACTAGGGAATGTTATTCAGCTATGAAAAGAAACAAACTATGGCACATGCAACAACTTGGATAAATCCCAAGGGAATTATCTGAGAGAAAAGAGGCAATCCCAACAGGTTATACCCTGTATGATTCCATTTATAGAACAGTCTTGAAACCATAAAATTGTAGAAATAGAGAACAGATTAGTAATTTCTAAGGGTTAGAGACATGAAAGGGGTCAGAGATGCGAATGTGAGTATCAAGGGCAAAAGCAGGGATCATTGTCATGATGGAAATGTTCGTATCTTGCTTGACTGTATCAGTCTAAATATCCTGATTATGATACTGTACTACAGATGATACCAATTTTGGGAACCTGGGTAAAAGGCACAAGGGATATCTTTATTTCTTACAACTACATGTGAATCTATGATTATCTCAAAATAAAAGGATTTAAAAAACAAAACAAGGCAAAAACTGCATTCTAGTACTTAGGTTCTGAGTCCAGAAAGGCAGCCCACTCTCTATGGGTAGGGATGAACTAACAACACTACTATCGTTATTGTTAATACATATAGATCCATGACTGTTTGTAATCTGGTTTCAGTTTACCTTCTTGTCTCTTCTCTTGCCTTATGCACATGTTCTGTGCTCCTACCATACTGTACTCAATGTTCCTTGGCCTAATTAGGCCCAGTGAAAACTCCATATACTTTCCACATACTCCTGCCTCTGCCTAGGGTATACCTATCCACTTGACTTCATGACTTCAATACCCTAATGTCACCAATGCAGCTTCCTGTAAGTATCTGGTTACAGCCCAAAGCACTGAATTCATATATCTGAAATACCTTTCAGTATAAAATCCAAAATTCTTAACCCAACTTACAAGATACTACATGACCTAACTCTGCTTACCCTCTCTGCCATTATTATCCTCTCTCTCTGTACACATTGGTCTTTCTGAGCTTCTCAAACAAGCAAAGTTCTTCCCCTACCTCAAGCCTTGGCTCAGACTGTTCTCCTGGCTAGATCCTTCCTAATCATCCTTTTCCCCAACTCATTTGTCAACTGCTACTTCTTCAAAGAAATCTTTCCAGGCCTCCCGGTGTAGGCCAGGTCCCCCTATTCTACACAATCAGAGCACCCCTTATCCTATGAAAGCATTTAACAAAATCATAATTAAAATACCTGTAAAAGGAAATGTTTAATGTCTGACTGCTCTGCCAGTCAGTGAGCTCCATATTAGTAATCATATAGAAAATTGATCTTTTAGGAAAAATATTTTATATTAAATTTTAAGTTGTTTATTCTTTCTACCATATAAATCCCTTTGTCTCTTTTAACTTGTTTACATTTATTGTCTCTCTTTCTCTCTCTCTCTCTCTCTCTCTCTCTCTCTCTCTCTCTCTCTCTCTCACACACATACACATAGAGCCTTGTATGAATGGTTTGTGGAAATTACAGAAATTGTGGAAATGTTTAGATTAAAGCACTACTGGAACAGGAACAACAGAAGCCTCAGGATAAGATGATCACTTGACAGAAGTAGTTTACCAGAGCAAAAGTTTAGATCTGGGAATTGCTATAAAAACATAAGTCCCCATTCTCCAAAACTGGCAGGCAGAACTAATGGGTGAGGCACTGAATTTTTCAGTCTATGGAAGGCAGTCTGAATTAGTTTTATCTAGAGATTTTAAGAGGTAGTAAGATCCCAGGTGACATTTAGTTACAATTTTATCTGTTTACTTGACTGTCAACCCACTAGATAGTGAACTCCTTGAGGACAAGTACTGTGTCATTCATCTTATGATCTCAAACTTGGCACTCAGGAGACACTTAATAATGTTTACTGAATTAATGAATATATAATTCACCCTGGAGAATTAGGGATTTGATATATTACCCCTCTTATGAGTCTGTAAATTTCAAAAGAGATTGCGTTTAGTACAAAGAAACAGATTGCAAAGGGTAGCATTTCAAGCATCAGATATAGTGTGAGTGTCTTGCTGGCTATTCAAATTATTCATGCAGACAATTCCATGCTGTGCTTAGGAGCAGGGGGTAGGTGGAAAGAGCATATATCCTCTTTGTGCATTAGTTATTATCTCTCCACTGCCTCTACTGTTAACTTTTCAACTACCATTAAATACAATACATCTCTTTACTATATTTGATTATGAAGGAAGCTGTGTCCTCCTATATTATCCATAGCTTGTCAAAAAGAAGAAACATAAAGAGCTTCAGTTGTGTTGAAAAACTCCTAGCATTTAAATATCAAATAGGCATTTTCTAAATAATAACATAATAATTTTTTAATCCTTTAATAAATATGCCTTGATAGATAGGCATCACCAGTGACCACCTATGTGATATGAGGATTCTAAAAAAGCTCTGAATCATCCACAATTATTCCCCTTTGCTCCAAATGATGTCTAATACTTCAGAGCTAGAAGTTCATTCCTTAAGGGTCTCCAGTTCCAGTAACATGGCATCCTGAGTAATGCAGAAACCCTAATATAGAAAAGCTGCATTAAACATAACAAGTGATAACAATAGATGAGTTCACACACAGAAAAAAATCTCCAGATGACAGAAACAAAAAAGAAAGGAAAGCCAGAGTGATAAGTGTGTGACTTAACTCTGCATCAATTTTGGGGCAATGTTATTGAATCTTGAAACAGCAAGTGACTTGCACTTTAATATCTACTCAGGGAAAGAAGTTGAAGCCTTGAACCTAAGGGAGTTGGAAGTCAAATATTGCATAGTAATAAAACTCTCCAAGGGCTGAATTCTCAGGCCTGTAACTTGCATAGGACAGAAATCCAAATTTATATTTGAGAAGTTTACATAGCTGAAAAATTAACATAAATATTTATTGGTACTGAGCCTGTGATATTTTTGTGGGTCTGGTGCAAACAAACAAACCAACAAAATGCTCTGGGTCACATGGGATTTCCACAGAGAAAAAAAGCCATGTGAAGATAATTTCATAAAATAAAAAATTATAAAACTGAAGCAAATGATCCACCATGAACAAAAGTCAACTAACATATAGCATCCCCAAAAGTCTGAAATAACAGGGGTGTCTGGCTGGCTCAGTCAGAGGAGCATGTGACTCTTGATCTTAGGGTTGTGAGTTTGAGCCCCATGTTGGGTATAGAGATTACTTAAATAAAGTTTAAAAAACTTTTAAAAATCTGAAATAACAGAAAGGACTGTTTGAATACAATTGTCTAAAATAATTAAATACACATGTCAAAATGATGAAAAGAGTCATTGGAACTATAAAGAACAAAAGTCAATGAAAATAGAATAGTAGATTTGGAAAAGAACTAAATAGAACTTGTAAAATTAAAAATATAATTGTTGGAATTAGCAGCTCAATAGATAAGTTAAACAGATCAGATAAAGATAAACAAAGAATTCTATGAGTTAGAAATAGGTCTGATAGTTATCCAGAATGAGTAAGGAGACAAAGACTTGCAAAATGAAAGTAACAAACATGGAGAGTAGCATAAGAAGATATAACATACATCTAATGGGAATTCTACAAAGAAAGAAGGGGAAAAAATTGTGAAAAGATAATAGCCAAAAATTTTTATGATTGATGAGTGACATGGATCTTTTAAGAAATACAAATCCCTTGGGGCGCCTGGGTGGCGCAGTCGGTTAAGCGTCCGACTTCAGCCAGGTCACGATCTCGCGGTCCGTGAGTTCGAGCCCCGCATCAGGCTCTGGGCCGATGGCTTGGAGCCTGGAGCCTGTTTCCGATTCTGTGTCTCCCTCTCTCTCTGCCCCTCCCCCGTTCATGCTCTGTCTCTCTCTGTCCCAAAAAAATAAATAAAAAACGTTGGAAAAAAAAAAAAAAAAAAAAAAAGAAATACAAATCCCCTGCAAGATAAATAAAAAGAAACCTACATCCAGCTACATCATAGTAAAATGGCAAAATGCCTAACAAAGAGGAAAACTATAAAGTAGTAATCACAGAAGAATTCATTCCTTTAGCTGTGATTTTCTCTTTACTAAAAAAAATGAATTCTAAATACACTCTAATGAAGGAAAGTAGCTACTATGGCCAGATGAGAAGGGCTTTGGGATGAAAAAAATCAAAACTTAAAAAACATATAGGAACAAGAAAAAACCTCTCATTTCTCAGGTCCAATATTCTTGTGCCTTTAGGAACTGAAATACAGCAGAAGTTTGGATATTTGATTACATTAGAATGAATCATTCTAATATAATTCAAATACTTCTAAAGATTATGCTCTGACCACATAAATTCAATATACTCTCAGGCTCAAATGTATCATATACAGAATAAGGCAGGGAAGGCAGGAAATTAACAACCTGTCATTTTTGTTCACTGCTACTAAGTGGATTATCAAGCAGTGAACCAAAGGCATAAATATTTGATTGGTAATTATCCCCATTAATTCCTCCAACCTGAGGAGAAACCTCTGCCTTCAGAATATTTTCCATGAAGGGCTATTGCACTTTCCAAGAAAGGAGATTTTAGTCTGTTTCCTGGAGGGGTCTGATAAGAAGCCAATATCTCCCTCAGGGTCTGAATGAAAGCATAATGTGCTGTTATCTTTTGGCAGAGGATCCGGAGCTCTAAAAGATAAAAAATGCTTGGGAGTTGGTCTCAGAAGAGAAAATTAACCCCAGACTTTGGATGACTATCTCAAATGATAAGTGGACTAAGTCCCCCAGAGAGATTTATTTAAGGTTTCTCAACTTTCTCACCTGAATAGGTTTCACTCACTAGTGTTTTCCATTAAAGTTCACATAGAATAACAGAAAGAGACTTCATCTTTTTTGTTCCAATAATTCTTTTGACCTTTCCAGTTTACATCCATTCCCAGGGAAACTGACATCATCAGGAACTGCTTCTTTGAAATCTTAAGTCCAAATATTCCTGTTCTTCCAGATCCCTTGTTCAGGCTAATCCTTTCATATTGCTCCTGTACCTCATTAGGATCCGAGTACCTTGACCTCTCTATTAACCCTCTTCTCTTTCATTTAGACTTCAACCAATTTTGACATTAACCACTCTCTTTTAAATATTCTCAACCCAAGGATCCTACTTAGGAAAGAGAATTCAATGAGATATTGTGGGTAAAGCGCCGGCTGAGAGAAGGGCTCAACAAAGGGTAGCTAACACCATTACCATCACCACCACCAACATACATTCTTATTCTTTTGTCACTGTATCATACCAGACTCCACAGCACACATTCTGGGGCTGCTAAACATTATTGGGAAAAATCACTAAAGTGTTCAGACAGATGGCAGTAAATTCATGCTTCCAGACTTAACTGACAAATAATTCTGTTTCTCTAATGAGTTTTCTGAATTTTGAGACTACTATAAACATTCTCCAGTCTCCTCCAATCTCCTTCCCCCCACTTCTTCCCATTGTTCTCATTCTCTCATTACACAGAAAAACAAAAAAGAAACTATCAGAAAGAACTTCTCCAACCTAGCCACCCAAAACTGCAAACCTTTCTGCATTTGCACCTATCCTCCCCTGCCTTCCTCCTCTGACAATGAAGCACAGTCTGGCTTATTGCTAAAGGCCAATGACTCCATATTCTCGCCCACTCTCTGTCATGCTCGCCCACGTAACTTCAACCTTTCTCCATTGGCTCCTTCTCATTATTATTTAAAACATGTCCCACCTTCAAAAATTCCTTTTTATTCCAGCTACCTCCTTATCTCTCTCCTTTTCTTCCCACCCAAACTTTTAAAAAAGGTTGTCTGCTTTTGCTGCCTCTATTTATTTACTTCCTATTTTTCCAGTATCATTGTGATCTGGTTTCCATTTGTACACTCCCCTGAAACTGTTACCTGCTGTATCAACAACTCCTATAAACTCTACTCAGTTCTCATTTCATTTAACAGCTCAAATCACTTTTGGTACACTGATTACTTCCTCCATCTGAAACACTCCATCTTTAGGGAGGCCCCTTTCCTAGAACTCCTCCTATTTCTCTGACAGCTTCTCATGACCATTCTTTGTGGTCTCTCTCCTCTTTCTCTACACATCCCTAAATATGGTACCCGAGAGGCTGGTCAAGGACCCTACTCTTTTCATACTGTTAACCTAATTACACAACAGCCATTAGACTGAGGTGGCTCTAATGTCCTTGCCCAAATTCTGTGTAAATGCCTCAAGGTTATGAAATCTAAACGCTAAGGACAACCAATCATAAACAGCCAACTGGGCTTTAAGGTATAGCCAATCAAATAGTTTCCTTTCTTTGTCTCCACACCTTCTCTACATAAATCTTTCCCTTGGCTCCTCTCTGGGCTCCAAACTTCTGCTTTTACTCTGCCCAATTTCGATAGATTTTTGCTCAATCTTAAAATTCTTAAACTCTTAAAATTCTTAATATGCCTGTTATCTGTTAGTAAGTCTCTGTCTCATTCCCTTCAGTCCTACCTATATGCTAATCAATATTTCAGTTTAGATCATCCCCTTGATCCATACATCAAAGTACTTTCCCATCCCTTAGGCATTCTGTCTCCAAATCTGTTTCTGTTGTGTTCTCTATCTCAGTGAAGGAGTTTCCTATCCATCTTCCCAAACCACAAATCTGAAATCATCCTGTCTCTTCCCATTGTTTCACTCTTCATATTCAGTCAGCTACCAAGTCCAGGCCATTTTCCTTGCTGCAGTAGCTCTCAAATCATTCCACTGACATCATTATGTCACAACTTCTTAAGAGTTCCTCCAGTTTCCAGTGGTGTCTATTTTAATCCATTCTCCACATAAAGCCAGAATGATTCTTGGAAAATGTAAGTTATATCACACCACTCCTATGCTTAAAATGTTTCAGAGTTTTTGTTGCTTTTAGGATTAATGCTCTAAAAACTCCCTAGCATTTTTCTAGGTTTCAATCCTGCACTCCCCTCTTGCAAGCAATCTGCAGCCATTCTGAACTTCCTTGAATTCCTAGAGTGCATGCTTGTGGCCTCTAAGTTGTTGCCGTACCTTCTCCTCCTTTTCCCAACCAACTCTGCCTTCAACCCCCTTAAACCTCAACTTTATCACTTCTAGGAAACTACCTGACACCCCTACAGTTTGAAATTCTCTTTAGGTGTTCCCAAGGCATCCTGTACTTATCCAGTAATTAAGAGTATTGTCTTGTAATTGCTTGTTCCCTAAAGCTCAGGTAGATCGTAAAACCCTGGAGGGCAGAAATCACGTGCTCTTCCCATTTCAAGGGCCTAAAAGGAGCGTCTGACACACAAAATAGCAGTTCAATTAATATTTGTTGAATAACAATTCACCTTTTTGGAATGAGAGCGGCCAGAAAAATACCCGAAAGAGGGGACTTAAAGGAGACAGAGTAAAAAAATCTATAATTAACAAGTGAGATGGATACAGAGTACCTAGGTTTTTCCACACACTCGGCGTGGGGGACTAGGCCCACCGCCTTGGCGGAGAGCACCGCGACTACGGGCTCCCGAGGACAGCCACAGGGACCGCGCAACCCCAGGCGAGGAAGGACAATAGCCTGGAATTCGGCTTCGTGTTTCCGGTGGGGCAGGCTCGCGCCCGGCCGGTGAGGCCCGGGGGTGGGGGCTCCGAGCCCGGCCCACGGCGAGAAAGGCGCGGCCCGCTGGGCTCCCGCTGCCGCCACCACCGCCGCCACCTCCTCCGACGCCGTCGCTCCGCCCCGCCCCGGAAGTGACTTGAGGCCCGTCCGGAACCTGCGGGCCCGGCTGCTGCAGCGTCACCAGCCGAGCCGGTGCGGGGCGGGCAGAGCGGCCGCTGCCGCCGCCAACGAACTGGGATCGCGCGGGGACCAGCAGCGCGCCGGCCAGCGCAGGGGGCCCAGCGGTCGGGCCGAGGGCTACGGGCTGCCGACCGCCGCGGGGCGACGACGACGCGGAGGAGGCGGAGCCCGGAGAGGGGTGGGGGCCGGGGAGGGTTAGGGTGGGAGGGGGTGGGGGGGGTGTCCCTAGGCTCATGGAGCCGGCCGAGCGGGCGGGCGGCGGGGATCCCCCGGAGCCCGGCGGGCGTCCCGGCCCGGACTCGCGGGGCTTCGTCCCGCAGAAGGAGATCGTCTACAACAAGCTGCTGCCCTATGCCGAGCGGCTGGACGCCGAGTCCGACTTGCAGCTGGCCCAGATCAAAAGCAACCTGGGCCGGGCCGTGCAGCTCCAAGAGCTGTGGCCCGGGGGCCTCTTCTGGACCAGGAAACTCTCCACGTAAGTGTGTTCGGGTCTGCAGGGTGGGTGCGTGGGCAAAGGGGGGCAAAGGCTCAGTGGGAAAGCGTCCGGGGCAAGGGCAGCGGCGGCTCTTTGTCCACACGGGACCGCTGGACACAGCTCTGCCCCGACTCGACCCTCCGGTGGTCTCCGAGCAGTAGTCGGAGAATCGCTACAGGAAGCCTGGGAAGCACTCAAGTCCGCTCCCTGCCACTTTACTGCGGGACCTCCTCTGTCCTCACCAGCCTTGTAGGTCCTCCCTAGCTGCTTCTCCCCAAGGGTTTAGGTTGTTGTCTTGCGACCTACGGCATCTTGGGGAGCCGGAGGGCACCAGGCCCTCAGGGAGAGATGAAGGGTCCCCCAAGGGTCCTGAACCTTTGCCCATGGGGGATGTGGGAGGAGAGGATTCGTCTATGGGGGAGTAACTCGACTTTTCCTGGTGCTTCCTCCGGTTCTTCCTCTACGGTCTCCGCCTCTTTATAGCCCTCAATTCAGGTCTCGTAACTTTCTGAATGGGAAGGAGGCCGTAGGGAACTTGTAGGTTCTGCTTTTTTGGGCCTGCTCAGTCTTTGTGAGTTTGATTGAATAGATTGGTTCAAAATCAGCTCTTAGCGCTTTCTTGAGCTGTATACTAGACAGTTAATGTTGAGAGTGTTGAGTCTTAGAACATCGGGAAAGTGTTATGTTTCTCCAGTTGTGACATTTCCTTTGGAAATGTGCGACCCTAAGGAAAATAGAAGAGAGCTGTCAGATTGTCCAGGGCGTTATTAGTACAGGGCTTGCGTTAATTTTTGAGTCGCTCAGATGAATATAGATGACCTAAAAATCAGTTTCAGGAGTTATGTTATTGTTTGATTACTGTTTCTTTTCTTTTCTTTTTTTTTTTTTTTGCACAAACTCTCCTTAAGCTATAGTGCCACTGAAATGGGGGGGGGGGCAGCAAGTAAAAATACGGTCTGGGGGGGAAAGGTTAGGCACTTTATTTGCTAGATGGGTATCCTCGTTGTGAGAGAAGAATTTTTTAAGAAAGTTGTGCTGTATCTTGTTTGGTTAACTGTACACAAAATCTGGTAACATTGTATGTTCATGAATGTGGGTATGGATGGATAAACACACAAGACATAAGTCACTTATCCACTGTTTACCCAAATCTGCTGAGTGAACTGGGTGATGACTCAGGGTTTTGTAATGCAATAGTCTTGTCTACATTTCCTCACAGGATGATTCTTATCTGCCAATTATTAGGGAGCCTCTGACAAATTTCTCATCTCTACTTGGTGCAGTGGTGGTGGGAATAATTACCTTTTTAATTAAAAAGCAAAACTTAAACACTTAATTTTCCCTTTTCAAAGAGTGACCATAAAATGTCAAGGTTAACAGCTCTCCTCTTGAAGAGTGTAAAGAAGTTTGTGTATTTAGGATTCTTTTTTTTTTTTTTTATTTTTTTTTTTTTTTTTTTAAACATTTTTTTTTTTTTTTTTTTTTTTTTTTTTTGGGACAGAGAGAGACAGAGCATGAACGGGGGAGGGACAGAGAGAGAGGGAGACACAGAATCGGAAACAGGCTCCAGGCTCTGAGCCATCAGCCCAGAGCCTGACGCGGGGCTCGAACTCACGGACCGTGAGATCGTGACCTGGCTGAAGTCGGACGCTTAACCGACTGCGCCACCCAGGCGCCCCTGTGTATTTAGGATTCTTAGGAGACTCTGGGAAAAAAGAAATGCAACAGGGAAAAGAACGACTTTTAGTCAAAACAGCAATGTTCTATGTTTTATAACTGATTGAAATCAAATGATTTTTCATGTGAGCTTCTATGTGTTTGTCTTACTCAGGCACAGTAAAAATACTTTGTCGGTTCCAGTAATTCCCCATTTTAATCACTCTTATTAGATTTGCCAGAGAATAACCATTTTGGGGGACACAGCTTCTTTTAGATGCACAATATATACCAATGTGTGAATGCTTACCTGGTTTGGATTTCTGAATCTAGAATCTTCACAGGCATAGTTAAGCATTGTTTTCTGACATACTTATTACTCAGCTTGGCAAATTAGCACCTAGAGTTTGATTATTTTTGGCTTATTATGTGTAAGTAGCTTTTATCTGGAAATGGCTAAAAATACAGTGGAGACAGTCCTTGGTGTTGAGGGCAAGATTGCAGTTGAGAAAGCTTACTAGCCTGTGAAACTCAAACCATTTATGTCGAAGTAACTAGCAAGAAATGCTGTCAGGATTTTATTTTGGAACAAACTGATTCTAAGGATTGCAGTATGAGACATTCTGAACTTGGTGGGACATGTTGTGATCTTGGGTGTATTTTTTTCTCCTAAGTCATGTTAAGGTGACCTGTTTATAGTTGCACTTGTTGTTTTTTAATAAGCCTTGTGTTGCACAAGTTTACGTCTAAATGATGCCAAAACATGTGATGATAGCTGGCAATTACCTGAGCAGTGATCATATTTAGTACTTTGTAGAAGAATGGAAAGTAGTAATGAAAACAAAATCTAACTTCTACCAGTAGTAGCTCTGTGACGGTGGGAAAGTGACTTTAATTCATGTATATTAGTATTCTTGTGAAAAATGAAGGGGTTGGACTAAATAATTCCTGGGAGACAGCCCTGGTGTGGTATTTTATGATTTTATTTTTTATCCTGTAGAGCCTCAAATAAGCCAATGTGTATCTTTCTGCAAGGACTGTTTGAGCAGCTTGTAAAGCACTGGGAATAGTTGCATAGATCAAGCACATTCCTAAAGAAGACCAGAGTGTAAATGCTGTTCAGAGGCACTGGGACTGGATCCCGGACCAGAAGTATACACCCCTAATCAGGGCATCACAGGTCTGTGTGGGATAGAGTTCTGGTTTGGGGATATTCAGGCTCCCTTTTTTTTTTTTTTTACTTTTTACCTCACCTTAGTACTTATTGTCATTCTGTTTCCATCCATTTCAAGACTTGTGGGTCTATGTAGTATCTCTGTGAGAAAGGTTATTTCTGTGTATTTTAAAAATTGGCCTGTGATAAAATACAAGCTCTCTTGCATGAACAAGTTAAAGTATTAGAACTGCCTGTTAAAGAGACATTGTGTGACATAATATCACAGGGACAGTTTTTAAGAAGCAAGGAAACAAATTGGAGAAGAGAGGCTCAAACCTAATAATGGTCACAGGAAAGACTGCTCCTGGACACTAAGTGAAAGGTATTGGTGGATAACTGGTATGGCCCATGATGGAGTTGAATAAAGGTAATCTTGAAACTTGCTTTTTTTCTCCCTTTGTCCTTTGGACCTTTCACGTGAGGCGGTGGAGGTCTAGTTTGAAGATGTCAGTTTCTCTTTACCTGGCCTTTCCGTGAACATTATCATCTTGGTCTTTCTTAACCTCTCTGAAGCTTTAGAGTCCTCTTGGAAAGTGTGATAGACTCTTAGTGGTTTTTGAAACTTAAAACTTAGCCATGGACTGTTGTATAAAAGCAAAATCAGAAACACATTATTGGGGTCTTTGGGAAGAATGCAGTTGCAACGATTTTTTTTTTTCATTTTAACACTTCACTGACCATAGAAGCCCCTGAAGCCTGCTCAGGGATCCAAAAATCACTGAGTTAGTGCTAAAGGGCCTTTCTAGCTCTGTGTTCCTTTAAGTTGGTCTAGAGGAAGGAAAACAAGTGAATGGGCTACTATTTCCTATAAGTTTACCTGTAATTACATTATGGATGTAATTCTTTAGTGTTTCCTTTTTTCAATCAGAATTTTGATTCTCGTGAAGGATGTGGGCTTACTGTATTATGAAGGACATTTAAATGTTTTTACCAAGATGTTTTATTTTTAATTTTTTTTTTAACGATTATTTATTATTGAAAGAGACAGACAGAGCATGAGCAGGGGATGGGCAGAGAGAGGAGGAGACACAGAATCCGAAGTAGGCTCCAGGCTCTGAGCTGTCAGCACAGAGCCCGACGTGGGGCTCGAATTCACGAACCCTGAGATCATGACCTGAGCCAAAGTCAGATGCTTAACCAACTGAGCCACCCAGGCGCCCCCCCCCCCCCACATTTAAATGTGTTTTTTTGTTGTTAGAGTGAAATGTTAACTTCTGTGCTGTTTTATTATGATGATATGACCATTATATTGAGAAATCATTTCATTTGCTAATTAAACTGTAACTTCCTTGTTTAATTATGTAGGCTTCTAAAATAGGAATTGGATTATCCCAGTTGAAACCACATAATGTATTTAATTAGATTATATAACCACCGGAAACCTAAGTTTAGTCAAGATAAGAATTATCAAATACACTGAACTCCTTTTATGGAAAGTAATAATCTGACCACAAGAGCACCCAAATTTGTATCATCTCTTTGTTAAGGGAGAAAGTGGAAAATGCTAACTGCTGAATCTCAGTTATCTATTAACACAATGAACTTATTTAGGGTATCTAATGTTTGCGTGTTGAAATTGTGAAGTACACAATAAATAGAAGTGCCTGTTTTTAATAAAAAATCTTAAAGTCTTGACACATTACCACATTCATCAGTGAAAACCAGTTGGGAAAGTTTTAGAGAAGGTTTGCCATTGTTACTATGTGACAACACTCCGAACAAGAACCAAAGTTTCTTTGTAAAGTTGATTTAAAAGTTGATTTTCGGGGCGCCTGGGTGGCGCAGTCGGTTAAGCGTCCGACTTCAGCCAGGTCACGATCTCGCGGTCCGTGAGTTCGAGCCCCGTGTCAGGCTCTGGGCTGATGGCTCGGAGCCTGGAGCCTGTTTCCGATTCTGTGTCTCCCTCTCTCTGCCCCTCCCCCGTTCATGCTCTGTCTCTCTCTGTCCCCAAAATAAATAAAAAAGTTGAAAAAAAAAATTTAAAAAGTTGATTTTCCATAGAAAGACAAAGTAAATGAATTAAATGATTTTGGGAATATGAATTTTTCTGACAAAGTTATGTAACAGTGCAATAAACTATCTTTTTTTTTTTTTTAATGAACAAACTATTTTTTAGAGCAGTTTTAGGTTCAAAGCAAAATTGAGCACAAAGTTCATATATATATGAAGCCCTTCCCATTTTTCAAATACCTCTTTAGTTGCTTGCTTGCTTGCTTGCTTGCTTGCTTTCTTTCCTTCTTTCTTTCTAAGTAGGCTCCATTCCCAATGCTGGGCTTGAACTCATGACCCTGAGATTAAGAGGCACATCCTCTACTGACTGAGCCAATCAGGTGCCCCTCAAGGACCTCTCTTACTCATTCTTTTAAAACACTTCGTCAGTTTTTTCTCCTCTAGTTAACAGGATGTTATTGCCAGAATCTCATTTGTCAATATATGTGATTTGAATAGTTCTCTAACCCATCTTCCAATTATCAACTCATGGCCAATCATGTTCCTTCCATACCCACCCACCCCCATTATTTTTGAACGTATTACTTCATTCATAGGTGCTTCCAGGATGTATCTCTAAGGGAAAAGGGGTTAAACCAAAAAAGTCAATACTGATGCCATTATCTAAGCTAAAAACATGAATGATGATCCATTATCACTTTGGTCAACCTCATGAAGTTCTACTTTGCAAAATTTGTGATTTTACTTGTGAGTTTCCATTTGGATTGTTTTGTCTAAGGCTTATTGCAAATAGACCCCATGGACAGAAATTTAAAATACAGCTTATTAATGAACATTTGTGTATTATGACATCTTAACTTCGAAGGCATAGAATCAACCCTGGAGCAACAAGGACTCCCTTGAATTATCTCCCTTTTAAAAACAAAGACACTGAGGTTCTTATTAGCTAATACATAGTTTGATGTAAAGTAGTAGAAGCAGGAATCTTTGAACAAGTTATTTTCTGAGTGCTCTTTGTGGGCCAGGCACTGTTTTTGGCACTTGGGATATGTTAGTGAGTGAAAGATTTCTGCCTTCTTGGGAAGTTCCAGTGTGCTCTTTTTCTTAGCACACATTTTTGTTCGTTAAGGACAGCCTAGGCAAGGTGTAGCTCCGTCAACAAATTTGGGGGAAGAAAATATGAATTCTAAGTGCATTACTTAAAAAAAAATCTTATGTTTTAATGCCCTAAATGGAGGCACTGAGGAGCGCAGTTAGAAAAAAAAAAAAAAAAATCTAGTAAAACAGAACCATTCATTGTTCTTCAGAAATCTGAATGTATCATTTAAAAATAATTTTCCCAGGGCCCCCTTGGTGGCTCAATCGGTTGAGCAGCTGACTTTGGCTCAGGTCGTGAACTCAGGTTTCAGGAGTTCCAGCCCCACGTCAGGCTCCTCAGAGCCTGGAGCCTGCTTCGAATACTTTGTCTCCCTCTCCCTCTCTCTCTGCCCCTCCCCTGCTCACACTCTGTCTCTGTCTCTGTCTCTCTCTCAAAAATAAATGAAGATTAAAAAAAAATTTTTTTAAACAATTTCCCTAAGTCATCTCGCTGCAGTGTTATAAAATTGTCTTAGAAAAACATGTTCTTAAGTGAAATGGAGGCGACTTGTTTGTTTTTAAGGGGTGCTTATTTATTTAGTGGTAAATAAGGGCACAACCTCCAAACCAGTTTTCTCATTGTGGAACCTGGGAGTTAATTTTTCTGTTAAATGAGGCTCATTTGTAGTGAATCTTCCTCTCACTGCACATCTTTTTTGTACAAAATCTAAATCTGTGTTTCTCTCTAACCTTTGTAGAAAATTAGATCAAAATCTCATACAGTATGAATGGCAAGCTGAGAACATGGTAATAAAAGCAACAGCAAGCAAACAACAACAACAAAACCTTTATATTCATTGACACAGCCAGTGGAATGTTAAAAGCACATACTATAAATATTCATTCCCATTTGGAATCTTGAGGTTGGCTACTTCCATATTCGGCCTACACTCAGTATTTCTTCCCTTTTAGCACACTCCCTCTTGATCCCTTGTTCATGCTTTTGTAGTCTGTGTGCATATTTTCCCTCTACTGTGAGCTTTCTGGAGGTCAATGTCCTCCATGCTTAACACCTTTCCTCCACTCCCAGCATTTAGTACTGCAGTGTATACATTCATATGTACTCAATAATATTATAATTTACTTTTTTATTCTTTGTAAACTAAAGCATTATGAAATTCTAAGAAACTTTTACAGTCAAATGGAGAAAACAAACCTGGGATGAGGTCTATTTTAATACTCTATTCAAAAGAAAGTAGTATATATTTAATAAAAGAAGTGGAGGAAAGGAGCATTTTGGTTAAATAAAAGAATGGTGTGTTTCATAATCCAAAGTGGGGGTCGGGGAGAATAGGTTTCATCGGTGAGTTTGAGACTTTCATTTAAAAATAAATCTAGGAGCGCCTGGGTGGCTCAGTCAGTTGAGTGTCCAACTTCGGGTCAGGTCATGATCTAATGGTTTGTGGGTTTGAGCCCCATGTTAGGCTCTGCACTGACAGCTCAGAGCCTAGAGCCTGCTCTGGATTCTGTGTCTCCCTCTCTTTTTCCGTCCCATCCTCTGCTTGTGCATACTCTCTCTTTGTCTCAAAAGTAAACATTAGGAAAAATAAAAATAAATCTATAATAATTTTTATGCCTGAATATTTAGTATTAAGGGGCACCTGCTGTCTCGGCCAGTAGAGCATGAGACTCTTGAGCTTGGGATTGTGAGTTTGAACCCTGCGTTGGGTGTGGAGATTACTTAAAAAAATAAAATATTGGGGTACCTGGGTGGCTCAGTTGGTTAAGCACCCAATTTCAGCTCAGGTCATGTTCTCATAGTTCGCAGGTTTGAGCCCCACCTCAGGCTCTCTGCTGTCAGCACAGAGCCAGCTTTGGATCCTCTGTCTCCCCTCTCTCTCTGCCCCTCTCCGCTCATGTACCCATGCATGCATTTTCTCAAAAATTACATTAAAAAATAAAATCTTAGAAAATATATTTAGTATAAAATAATTTAGGGTACAGTAATACAGTTTTTTGATAGGTGAACCATACAGTTTTGGGTAATGGTAATCACCTTTTAGACTGGTTTGACTTTTTTTCAGAATACGTAGACCCTAACTGGGTACCTGGGTGGCTCAGTTGGTTAAGTTTCCAACTCTTGGTTTTAGCTGAGGTCATGATCTCACAGTTTGTGAAATTGAGTCTCATGTAAGACTGCACTGACAGTGTGGAGCCTGCCTGGGATTCATTCTCTTTCTCTCTCTCTCTCTCTCTCTCTCTCCCTCCCCCTCTCTCCCCCTGTCCCTCTGTCCCTCCTCTGCTCATGCTCGCCCTCTCTCTCTCTTTCAAAATAAATAAATACACATTTAAAAAAATATATAGAACCTAAACTTTAGAGTTTAAAAATATAGTGAAGGGGCCCCTGGCTGGCTCAGTTGGAAGAGCATGCTACTCCTGATCTCAGGGTTGTAAGTTCAAGCCCTACATTAGGGGTAGAGATTACTAAAAAATAAATAAATAAAAACTTAAAAAAAAATTGAAATATACTAAAGGCCTTTTCCCTTACCAAGAAAAAACTAACACCATTGCAGCTATGAAATGGGTTTGAGAATAGTATTGTAGTTCAAATAAGGCAGAAATTACTTAAGAATTATTAAAAAATGGTTTAGGGGCACCTGGGTGGCTCAGTCGGTTACGTGTCCGACTTTGGCTCAGGTCATGATCTCACAGTCCGTGAGTTTGAGCCCCATGTTGGGCTCTGTGCTGACAGCTCAGAGCCTGGAGCCTGCTTTGAATTCTGTGTCTCCCTGTCTCTCTGCCCCTCCTCCACTCATGTGCACGCACGCGCCCTCTCTCTCTCTCTCTCTCTCTCTCTCTCTCAAAAAAAAAATAAACATTAAAATTTATTAAAAAGTGGTTTATAATCTCCTAATGGTAGACACTCTAAATGGAATGTTTACTAAAACATTTTGGGGCTTTTCAGCATAGATATTTCATCTCGTTTTCTGACAAATTTCTTTTAAAAATTTTTTAATTTTTTTTTTTTAACGTTTATTTATTTTTGAGACAGAGAGAGATAGAGCATGAATGGGGGAGGGTCAGAGAGAGAGGGAGACACAGAATCTGAAACAGGCTCCAGGCTCTGAGCTGTCAGCACAGAGCCCGACGCGGGGCTCGAACCCACGAACTACGAGATCATGAGCTGAGCTGAAGTCGGACACTTAGCCGACTGAGCCACCCAGACGCCCCTAAAAAAATTTTTTTTAATGTTTATTGATTTCTGAGAGGGAGACAGAGCACGAACATGGTATGGGGCAGAGAGAGAGAGAGTCACAGAATCTGAAGCAGGCTCCAGGTTCTGAGCTGTCAGCACAGAGCTCCATGTGGGGCTTGAACCCACAAAGCGTGAGATAATGACCTGAGCTGAAGTCGGCCACCCAATTGACTGAGCCACCCAGGTGCCCCTGACAAATTTTTTTTTTAAGCCAAGAATGGAGTAGAAGTTTTTAGAGTAAGAAATTTTATGAACGCAAGCTTTTGCAGTTGAGTGTTTATATTTTAGGCTGATTCCTAAAGAGTGTTTTTTATGTTTTTAATTTTTTTAGAGAGAGAGCGTGCACAAGTGGGGGAGAGGGTCTGAGGGGGGTAGAGAGAATCTTAGTTCCACGCTCAGCTCAAAGCCCTATGTGGGGTTTGATCCCATGACCCTGGGATCTTGACCTGAGCTGAAATCAGGAGTCGGTTGCTCAGTTGACTCAGCCACCCAGGCACCCCAGATTCCTGAAGAGTTTAGTCAGAATAGTTTCTCTTTTGAGAGAAAATGGGTTACTTCCAGAGATACCAATAAATAAGATGTTGTCAAATTTCTGTCAACATATGTCAAGCAGAGGTCCCTATTTTTTATACGGCAGGAAAAAGGTTATTTAACAAATTCAGGAATGATTTAAAATGTGATATTTCTTTTTAAATTATAATTACATAAACAATTATCTTAAAAGGTTTTCACTTTGTGGGCTTTTTTTTAGTTTGTATGGTATCACAATTTTTTAAATCTACATTTTGATTTATTAATGCTTATAGAGAATTTTTCACTTGTGGGTTATAACCATAGAGTTGTGAAATCAATTTAGGTCTTAAGAGTTTTTTGGTTTTTTGTTGTTGTTTTGGGCCGTTTTGTTTCTTTTCTAGTGAACTGCATTAGAATTATTAGTGTAAATTTAGAGGAATAAAGGTGAATGTTCATGACCTTAATTTGTTATATATATGTTTATGTGTATATCCTGGGTTATAGATGATGGCAGGTTGTGGCCCCCAAAATATGAAAGCTATTAATTTTACAGGTTTCTTTCTGTGATTCAGGTCGTATCATCAACAACTACGCCTTGAGCTATAAAGGTATAAGGGATGAAAATGAAAAGTTACAACAGTTCAAAAATTAAACTGAGGGATCTTATAAGAGAGAATTAATTAATAGATTGTTGAATGAGAGGTACAGATACTACCTATCATATATTGAGGCCTCAGAACGTGCCAGCACTATGCTAATAACTTTACATTAATTTTTTCATTTAATTTTCACAAACAACCCTATGAATTGTAGGTATGTTTGTTACCCCAGTTTTACCTTTGAAGAAATGAGGCTTAGTGAGGTAATATATTGGCTGGTTTGCCTGAAGACCACAGGGCTCTTGCTCTTAACCATGTGTTCTGGAGGAAAGAAACCCCCAGGCTGTATACCTGGGAAAGGGGAAGTGCACCTGAACATTGAGGTGGGATTTGGTTAGATAAGGAGGAATTTTGAAAAAGCTTTTTAATGTGGGGGAACAGAGATATGAGCAAATTAACCATATAACTGGTAAAGTCTATATTCAGAGCATCATATTGAAATAATCAGTTATCTGTCTCCTTCTAGGCTGTATGCTCCAAGACCATTTGTTACTTTAATGTTTCCATTCCCTGTTGCCATGTCTGGCTCTTAAATGTTGTTCAGTAAAGTCTTTCAACATATGAATGCCCCTTATCCATGCCTCCAGAGAGAAGCAACTGGGAAAAGAATAGAGGCATCATTATTAGGTATTAATAGTGGATGACTATATTATTCCAGAAGTTGTCAATTTTAATATATCATAAAGAATATAACTGCGAAATACAATCTGCTGAAACTTCAGTGACTATTGTTTAGCCTGGCGTATAGATGGGGATAAAGAGAAGTGTATACTTCAGCTTTTCTTGTCCATTTAAAACCTTCCATCCATCAGAAGTACTATACTTGGTAAAGATAATAGGCCTGTTTTTTAGTGTGTTTTGGAAACCTACTCAGTGTTTTAAAGTCATTTTGTTTAATTAGGTAAAATATTTATTGTTTGAAGTGTATTTTTTCTTTTCAAAAATAGATTAGCTCTAGTGAGCTGTTTTTAGTTACATAAGCCAGTATATTTCTCAAGATATATTCATATCTTGAGTCAAAGAAATGTTTTTCAGAATGTCTGTCTTGTTTCATTCTTTGGTTAGAGTCGAAGGTTATATATGATATATGTATAGGAGCCAGAAATACAATAATGAATAAAGAAACACATATGTAACTACTCTAAGAAGTAAAATGTGGAAAATAGGTTTGGTACAAGCTATTAAGGGACAGAGAACAGAGATAGCACTTTTGGTTGGGAATGAAGGAGCACTTCATGAAAAGAAGTCTTAAAGGATAGACAGGCTATCCTTTGAATATGAACAAATAATTATGTAGTAAACAAATATCCTAAGATGTATGTAGCCTCATTAATTGAAACAGATTATATTAGTGTTATGTTTTTAATGATTTAAATATATTTTAAACCATACATTGTGCTCCAGTCAGTCTGCTAAGGTGCAGTGAGTGGTTCTCAAATGTAGTAAAGTGTCTGGGAAACGTAAGAACAACTGGTACCTGGG
The DNA here is from genome assembly GCF_028018385.1 of Neofelis nebulosa. NCBI lineage: Eukaryota > Metazoa > Chordata > Mammalia > Carnivora > Felidae > Neofelis > Neofelis nebulosa. Next base: position 68,108,184 of record NC_080790.1, read on the forward strand.
TCCCCATTGTAGATCAGTTAAGTCAGAATGACTTCCTTGTACATTAATCAATTACCTATCACCATAGCCTTGTGAGGAAATCCAGGTTTTACTAATACAGGAATTAAATGACTTGCCCTAGGGACTGACCTGGAGCAGTTTGAATTCTCTGCAAACTTGTAAAATCATGCTGCGCCTGCTGGCTTGGCTACTGTGTTGAAATCAGTAACTATTCTGTCTATGATAATAATGTTGGGAGTTGCAAAGCAGTCTAGAGCATGGAAATGTAGGGTGTTCTCTACTTTAGATAACACCTAATTTGCCTTTCTTCCTTATCAGCAGACACTTGGAATTGATATCCTTTATTGTTGTTTGTTTCTGATAGTGTATCCCTTTTCTTGATCCTCAGCTTGACCTCTCTGGAAGTGAAATGGGAGAATAAGGAACATTCTCTTGGTTGTGTCTTTTTGCCACAGTATGGTGTTCTTGGCTCTGTTCCTCTCCCTAGAGCCATCTCCTGTGCCTCTTCCTGCCTCTTTCCCCAAATGCTCAGATTTTCTTGACCTTGGGTTGCTTATCTACAGTGATGACAGCTTTCTAATCTTTGAAGATTCACATCCGTGGTCACTTACATGTGATGAAACATTGGCTTAAAAAAAAAAAATCACAAAACTCTAATACTACTTCATTTATCCCCCCCTTCTGTATAGTTTTCCAGTATGTGTTTCCTCACATCTGATTGTGAGTTCATAGTGTAAAGGAACAAAGTATATGAATCATATTCTTGTCCTGTGTATGTCTTTTGCTCTAGAAATGCTTTTTGAATACATGGGTAGTTGAGTGAAAAGAGAAGGAGAGGTGGATTTCTGAGAAAACGCTTTATTTTTTCTGTTCACTCACTGTTCCTACCAATGAGAAGCTATATCTGCATTTTTAATATTATACGTAATGATGAAAGACTTAGTCCTGGAATAAAGTCAGAGTAATAAATTCCTGATCCTCTAGTGTTCTCTGCAAATTTTGCCTTTTTTATTTTTTATTTTTTCAATTTGATGCTGTCTTAGGAACAGAAGATAGTAAAGTGGGGAGGGAGGTTGGGTTTTTTTGTATTATTTTGTTTTCTGGTTAGAGGGAAGAATGTTTCAGGTATTTCATTGGTCATGGTTATTTTATTTGCTTTAAAATACTTGTCAGTTAGTCCTAGCTGTCGGGTATTAAGACATAGTTTAGAAAATTCTTATGTCTCACCATTTATTCAGATATTTTACATTTTAGTACAGTTTTATTGTTTTAGAATGTACTTCTTGCACATTTCTTTTAGAGAAATTTCTAATGAATCTTTTCGTTGATATTATGAGAATGGAACAGTTTTCCTTCATTCATCATTATTTTTAATCTGGGTGCCATACAGGAAGGCTACTGATTTCAAAAGACATATTCTGTGTATTTTCTTATGTAGTGTAAAAGTAGTTTTTTGTTGCTAGTTTTGGATGTCTTGGGGAAAATCCTAGTATTGACAACATCTTCTTCTGTTCCTGAAACAGTTGCCCCTATTTGTGTTTCCTAGGTTACTTTTTTAATCTCTACATTCAGAATAATGCTAAATAATAATAGTAAGAATAGTCATTATTGCCCTGAATCTGTCTGGTTTTAAATGTTTTAGACTTTTAAAGATGGTTTTTTGCAAAAAGAAAAAAAAAGTTTTTTGCTTTTAAAGGAAGCGCCTCTTAGAGGGGGCATGCCTCAAGTCTGATATTAACCTTTAAGACTGTGTGTTTTTAAGTAATTTGGTTTCAAACACTTTGCTAGTATTTTCTAATTTATATTTTATTATAATCAGACTATTTGGCCAGAATAATGTCCATATTAGAATTAAGTGAGTTTTTCTTTGTGGCCTAGTTTATGACCAGTTCTATAAGTGTTCCACAGAGAGGGAAAAGAGGGCACAGTTTCTGTAATCTCACAATTCTTATTTGTCTTTAAAAGTCAGCTTTATTAATTACATGATTTTAATTACATTCAAAGTCTGATTGAAATGTTAAAGACATCCAGTCATTGATTTTGTTGCTGCTCTTCAGCACTTAAAGTTTTATTTTCCTCTTCAAGACTAGGTAGTAGGTGTATTGTATACTTTTTTCAGAAGATGCATAATCCCTGGTTTTCTTTTTGTGATGTTAGTAACCATCCTACATTCTTTAGAGAATGCAAAATGCTTATTAGCTGAATTTCTCAAAAGAACTTTTCCTCCTGAACTATTGTTTACCCTGCGGTGCAATTCCTATAGGAACCAGGATAAATGTGACATTGGTTCTCTTTATTTACCAACTGTTAAGATAATGATTTTGTTCCCTAGCATTCTTCAAATGCTCTGAGTTTTCTTTTGTTTGTATCTATATTTTTAGTAACATTATATTTAAACATTCATGGTAGTTAATTATCCTGATTCATGCTCTCTGGTGTCATTTTTTGGCTATTGAGAACTGTACAATTTGACTCCTGTTCTCTTTTAGATAAGGCTTTAAGGGGCACCTGGGTTAGGCATCCGACTTCGCCTCAGGTCATGATTGCACCATTTGAGTTCCAGTCCCGCATCTATGCTGACAGCTCAGAGCCTGGAGCCTGCTTCTGATTCTTTGTCTCCCTCTCTCGCTGCCCCTCCCCAGCTCATACTTTGTCTCTCTCAAAAATAAACAAACATTAAAAAAAATTTTCAGTAGGACTTTAATATTAAGTCTTTGGTAAGAGGGCTGTTTTTATTAAGAGAAATGTAGAAATGCAGAAATATTGATTGCCTGATTTTAAACATTGTATTTTATAACAGAAATTTGATATGAAATGTTTTGACATGTTAATTATAAAAATAATGCCTTTTTATTTTATAAAGTTTGAATAAACAAAGGTATATAGAAGAACATGAAAAACACTCAGTTGTACCACTCAGAGGTAACATGTTATAGTGTTTATCTTTTCATCTTAATGTATGATTATATGTTTTTATTTAGTTGTATTCATATGTATTTTGTATCCTGCTTTTTTTATATGACATTTCATTTCACATCCACTAAATTTAACAAACTGTTCTCTTACGTTGGATTTCCAGTTTTTGGGGGTTTTTTTCCAGGAAGATTATTGCAGGTGTATGTAGAAAAACTTTAGTATTTTGACTATGATATTCTGGATTTTTACTTAGGATATATTGCTAGATGTAGGATTTTTAAAAAGTCATCCATAAATACTTTTAAGTGTTCTAAAGGAACATAGTTAAACTCTGGCCTTTAAATTTTAAAGTTAAAATTCCATTTTTTGCCTTTTGAGGAGGACTACCTGAAATAAAGCATTTATTTAAGGTTAAATGTTATTGCTGAATGTCTCACGTGTTTTATAATTACAAATAGTCTTTTTAAAAAAAATTTTTTTAACGTTTATTTATTTTTGAGAGAGAGAGAGAAACAGAGCACAAGTGGGGGAGGGACAGAGAGAGAGGGAGACACAGAATCCAATGCAGGCTCCAGGCTCTGAGCTGTCAGCACAGAGCCTGATGCAGGGCTCAAACTCATGAGCTGTGAGATCATGACCTGAGCTGATCAGGTCTTAACCAACTGAGCTTAACCAACTGAGCCACCCAGATGTCCCTATAATTACAAATAGTCTTAATGTTGCTCTGAAATGATGTTAATTTCACTTGATAGGTAGATGTAGTTAGAACCTTAGAAACCCAGTGATTGCCTTGAAGAAAAATAACTAGTGAATGACAAAACTTGTATTGAAAATGAGTATTTTTAGCTTCTAGCAACCTCTGAATCTTAGTTCATTTCAATAATGTATAATTTTATATTTATACTATCTTCAGGATGTATAGTAGAAAAAAACTTTGATAGTATTGAACATCTTATTAATTACTCTTCCTGGTATGCTGCTGTCTTTCTTTACTCAAGATTAAAAGTTAAAGCATTTGATTAATACACTATAAGATTGTGAGGAGGAAGCAGTTAAAAAGTGTGTTTGTAGGGTACCTGAGTAGCTTAGTCCGTTGAGCAGCTGACTCTTGATTTTGGCTTAGGTCACAATCCCAGGTCCTGGGATTGAGCCCTGTGTCAGGCTCTGTGCTGAGAATGGTGCCTGCTTAAGATTCTTTCTCTCCCCCCACCCCTCTCCCCTGCTTACACATTCTCTCTAAAAAAAAAAAAAAAAAAAAAAAAATTTGTAGTACTTTTGTATTATCTTTAACTGTCCCCCCCCCCCCCCCCCCCGTGAGAGGGTGGAACATAATGACTTGTCATCTGTATATTCTGGATAGTTTAAAAAATATTCTGTTCAAAAGATCAATCTTGACTGTTACCAAGGTTTTCAACTATTTTGAGACATCTAATAGTAATTTTTAGTTCTAAAATTTAATGTGAAAATTAATTGGAAAAAGAATAGACCATCTCTTAATATGGTCTAAAGTAGGATTTTTGAACATAAATACACAGAAAAACCAACTAAATTTCCTTTCCTTTTTTTTTTCTTTTTTTCTTACAGTTTTATTGCATTTCACACTCCTGTATATTTAATGGACTAGATTTAAGATGGAAGTCAGGAGTATACATTTTAAACAATCTAATGTGTAAGAAAACTAAGTAATGTCAGGCAATTTTTTGGGGGTGGCTGTACCATTTTATACACCCACCAGTAACATATGAAAGGTCTGGTTGTTCCACATTCTCACCCAAACCAGATATTATTAGGCTTTTTAATTTTAGCCAGTCTGGTGGGTGTAGTGGTACCTTACTGTGGTTTTAATTTGCTTTTACTGAGGAGTAAGGGTGTTGAGTACCTTTACATTTGCTTATTAGTCGTCTGGATGTTGTCTTCTGAGAAGCGCCTACCCGAGTCTTCTGCCTTTTTTATTGGGTTGTGTCTTTTTCTTACTGATTTGAAGGAGTTCTTATGTAATTTGGATATGAATACTTTGTCAGATGTATGTATTCCAAATATTTCATTGGGCTTTTCACTTTTAATAGTGTTTTATTGTGAATAGAATTTCTCAATTTTAATGAATACCAGTTATTAATTTTCATGTAGTACTTCTTGTGTTCTTCAGAAGAAATTTTCTTGGACTGCATTTTGAAAAATGCTGAGACAAGAACCATTTTCTGGCTGACAAGAACTATTTCCTGGTTGACAGGGAAAATAAAAGGTTTCTTTCTGAGTAATCCCCCTAACATCTCTCATTTTGTCAGCAGTTCTACCTCCTCTAGGAATCCCCCTGTTTGTCTCTTTTCAGCATATTAAATTTGGGGCTCTGAATTTTACATTCCTAATGCTAATAAGCACATAGTGTCTTTCTACTGCGGTAAATGCAGTGGGCTGTAGCTAACTTCTTTCAGTGACTTAGGGCAGTACTTCCCAATTTTTCCACAGAAGTATCCTAGCCTCAGAGGAGAGTGAATGCAGGACCTCAGAGGTATCTAGCGTCCTGGCCAGACCTGAAGTAGCCACTGAAAGCAAGGGACGTCTTTGAACTCTTCTGTGTGTGCTGCTTTAGGAATATATTTAGGAATATAGCTTTCATTTGAAAGTAGCATTTAATTGATTCTACCTTTCATTCCAAAATTTAAAGTGACATTGAGGGAGGTTGCAGGAGGTTATACCATGTTTATTCAGCTTTGAAGTATTTCAGGTAGCCCCAGGCTTAGGGTTTTTAGATATTGCCTTTACTAATCTGTTTACCAGTCCAGTGTGGTTAAGAAACTTGCACAGTAATTACTGGTAGAGGCAAAACAGTATCTCAGGTCTTATTGCTCTGCGTCCCATACTATCTGATCAACAGAGTACTAAGGTGAAATCACGGGATTATACCTTGAAACAACAGAAAAGAGCTGAATGAATAAATAAATACACAATAGTCTGAGAAAATGAAAAAGTGTGTTTTTAGTGGACCAAGAATTTTGAGGAATTTCTGGGAGAGAAAAGCAGTTAGATTATTTTATTTTATTTTATTTTATATATTAAATTTTATTTAAATCCAAGTTAGTTGACATAAAGCATAATAATGATTTCAGGAATAGAATTTAGTGATTCATCACTTACATGTAACACTCAGTGCTCATCCCAACAAGTTCCCTCCTTAGTACCTATCATCATTTAGGCCATCAACCCACTCCCCTTCCCTCCAGCAACCCTAGTTTTCTGTATTTAAGAGTCTATTATGGTTTTCCTCCCTGTTTTTATCTTATTTTTCCTTCCCTAGATATCCTAATTTTAGAAGTTAAGTGTAAATTCAATTTGATCTTAGCTATCAGAGAAGTGCTAGAGATCATATAAGGAGTATTAATGTCATGTTTTCTGTTCATTTATATATTTGTCTGTAAAGTGGTCTTCCTCAAAGGATTTTATGATTTTTAAGTGTCCAGTCATTTGTTCTAAGTAAGTTTTTGATTACTTATGTTTTTGTTACTTAGGCATCCCTAAAATATTCTGTAGTCATCCTTGCTTTTGGGGACGTTTTTTCCTTAAATTTGTAGTTGATGCTTTTGATGGCCTTGGTTCCCTAAAGTTAAAAGTACTGAAAATGTGTAACTTTGAGGTAAAATACTGTATTATTTTGGGTAGTAACTTAATTTTATTATAATTATGAGTTAACTCAGGAACATATAGTGTAAGTTATGTAACTTGCTGTTTTGTTACAGGATTCTAAGCAAACTATTATGTATTCTTCAAAGATTCTGTGGTTAAACAGTAAACTTCTATTATCTGTACTCTCTTGTTCTATTTTTTATATTGTGATATGCTGTTTTTAAATACTTTTAGGAGTTATAAGCTGATGATTCTCTTGAATGTGCCCTTGCTTAATAAAGGGAAGGGGACAGAGAAACTCCTTTCAAGGTTACTTATGACCACAGGCCAGTTAAGAACAAACAACAATAAGACAGTAGTGTTTTTAATTGGTCATTGAATGTTGATGAGAATTCAGTCATCATTATAAGCCTTTTGTTAATTATTATTGGGTAGTCTCTTAATTAAATACAGAATAATTCTTCCTACATAACAGTAAGTATAAAATGCTTAACATCAAGGACATTTGAAATTAAGGTATCACTATATATATATTTTTTTTTTTTTTTTTTTTTTTTTTAAGTTTATTTATTTTGAGAGCGAGAGAAAGCCTGAGTCAAGGAGGGGCATAGAGAGGGAAAGAGAGAATCCCAAACAGGTCTGCACTGTAAGCACAGAGCCCAACACAGGGCTTGAACCCACAAACTATGAGATCATGAACTGAGCCAAAGTCGAACGTTTAACTGGCTGAGCCACCCAGGTGCCCCACATATTTTCTTTATTGTGGCAAAAAGAGATAATTTTATCCTCTTAACAGTTTTTAAGTATATAGTACAGTATCATTAACTATATGTATGTTGTTGTACAACGGATCTCCAGAACTTTTTCATCATGTCTCCTGTACCCACTGAATAACTCCATTTCCCTGTGTGCCCCACCTCCACTTGTTCCTGGCAACTACCATTCTGTTTGTTTCAGTGAGTTTCATTGTTTTAGATACTGCATATATGTGGAATCATGCAGTGTTTGTCTTTTATGATTGGCTAATTTTACTTAGCATAATGTCCTCAAGGTTCCTCCATGTTGTAGCATATGACAGAAATCTCTTTTTAAAAGGCTTTATAATCCATTGTGTGTGTACGCGTGTGTATTCCACATTTTCCTTATTTATTCATCCATCAGTGGACATTTACATTGTTTCTACACTTTGACTATTATGAAAAATGCTACTGTGAATATGGATGTGTCACCATACTTATTTTTGAAGGCTGTATTGATTTTTTTTTTTCCAGATATATTCGACTTTATGGGAGAAAATTTAGCAAAGAAGATCATGTTCTTTTTATCAAGTTATTGTATGAGCTGGTATCAATTCCAAAACTGGAAATCAGCATGATGCAGGGATTTGCCCGTCTCTTGATCAACTTGTTAAAGTAAGTAAATTTTCTATGGTTTCTGCTAACATTTTTTGGTTTGTTTCTTCAAGGTTTTAGGGAATGAGAGCTAAGTGTTCTTTGGTAAGAAGACCCAAGTCCCAAATTTCCAGTTAACAAAAAGATTGCAGAAAACTCTATCATAAGTTTAAGCTATATGTGTTAATTAATTAAAATTCCATCTCCTCGATGAAGCCTTCTGTTTTGTAGCAGACACTGAACTATATGTTACCTGATGTTTGTTTAAACTAGTTCTCTTATATATGTTGTAAGATCCTTGAGAAGACATGCATCATTTATTCTTTTCTTATTCCTGGAAACCCAGAACAATGCTGGAAACATTAAGTACTCCATCAATGACATGGAAAAATAAGAAATTCATTGGCAATAATGGTGGCACAAATGTAAATGCCCCTTTTTACCTGGTGCTCTTTGAGATGTGAGCAGCAGTAAGAATCTGGTGCATTATTCTTCCTACTGCTGCGTTCTACCAATGAGTTGCCATGGATGGGGAAAAGCAAGGCCCACCAGGATGACAGCAACATTTAACGACTGTCCTTGTGTGGTAGCGGTAATATACAAACAACTGCACGTGAATATATGCATATATGTTTACTTTTTTTTTTTTTTTTTTTTAAATCAGGAAAAAGGAACTTCTTTCAAGAGATGATTTGGAGTTACCTTGGAGACCACTTTATGACATGGTGGAAAGAATATTATATTCCAAGACAGAGCACCTGGGATTAAATTGGTTTCCTAAGTAAGTATTTCCTTCAAGTACTTCTTTGGGAGCACTTGGGCCTTTTAGGATTTGGTCATAATTGATAAATAATTGGGTTATTTGAGATAAGCAAATACACATTTCAATGTGCTCATTACTATGAAACTTAACTCCTAAAACAATTTATTGCCTTCTTTAAACTATATCTGAAGTTGCAGTTATGAATTTCCCACCAGGATATCTGATCACTAATATTACCATGCTGAGCAAAGAAAACAGATTTTTGTTTGAAATCTTGAATTTTGTCATTGAAAGTAATACATATATCCACATGTATTTTAATACTGCAAATAAAACAAATGCCTTGAGAAGAGGAGGTTGGCATATTCCAGGAGACACCCACATCACAATTAGAGAACCATTAGTTTCAGTGACTCTTCATGAATGTAAGCTATTCGGATGCACGACTTCTTGATTTAGACATACTAGGATTATGAACCTCTGACTAATTCTACCTTCTTGTATATGCCTCCTAGCTCTTCCAGATCTCTAATTTTGGTGTGTTCTGTATTCTATTCTGAATTTATGGAGTACAATATGATGATCTGTCCTTTTTGGTTAATTAATAGTGATTTTAGATTTGATCTAGCTCTTTTCTCAGTCTTAGCATGTTTGGCTTAAAGTACTCAAACTATTTGTGATTGAGGTTTATTTTTTAGGAAAATTTCTACAGTTTTCTTCAATTTATTTTTTCTCTACTGTTTGTCATACACATATGTACTCATTTCCGGAAGAACACCATTTTATACACTTGTATTATTTTCCTCTTTTTTATAAATTAAGTCTTTAAAGGTTTGTTTCTGTTGTTTCTCTCTCAATTCTAGGCATGTTTTAATTATTTCATGACTTCTTATAGTCTCCCCCTTTCAGTTCATTTAATCCACCACTCAGCTTCACCACTCAGCAGTCTTTGTTACACCCTTACATAGAATTTTCTGAAAAATGACCACAGATGGTAGATTTTGAAAGATTTTCAGGTCATAATTAAATAGCGAAATGATGTAAATGAAAAGAAGTTTTGAAAAATGACTATAGGTGATCCTGAACTTAGGCCCTAATTGGTTTTTGGACAGTGGTCACAGAGTGGTAAGAAATCATTTCTTTCCTAAAGATTTCATGGGTTAAAACAAGGAAACCCATTTCAACCATAAAATGAACAGAATTCACCATGAAACTAAGTGGTACATCATTCAAATATATTTTTATAAATATTTATTATGAAAACCCAAAATTTAGCATAAAAGCTTTGTTATAAAGGTTCCTTTTGAGTATTTCTGCTGGAGGAAATATGGCACGGACTAGATTGACTGGGTCTTCTTAAAATAAGAGGCCATTTAGGCTTTCACTAGAATCAGCAATTTCAGGGAACTTTAAATGATGTTCAAAATCAGTTATCTTTTTGAAAATTTTCAGGCTGATTGTTCGGCTGCCTCAGAAAAATCTTTGCTAAATGATAGAGGAGAGAAGGCTATTTATTTCTTCAGTAATTCTTTCTTCTGGCTCCTGGGTGACTCAGTTAAGCATCCAACTTTGGCTCAGGTCATAATGTCATGGTTTGTGGATTCAAGCCCTGCATCCGGCTCTGTGCTGACAGCTTGGAGCCTGGAGCTTGCTTCAGATTGTGTCTCCCTCTCTCTCTCTCTCTCTGCCTCTCCCCTGCTTGTGCTCTTTCTCACAAAAATAAATAAACATTAAAAAAAAAAAATTCTTCAGTAAGTCCTTCCTGCAGTAAGTACTTCCTGCCCTGAGGTGTACCTTTTCAAAGACAGCTGCTTCCTTTTAAGTCTTGTGTGGTCGCTAATACTTATCTATGGCTTGCTTTCCTGGAAGTTTTGTCAGAACTTATCACACTTAGTGTCAGTCAGTGCTTATAGTTCCTCCCCTGCATCTTGATACTGTGGTTATTATTACCATGTCTTTTCCTGAATCTCCCCATCATCTTTGCTCTCATGGAAACCTTCTTCCTTAAAAGTTTCACCATGAGGGCTGTATGGGTGGCTCAGTCGTTTAAGCACCCAACTCTTGGTTTTGGCTCAGGTCACGACCTCACAGTTTGTGAGTTCAAGCCCTGCATCGTGCTCTGTGCTGATAATGTGGAGCCTGCTTGGGACTCGCTCTTTCTTCCTCTTTCTGCCCTCCTCTGTTTGCATGTACTCTCTCTCAAAATAAATAAATAAACTTAAAAAAAGAAGTTTCACCATGAGTGTTCTTGGTCTTTTAAAGAAACATCATGTATTTGTTGAAATCTTTGCTTGGTTTAAAGCAGGCAGCATCCACTTTTGTATTCTGTAGTTAACTATTCTAAAATGAAATTCATAAGTAATATGACTTACCTATACTCTATCTGTACTCAATGACAAAAATCAATATAAATAATTTGTTAAACATAAAATGATTCCCATAATGGGAAGGTAGTTTATTATAAAACAATATGTGTTTTGAATAAGCATGCAATATTACACGAAAAGACACAATATAGTATTGAGATTTTGCATCTACTTATAATGAGTAAGTTTGAATTTAAAAGCAAGAACATTCAAAACATTTTGTATAAGAAGTACAAGAGAATAAAAGCAGCATTATGAATGGACATTAAAGTAAAAACTAGCACTAGGATAAAGAATAACAAATAGGACTTACTTAAATATGACAAGAGAGAAGTAGCTTTAATTTCAGAGTACTGAGCTGGGGAAAAAAAGTATGATATTCTTACAGATAAGCTGGCCTTATTATATAGTGTCACAATAATTCTTTATGTAATGATATGGAATAGTGTAGTTATTTGGTATCACAAAACATTATTCTTGAACATTATTACATTTGAAAGAAATAGAGGCAAAGGATGAATTGGGAAAAGAAATATTGATAAGCCATAGAGAATTTGTGCAGTGGGCTTCCAGTGACAGTATCAGTAAGACTGAAAACTAACAAGCAGTGCTAAAGTAAATTAATAAATAATGTCAGTATATAATTTTTGCAACATAAATTGCTTTATGTGCCATACCAAAACGGATGACAATAACATAAGCATTTAAAGTGTTTATTTCTTTTTGAGAGATAATATGAAGCTTTTTAACAGCAAAATTAATGAAATTCTGTGATGCCATGTTTTATATCTGCTAATTGCCAATGTAATGACAGTTGGTTCTAAACTGTTAAAATAGTCTTCAATCATAGTTGCATATTTCACTCTTCATGCGTATAGCATTGGCAGATCGAGTGTTGTGGTTGGAATTGCTAAGATAGTGTGATTTTTGGGGGGAGAGGGCAGGGAGTAATGAATAACCCTAGGTAAAGTTTTCAAGAAATCAAAATACTTACTTCAATTTATATGTTTATTATATTCCTAGAAGATTCAGTGTCTGTTAAAACTTTACAAAAAATAATTAATGGTTAAAAACAGTTTACTTTTTACTTTACAGTTTACTTTTTTTAACTGGGTGGCTCAGTTGGTTAAGTGTCCAATGCTTGATCTCGACTCAGGTCATGATTTCAGGGTTTGTGAGATGAAGTCCCACATCGGGTTCTGTGCTGACAGCGCTTACCCTGCTTAGGAGTCTCTCTGCCCTCTCTCTCTATCCCTCCCCTGCTCTCTCTGGCTCACTCTCTCTCAAAATAAATAAATAAACTAAAAAAAAAAAAAAAAAAAAAAAAAAAAATCCCGGTTTTTTAGTTTCCAAACCAGTATTTTTTTTCCTGGACCAGTACTTTTCAAACTGTCCACTTAATACCTCCTCTTTCCTTGAGGCTTTGAGGTGTCTCTTAAAGTGGTCTAGTGTGAGAAATTTCTTGGAAATTTCACATGTTATTTTAAACATTGATATTGGTATTAGGCTTATAAATAATGTTTTCAGGGGCACCTGGCTGGCTCAGTCAGTAGAACATGTGACTCTTGGTCTCGGGGTTGTGAGTCTGAACCCCATGTTGGGTGTAGAGATTACATAAAATTAGAATCATTTTTAAAAAGTAGTATTTTCAGAAGTAAAAATTCCTCCAATCTATATCTTGACTAAAATTGATGCCCCTGAAAGATGAACCATATTTGTTCTGTGGTTTGGATTGCTCACACCCAGAGGCTGTGTGTGCCGTTGAATGGAGTACATATTGTGCTTTCTTTTTTTTTTTTTTTCCCGATGTTTTTTTTATTTTTGAAAGAGAGAGACATAGCGGGAGTAGGAGATGGGCAGAGAGAGGGAGACACAGAATCTGAAGCAGGCTCCAGGCTCTGAGCTGTCAGCACAGAGCCCCATGCGGACCTTGAGCCCACAGACTGTGAGATCATGACCCAAGCTGAAATCAGACACTCAACCGACTGAGTCACCCAGGCGCCCCTGGAGTACACATTGTGAAGTGCGGCTCTGTGATGCAGACACTTTTTAAAAATGGTAATGTGGGGCGCCTGGGTGGCGCAGTCGGTTAAGCGTCCGACTTCAGCCAGGTCACGATCTCGCGGTCCGTGAGTTCGAGCCCCGCGTCAGGCTCTGGGCTGATGGCTCAGAGCCTGGAGCCTGTTTCCGATTCTGTGTCTCCCTCTCTCTCTGCCCCTCCCCCGTTCATGCTCTGTCTCTCTCTGTCCCAAAATAAATAAAAAACGTTGAAAAAAAATTAAAAAAAAAATGGTAATGTGTTGTTCCAATTCAGAGGGATCACAAGAATACTAAGGATCTGGAACCACTTTTGAGGGGGATTTTGCTTGGTCAGAGGCAACTGTAGGACAAAATTAGAAACCTAATGTCTCTGTAAAAAAAAGTAGAAGGAATTGTACTTAAAACACTTTTCAGGACTATAATTCTTTATTCACTTTCTCCAACTTTCTATAATCTTTTTACTGTTACCATCAGATATTTACCACCTTTTGAAAGGAATACCTATATACCTATATAGTTATAAAACCTCACCTTTGAAGGATTATCAACCTCTTTGGTTCTTGGACTTTGTTCGTCACATTTGCCTTAATCTTAAAATCAGAAATCTAGTAGTCTTAGTTCTTAGGCAGAAATATTAGAGAAACCAGTTGGAGAGCTATACAGCACTACTTTTTAGTTTCTGCTTCTTAGAGCTGTTCTATGTCCTCTGGATTTCTAATAGGGAATCATTTAAAACATTTTAAAATTTCGTTTTTTTTATTAAGCTTCTGTTCAGTGTACTAGTATAGCAAGTGTTTATAGTCCAGGGATAATGTTATGACTTCACAAACATTTTATTTCAGAAAACCCCTGAAAACCCTTTAATATGGCATGCTTTTGGAATTGGTATTTTTGCTTTGAGTATTTTCATCTTAGCTGTATTCTGACTCATTTTGAAACAGTTTTGTCAGCTGACTGCATGTGTTCATACTATTTTTAGAATACTATTTTTATAATCAAAAGTGAAAGGTTGCTTCATTTGTTAACTGTCTTTCAAGTCTTAAACTCATGTGCCTTATGTGTTTTTCTTTATTGAAACTACTGCTAAGGGTGCCACGCATGTCAATAGGATTTTAAAAGCGGGTTCTATTTTTTGGAGCAAGGATTATTCAGCTTTCTTCTTTCCCTTCCCCTTTTCCCTTATCTTTCTCCCTCCTCTTCTCTTCGACTCTCCCTTTATTCCTTCTGTTGTTCTGCCTTTATGCTTCAGGGGCAAGAGACCATTTTCGTTCTCTGTTTCTCATTTCTACTGGAGAAACAAATTGTAGGATTTTGTTATTTGATAAATCAAAATTGGAAAGGAATTAGGTAGTTTGAACTTGATAATAGTAATGTAAGAATCACTTAATGATTATATTACAAAAGAAGCATTTGAACCTTAGGGGCCTAGTTTTATTTTATAAAATAGTGTCCCCCACATTTAATTGGGGTAGCATCTTGCAAGTTACTAATAAAGGCTGTTGCTACTAACAAGGTATGGAGGAATTATGCATAAATCAGCTTTGACAAATGGGCACAGACAATTCATATTTGAGTAGATACATGTGTGTAAATTTGTTTAGTCTTGTCACCATCAGTTTGATTTTTGTGAGTTGTTCGGTGTTAAAAGGCTTACATATTTGCATCATGAGCAGTTTGGGCCTAGATAACTCATTTACTTTTTTAAAAATATATTTTTAAGATCTATTTTTCTTTCATATAGATCATTCTCTAAGGGGATCGTAGAGTATTAAACATTTCCTTTTTTTTAGTATGTTTTTTTAAGTTTATTTGAGAGAGAAAGAGAGTGCGTGGAGGCAGGGGGAAGGGGGAAGAGCAGAAAGAGAGGAAGAGAGAGAATCCCAAGCAGGCTCTCTGAGCTATCAGCACAGATCCCAGAGGGGCTGGATCTCATGAACTGTGAGATCATGACCTGAGCTGAAATCAAGAGTCAGATGCTCAACTGACTGAGCCACCTAGGCGTCCCTAAATATTTTCATTTTTCATATTAATCTGCTTCTGAAGAAATTTGATTATTTCCCTTTTTGGTGCTTGTTCTTGATGGCTTTTGTTTCTCAATTAATCTGACAAAGGACTGTTTGATTTGGTGCTCTTATCCCCAAGATACAGCTAAATCCTCTGTTCCCCCTTCAACACATGGAAATGACATGTTCTTACTCTGCTGGAAGTTTCTTGACACATGTGGCTATATTTATAAACTTAAGTTATTATCTGCAGCTCAAGAATGATCTCTAGCTACAGAATTTAACGTGATAATAAAATGATGAGAGCGATTTCTTTGAGGCCCTGTTGAAATTTAAAATAGTTTATGGTTATTTTGTTAATAAGCAGTAATTATTAATAAGGTAAATGTAGTGATCATTTACTTATTTGAGTCAGAGTGCATGAGTGGGGGAGGAGCAGAGAGAGAATCTTAGGCAGGCTCCATGCCCAGTGTGGAGCCCAGCTTGGGGCTTGATCCCACAACTGTGAGATCATGACCTGAGCCGAAATCAAAACTCAGATGCTTAACCCACCGAGCCACCCAGGCATCTAGATGTAGTGATTTATTAACATGGTATTTGAGGAATATTCGCTCTTTTAAAAATACTATTTTTACTTTTATTTGGAAATGAGAGAATAAATGGTTGATTTTATTTTATTAATGACTTTGGTAGTGTGTTCCCAAAAGTTGTATCTGTGTTATAGTTCACACTGATTAGGCTTATCATCACTTTCAGGAATTATGCATGTTCTTTTTACTTATGTGGTCAGGATTATTACAACTTATTAGTACTAGCCATGAGGCAGACTTCTTTCTTTAAGTATTTATACCTTTCTTATGGTATTATCTTGGCCCTCATTTTGTGTGAAGTGGCTGTGAAAAATGAGTACTGACTCATGAAACTATGCAATATTAGATTTTTGAAAGATTAGCTGTGAGATGAATAGTGTTTGACTGATGGTTGTATTTGTTTAGATTTAGAGAAAGCAGGTAAAACCGAGTTTTTTAGGTTAAGTGAAGTACATTCTTCTTTTTTTTTTTTTTAAGTTTATTTATTTGGAGAGAGGGCATGTGCATGAGTGGGGATGGAGCAGAGAGTGAGGGAGAGAGGATCCCAAGCAGTCTCCATGCTGTCAGTGCAGAGTCAGACATGTGGCTCGATCCCATGAACCTCAAGATTATGATCTGAGCCAAAATCAAGAGTCAGACTCTCAACCAACTGAGCCACTCAGGTGCCCCAGGGAAGTACATTCTTAAGAAAGAAAATAGATAGGCAATTACGGTTGAATTATAAGGAGGTTAAGGCAGAGGTGTGTAGAATAAGCCAGTGTTATAATTTCCCAGTTCATTTATTAAAAAGCAAATACGATAATTTTGAAGCTAAATTTTAGTTCAAGAATTGTCATGTGAAGCTAAAAATACCTCTGGCTATGGACATTCCACACTACTTTCAACTTGAATATATCATTTGCTGTACATTTCTCTGGTTTAAAAGTGAATATTGTTCTGATAATTAGGTAAGGCCAAGGAGGTAGGAAACCTTAACTGCTAGGTTTATGTAAGTCCCCTATCTCAGTAACCAGTGTAACTGGAAACTAAGGTTTTTGGCTTTCCTCAAGCTTCTCTGCTACATATTTGGCACTTAACTTTATTAATGTCCTAAATAATCATAAAGAGTGAGGAAATTGTGGTCCATAGAGGAAAATTCATACAGTCATTGGTTGAAACTGGGATAAGAGCTCAAGAACTGGGACCAGAACCTTACTTTCTGCCCTAATAAATAGGGTGGGAATTGGGGGAAGAATTTCCTATTTTGATGTGGTCTCCTAAATCATAAATTAACAGTTGTTCAAGCAGCAGTAGAGTAAATGTAAAAACAAAATGAGCACAAAATTTTAGTTTTTAAGGAGATTGAAAATATAATTTGTTTTGGCTAGTAAGAAATAATAATTATAGTTAATACTTTTTGTGTTTAATTCTGGGCCAGATAACTGTCTTCTTTATAATACCTCATTGAGTTTTTATAACAGCCTTCCGAGTGGTAGGTATTATTACTATTATATAGCTGGAAAAACTGCGGCTGTAATACTGAACTGATAGTAAGAGACAGAACTGGTAATCAAATTTAGATCTGTCTGACTCTAAAGCGCAAGTTGTGAACCATTGCATGGTATACTATGGCTTTCTTTTCAACTTAGCATGCTTTTTCTAAGAGAAAATAGGTTATGAGAAAACTCATCCAAAGCTTATTCCTTCTGTTAGAGCCCTTTTGATTAAAAAAAAAAAAAGTGTTTTGAATTGTAATCACTTTAATATTATAAACTCCAGCATTTGGGAAAGTACATAGTGATTATTCACTCCCTCTAAAAATTAGTGAAATATAGTCTAGTAGCATCTAGCCTTAACCTTTTATTTTATTTTTAAACAGAAACATTGTTCCCTTCATCTTGAGAGATTACAAGAATCACAAAAGGTCACTATACAGATATCACAGGTTAGAGAGATTGTACCCTTTTCTGGATAAAGAGCATGAATCCATTGGCACAGGCCTTATATATATAAAGAGGGGTTGAAATTGATTTTATTTAGAGAAACTAAAGCACATTCCCACATACCCTATTCCTTTAATGAAGTGAAGTGACAGCTATCAAGTATTATAATTAACCTCCTTCTGAAGACTGAAGGGAACTGGAGAGAGCAGGTAGCTATGTAGGCTTTTATGACTTGCTTTTGAGAATCATTTTTGATGTTATTTGAAAGTTTGGTGGAATAGAAAAATTACCAGTGAAAATAACAGGTTTTCTGTGTTGTACTCTCAAATGAGTTGCCACAGAAACAGTAAAATAAATGTAAAGTTAACATGAACACAAACTTTAGGAACTGGTAGAATTACAAATCTTCTGCTTATTTCCTTGGACAGACACTTTACCATTTTAGAATTATCTTTTTAAGATCTACATTTGAGTTGATGCACTAGGAACTAGGTGTTTCTTTAAACCTTGGCTATAATTTATTTCTAAATGGAGTTCTTCAGACTAAAAGAAGATCCAAAGATCTGTGCTTTTTGTTGCTCTGATAGAAAATGTCCATTGAGTATTGTAAAATAATAAATATAAATATGCATAAATATATATGAACCATAGCCTTGGTATAAATACTTTGGAAATGCCCGGAAATAAAAATCATAGTCGTGGTCTTCTGGGAGTTTAAATGTAGTCGGAGAGTTTACCTGTTTTTTTTTAACCAGGCAAACTTAGATACTCTCTAAACTAATAATTCTGTGTTTCTCAATTGCTTAGGGTTTTTTTTTGTGAGAGAAGGTAGAATCTTTCCCTAATACTCAAAGAAAATGTTCTATGTCTTTCTCGCCATATGGTCCTCCTTTTTATTTTAGAATGATCTCATGTGTTGTAGCCTGGTTTCCTCTTCAGTTAATTTTTTTCTGAGTAGTTTTGAAATTAAAGAGGATTTCTACAGCTTCTAGTAATGAAATGATAGTTTTCTCTCTTGGTTGTATAATTGATTACTTGTGCTGAGTTTGGTTTGTGTTACCCCTTGGAATTTCTTTATAGATTAGTTCTTAAGCTTTCAGAGAAGTTGGATAGACTTCTGGACTTAAGAATTTCAAGAAGCTTAATGAGAAAATGTCAGGTGGAAGCACTGCCTGAAAGTTACCCCTTCCCCCCATAATTTTTTTCTTTGACGTTTGGGGACTTGTTTTATTTACTTGTACACTTCATCCTGTAAATAGTCACACATTAATTTTATAATTCCAGTCCAAAATTACCTTGTGCCCTTTGTTTTGCTTATTTGCATTATACCTCTTTTGACAGTAGTCTAATTAATTTAAATATTCCATTCTGTCCATGTGTGTTTAAATGACTACACATTGGCCTTTTCATTAAAACAAACATTTCTTATGAATCCATATAGAAATATTTAAGTAGCTGGTCAAAAAGATGGCTGTTGCTATTTTCGATAATTGTTAGTAACCTTGTAGGGTTATAGAATTCTCACCACTTGGTTATAGAAAACTAGTTTCTGGCAGTTGCTGATATGAGCACACTAGATTTTGTCTGCTTCTTGTGTTTCCATGTAAAAGCACTTTAATTAAAATAAAAATTAGTATTTGAAGTTTTAAGCCACTGAGCATACTTCTTGATGTGTTGTTAAGTACGGTCATTGCTGCCTACTTTGTAAGGATTGAAAATGATTTGTCCTCTTCCCAGTTTTCTTCCCTTTAGTTTACAACAGAGAATGAGCAAACTGAGGGCAAAGGAAAGAGTAGGTTACAGAGTTTAGATACTTAATCCTAATAGTTCTGTCTGTATGAAAGAGGAGCAGTTATTGCACGTACACAGATAATATTTAAACGTATGAACATATCTTCGAGATATTTATTAATTGGATTAGATGTATTCTTAAAATACAGCAACCTAATTTATCAAATGGCTTTCTTCCCCCCCAGTTCTGTAGAAAATGTTCTCAAAACACTCGTGAAAAGCTGCCGACCGTAAGTAGCTTCTCATTTTATGAAACTTCTTGTTATTTCTTTGGGCTTTTTCCCATTCTTAGTGTGCTTTGAAGAGAAAATTGAAGGTATAAATAGTTTCTAACACTGTGATGTTAGTCACTGGGCACAACATATCATTTTCAACTCTTGAACTAAATTATTTAGCTTTCATTTATAAATTTAGAAATTTTTAAGTGATGTGGGTGTTCCCCATTATAAAGTAAGATTGCCATAATTTATGTATAATTGCCTTTATTTGAAAGATTTTCCTAGAGTATCATTACTCAGATCAAAAATATTTTCCAAAATGCGTATTGTAGGTATTGCATCAAAATGTGAGTAATAATGAAAAGGTGTTCAGACATTTTTTTAAGTATTTTTAAAAAAAATTTTTAATGTTTTTTATCCATTTTTTGAGAGAGAGAAAGAGACTGGGCACAAGTCGGGGAGGGACAGACAGGGAGACACAAAATCTGAAGTAGGCTCCAGGCTCTGAGCTGTCAGCACAGAGCTCGACGTGGGCTCAAACTCACGAACCCTGAGATCATGATCTGAGCCGAAGTTGGACGCTTAACCAACTGAGCCACCCAGGCACCCCTGTGTATTTTTTAAAGTAAAAGACATTTTTTTAAAGTTCTCTTTCAGTGGAACATACAGAAATATTCCATATTCTTATATTTAAAGATGAATATGGATTGAATTTAGTTTTAATCAACTAAAGTCCAAGTCTGTGGACTTGAAGTGTTTTTTATCAGGGTGTTCTTAGACTGCTTATCCTGATATGTATGGATGCAGTGAATTCTTTTGACTAGAAATCCGTATTTTGCCATATTCTTATGAGTTAAAGTTATAAATGATTTTATAAATCAGATATTTATTGCTGACCTACCATCCTACTCAGTCTTGGGCAAATGCATTTTTAATATATAGTCTCCCTTTTAAGATTGAGGCTTAAGATTTAACCTGAGTCATAAGCCACCAATGAGCAGTGTCATTTTGAGCAAGGCACTTACCTCTTAGTCTATGTTTCCTAACTGGATACTTGGTCATCACTGGGGTACTTAGTGGTTTTTAAGTTCTTAGGTAATTCATAGAACACCCAAGCTTTTATGTTGGATTACTAAACTAACAGTTGACCCTGAAAGATTAGAAAGGAGAATTGGTGTATGAGATCTTTAAAGGCAGGATATATTTTGTGTGTGTGTGTGTGTGTGTGTGTGTTCTAACCTGTAGCACAGTGACCTGGCACATAGATGCTTGATGAACCCAAAGAAGTATTACTAAAGTGTAGTTTTATTTTTCACATAAAGGAATGAAGTGTGATTCTAATTAATACAGATGGACAAAAGATATAATAGGATTAATAATGTGACTTGTAGGGCAAACCTACAGGTGTATTTGAAAGGGTTTCCT
This sequence comes from Neofelis nebulosa, assembly GCF_028018385.1. Lineage (NCBI taxonomy): Eukaryota > Metazoa > Chordata > Mammalia > Carnivora > Felidae > Neofelis > Neofelis nebulosa. Next base: position 68,129,230 of record NC_080790.1, read on the forward strand.
AACTTTTTTGGCCATACTCAAATCGAATTACTCATATACTTTTTTTGTTGTTGTTATTTTAAATCCCTTAATGGATATTTAGTAATTATACATGGGTCCTCTTTTTCCATTTACCTTTGTTTTGTGTATGAATGCACACGTCAGATTTTAATTTTGTGAATCTTCTCTACTCCAAGGGCTCTCCTTTCCATTTCTTAGACTTGTAAAATATTAGTACCTGCAGGACCAGACCGTCTAGTCTAACCCGCTCTTGTATTACAAGAGAGCTCTGTGGTACAGTGAAAGGAAATGGTTTGTCCGGTGTTCTCTTTCTCATGTCACTGATTATCCATATATATAGACTGGATTTTCTGACTAAATTTTTTTCTTGTTGCTGTTACATAGCACACAGGAAGGGAAAAACTGCAAGAAACATGTATGTTTATATTTATAGGTTATTTAGAGTGGCAAAATGTGTTTACGTTAACTTGACATTTGTAGTGTGTGTGCTATGCCTTATAAAATCCATCCCCCCTCCCTCTTTTTTTGTCAGTCACACGTTGATGTTGTAGAACGTTTTTTTAAAGCACTGATTAGGTAAATGAAAACCTTCTTTTTTATTAGATACTTTCCAGCAGATGCCACAGCTGAGATGCTAGAAGAATGGCGGCCTTTAATGTGCCCTTTTGACGTAACAATGCAAAAGGCCATCACTTACTTTGAAATATTTCTTCCTACCTCCCTTCCTCCAGAACTTCATCATAAAGGTTTTAAGTAAGTATATACATATCTTAACAAATTATAGAATAGAGCAAGAAATAGAGATGTATAAACAGACCAGTAAAGCAATTATAAGTAAACAAAAATTTACTAATTCAGCCATTATGTTGATTATACTTGAAGTGTGTGAAGGGTGAAACAATTAAACATAAGATTGTAAATGAAGAGAGAATAATGCTTGTATGTCAAACAAATAAGATGAGGGCTTTTCCTGGCTGGCTCAGTTGGTAGAGCACGTGACTATTACTGATCTCGGGGTTGTGAGTTTGAGTCCATGTTGGGGGTAGAGCTTACTTAAAAATAAAATCTTAAAAAAACAAAAAAGGAAAGATGCAGGCTTTAATTTAAGAAAGCAAGAGAGAAAGAATAAAAAATGCAAAAAGGAGTAGAAAGTATCAGTAAATAAGCAGTGATAAAAATGTTAAATTGTGGAGTTCAGGAAAAGGAAAAGTGTTTTTATAAAACTTGGTTTTATTCATCACTTGTAGTTTTTCTTGGGCCTTTCCTATAATTTTTTTTCTTTACTTGTTCTAGTCTTAGCACTGCTTTTAAGAATTTTTTTTTTTCTGGGGTGGCTCAGTTAAGCGTCCAATTCTTGATCTCACCTCAGGTCTTGATCTAAGGGTCATGAGTTCAAGACCCGCTATGTTCTGTGATGAGCATGAAGCCTACTTTAAAAAAAAAAGAGAACTTTTTTTCTAGATGACTATAGGTATAAAACAAGTGCTAGAATGAAGAAATTTAGACTGTGCTTTTATGGAAAAAAGAAAAGGTATGAAAAAAAGACTGGAAGGAAATAGGTATTATTACTGTATTGTGGATTCATGTTTACTCCCCAGCCCCCCCCCCCATATTTTCTATAGTGAGATGCCAAATCTTTTATTTCTTTCAAATCAGAAATTTTGTATTTAGCTGTATATTGATGAAATGTTAATTCTCATCCAGAAATTCTAAAAGCATTTCTTTGACCTTTGTAAAGATTGGTGAATAATATTGCAGCACTTTCTTGCCCTGACATTCTCTTCTGTTTAATCTGAGATAATTCCCCCCACAATAATTTAGTTCTACCTAACACTTCGTGACTCATTCTTTTAGGGAACACTTATTATAGTGGTACTTAAAGCATAATTACTAATTGGCTTATTAAAAAACAGAATGCAAGGGGCGCCTGGGTGGCGCAGTCGGTTAAGCATCCGACTTCAGCCAGGTCACGATCTCGCGGTCCGTGAGTTCGAGCCCCGCGTCAGGCTCTGGGCTGATGGCTCGGAGCCTGGAGCCTGTTTCCAATTCTGTGTCTCCCTCTCTCTCTACCCCTCCCCCGTTCATGCTCTGTCTCTCTCTGTCCCAAAAATAAAATAAAAAATGTTGAAAAAAAAAATTTAAAAAAAAAAAAAAAAAAAAAAAAAAACAGAATGCAAGGGAGAGTTGCAAGAATAGGTAGTAATAGGAAAATATTAAAGGAGAAAGGGAGGAAGGAGACACTTGTAAACAGTGTTAGATAGGGGTGGTCAGTAATTATTTAACAATGAAGTAGGGGGTTGATGAGATTACTCTTTTGGCATAAGTGTATTGGAAGTGGAATATTCAGAAAAAATAGTTATTTGTTCCATTAAGTTTGTACATTGAGTATTATTTTTCTAGGTTGTATAGTTATCAGTAAGAATAATAGATTAAAAAAATACAAAGGATACCTGGCTTTGAACCACTTTCTATAAATCACTTGCTATTCATAACACCATTTTTCTTCTTCAGACTTTGGTTTGATGAATTAATTGGCCTTTGGGTTTCAGTGCAAAATCTCCCACAGTGGGAGGGGGTGAGTATCCTATTTTTTTCCTTCTGACAGTGTATATCAGATCATTTGATAAGTAACTTCACTTCCTTAGAATTGGCTCTTGGCAGTGTTGTAATTATTTTTTGTTTGTTTTTAAATTCTGTTTGCTGTTTTCTAACAGAAACAGACACTTGTTTATTTTGTTTTTATCAATATCTAGAAGCATGTGCATGTATTATGAAATGTAAGACTCTGCTTTTGTACCTTCACTGGCATGTTGTTAGAAACATTGTGGATGTTTTCTTTATGCTTATTAGATTAAAATGTCTAATGTTTGCATTGTGAATGATGCTTTGTCATTTCCCTTTTAATAAGCATTTCAACTACAGTTGATTTAAGATGGTGACAATCAAAACTGAAATTTGGAGATTTTTAAAAAATGAGCCATAAACCATGTATTAAGTTGTGTTAATGATGATAGCTGAGAACAACAAATGGATAAGGGGTGTGACTGACACTTATTAATAACAACAAGTGTACTTACTTAGTTGTCTTTCTTTTTTTACTTTCAGCAACTAGTAAATCTCTTTGCTCGATTGGCTACAGATAATATAGGGTACATAGATTGGGATCCATATGTACCAAAGGTAATTAACATGTGAACATACAACATACAATAGCACTGATAGCACTTTTTGTGTCTTTAAGAAGTGTGTTTTGTATGCTAATTGCTAAAATTTTTTTGACCACTAGTAAAAACATAAAGTTTTCCGGGATAGACCATTTATTTTCAAAAATTAATTGGTTCATATTAAGGTATCAGAAATGTATGATTTTTGTCTTGCCTACGCAGGACATGAAATAGAAGTTTCAGAGTGAGTAATTTAGGAAGTACAAAGTGTATTCAGGGTCTTAATTCATACCTTCCAACAAATTTTGGGTATTGTATTTGATTGCTATTCTAGAGTGTTCTCCACTTTTTACGTCACATTTTCCTCGAGCAAATAAAGCTAGAGTGTCTCTAGGTGCAGTGTTCTTAACACTGCAGCTTCTGTTTTGTTTCAGCTACCATAAATCCAAGAGGGCCTGCACGGGGTGTACAGGTGATTCTGATCCACACCTTGACTGTAGAGCAGGGAGGCAGAGCAGCAAACATTAAACTTACTGTTTACTTCTGCTTGTGCTGTCCAGTAGAAACTAAAGAGAAAAAGTCATTTTCTTCTCCCTTTGGGCTCCCTATCTGTTACTAATGACAGGTTTTAAATATAAATTATTAAAATGCAATTAAAATTAAAATGCAAATTCTTGGGGAAAAAAATCAGTGTTAGAATTTTGAAAGGGAAAATAACTCACTAGAAGACAAGTATTTGCATTTATATCTCATTTGTTTGTTTATGGGTTCATGGATACAGCTGCTTCAGATTCATACTCCTGTGACCTCAGTGTCATTTAAGAAAAAGCAAATAGGGGTGCCTGGCTGGCTTAGTTGTTAGAGCATGTAGCTCTTGACCCTCAGGGTCATGAGTTTGAGTTCTGTGTTGGGTGTAGCTATTACTTAAACTTAAAATAATAAAACATTTTAAAAAGTAGATCTTCTATGAAATTTTTATGGAATATAGCAGTATATAAAACTGCCAAACAGTATGTAATTTTGCTTAAAAACTGATCCAGTGAGGGGCGCCTGGGTGGCGCAGTCAGTTAAGCGTCCGACTTCAGCCAGGTCACGATCTCGCGGTCCGTGAGTTCGAGCCCCGCGTCAGGCTCTGGGCTGATGGCTCGGAGCCTGGAGCCTGTTTCCGATTCTGTGTCTCCCTCTCTCTCTGCCCCTCCCCCGTTCATGCTCTGTCTCTCTCTGTCCCAAAAATAAATTTAAAATGTTGAAAAAAAAAATTAAAAAAAAAAAAAACTGATCCAGTGAGAATACATGCACCAACACTAATATATATCACTTCAGTTATTTAAGGAGTTACTTGATACCTATAAATATTTATTCTTAATTCTTTTTTTCTTTTGAAAAGATATTTACGAGAATTCTGAGAAGCTTGAACCTCCCAGTGGGAAGCAGTCAAGTGTTAGTCCCAAGATTTTTAACAAATGCGTATGATATAGGACATGCTGTAATATGGATCACCGCCATGATGGTTTGTAACACATTAGTTCTTCTAAATTTTGTGTTAACCATGTAAAAATTCTGTATAATCACATAGGCCTGTATTAGTATCGTAGTTGGTCATTTGATTCTTCGATATTTTCGATGTAGTAAGCTAATATTTCTCAGACCCAGAATGTAGTCATAACACACCATTTATAAATCTCTCTAGCCAATGAATCCTAAAAATAGAGTCAGGGTTTAGAGTTTTGAGAGATTCAGAATGTCTAACAATCTCACAGATGAAAGGTCAAGTTGATAATGATAAATGTGGGATTAGAACTTGGGGTTTTGCATATGCTCAGTACTAATGCATTCAGTGTTGAAGATGGCACTGAACACAAAGCTAATTAAATAAAGTAATCTTGGTGAAGGGAGAAGTATGGAGGATTACTTTACTGACATCCTTGAAGGAGAGTAAAAATATATCCACATGCTTGGATTTCAGTATCCTCTTCCAAATAAGAATATTAAAACAATTTCATACTATAATTTTCTGGATTGTCATTCATTCTCCTACAGCTCTCTCTTTTTAAAATTATTATTTTGTGTTTGATATTTTCCCCAGGTTATGTTGTTTCATTGTTGTTTTTTCTGTGGATAAGGCAGGATGGTTGTGAGAAGTTTAGTTCTTACATTTTATTTTTAGATTAAAAAGAGAAATTCAGGGGCATCTAGGTGGCTCAGTCAGTTAAGCATTGACTTTGGCTCAGGTCATGATCTCACAGCTCAAGGGATAGAGTCCTGCGTCAGGCTCTGTGCTGATGGCTCAGAGCCTGGAGCCTGCTTCAGATTCTTTGTCTCCTCTCTCTCTCTGCCCCATCCCTGTTTGCTTGCTCTCTCTCAAAAATAAATGAACATTAAAATTGAAAAACGAAATTCATTCTCCCCCCGTTTTTGCAATTTCATTATTAAATGGGAAAATCCTATTTTCTTTCTAATACTCCAAATGAGCAAAAACATCTGGATGTTTACTATGTTATATCAGCAATTTTTTTTTAGGAGCGACAGAATTATATCATGATTAGTATCAACCTTATTTTAGTTCATGTTGCTCTTCTTTCTCATACAGTTTTTCCCATTGACGTCTTTATTTTGTGTTATATATGAATATTGAATATAATAAAAAATGCTAATTATTATGCTAGGACTTTGAAATTTTTGTTTGTTTTTTTTGTTTTTTTTTTTTTTTTGCTATGGAATTATTATGGTCTCTTTAGTAGTTGACCTACTCTAAATTGGGAACATGAACGTGGATTTCATTTCAGCAGGAAGACATGTTCCTCATGTAACTGGACAGTCTACCTTAGGTCTAGGCTGTTTCTTGAAAGATCATCTTGAGAGAGAGAAGGTTTCAAGACCAAGCTGTAGTTCTTTTTCCTCAGGGCTGTTCAACTTGATAAGATTGAATACTAACTTTTTTCCTCATTTTTCCCCCAGATCATGTTGTTGTTTGGTGTGTTTGGGTAATAGATTGAGAAAAAACTATTTTTCCTTTGAGTCAAAATGTGGTCAAGGGCACCTGGGTGGTTCAGTCGGTTAAGCTTCCGACTTTGGCTCAGGTCATGATTTCACAGTTCGTGGGTTTGAGCCCTGTGTCGGGCTCTGTGCTGACAGCTCAGAGCCTGGAGCCTGCTTTGAATTATCTGTCTCTCCCTCTCGCTCTGCCCCTTTCCTGCCCATACTCTGTCTGTCTGTCCGTCTCTCTCTGTCTCTCTCAAAATAAATAAACATTAAAAAAAAATTTTTTTTAAATGTGGTCACATACCACAGGTTTAATCATTTGAAACATTTAGGAGTAATAATAAAATATTTGAATCCATTTATGTAAATCTCACATCTTCATTTCCTGCAATAAGAAATTCACTTCTCAAATCATTTAAGGAATGCTTTTTATGCCTGATGTTAGCACTCTTGGTTATTTTAAGACTCTCTTACTGACAAAAGTTTTTTCACTGCAGAAGAGTAAAATATGCTGATACCCTAAATTGAAAGATGTCTTTGTAGTTACCTAATTTGGTTTCAGTAGGTTGCCCTTACTTTTAGTAGAGTGTTTTGAACTGAGGATTGTGGGAAGTTTACTAGCAAATTGTTTTTGGCTTTTATTTGGAGGTAGAATTGGTTTTTCTCATCAAGATGGATGTGCACCATGTTGGAGAGTTATATGTAGGCTTGGCCTATTGATCCCTTCAATTTTCCAGGGTACTGAGGGTACTGATATTTTTATTCTTTTATCTGAATAGGGTGGACCAAGTAAGCTAGTACAGAAACACTTGGCTGGTTTGTTTAACAGCATCACATCTTTTTACCACCCTTCAAATAATGGGCGCTGGCTGGTGAGTATGTTCATTTTTTTATTGTAGGGTTTGGAACTTTTTAAAGTTATGGTCACACATAACTATTGCCTATTATGCAACCTATAACACTATTTCTGTCCTTCATATAAGTCTTCATAACTTTTGGCTATATGTAGCTGATTAAGTTCAGACTAAGATACTGTGTTCATAGAACATAAAAATAAGATAATACTGGTCTAGTAACTGGTGACAAAATGTCACATTCTGGTAATAGAAAGTACAGTCAGTGTGGTTTTTGGTTTTGGATTTTGTTTTCTTTCCACATTGCCTGGTTAGAATAGTTTTTCATGTAATGGAAGGTTCATCTGGTGCTAGAAAATAAAATTGACATTTGAGGGGCGCCTGGGTGTCTCAGTCGGTTAAGTGTCCTGCCTCAGGTCATGATCTCACTGTCAGTGAGTTCGAGCCTAAGAGATCTCTGCATCAGGCTCTGTGACGACAACATGGAGCCTGCTTGGGATTCTCTGTCTCCTGTCTGCCCCTCCCCTGCTCGTGCTTGCTCTCTCTCAAAAATAAACTTTATTTAAAAAAAAATAAAATTGACATTTAAAACAAATATTTATTATTATCAGTAATTAATTGATAAAGTATTTTATTCTATCTAGTTATGCTATGCAGGTGTTTGTAATAGATTGTAAGAGCTGTTATTTTAAGAAATTTTACTTGGACTGTAGAAAGGAACCATAACTATCTGTGTGGGAAATCAAACCTACCTTGGACTTTGTGCTTCTGTGTCCCCAGAACAAGTTAATGAAACTACTTCAGCGGTTGCCAAACAGTGTTGTTAGAAGATTGCATCGTGAAAGATACAAGAAGCCTTCTTGGTTAACTCCTGTGCCTGATAGCCATAAGCTTACTGATCAAGATGTTACAGACTTTGTACGATGCATTATTCAACCTGTCCTCTTGGCTATGTTTAGCAAAACTGGTAGTTTAGAAGCAGCACAGGCTCTGCAGAATCTTGCACTCATGAGACCTGAGTTAGTAATACCCCCTGTACTTGAAAGGTAAGTGTAGCTTTACATGTTTGGTTGAAGCCTTGGCCGGCCGTTCTGGTTATCTCTTCCCTCTACTCTGCTGTTCTACTTAGTTGTCTTTTCTGTGGCTTCTCTTTTGCTCTCTTGCTACTTATTCCTGTTCCTAGAGGAGAAGCAAGGCATTTTAACCTAATGATTGGTAGCTTTATAAAGGTTTACTGAAGAGAAAAGAAAATCGATACTAAATGGATAAAATATTTTTGAATTATTGGCAAATTTTAGTTTCTGAAGTTTGTGCTTAATAAAGTAAGGGTGCCGGGTGGGCTCAGTCGATGGAGCATGTGACTCTTGATCTTGGGGTTGTGAGTTTCAGCCCCATGTTAAGTATAGAGGTTACTTAAAAATAAAATTGTTTTAGGAAGCAAGCAAGCAAATAAGCAAGCTCTGACTGCTTTTACATCAAAATGTGAGTGTCACTAAATATTGAGAACGTGGCAGTGAAAGTGATTTTGGATTTCTTTTATTTCTTAGAAGCAGTGATACAGAAGAAAATTTGACTATCTTTATTATTTTCATGTACTATATAGTCTTATGTATTATTTCCACAATGTAGACTTTATTACATTCATTTTGTTTTGTATGTTGAAATAGTAACAAGTTTTCTGTTTGCCTAGTCACTGTCACATTATAGGCCTTCTGAACTTCTATAATAATACTTAAGCTTTCTGTTAATTCCTCTGCTGTCTGAACTTGAGCTTTATGATTTCTCTTTTAATGTCTTACTCAAAAAAAAAATACTAGTTTTTTAGGGCTAAGAAGGGTCTAACAGTTTGAGTTCCATAAAATAGATTTGTGCAAGGTCCTTTAGTGATAATGTACATGACAGCCTATTATCTTACTTACCATTGAAATAGCATAATTGGGCACATTTGCTTGGAGACGGGTATCCTGTTAAAGATCTTGGGGTGTCTGGGCGGCTCAGTTGATTGAACGTCTGACTTAGGCTCAGGTCATGATTTCACGAGTTCATTTCATGATATATCATGAGTTTGAGCCCCCACGTTGGCCTCTGTGCTGTCCGTGCAGAGCCCGCCTCAGATCCTGCGTCAGGTCCTCTGTCCCACCCCCCTTTTCATCCTTCTCCTGCTTGCGCTTTCTCTCTCTCTCAAAAAGAAACATTAAAAAGATAAAAAAAAAGATCTTGACCAAAATAGGTCTCCATTATTTATAAATTGCCATAAATATTCAAGTTGTCCCCATTGCCATAAATATTCAAGTTTTACCTCATTTTCCAAACCTCTTGGTTTGGCCCTGTCCCCATTGCCATAAATACTCAAGTTTTACCTCATTTTCCAAACCTCTCCCTTTTTTGTGTGCACTTTGGGGGCACTGAAACTGTCCCAGTACATATAATTTAATTAGGAAATTGAATGGGGAAATTAGGCGCTTTCTACTCAGTCCCAACCCCCAATATTCTCTGCACTCTGGCCTCCATGTGGTAGCGACACTAACAGTTCAGTGGCAGTTCCCTTGATGTCTCTTGTTGAGGAGAGACATACCTTTAAGGAGGGACTTCAGCTGTTTGCATAGCTAAAATTTTGAAGATAGGAATATTTTGATATTTGTTTTGGCTTATTTCATTGTTTTCCAGCTGATGAATTATGTAGTGAGATACATTTTTAATAGAAGGAACAAAGTTTATATACAAGTAAAATTATTCCAACACATTTTTCTTTAGTTTTCACTTCTTGGACAAATTTAATAGCATATTGAGTGATACATGCTTGGCCAAGAGACATATAAGAGACATATTTTCAAGTTTTCTTTTATAAAAGCAAAAGTCCTTTAAAAAGTAAAAATGTAGAAAATAAATTTTAGGCATTTGATTTTAGATCTCCTCTGTTAAAGAGTTGGTTTGTTTTCTTCATCTTTTAAAGTAAGCATAGGTTTGTTAGTTTTTTTTACCCCTGTTCCAAATCCTCTTTTTTTCTACTTATGATGAAATTTCCTTTATTATTTACTTTTTCTGTATAAGAGAAATTTAAAATGACTGCATTTTAGACTCCCCCACCCCCCACAGGATAGATTCTCAAAAATGAAATCGCTTGTCAAAGTGAATGTTCTTGCCTTGTATTTTACTTGATGATCAAAGACTGTATTTGTATTATTCTCCCTTGTTTATGCACTCTAGTGTCAGGAATCTTCTACTATGTTTCTAGAGCAGATTTCCAATTTTAAAATACCAGTCTTCTAAAAAGTATAAAATAAGAGAAATTTCAGGGTTTTAGTAAAGATTGTTTTTCGAATAAAAGGGAAGAGTGGGATAATTATCACTTGCTCTTCCTGAATTCTGATAGTCACTGACCATTAGATTAGATGCATTCCTATTGACATAGGGAAGTAGATTCAGCTGACTGAAATAATGCCAGATCTTGCCAATTTATGTTCTTTTTCACTGTGAAATATGCATGGAGAGCCATGGTGAGGTGGCAGGGAATTGGGGAAACATGTACCTTTCCTTCATGTGTGTGATTCTGTTAATTTATACTCACTCAAAAGATTCTGCTAGCTATCAGCCTTAAAGCCAACATGTAGTTTATGAATTTGGGAGATTTAATGTATTGTGCCTTTTTATCTGTGATGGAATCTTTTTTTTTTTTTTTTTTTTTTAATTCTGTTTTCAACTGTAGAACGTATCCTGCACTAGAGACTTTAACAGAACCTCACCAGCTCACAGCTACTTTAAGTTGTGTAATTGGAGTAGCCCGCAGTTTGGTATCAGGGGGCAAATGGTTTCCTGAAGGTCCAACACACATGCTACCTCTGTTGATGAGAGCATTGCCTGGGGTGGATCCAAATGACTTCAGTAAATGCATGGTAAGCATATTTATCATTCTGTTTTGTGTCTGAGTTCTAATTGTGTGAGTTGGCATCCTGTTAAGTTTTGTTTAGAACATAGTTCAGTGTAAAATTTGTTAATGCTAAAAGGATTATATCTGTAGATGCCCAAGTTTAGATCTGTGGATGGTTAGTTGAGCTATATGTCATCCTTCAGAAGTAATGTGCCATAATCTGGATACATTTAATGGTCACAGGATTTTTTCAACGCTTGCTATATATTTACTATTTTCTTTAAGTAGAGATATTAAAAATCAGCATGTGATCATTTGTACTTCCCTTCATCTACACTGATGACAAGGGCATGGTAACACTTGCTGGGTGCAAAATGTCAGATCCCGTTTATACACACCTCTCCTGACTTAGAATTTTGGCTCACCTTCCCTCTTCCCTGATCTGTAGCTTTTGCTTAAGCATTTCCTTTTCATCCTTAGTTAATGTTGCATCTTTGGGTGGGGGGCAAAGTTAACTTTTGATTGACAGAGAGTTGGAGAATGTTGTGCTTAAACATAATAAATAACTATGAAAGTAAATTTAATGTAACTTCATTACTAAAGTAACAGCTCCTTAATTATGAGGAATCTTAAAATGTTCAAATCTAAGTAAAAAATTTCCTGGAATATTACTGTGGTATTTCCCTTAAGATAATTTATTTGGGTACTTTTTTATTGTAGCTTATGGTATACTTGTATTTTTGAATTAGAATTACATAATTACTGGTAAATTTTTTGCATCTTCCCACAGATCACATTCCAGTTTATAGCAACATTTTCCACTCTGGTGCCTTTAGTAGATTGTTCATCTGTACTACAAGAAAGAAGTGACCTCACAGAAGTAAGGATGCTTACTGGTTGTAGAAAGATTAACTGAGTTGTAACTCTTATGTAAATGCATAGTAATATTTTTTTTTATTTTTTTTAATGTTTATTAATTTTTGACAGAGAGAGAGAGAGACAGAGCATGAGTGGGGGAGGGGCAGAGAGAGGAAAACACAGAATCTGAAGCAGGCTCCAGGCTCTGAGCTGTCAGCACAGAGCCCGACGTGGGGCTCAAACTCACGGACCGTGAGATCATGACCTGAGCCCAAGTCAGACGCCCTACCAACTGAACCACCCAGGCACCCCACATAGTAAAATTTGATAGTTTAAATACCAACAGTTTCAAATTACTGTTTTGTGGGGCTCCGGGTGGCTCACATTGGTTTAGCATCCGACTCCATTTCAGCTCAGATTGTGCTCTCATGGTTTGGATTCTATGTCTCTCCCTTTCTTTCTCTGCCCCTATGCCTGCCCCCGCCCCCCCCCTCAAAATAAATAAACATTAAGATTACTATTTTGTGATTAGAATGGTATAAATGGAAGGCCAGGTCATTGGTAAGATAATCTGCAGAGCACCCACCAAATGCTGTAGGTCAAAAATAGGCTATTCTTTTATTTGTTTATTTTTGAGAGAGAGACAGACATTGTGAGTGGGGAAGGGGCAGAGGAAGAAGGAGACACAGAATCTGAAGCAGGCTCCAGGCTCTAAACTGTCAGCACAGAGCCACACAAGGGGCTCGAACCCATGAACCATGAGTTCATGACCTGAGATGAAGTCAGATGCTTAACCGACTGGAGCTACACAGGAGCCCCAGAAAATGGGCTATTTTTGTAAACAACTGACATCTGGAGGTGCATTTCAATTTTTTGTCACTTTTAATTTTCTGTTAAGCAAAGGTAGTGGTGGGTTTTTAAATTTTTTTTGGTTTGGTTTTAGCTTAGGAATAAATGTATTGAGGGGATTGACATCTAATGAACAGACATTTTTTTCATTACTGACTGATTCTTCTAGAACTATTTTCTTTATTGTAGGCATGTTTCTACTTGAATTTTGTCATTTGAATATTCAAGTCGTAAGATAATTCTTTACACATACACTACACATACACTTTACACATACACTTTACACATACACAAACACTAGTTTTTCTTTAAAAACTGTAGTTATTGAGAAAGATGGCTATTTGACTTCTATTTTGGGCCCTTATAAAATAATGCTAATTGCTGCTTATTTTGGTTCCCGGAAAGGAGTAGGTTGGGTTTTTCTAAATTGATATGTGGTACTGGTACTGTTTCTCATCGTACTCAGTATAATAATGTAGTGTTAAATCTATTTTGTGGGCCATAATTGAGTTTTATTAGTTCTGAGAAAAAAATCAAAGGCTATTTTTAATTTTTCTCCGCGTTGAAATGTCATAGGTGGAACGAGAACTTTGTTCAGCCACAGCTGAATTTGAGGATTTCGTCTTACAATTTATGGACAGGTGAGTAATAGAGACCCGCTCTCTATTAGACATTGAAAGAAATGACTATCCTGTCCAAACAACTTCAGTCTCTCTGCATAACTACTGTCCTGGGACCGAGCTTCTGAAGTTATAAAAGGACAAGTGATATGTGAACCTGCACAAATTGCATAGCTGTCATTCGAATAGTCATGACAATGAAGGGTTATCTAATTATCATCAAAAATGTTAAACTAGTTTTTAGTTGCTAAAATTATCCTTTCTTTGGATTATTTAGATGTTTTGGACTTATAGAAAGTAGCACATTGGAGCAAACAAGAGAAGAGACAGAAACTGAGAAAATGACTCATTTGGAGAGTTTGGTCGAATTAGGTCTGTCTTCTACGTTTAGTACAATCCTCACACAATGTTCCAAAGAAATATTTATGGTAAGAGTCTCATTGCTGCAAAAAATTAAATCCCAATCTTGTTTTCTTTGTTGTTTTAAAAATTGAGCTTCAAGTTACTTTAAATATTATATCATGCCATTTATCCTTGGTTTCATACTAAAATTTGAAAAAGATGAACAGTTGATTCTCATTATATTTGCAAATTTCATATTTGCAAATTCATCTGCTTGCTAGAAAATTTGTTTGTAATCCCAAAATCTGTACTCACGGTGCTCTTGTGCAGATGTGTAAATTTGGCAAAAATTATGAGTTGCACGTTTTTACGGCTGAGGTTGAATAATGTAACACACTTTGCCTTCTTGTTTCAGCTGTAATACTGTAGCAAGCTTTGTGTCTATTTATTTATTTTAGAGTTTATTTATTTTTGAGAGAGATAGAATGTGAGCAAGGGAGGGGCAGAGAGGGAGAATCCCAAGCAGGCTCCACGTGGTCAGTGCACAGAGCCCAACGTAGGGCTCGAACTCAAAAACCATGAGATCATAACCTGAGCCAAAATCAAGAGTCGGGTGCTTAACCAGCTCAGCCACCCGGGCACCCTGGCAAGTTTTATGTCTATTTAGTGCCAGGTTTTCACATTTTGTGCTTTTTGTTGGGGATTTTGTGGTTTAAAATGGCCCCCAGGAGTAGTGTTGCAGCACTGTCTACTGTTCTGAGCGTAAGAGAGTTATGATGTGCCTCACAGAAAATAGCATGTTTTAGATGAGCTTTATTCAGGCATGGGTTACAGTGCCATTGGCTGACTTCACTGTCAGTGAATCAACAATATATATTAAATACACATAAAGCAAAATTATATATTTATCAGTTGATGAAAACCAGAGACTTGTTAGTACTTAATCCTGCATTTCCTCTAGGAACAGTGATTCAGTATTTGCTACATCAGTGCTCAAAACAACTTTATAGAATATATTAGATATAACAAGAATTGACTGCATTTTTTTAATCAATTAAATATTGTTTGGGAGGAAAGTTTTGGAAATTGTTTATGCCATCACATGATAGAAATTAAATCCCAAGTATAAAAATCTGGCAAACTGTAGGGGTGCCTGGTTGGCTCAGTTGGTTGAATGTCTGACTCGGTATCAGCTCTGGTCATGATCTCAGGGTTGAGAGCTACCAGTGCAGAGCCTGCTTGGGAGTCTCTCTTTCTGCCCTTCCCCCTGCTTGCACTCTTTCTCTCTCTCTCTGTGTCAAAATAAATGAATGAACTTAAAAAAAAAAAATCCCACAAACTATAATGAATGGGAGTTTGTGTGTCCTCCCAAGACATTCTGTAAACATTCACTTATTCAGTATTGGTTGACATGTTATGTATAGTGTGGTCTTTAAGACCAGACTTTACTTCCGTTCATGTTTCATCTCCCTTCATCTGAGATTATGACTGTTCAATGTATTTATCTTGGGTAAAAGCTAAACTGCTTTACAGATGCATGAACTATTTACTGAGATATGTTAGTATAGAAATTAAATTTTCTCATTTAACCAAAATCTTTTGAAAGGAGTTGTGGATTAACGATCCTGAAAATTGTAAATGTCAAGAGTCCATTCTTTCATTCAGCAGTTCTGTGATATGATTGTAAAATTGCTTTCTGTGATGTGATTGTAAAAAAGCAGGATTCAAAACCTGCTTCCAGGTCTTTTAGAGTAGAGATAAATATTTATAGTTTGTAGCATTGTCAGAATGACAAAGTCTAAATATTAAGTACTCCAAAAACTTCCCTTTGTTATGTTGGATTAGCCAGCAAGATAATTTGCATTTGCTTCCAACAGCTGTAGTTTTGTGTTTAATGTTTCTGTAGGAAATAAAATCTTGTGTCTGAAATGTTTTGTTCATGTTAGGGTTTTGTGCAAAGATTGTTCATAGATCTTGATGTTATATTGAATTATTTTTGTAATTCAGATGGTTAAATTTCCTATGTGGTTTTTTTTTATAGTCTGAATCTCATTTTTCTTTTATGGTTCATAAGATGTTTAGTTTTCTTAAAAATGCTCATAAGACATTTTCATTTCTTATATATCTTAATAGGTCGCCCTTCAGAAAGTTTTTAATTTTTCTATTTCACATATATTTGAAACAAGAGTAGCAGGCCGCATGGTGGCCGACATGTGCCGTGCTGCTGTAAAGGTGAGTTTGGTTTTTTTTGGATGAATTAATGCATCAGTAACCAGCAGGTTTATATGGTTACTTATTTTTAGACATGTTTGTTATAACTTAAAATATATCGTTCTTTCAGTAGCAGCTTACAACCCTTATTTGCCTCTGAAAATAGTGTTAGGGTATACTTTGTGAGTGTTGAATATTCGTGGCCTTCTAGAAAACTTACTTATACAAATTTGTTTTCAGTGCTGCCCAGAGGAGTCTTTGAAGTTATTTGTTCCTCACTGCTGCAGTGTTATAACTCAGCTTACAATGAGTAAGTCATAAGGTTACTATTCTGTATTTGCAATTTTAGGTGATTTTTTTTTGTTTGTTTGTTTGTTTCTAGAACTCTGTTGATGAAAACAGATTCTGTAAGCTAAGCAATAATTAAATTAAATCTTGTAGTTTGGGACAGGGATTACTCAAATTAAGGTATCATCCAGGTGACATCTTAGAAATTTTACTTTGTTAAATTAATATTTTCATATATACAAGAACCATTCAGAAGTTGCCATAAAAAAATATCAGTTATTTTGTGAGAACTGGAGGAGCAGGAGTCCTGACTGATGTGTTTATTTTCTTGCAAATTGAGTTTTTACCTTTTCTGGAGCAAGTTCAGCCACATGAGGAAGGAATGAAAAGTCTCTCAAAAAGAGAGTCTCCTCAGCTGTTAGAGACACTAAAGACAAATATTGAAATATGATGCATTTAAGTTGGATACATGGTTCTCTTTCCTTGATACTGTTTTGCTATTTTTAGACGATGATGTGTTAAATGAAGAAGAGCTAGATAAGGAGTTGCTGTGGAATCTTCAACTTTTGTCTGAGGTATTGTAAGTCTTTGGATTAAGGAAATAGTAGTATGTAAATGTTGGCTTGGTTTTAGAATTTCAATTTTTTTTAATTGACATAAAAATATGAAAAATCTTAAGTTTTAGAAATTTCTTGATATGGCTACAAAATCAGATAATGTCATTTTCTTGTTATCAAAAGAGTGATATTTGTTGATGACTTTCCACGTGCAGCACTCTGCTTTTTACTGATTAATTCTGATATTAGTAACTTTCGTTGAAAATTTTACCATTTTGGCAATTCTTTTTTTTTTTCTTCCCCCTGTCTACATTCTAAATTTGGCTCTCAGTGAGACTTCATTTTCCTTTATGGGTTAGTTCACTGGGTAGCGAACAGAGAACTACAATTAAGTTTTGTCTCTTTGAGGAGATAGACCTTTTTTTTCCTTATGAATTGTATCTACATTTAATTAACTTTCTAATTAGTTCTCATTAATGTATAAGGAAAACATATACATACATACATATATGTATATAAAACTAGTTTGCAGATTTCTTATTGTGTCTAATCAGTTATCAGTAGATTTTACATCTTTAAAAATTTTTTTTTAGTTAATATATGTATTATTTAATTTACATCCAAGTTAGTTAGCATATAGTGCAACAATGATTTCAGGAGTAGATTCTTTAATGCCCCTTACCCATTTAGCCCATCTCCCCGCCACAACCCCTTCAGTAACCCTCTGTTTGTTCTCTATATTTAAAAAAAATTTTTTTAAATGTTTATTTATATTTGAGAGAAAGAGAATCCGAAGCAGGCTCCGGCTCTTAGATCAGCACAGAGCCTGATGTGGGGCTTGAACTCACAAGCTGTGAGATCTTGACCTGAGCTGAAGTCGGACACCTAACCGATTGAGCCACCCAGGTGCCCTGTTCTCTATATTTAAGAGTCTCTTATGTTTTATCCCCCTCCCTGTTTTTATATTATTTTTGCTTCCCTTCCCTTATGTTCATCTGTTTAGTATCTTAAATTCCTCATATGAGTGAAGTCATATATTTGTCTTGATCTGACTAATTTCACTTAGCATAATACCCTCCAGCTCTATCCACGTAGTTGCAAATGGCAAGATCCCATTCTTTTTGATTGCCGAGTAATACTCGTGTGTGTGTGTGCGTGCGCACATCTTCTTTATCCATTCATCCATTGATGGACATTTGGGCTCTTTCCATCCTTTGGATATTGTCGACAGCGCTGCATTGGGGGGTATATGTTCCCCTTTGAAACAGCGCACCTGTATCCCATGGATAAATACAGTTGCAATTGCTGGGTCATAGGGTAGTTCTATTTTTAATTATTTGAGGAACCGAAGAAATAAACTGTTTGGGAAAGGATGGTACTATGGCACATGAGAGCCTGAATTCAGAGAATGTGTTTTGATCTTAAAAAAGCATTGTTAGCTGCTATTTTGATATTTGCATTTTGCTGGTCCCATATGATTTTCCCTTTTCCTATTTTTCTGATCTTTTTGTAAAGTAGCATACGTTAATGTTTAAAATAACATACATATATGTTTCCATAGGGGAATAATATAGGTGTTTTGCCAATTTTCACCCTTATGTGTTTTTCATGTAATAAACTTTACTTCTGGGGTGCCTGGGTGGCTTAGTCATTTGAGCTTCTGACTTCGGCTCAGGTCATGATCTCAGGGTCTGTGAGTTCGAGCCCCGCGTCGGGCTCTGTGCTGACAGCTCAGAGCCTAGAGCCTGCTTCAGATTCTGTGTCTCCCTCTCTCTCTGACCCTCCCGCACTCGTGCTCTGTCTTTCCCTGTCTCAAAAATAAATAAACTTTACTTCTCTAGACCAAAAAAAAAAAAAAAAAAAAGAATTGTTAGAATATACTTAAAATGACAGTCCTAAAATGAATTAAAGTCATTTGAAGAGACACTGTTACTATTTTAGGCTACTTTAGTAGCTAAACATTGTCCATTGCATTAATTATTGATTCTTAATCTTTTCACCAAAATGTCTTGAACTATTTTTTTCCTCTTTTAGATTACTCGAGTGGATGGGAAGAAATTGCTTCTTTATAGGGAGCAGCTTGTAAAGATTCTCCAAAGAACCCTGCACCTGACCTGTAAGCAGGGTTACACTCTGTCTTGTAACCTTCTACACCACCTTCTTCGCTCTACGACACTCATCTACCCTACAGAGTACTGCAGTGTGCCAGGTGGCTTCGACAAGCCTCCTTCTGAATACTTTCCTATAAAGGCAGGTGTTGTCAGTAATCAAGATTTCAAGTACATATTGGGCTATTTTTCTAAGGATTCAAAGTGTGGGAGTTTTTCTTGTGTATAAAGGTATCACTTCTTTAAAGTAGATTATTAAGTTTATTATTGGAATTTTTAAACTTGGAAAGTGCAACATAGCCCTGGAACGGCCTAGTTTTCTTCTTTTTTGTTTGTATATGAAGTGAGTTGGTATGCTATTTGTAACCTCTATATTCCATATAATTTTATTGAGGAACTCAGTAGACTCACAGAAAATCACTATTGCTCTTAGAGTTGAGTGGCTCTTCAGGGAGACCTTCTGGAGTGATAATGAAGGGGGGTAAGATGTTTTCATGCCCTTTTTTGTGCATTTTTTGCTACCTTAGGTTTGGATTACTTCCACATTTTCTGGAAGACCTTTTATGTTACATATGTATGTTCTTTTTTCAACTTCTCAACTTGCTGAACAAATGCTATTTTTTTCTAGGACTGGGGTAAACCAGGGGACTTGTGGAATCTGGGGATCCAGTGGCATGTTCCTTCTTCAGAGGAAGTGGCTTTTGCATTCTATCTGTTGGACTCTTTTCTTCAGCCTGAGCTCATCAAACTCCAGCACTGTGGTGATGGCAAACTTGAAATGTCTAGGTTAGTTTTCTTTCATAACCAGGAACTGTTACATAGTTGCAGATTAAAATCTTTGTGCTTTTCCTTTCTCTGTAGCGTACCCAAATGATTTATTTTCAGTGTGTGTTTATATCTGCCATAAATGCAATTAGAGAACTATTTAATATAGGGCAGTATAACAAATTCCTTCATGATTTTTAAGCCTTTTAAATAGAAAAACTTGGTTTTTTTTTTTCTAGTTTGCTTTTTGTGACTTCTACTTAGCAGTTTAGCTTGAGCATTTTTTGGGAAGTGTATGGAAATGCCTATTTTTCTAGATTCAGATTAGATGTTTTTTTAGTTTTTTTTCTGTAATTCATATTATTGACATTAACATTACTTAGTGAAATATCTGAGACGTTTTTCTTTTCCAAGAGGCTTTAACAAGGAACAATTATTTAAGATCATTAGACTTTTATAGTTTAAATCTTTGAAAGTTCCTAAAATAATATTAAGAAAGTTACTATGTGTCAAATACCAGGAAATTTTAATAAGCAAATCCAGTAGGAATGGAGAAGGAAAGAAGTACAGTTGATGACTGAACTGCTTTTTGGAGTAAATGTTTAGTCCATTTTTGAAAGATGAACTATGTTGGGAGATCTTCTGTAACACTGTTTTTTCCCCTTTTTGTTAGTGGTAGTGATCTTTGGGTGAATAGGTGATTGCATTCAGAATTGATTCACAAAGGGTAATCACTTGTTGTTACTTGTGATTATTTAGAGCTTGTTTAATTATAAGCAGGTCTGTATTACCAGTAAATACTTATTTCATTACCTTGTATTATTAAGTGGGCCTTAAGACATTTTTTCACCTTAATATTGTATATCCCCACTTAAGGTTCTTGTACTCCACCCTAGACTCTAGAAGGCCTCTTGTTAGAAGGGGGTTTGGAGTCTTCTAAAATATGAGATACCTTTTGTCTTTTCCAGAGATGATATTCTACAGAGTCTGACTATAGTGCACAACTGTTTAATTGGGTCAGGAAACCTCCTACCTCCACTGAAAGGAGAGCCAGTTACTAACTTGTAAGTAAAAATAACCACTTTACATATTTTGCTGTTTTGCCATTTGGCATGATTTTAAGTCTTAGTCAAATAACGAGTCACTGGTTTTGTTATTGGTGTTGTTTCTGTATCACTTGAACCGTTTTGTCATTGTTAGGCCAAAAATACCTGAGGCAGAATTTAGGTCTATAAACTTTAAGGCTTTATTCAGTTTTTCATGTGATACCAGTGTAGGATAATTTTCATTGTTAATCGGTTTAAAAATATTGATACTAAGTTCATCCTGTAGTTTCTGAGTTAAGATAAATACTCTTTAAAAAAAAATTCCTTTTTTTGGTCAGCAATCACTGTTCATTAAGGATTTTACTGGAAAAATCTGCGTGTTTTTACATAAAAATTTGTTGAGTGTTATTTTGAGCTTTTAAATTCTAAGTTGCTTTTCTGATTTTAAGTGCTTTTCAGACTATAACTATTATGAATGAATGTCTTTATTTAATCCATTGTTAGTGCAACCATTTAAGTTGAAAAAATTGAGTTTAAATGAAATCAGCAATATCTAACTCTAGCTCAGTTATTAAGTAGATAGATGCTAGTTTCAGATCTAGTTTCATTATACTGCCTTAGATCATTTTCTCTCAACATCAACATCTCCTTGCTGAGCAAGTTCATGAAAATCACATAAAAACAAGTAAGTAACCCCTGCCCCTCAAAAAACACAAAGGGAGGAATTTGTTGATTTGCAACAAAATTCTTAAACACTTCAAGGAGTGGTTTTAAAACATGGCTTGCTTGTGTTTCACATATTTTGTATAATCATTGCTTGGAGTCCTGCTTTCTCATGATTCCCATTTAATTTCCTTTAAAAACTGTTCCTAGGCATTGAACTTTAGATTGCTAATTAGATTTAAGAGGGAAGAAGTAGGGTCATCTCAGGTAAGGAAATGTGTTTTGAGTTTGTCTAGGAATTTGCTGAGTTCTTCTAAAGCACTTTTGGTTTTCATCAGTATTATAGTTTGATCTAAGGGCAGTTTTACCAAAATTCATTTTTGTTAAGAGAGATTGATTTTAAACAGTATTTAAAAATGAGAGACCTATGGAAATGGTTTTGATTTTCCTGATGATCTTAGCAGTATGTAATATAGTAAGAATTTAACTCTTATGGCATGCTAAAAACCTACTTCATATATAACAGATTTATTACATCAGTAAATTGAGTTCTTCTATAACATGTTAACATTGAGAAATATGATAGTTTAATCCAATAATTTATCTAAGAGCAAAAGCATGTATCTTCTGTATATATGATTAGCAGATTTTTAGTATTGAGTTATCCTGAGGATGCACTGCTGAAGGGTCCAGTCAAGAGACTGACAGGTTTCTGTGCAGTTCATATCAGTATGCACATGTGCCATGTGCACTGTGATAGGGAATCGGAGGAAGGTCTTTATCCTTTGAACTAAGTGCACATCAGGACAGAAGTTCCATATTTTGGTTATGATAAAACCAATTAGGTTTGTATATAATGAAATGCATTTTCAATAAAGAGAAGAATACCATGTTGTTAACATTTTATGAATGCCATGGAATAGAAATAAGTAGACTGTTTGCCTATATTATTAGACATGATAAGCCTTAAAATGGATCTTGAGCATCTTTATAGGTTTTTCCCAGAAAAATTGAGAAGGAAAGATAACTAAACTGGAAAGTTTTGTGTTTCAGAATTTTCACTTTCAGAGTGAAATTTTAATACCCTAAAAGATAATGAAGTAATAAAAAATTTATATTTAGTATAAATATGAAATGCTTTCTGGTATATTTAATAATACTTAATAATGAAATAAAATACAGAACGAAACTTAATTTGTTTTAATCATTGAGTGATATACATTTTTAGGGCCCTTTATATATATATGTAATAGTTACATACATGTAGGCAGGAATAATGATTATACAAAGTAGAATCAAAGATTAATGAGCAGCCCTTGGCCTTTGAATTGCCAGAAGAGGGGGTTTATAAAGTCTTACAAAGGCTTTTAAATAATTCTTAACAGAATCCTTCCCTTTAAAACTAATTTCTATCTGGTGTCTCCTTCATCTGAAATTTTAATTTATTTTGACAGCATAGGACTTTTTACATTTATTTTCTTTAACATTTCAACTTTTTTTGCACATAGCAAATTAGTTGTCACTGAAGTATCATAAAGTTAGCTTTATAAATTTTAAAAACTCTTATTCTAATATAGGTAATTGTTAAGATTTCTTAAATGTAAATTGATTTGAAAAAACTAATCAGGGTGCCTGGCTAGCTCAGTCAGAGGAACATGCTGACTCTTGATCTCAGGGTCATAAGTGTGAGCCCCATGTTGGGTGTAGAAATTACTTAAATAAATAAAACTTAAAAAAAAAAAGAAAAAGAAAAAACTAGTCAAATAACTTCAGTTGATGATGCCATTGTTTTGTGATAATAAACCACACTGCCTAGTGTGAAGGAAGAATATCTCTAGCATAATTCTTGGAGATTATAGCAGCAAGTCTCTATAAGAAACAGAGTCAAATATACCAGGTAGGGGAGAAAAGGAAAGGTATAATTGTGATGAATTAGTTAGATGCCTAAGATGCCTGAGGAAATCACTCTTGTTAATAACAAACACTTTGGCTGTGGTATTGTGGGACATGGTGTATTTTCTGAAATACCAGACCAGTTTTTGGAAACACCTACCAACCCAATTCTTCCTTTAAAATTAATCTTATATTTTTCTTATATAAAACTCAGTTAGGTAAAACGGTCCGGCTACTTAATTTATCAGATCTTTCATTATTAAATTAGTTTTGCACGTGGACTAGTAGTATTTGTCTTCTAGAAAATTGCAATAATGAGAAACTGGGAACTTGGTTCAGTTCTGAGTTTTCCTGATCTTAGTTCCTGATAGAATATATGGCATAGTCTTAGAATCCCATTGTTCAGGTAAATGGCTGCTAGATGTGAAAACCAGTTTTCTGTGCATTGTATTAGAGACTGACAAAACATAAAATCTTAGGTGACTTGATTGTCCTAGGTATAAAGTAAATGATATACCTAATGGTATCTTCATCGTACTTTTTGGCCTTTGGCAGTGTAGGGTTACTAAATATCTTGTATTTATTATAAATTTTACTGTTTCAAAGGATGGGTAAAAGGTCCCTTGAGAGTAATGAAGGGTAAATTTCTTTAGAGCAATTTGAATTTGGGGCAGTTTTGTCAGGTACCAAGGTTGCTGAATTAATCTTCAAATGGAACCTCTCTATTCTGCTGTTGGAACCTTTAGTTAATGACTTAATAGAAATATGTGTGGTATAGTTTATACTTCTAGTTCTACCTTTATAGATGTGGAAGTTGGATTATATCTTTGCAGGGTCACACAGGAATGTTGGACACTTGCCTTTAATCCTCAAATCGTCATTAATTTCTCCTTTTGCAGTCCACTCTTTATAATCTTTTAGGTCTAACCAGCTATCACAGGATGCAAAAACTAACATCTATAAAAACAGGGTTACTCAAGGTAGAGGAGTCACCATTTTTCATCTGAGATATTTCTTCTTTACTTTGTGCCCCCTTTCCTCTGATAGATCTGTTAAGTCATTCTTAGTTAAACCATTCTTAGGATCTCAGCTTTTACTAACTTCTCAGTCAAAGAAAACTTCATATTTAAGTTGAGACCATTTCATTAATATGTGAAAGGATGTGTTGTTCTGCGATGAGGGGCAGGGCTAGCTAACCTCTCTTGGCACCTCCAGGAAACTACCCAGCTCTGCTGGGGGAGCTGCACACAGGAAAGGAAACAGTTACTACTCCACGGTGAGTAACCCTGTTTTCTCCTTATTTCACCTTCTGACTGTTTTCATTGATTTTTAAAAGCTTGTGTGTCAGACGTGGAAATAGCTCTTTTGCTCAGAGTTAATTTTAAACCTAGCAACCTTTAATTCCCATGGTAGAGTAAGAGCCAGCTTTTCATTTGTGTTCATAGCTATTACTGATGCCTAGGACTGAAATGGACAACAGAACACAGAAATGGGCCAATGTTTCTTGTGAAACACTTATAACCTTGAAAGGGAAAAAAAAAAATCTTTGTGTATTAGTGGCTTGGTTTTTATACTTTTTATGTTTGCTTTCATGATGGGGGGGGGATTGTTGGGAAGAGTAGGCTGTTCTTTCACCTACAGAAAAAAATTATTGTTTGTACTTGTTTCATGACAGTTCACCTAGCCTTCGTTTGCATATCTGATAAGCATTGTGTATTTTGTTTTTCTTTTATTAGTCATTTCTTCCTTTTTCACCACCCTCTCTCCCACCAGTGATTGTTTTCATAGTTCTACTCTAATCCGATCTGGAGAAGATTGCCATCTAGTGGTACAAATAACATGGCTGTTGAAAATTTCTAGGTTTTTTTTTTTTTTCTTTTTTAGTGGCACAAATGTTGAACGCATTTTCTTACAAATGAGGTGGTGACCTTGTGCTGTCTAGTGCTTTGAAGCTGATTTAACTTTATTATTGTTGTGTAAATGGTATTATTTATAATATGTTGTGTTGGAATTTTTGTCAGACTTTTATTTGGTTCTTGAGGTCAAATTATGGTTTGTAAAATGCACCAAGAAGAAAAGAGTGAATTTCATGTGGGTTGGGGTAGTGATGGTATTTGATTTAAATTATACATATTGCTACTATAGCTTTAAATCAGAACGCACATCTGTAAGTGCTATTGTCACTTTAAATATGCTCCTCCTCTAAGATTGTGTAAGTAACTAAAAATGGCAAGGGCAGTTTACAGTGTCAAAGTACAGGGCAGTACATATATACTTAGTGTGGCCACAAAAAGATACAATCGCAGTATTACTTGGGTAGTGGATAGAGATTTCTTTTAGGTAATTATTCTTCTAAAGACCAGAGGAAATATTTTGTATAAATATGTATTTACACTTCTGAGAAACATTTAGTATAAAACCTGTCAATCCAATCAGAGTTTAATTTGTTAGAGAAGAAGAGATCTATTAAAACAGAATCTTAGGTAAAGAAAGGTAAAAGGAATTTGTGATGGATCAGAACAAATAAAGCTGAAATACATGTCTGACCAGATGCTTTTTGTACACTTAAGATAGGAAAGATGTGTTTTAATTCAGGTTTCAAAAGTAAAAGCCTAAGCTGATTTTATTTAAATGTACTTCTTAATATTTCAAAATTCCATACAGGTTGAGATATTTTAAAACACTTGTAATCAGTGATAATATTTCTTCAGATTTTCTAGTAGGGTAACAGTTCAGAATGACACAGGAATTTTAAAGGTTAGCATCAGGGCTCTTACATGAGACTTGTTTTTGAATGTGATTATACTGCTGTTACTAGAGTCAGAAATGGCATACAAGCAAAACATTGCAAATTCCCAACTGATAGTCTTTTTTTGTTTGTTTGTTAGTTTGTTTGATAGTTAGGGTTATTGCTTTTTTATGTTATTTGTAAGAAGAATTTTATGACTAGTTAAAATGCATGCTTGGTTCAATATTATTTGGTATTAGGTACAGACAGGTAAAGTACAAAAGCATTCTTACTTTACAAAGCTACTGATGTTTATATAGCAGCAGTGAGGAAACATCAGCTCTCATGTGATTGCCTATGGCAAACATTTCCTGTGCTGTAACAGGAAAGGAAGGATGGGGGGTGGGGGATGGTCTTATGTTTTATGCTTGTTGCCTGAGCACAGTCTTTTTCTCTTTGGTGGTGAAATCTAACTTCAGTAGAGATGTTGGACTCCTTCATTGTAAAGGAATCTGTTTTTAGTTTTAACTGACTGGATTTTGGATACATACATATTATTTAATCATACACAATTTTACAGAATGTTCCAGTTTGCAAGATGTTGCCAAAGGTTGAAGCTTTATAGGATGAAAACACAAATTTTATGAATCTGAATTTGAACTTGAGTCTCTGAAAAGCAAATTCGTATTTTATGTTATAAGATATAACCATTCTGGGGTGCCTGGGTGGCTCACTCAGTTGAGCGTCTGACTCCTGATACTGGTTCAGGTCACGATCTCATGGTTCGTGAGTACAAGCCCCACACTGCGCTCTGCGCTGACATTGTGGAGCCTGCTGAAAATTCTCTCCCTCTTCTTCCCCACTTGCGCTAGTGCGCACTCTCTCCCCCTCTCTCAAAAATAAACGTTAAAAAAATAAAAGACAAATTTAAAAAGTATATAATCGTGATTTATTAGGCTTGGTTTGAAACACAAACAGTATTGCTAGTGAGGAACGTAGTAAAATAATTGGCAGTTTATTAATCTTAATATTATTGCCCACTTAAACAAATCCCAGAATTCATAATTACCAAATATTAAGATAGAGATAACTTGCTTAATTCAAGTTTAAAAAAATACAATACAGACAGGGGTGTGTTGATTTAAGATTAGTTTTTTCTTCATGACAAGTGAGGTGTAGTTCATGAATGAGGAGTAATCACTATAAGATTTCTGTTTATTACTAATTAGCTTTGTGTTGGATATGCTTACCCCATGTTCCCTTGGCATTTGTGCCTATGCTCTTCCTCTTAGAAAGTACTATCTTGGGGCGCCTGGGTGGTGCAGTCGGTTAAGCGTCCGACTTCAGCCAGGTCACGATCTCGCGGTCCGTGAGTTCGAGCTCCGCATCAGGCTCTGGGCTGATGGCTCGGAGCCTGGAGCCTGTTTCCGATTCTGTGTCTCCCTCTCTCTCTGCCCCTCCCCCATTCATGCTCTCTCTCTGTCCCAAAAATAAATAAAAAACGTTGAAAAAAAAAAAAAGTACTATCTTTTTGTGTATAAAAAGTCATTGAATTGATACGTATTTTGTAATAAAATGTTGAAAATAATTTTCATTGAAGAAAATTTAGATTTCAGATATAAAGATTATATTCCCTAGTAAAATCTGTTCTTACATACCTTAACAGTGGCTTTTAATTGTTTGATGAGTTTAAGTAGCTAGGTCTGGTTCTGGTAACATAATTCTTTGTGGCAGGTCTTTATTTAGGAAACGCAGTGTTTTTCTATCTGATCGTTTTTCAAAAGAAGTAGTGGCATTTTACTGCAGGTGTTAGGAGAGATCAGTGTGGGTGGTTTTAAGGGGAAGGGTAATGATTATTTAAAGAAGCTTGTCAGCTGTATATTCTTTAGTAAAACTTGAGTTTTTGGTGTCTAGTTTTAACCTTTATTATACCATTATAAAGCCTACTTTTCTTTGGATAAATGTATAAATGTTTATCATCAGATTTAAGCTTTTACACTTGAATATTAAATATTGTTATGTTTATTTGGGTGGTGAATTTTCCCCCATAAAGTCATTAATTTAATTAACATTTTCTTTAAGATGAATTAATATTGTCCTTACTGAAACAGATAGCATTAATCTTCAGAAGGATAGAGTAAAGAGTTGAAGTGTTGAAGATGAGAAATGTGTTTATTAAAAAAGCATCATCTTTGTTTTGATTTAAACATTCTAGCAATGACACTTTTCCCTTTCATCCTTCTTATTAGTATTATTAATAAATGTAAGCACTCTTGTTTTTATACAGGGTACCAAGTATGGTGTCCTTGGAAGAGACAAAGTTGTATACTGGACTTGAATACGGTATGTAAATTCTGATCTGAATAAATTTTATGGGGAGAATTTTGGTCAGTTACTCTGTAATAATTAACATGGAATAATTTGTCGTTAGAATTTTCCTAGTCTCTTTTCCATATAAAATGAATATTAGTTAACTATAATAGCTGTCTTTGCTTTTCCTAGAGAAACTGGAAATTTATTTATACAAGAAAAGTCAATAAAAGATAAACGTTTGGATGCTTTCTTATTTATTTGTGAGAGGGAGTGGGGAAGGGCCAGAGAGAGAGGGAGAAAGAATCCCAACGAGGTTCCGTGCTGTCAGGACAGAGCCCAACACAGGGCTCAATCCTGTGAACCATGAGATCATGACCTGACCCAAAGTCAAGAGTTGAATGCTTAACTGACTGAGCCACCCAGGCTCCCCAATATTTGGATGCTTTCTGTGTGCAAAGGCAGTTTTTCATATCTAGTCATGTGCATTTATGTTGAGAATTGATTTAGAACTGATACTTTATATTTGATGTGAATGTAGGAATAGTACAACCTTTATTCTAATGATCTTTGTGTCTTCCTGTCATAGTGAATTAAATTTCATATAAGTATGTAAAACATGTTAATGTTCTGAATCTAACATTAATAGAAATTTAGCACATTTCCTTATTGCTGGATTAACAGTGGAATTAATTGCTAAGGTGTAATTTTTGTTTGCTTGATTTGGGTTACCCCTAACCAATTAGAGAATCCTGCGCATTTATGATCACTACTTAGTGGCTAGAGCCTTTGAAATATTGGCAAAGTGGTTTTTTTCTCCCTCCTCCTTTACTGCCCAATAAAGTTTTATAAGCAGGTCTTTGTAAATATGAAGGTTTTAAAAGTTACTCTGGATCATGCCTAGACACTAATCCAACTGTGATAAAAGGCAGACCCATTTGGTTTTTTTCCTTGATACATTATTTATTCTTGACATAAACTTGATAGAAGCTTCAACATTCTGGGGAGTATTCGGTGTGTCTAAAATGCCTTGTCTCATTTTCTAAAAAATAGATCTATCCAGAGAGAACCACCGAGAAGCAATTGCTAGGGTCATAAGGAAACTTCTCAGTAAGTACATGTATGCTTTTAACTTATTTTTACTAATAAATATTTAGGCATTTTGTAGCATATGTGCTTTTACTTTATTTAAATTCTAAAGAGAATATAAGGTAGTATTTTTTTTAACTAATAGATTCCTGATATATCAATATTCTTGTAGTAATTCCACATATTTTAAACAAAATCCTTCTTCTTTTATTATAGACCACATACTTAACAATTCAGAGGATGATACCAAGTCTTTGTTTCTTATCATAAAGGTACAGTTATCTTTAGTAGGTGCATGATTATTAATGTGACTAGGTTTGACATGATCACTTGTAAATGTAAAATCTAAAATTCTTTGACACAGGTTATTGGAGACCTTTTGCAGTTCCAAGGATCTCACAAGCATGAATTTGACTCTCGTTGGAAAAGCTTTAACCTAGTAAAGAAATCAATGGAAAATCGGGTCAGTATTTTCACCTACAAACTCTGAATTAATTTTTTAAAATGTGTATGATATTGATGTAGCCACTTGATCTAGCGATTGCTCAACATATGGATGAAGTTTCCCTATGCGTAAAAATAGTAGATTTTCAAATATTGTATCGTTGTATAATCGGAAGGATTGTAGAAAAATGTTTTCCTGATATAAACTCTTCTGTGAATTTCCATGAGTCTCTGAACTCTTATTGGGTATTTGGAGTGTGATAACTTGGCAGGCTGCTGTGTAACAACTTGAGGGAATAAAAGATAGGAGGAATTGTCCACAGGCATGAATTTAAAGCATCTCACTTTATGGAGATCTCAGAAAAATATGTCTTATGTTATTTTTGCACTCCAGACCTCAGTACAAGCTTTTCGAGAATTTGGAAGAAAGAATACTTAAGCCAGCCCTTTGACGTTGACAGCAGTGTTCTTCTGTGGGAGACTTTTATTGAATTTGAGTCTAAAAAGGTTGTAGGAGTGTGCTACTTAGGCAAAGGTCGCTACGTACATTATTAGAAGGAATGGCATGTAAAATAGGGCAGGGAGGGGCTCCTGGGTGGCTCAGTCGGTTGAGCGTCCGACTTCAGCTCAGGTCATGATCTCACGGTCCCGTCCGTGAGTTCAAGCCCCGCGTCAGGCTCTGTGCTGACCGCTCAGAGCCTGGAGCCTGTTTCGGATTCTGTGTCTCCCTCTCTCTCTGACCTTCCCCCGTTCATGCTCTGTCTCTCTCTGTCTCAAAAATAAATAAATGTTAAAAAAAATTAAAAAATTGAAAAAAATAAAAATAAAAAAAAATAGGGCAGGGAGACAAACAAACATGGCATGCTTTGGAGAATAGTGACTAGTGAACAGAATGGCATGAGGTAACAAGGTCATTTATAGTTTCATCCCAAGAAAGTGCTTCAGTTTTATATTCAGCATTGGGGGAGTCATTAAAATTTCTCAGGTAGATCTGATTTGAATATTGGAAAGACCAGTCTTTGATCAAAATTAAAATGAATTCAATGAACTTTGAAGAGTCTGTCATCACTGTGAAAAATAAGCAATAGGAAATTGAGACTGTAAACAGGGAGGGCAGTTAAAATATTATAAACAGTCCAGATGGAAGAACACAACCTGAATCAAGTCAGTGGCATTGGGATGCAAATAAGGTGTTTTGAAAAAGAAGAAATTGTGTGGACTTAATGACTAGTGAGAAGAAGGTATGAAAGAGGAGCAATCTTTGAGTTCCAGCCATTTGCCATTGGTGAGCAGGTGGAAGGTAGGGTGGTAGGGGAGAACATAAAAGATAATTCTTAGAAAAATAACAGATACTAATTTCTGTAGTAAACATACACAGTTAACCTGGAAAGGCTATGTATAAATGTAACAGGGTCAAGCAATTTTCTTAGTAGTCTGATTTTATACTTTTCAGTATTTGACTGAATAAGGACCAGCTTAGTTCTTTCCCACGCATGGATCCGTTAATAAACTACCAGAGAAAAACACAGTGTTGGATGACCCATTTAAAGGGGATATTTCTTCAAAAGGGGCGGGGGGCGGGGTAATATTTCTCCTATTAGCCATAAAATTAACTGAAATAGTATCTTTGAATATAAGCCTGATCACTTAGAATAAATGAAATTCCTCTATTACCCACCAGCCCACCATGGACCTTTACTGCACTAATTTTTCTATAAAGGATTCAGGGGAAGCCACTGGTGTGGAACTTCCAGACAATGTTGAAGTGTCTTCTACTTTGTTTTTTAGCTCCATGGGAAAAAACAACATATCAGAGCACTGTTGATTGACAGAGTAATGTTGCAGCATGAGGTAAATCTCTTTAAAATCATGACGACTTTTTTAAATGACAGTTTTCCAGATGAATGTCATTATTTGTGTTACTTCATAGTTAAATGAACTTTTTACCTTTTAGTAAAAAACTTTGGGGTTTGATTTTACACTGTTTAATTTTCATAGCTACGAACACTGACTGTTGAGGGTTGTGAATATAAAAGGATACATCAAGATATGATCAGAGATCTACTTCGTTTATCTACAAGTTCATACAGTCAGGTAAAGCCAGTCAACTCGACCTCCCCCCTCCCATTTTATTACAGGGCAATCTGAATATCCCCGTTTCAAATCCAAGGAGGTTTAAGTAATTTATTGGCATAGAAAACACCTTTCAAATTGCAAATATTCTCAAGCTAATTTTAGTAGTCTTTTTAAAATAATGTTGATTTTTATGGTTCGTTATTGCTTCTCAAATTTCTTTAAAAATGTAAAGTTAGTAGATTGTGTAATGTTGCTCCCACTTAATCAGATCACATGATGAAGGCCAGTCTGGGAAGGTGGTATAATTCCTCCTAGGTGTTATGCTTGGGTTTCAGCAACCTGCTGCCATCTGAATTATGGGGTCCATCCTTTCAGGTAGCATAGGACCAAGAGATTATCTCTAAGCAGAGACAACTGGAAAAACCAAAATTCATGAACAGCTAATTACTCTGTCTTTATAAAATAATGT
The DNA here is from genome assembly GCF_028018385.1 of Neofelis nebulosa. Lineage (NCBI taxonomy): Eukaryota > Metazoa > Chordata > Mammalia > Carnivora > Felidae > Neofelis > Neofelis nebulosa. The sequence goes on from NC_080790.1 coordinate 68,161,414, forward strand.
AAATTAGGAACCTAGTCTCTAACTCAAAGATTGCACCTCAAGTAATGTTTAAAAGAGTTTGAAATATGTACATTGTGTCACTTTTACTATAGTTGGTTATTATTTGTTACTATTTGGTTTGTGGGTTATAAACTTATACTGAATCTTCTGTTTGGGTTCAAGAAAGTCTTTATGTTTCTCTGTGTAGACAGGAGAGAAAATCTTAACTCTTCTCATCAAAAGTAAGTCAGAAGAGAAAGTTGACTAGTCTGCTGATTATGTTAAGGAATAAGCACATATCAGCTCTATTCAGTCTCTCCTTTATCAAAAATATCTGAACCTGTGTAACCTAACCCATGGATGTGGTTGGTGGTAATATGCATGCCTTTTAGTAAAAAGATAGTCTTTTACTTGTTTTTGCTAAGGTATGTGCTTGGATGTATTTTTCTGTTACTACACCAATATTTAAGTTATTTTTGATGATTCATTTAGAAACATTTTGTAGTTTGTCTACAATTTAATAAACATCCTCTGTACTTTCTTCAGGTCAGAAATAAGGCTCAGCAAACGTTTTTTGCTGCCTTGGGTGCATATAACTTCTGTTGCAGAGATATCATTCCCTTGGTTTTGGAGTTCTTACGGCCCGATAGACAAGATGTCACACAACAGCAATTCAAGGTATAAGGTTTTCTGTTTTACTTTATCCTGAAAATTTTCAGATATACAGAAAGTTGAAAGAATTATACAGTAAACATCCATATGTCCACCACTCAGATTCTGTATTTAACATTTTGCTGTGTTTGCCTTATCACATATCTGTCTCTATATCCATCCTTTTTTTTTTATGTCAAAGTAAATTGAAGACATCCATACCCTTCACCTTTAAACATACAGTTGTTTTTTCTCCCTAATAGTTGACTTACCTATGTTTATGATTGTTGTTACGGTGGAGAAAATGCAGGCTGCTATTTGAGTTGAGCACCAGTGGTAAATAGCCTGGCTGGCCTGTAGGAGAGGCAGGTGAAAGACCAAAAGGTGTAGGGTAATGAGACCAGTGTGTTGGAAGGCCTGAGACCGGAAGAAACCTAGTGAGTTTGAGTAACTGAGTCAAAGCTCATATGATTGGAGCAGAGGGGGAAGGGAACGACATAAGATAAGGAAAATAGTATATCCCACAGGAGAACAATAGAGTATAGATAAAATATAATGATTGCTTATACTGTAAGGAGTAGGTTGATTGAACATGATTTAGGAGAGAGAATTGATAAGACTTGGTGGTTGAATATGAAGGTAGTGAACTGAAAGGAGGTATCATAATTATACAGGTTCTAGATTGTACAGCTGGTTATTGGGTCATCAGAGAGAGAACAGGAAGACTAGATGATGAATTTGTTTGAACAAATTATATTTGAAGTGTTTCCTGTAAACTAAGAGTCATTATCAAATAGGCAGGCAGACCTCATTTCTCCACAACACACCATTTCAGCATGTGTTGATGACAGTGAAACCTTTGGGCATGGGTAAGAGAGCCAAGGAGGAGAGTGAGAAGAGAAGAGGACCAGGGTAACAAGTATTGAGAAAACTCCATTAGAACCCCAAGAAGAAGAGGTAACCAAGGAGGGAAAGATCCGAAAGATACTAAGAAGCGAGAGGTTGCAGAAGCCACGGGGAGATCTTTCCCTGAGAGAAGAGAGACTCAGCAGATCATTTGCTTTCCAGAGGGAGTTAAGATTACAACTTTACATGTTCCTTGATGTTGGCTTATAATACCAGTCAACAAACCATAGCTTGGGCTCAGTTGGTTGCTTTGATAAGTAAAGTTGCATTGGAACACAGTCATGTCATGTCTGTGGCTGCTTTCACACTACAATGGCATAGTTGTGACAGAGACCATATGGCCAACTATTTACTGTTAACCCCTTAGAGAAAAAGTTTGCTGACCTCTGATGTAGATGTAGCATTCAGGAGTACTGTGGAATGTCTAACTCGTAGAGTGGTACATTGTCCACCATGTTGGGAGCAGCTTAAAGGGACAAAATCAGGTGGATCAAGTAAGACCAAGAGTGAAAAATGTCTATTAGGTCAGTAAAACCAAATTACCAGTGACCTATGAGAACCTGTAAAGAGGAGTAGAGCACATGGTGGGTAATAAGCCAGATCAGAATGGAGTTAGGATGAATGTTCAGAAAATAACATAATAGCTCTTCTCATGAAAATGGGGTATCTTTGAAAAGGGTACCTCGTGTCATCAGAATCATTCTGATTAATTCAGCGTCTGTGAGTAAAAAGTACACAGTATAATTAAGTAACCTAGTTTTTATATACTTAAAATACATCACAACCAGATTTTAGAAATTATTCCAGACATGCCCTAAAGTGCTAAGAGTGGCATATTTTATGGTCTCCGTGATATAATTGTAGTAGAAGAGAATTGGAACAGAAGCTCTATCTTTAAAAACAACAGCTTTACATTTCTGTGTTATCTTACTAATAGCTATTCTTTGAGCTAATCCTCTACTACATGATTTAGGGAAAATATTACTGAATGCGAATTACAGGTCAAGTTCAAGTTTCTAAAAGTAACATGTTAAGTGTGTGAACCTATTTTACCAACCAGTATCAGACACTTAAATAGTAGTAAATTTAAAAACAACTCATAGGTGAATTGGCTACAGCTAAACGGTGCTCTTACTTCCCATATTATTTTTTCCTGCAGGGTGCCTTGTATTGTCTCCTTGGAAATCACAGTGGTGTATGTTTGGCAAACCTTCATGATTGGGACTGTATTGTACAGACGTGGCCAGCAATTGTTTCTTCTGGGCTTAGCAAAGCGATGTCCCTGGAAAAACCATCAATAGTGAGACTATTTGATGATCTTGCAGAAAAGATACATCGGCAATATGAAACAATTGGCTTGGACTTCTCAGTAAGCAAAAACCATTTTTTTAATTCAGATTTTAGTGGAAATTAACATTTGCTTTCTGTTTCCTTTTTGTACTCAGTAATCATTATGGTAGGTAGCAGGGTGGAGTGTGAATTTGGAGCATGGCCAGGAGACAGGTAGGAGGTTTTTCTTCCAAGAGGCAACAAAAGGTTATTACACTGTTGAATTTACCATTATTCTTTGTATATGCATGGGCTCGTTTTTTCAGAGTTGATTATATTTTAGAAGGTCACTCTTAATAGTCAAAGTCACATAAGTTTGATCAGAGGGTTCATCATTTATAGTGATGAAAATTAAAATTGGATGATTTGACACCTGAGGAAGGCTATCAATTTCAGTGGTGCTCATATGGAGAGATATAGCAGGTGCATATGTATACACCCATCATAACTGAGGATGGATAAAAGTGGTGTGAGTGCAGATGAATTGCCTTCTTCTCTAAAGTAATTGTGTTTGACATCCATCCTTTGGTTTGAAAACCACTGCTCTAGGGGCGCCTGGGTGGCTCAGTAGGTTGAGAGACTGACTTCGACTCAGGTCATGATCTCATGGTTTGTGAGTTCGAGCCCCGTGTCAGGCTCTGTGCTGGCAGCTCAGAGCCTGGAGCCTGCTTCTGATTCTGTGTCTCCCTCTCTCTCTGCCCCTCCCTCACTCAGGCTGTGTCTCTGTCTGTCTCAGAAATAAACATTAAAAAAAATTAAAAGAAAAGAAAAGAAAACCACTGCTCTAAACATATTCCTTTCCTGTAAAACATAGTCTTGTTATTTGTAGCTGTCATTAGATTATGTGTTTTTCTTTTTTTTTTAAGATTTTATTTTTTTTAAGCAATCTCTGCACCCAGCGTGGGCTCAAACTCAAAACACGGAGATCAAGAGTTGTGTGCTCTACTGGTTGAGCCAGCTAGGCTCCCCAGCTTATGCTTTCTTTAAAAAAAGTTTTGGGTTTTTTGGTTTTTTTTAATACATAATTTACATAACAAAAAATACACCGTTTTAACTTAACACAATAGCATACTGTATATTCACAATAGTATATTCTCAGGGCTCTGCAACCATCACTACTCTCATTTCAGAACACTGTCATCACTCAGAAAGAAACCCTGTACCCAGGAGCAGTCACTGCTCTTCCCCCAGCATTCCTAGTCCCTGGAGATCACTAATATGGAGTCCCTGGAGATCATTTATATGAAAATGGAATCATACGATAGGTGGCCTTTCGTATCTGGCTTCTCTCTCTGAGCATAATGTTGTCAAGATTTGTCCATGTTGTAGCATGTATCAGTACCTCACTTTTCCCCCTCGCTTTTCTTTTTTGTAAGATCCCGAAGTCCTGTGTTGAAATAGCAGAATTACTTCAACAATCAAAAAACCCCTCTTCCAACCAGATAATGCTTAGTTCAGAAGAAATTAAAGAAGGACTTAAACGCCAACAAGAAAAGAATGCTGATGCCCTGAGGTAATTATGAATGCCTATTTTATCCAGATAGATGGCATTAAAGACAGCTGGTTTTAAGTATTTCTGAAATATAGATGCACCATGAATACCTCATGAAATTTACACATTGATTCTAAAAAAATACAAACTGTTAGGATATAATTATTGTGAAGGTCCCTGTGTTACTTTTAGCTATAGAAGTGGAAAACACCATCTTAAAATTATCTCAAAAGACTGGTTTTAGATTTCTGGAACCCAAGCAGTTCAGTGCTTCTCAGTGATAGCATTCAAGCGGGAGCCTTTCTAGCTTGATTTTTGTCTTTGCCTTATGGTTGTGCATATTAATTTTTTTCTAACATGCCTACGTAAGAATAAACTATTATAGCCTACCTTGTGTATACCTAGAGTACCATATAGGTAGACCACTTCTAACATTGATTACTACTCACAGGTTTACTTTTGAATATCTGTTGGGAACAGTTGTACCTAGAGCTTTGTGTTGTTTTCTCTCTGCTGTTCGTGGTCTTTTCCCACCATCTCTCTTCACCCATCTGCTTTCATTCTGGCTTGAGTCTCACCATGCCTTTTATAGTCTGGTGATAGCATGTAAGAGAATGGTGAATTTGGCTAGAATTTGAATTATGTTACATTATTTGATGATCGTCTTAGTGCTGTATTAAAACAATACCTCACCTGAATTTTTTTTTATTTTTTTTAAGGAACTATGAAAATTTGGTAAACACTTTATTAGATGGTGTGGAGCAAAGAAATCTGTAAGTGCAAAATTTTTTTTTTAATGTTTAATTTTGAGAGAGAGAGAGACAGAGTGTGCAAAGGCAGGAAGGAACAGAGAGAGAGGGAGACACAGAATCTAAAGCAGGCTGCAGGCTCCAAGCTGTCAGCACAGAGCTCGATGCAGGGCTCGAACCCACGAAACCATGAGATCATGACCTGAGCTGAAGTTGGACGCTTAACCGACTGAGCCACCCAGGCACCCGCCAGTTTTTTTTTTTTTTTTAATGTTTATTTATTTTAGAATGAGCACGTACTTGTGAGGGGGGCAGGGGCAGAGAGAGGAAGAAAGAATCCCAAGCAGGCTCTGAGCTGTCAGCACAGAACCCAATGCCGGGCTTGAACTCATGAACCAGTGAAATCATGATTGAGCCAAAATCAGGGGTCAGATGCACTGAGCCACCTAGGTGCCTACACAATTTCTTCTTCTTTTTTTTTTAAGTTCTCAAAGCTTTTACCTTAAATACTGTAGGAGGTTTCTTCCCTGAAAACAGTGAATGACTGTGTCAGAAAAAATTACAGTCTGATTCATGAATTGAAAGAAAAGTAACAAGTGAACTTTGGGGCTAGTGATAGGAGTGGTGTTCATCACTATACTTATTTTAATTCTTAGGATACTTAAAATTGCAATGTTTCAAATACAGTTTAAAAATGGTTTTAGGAGTGATATGTTTTGTGATTTTTTTTTTTCTCTCTTCTTTTTAGGCCTTGGAAATTTGAACATATAGGCATTGGGCTTCTGTCTCTACTCTTGAGAGATGACCGAGTGTTACCTCTTCGTGCCATACGTTTTTTTGTTGAGAATCTCAACCATGATGCGATTGTAGTCCGAAAGGTACTCTATTGTAACTGTAGTCTTGGGTTTGAGAATTTTTACCTCGCCTGAAGCTCTTAAAGTCTTCCCAAGACACTTTGCCTTGAAGTGTATTGATTTGAAATTTATCATTGTTGGTTCAGGGATGATAATTATTTAAAAAAAAATTTTTTTTAACATTTATTTTTGAGAGAAAGAGAGCATGAGGGGGAGAGAGACAGAGAGAGAGGGAGACACAGAATCAGAAGCAGGCTCCAGCCTCTGAGCTGTCAGCACAGAGCCTGACGCAGGGCTCGAACTCACGAACCGTGAGATCATGACCTGAGCTGAAGTTGGACATTCAACCGACTGAGCCACACAGGCGCCCTGGGGATGATAATTTTTTATCCAACAAATATATGAGGACATGTTCGGGCAATGTGCATTTCAACACTGGGGATATAGTAGGGAACAAATTTATAGATTCATGAGAAATACTGATTTTGAAAAATTAATGACAGGTATGAAGTCTTACAGGAAGGGAAAGATACCTGAGGATACAACTTTTTGGTTTTATTCACAAAGTATTAGAGGTGGAGTATATAATGGGGCTGACCCAGCCAGGTGGATTAGAGAAAGACCTTCAAGAAGAAATGTCTAGGCTAAGATTTGAAGTATGAGCAGATATTGGTTTAACAAAGAAAGTATGGAAGTTTCCCAGGCAGACTAGCACAGGTGAAAGTAAGAACGTTCAGTGACTCATTCCCACTCACATGGCTGTGCTGCCAGATGTCAACAGATGAGGCATTTACCTGCTTTTGAAAGAAGCAGAATCCAGCCTCTGCTTTGATCAAGACAGGCAGCTAACTATTCAAGAGATTTTAAAATGTTGATACATGTACCTTACCTGTTTCTTTTCTAGATGGCAATCTCAGCTGTGGCTGGTATTCTTAAACAGCTCAAAAGAACCCACAAAAAGCTGACCATCAATCCTTATGAAATGGGTAAGTACTACCAAATGTAATTAATATGCTGTCTCTCTCTCTCAAAATAAATAAATAAGCTTTAAAAAAAAAAAAATAGATGGATTCTGGGGCACCTGGCTGCCTCAGTAGGAAGAACATGTGACTCTTGATCTTGGGGTTATGAGTTCGAGCCCCACCTTGGGTGTAAAGATTACTACAAAAAGAAATAAATACACCTTAAAAAAATAGATGGACTCTATATCTTCATAATAACATGTACCTTTTGCATACTGTCCACAAACATGTTATCTACTTATTTATCTAACCAACCAAGCAATTATACTAGTTATTTATCAAACTGTGTTTCACAGACTTAAAATAACATTAATTACCAAATACCATTATCATTAATGTATCACTATGTTAAGTGTTTCTCTGTGGGTGGTAGGATTAGAGGCAAGGTTAATTTTTTTTCTTTATTCCTTACTATATTATCAGATTTTCCGAATAGTAATCTAATGAGAATGGTGCGCAGAAAAAATAATGAATTAATTTGGTTTTAGAAAGAAAGATGTCATTTCTACTCCTCTGGCTACCACATTTTTTCTATCCCTGAGAGCTTCTGTGACATTTGGACAGCTGTCTTTAGTCCTCTCCCACCCCATCTTTGGGAGGGGAGTATATTTATGCACCACCATCTTTTTGGGGGAACACTGTAAAGTGGTATTTACTAAACGTGGGAAAGACTTTCATTACACTCCCTACTACTAATCTTGTTTTATCCTCATTTGACACATGTTTGTAGGTCCCATAGTAAATGAATATTTAATGGTTCCAAAAAATGTGCATGTATAGAAAGAATGTCAAACTACACATGGTAAAATGTTACAATTTGGGGCATCTGGGTGAAGAATATATGGGGATTCTTTGAGCTCTTTAAGCGTGAAAATAATTCAAATCTAAAAGGTTTTAACAAAATTAATCCTTTAAATTTTGGTAAAAGGGCTGAAGTATGTATCATACTTAATCCTCTACCCCCCCCCCATAATTATCCCATTAATGGGTAATGCCTCCTATATATGTGGTCTTGCCTTGAGCGAAGTTTGATAATCTTGTTATGAAGACAGAGTCACACTAGTACTATTGATTAAAAGTTAAGAATCATTATTGCATGCATTTTTATTCATTTTATTTTATTTTTAAGTTTATCAGATGTAATTGTCTTTTCCTTAAGGTGGATATTCTAAACCTACCCAAATTCTTGCTGGTGATAGGCCTGATAATCATTGGTTGCATTATGATAGCAAAAGTATACCGAGAACCAAAAAAGAATGGGAGTCAAGCTGCTTTGTGGAAAAAACTCACTGGGGATACTACACCTGGCCGCAGTAAGTGGCAGCTTGCCATGTACATCGTTAAACAGCTTGTCTAGGATATAATTTGTTTTATCATTTTGGATGTTTGGAGAGATTCAGAGGCACTTAAAGCAGGTAGAGGTACATGCCACCAAAAACATACAATCTCTTTCTTTTTTCTTCTTCCTTCTTCTTTTTCTTTTGCTCCTACTAATGCTATGTATGCCTCAGTCCTGCCTTTTTCTTTATCTTTCCACTGAAACCCTTAGCCTTCTTAGTCCCACCCTTATGCATCTAAGGAGTTGTTAATAGCTGCTCTAAATTATATTCTTACCAATCGCTATTACATATGCCTGAACCAGCCCAGAGAAATACTTATTCTTATTGTTGGCTCCAAGGACTTAATGTCACACAGTGACCAGATAGATTTTTAAGGCCAAGATTGTTAGCGATGTACTTACACCCCCAAACTTAGCATCTGATTTAGAGTTCATTAAAAGTGCCTTCTAATGCTCTCTGTCTATGAAGCTCTACTATTTTTTCTATATGTATTACAAAATCAACTCTTACTCTGTAGGAATATGGTTGTTTATGCTGGTGTGGAAGAGCAGCCTAAGCTGGGCAGAAGCAGGGAAGATTTGACAGAGGTAAGCATTCCATTTTCACTGTGTGTAAACACTTACCCAGTTCACATGAATCTTACTTTGAGCTTCTGATTTGTTTTCAAACTGAGTTCAGTGTATTTCAGGATATCACTAGGTAAACACTGGTAAACATGTACTCCCCATTCTGTTAGGGCCTATTGACAAAAGTCTTTGTATTTAAGGTTACTCTCATGTTACTACCCCACTTTACCTGGGTACTGCTTTATATAGTTATCTGCATGTTGCTTGTATCAGTTCTGTGTGGTAAGAAGCTTCTTGAGGGCAAAGATAATGCCTGGTTTTTAGGTGGGTTTTTGTTTATTTGTTTGGCTTTTAATTTTTTATTGCATATAAATGCTGGATACTCAGTAATTAGATGTTTGCAGATTTAAGTTGAAACCCCTTTGTTTTCATAAAGCTTATTTCTCCACCATTTTGAAAGTTGGTTAAAGACATATAAGTTAATGTGTTTCTCAAGTAAGTTAATGATGTAGCTTTTTTTTTTTTTTTTTTTTTTAAGTAAGCACTGTGTTTAATGTGAGGTTTGAACTCATGATCCTGAGATCAAGAGTCCCAGGCTTTACTGACTGAGCCAGGCAGGTGCCCCTAGCTTTTATTTTATAATTCAACAAAGTTTACCTTTTAACTTGTGATGTTTTATAAATAATGGAAATAATTTGTTGGGGTCTGGTTTATAGTTTGGGGGGTTTTCCTAAATTATACACCAGAAGGCACAATAGCTCTGTCTTCATTTCACAAGCAGCCTGATTATGGAATTCAAACTTGAAGGTCTGAAGGAAAAGTAAACTATTACAGATTTAGCATTTCTAGCTGATGATATTATTTTGGTTGTAGAAAGCCTCTATGAGAAGTAAAAACTCTTTACAACAAAAATAACAGCCTACTGTTGATAATTAAAACTTTATAATTGAATTTTGATGTTTCAGAATCCTGTTTTTAAATAGATCTTAAACCCTGAATGTTGTTTTGTTTTTTTTTTAACTTTATAGGCTGAACAGATTATATTTGATCATTTTTCTGATCCTAAATTTGTTGAACAGTTAATTACTTTTCTATCTTTAGAAGACAGAAAAGGAAAAGATAAGTTTAATCCTCGCCGTTTTTGCCTCTTTAAGGTAAATGTGTTATTTAATATCCTTCTTCATAAAGCTTAGTGACTATCAGTTGGTTGGTTCATAAGTTTTAAAGTCACAATTGAGTTTGGCCATCTGCCGTCTTCATCTAAAATGGCTCTGGAAGTTACCCCAGTCATACTGATCTTAGCTTAAAGTCTAGGAGTTTTTAAGAAAAGCCTTTAATATTTATCTCTAATATTTGTAATTAGCAGCCTAAGGAGAACCCACAAGACTATATGCATTTGATGTTCATTTGAGTTTTTTGAGGTTGTGATACTTTTAAGGTCAGAAAGGTTAGTGATTTTGATTTCATTCATTATATTTTAATGCGGTATGTAAAGTAACAGTTTTTATTTTAATTTATAGACATTGGTAAAGCATTTCTACACTTGATGTTAGCCAAAAGGCTGAGAAGCGATTGTTAAAGCATTTCTAAAGGGAAGAACACTTGGCGTTTTATAACCACAGTAGTAATGTAAATAAACACAAGCATATTATCATTATAATGGAGTCATTTGAACACTGAAGAACTTTTTGTTGTTGTTGTTTTTATAGGGCATATTCAGAAATTTTGATGATGCGTTTCTGCCAATTCTGAAGCCCCATTTAGAACGTTTGGTTGCAGATTCACATGAAAGCACCCAGCGATGTGTTGCAGAAATTATAGCTGGTTTAATCAGAGGTTCTAAGCATTGGACATTTGAAAAGGTGATGTATTTGTGCAGCACATTCCCTGTTAAAGCTGTAATACCCACTTATGTAGCAGTTCCCAACACAGTAAATATTAATACTGAAAATATGAAGTGTTCAAATTCCATATTGCTTTTGAGTATAGATCACAAACTAGTGGTGTAAGGGCAACATTCATTATCTTTTGGAATTTGAATTATTTGCCATCACTAGGGGAAGAACCCTAAATAAAGATTTCAATTACTCTTGAAAAATGGGAAGATCCTGATACTGGTCCTATATTATTGCATTGCGTCATGTGTGCCGGGCATGGGCTTCTCCCCTTATGAGGCGTTCTCTAGCTTCTCATTAATTCCTTTCTCTTAGGGGCTCCTGGGCAGCTCAGTCAGTTAAGTGTCCAACTTGATTTCAGCTCAGGTCATGATCCCAGGGTTGTTGGATCCAGGCCCACATTGGGCTCTGCACTGAGAGCGTGGAATCTACTTCAGATTCTCTCCTTCTCTCTCTGCCTCTCCCTGGCTTGTGAGTGCACATTCGCGCACACATACTTCCTCTCTCTCAAGAGTAATAAATAAACATTTTTTAAAAAATCCTTTCTCTTAGCCTTCTTGCTCATCTGCATCACTCATTTAGTCTTACAGTCTGAGTCTGACATCCTTTTTTTAAGTATCCCTCTTTTTAATTGATAGATTTAGTTTTATACACCTACCCTAAGGTTAGTTTCTTAGCAAGATGGACTAGATTGAAAATATCCAGAATGCCAAAATACAAGGCAGGCCACCATTTCCTCAAGGAAGAGACGCAGCTGCTGGTTTTGGCAGACATAATTACGCATACTTTTTGGAATTTGTAATATTGTCTTTTTCTTGTTCACATATCATGAAATAGTTTTATTTAAACATGTCATACATATCCTTGTCATCCTGTCTCTGTCATTTTGTAGTTACCTCTTTTCCAGAGCACATCTCCTTTCTTTATTAGTTGTTCACGGTACAGCTTTCCCCGCCCTCCCACCGCCACCTCAACGCCTGATGCTACCACTGGAAATTTTATCCCAATCCCTCCCTCCCCATTTGTCCTATGTAGGTCCTTTTGACTAAAGTGCAGTCCCTGGACCTGCAGCATGGGCATCACTCTGGAGCTTGTTAGAAAAGTAGGATCTCAGGTCTCACCTTGATCTAATGAATCAGAATCTGCATTTTATCAAGATCTCAAGGTGATTTGTATTCTCAGTAACCTGTGAGAAGCATCTATACACATGTATTTGCAGTCTCTGTATAAGAGCACTTTTAAAAGGCTTTTTATAGTAATCTAAAACTTGGAACTTGAAGATTATATTTCAGGCTAATACTGAATTGTATTAAAAAGTCGTTGCTTCTCATATTAGGACTTAATCAAGTGACCTCGATAAGTATACGAAACTTAGAAAAAAGAGGTTTTGTTTCAGTCCAGTGTACTATGTTACTCAAGATTTTTAAAAGGAAGCTTTTCAGTAGTATGAGATATTGTAAGGAACCATAAAAGGTGTCTCCTCTTTTCTGAATAGTTCACTTTTATACATGGGTATTTATGATGATAACATGGTGAAGTTACTTTTCCTGGATTATGTGGGTGTTCTAAGAAATAATTTAAATAAGTATCAGATCATGTGTCTGTGTGTATTTCTAGGTAGGGAAAGATGGTTGAAAAGAAATGTTCTGAGTATGTCATTAACTTTTCTCCATGTATTTCGTTTTGAGTAGGTGGAGAAGCTTTGGGAGCTTCTTTGCCCTCTGCTTAGAACAGCACTGTCCAACATTACAGTAGAAACTTACAATGACTGGGGAACTTGTATAGCGACATCCTGTGTAAGTTCTGCTTCTTTTTGTGTCTAACTGATCTATTCAAACTATTTCATGCCCTTTCTTAAAACCTGTGAAATCTCATTATATCTCCTGAGTCTTGAAATTTTTCTTCATGTTTTTGTCATCTAACATAATTAAAGATGGCTGTTTAGCCTTTCAAATAAACCTTGAGTGATAATTCTTAAGTGATTATTAATTACATCTTCTTTGTCATGGTAATGCATTCTTAGATTAAATGGCAAATTGTATCATATATCTGGAAATGTGACTTACATATAGTAAAAGCCAGATGATACAAGGTTATATAGATGTTACTTTCCACACTAAATATGTCCCTAGCTTGTAAACTTTGATTTAAAGACAATCCATTTAGCTAAGAACAGTTTTCTTACTATTAGTCTTTCTAACATGAGCTATATTTGGATTTGACTAACCTATGAGTTTTAGTTTGATTTTCTCCCCTCATACTTGTATTTATTTATAATACTGCTAAAATAACAGGATCCAGGGGCACCTGGGAGGCTCAGTGGTTAAGCGTCTACCTACTGGTTTCAGCTTAGGTCATGATCTCACAGTTCGTGGGTTTGAACCCTGCGTCAGGCTCCATGCTGACAGTATAGGGCCTGCTTGGGATTCTCTCTTTCTGCCCTTTCCCTGCTCATGTACATGCTCTCTCTCTCTCTCTCTCTCTCTCTCTCTCTCTCTCTCTGAAATAAATAAATATAAAAAGAAAAATTTTTAAACTAACAGGATCTGGTATATATAGAAAATTGTAGGACCCCTCTTTTTATTGTTATTTTATGTTTTCAACACAGGAAAGCAGAGATCCCCGGAAACTTCATTGGCTCTTTGAGCTACTGTTGGAATCACCATTGAGTGGTGAAGGAGGATCCTTTGTAGATGCATGGTAAATAAAAAGAAAACTTACAAGGTTAACAAAAGATTTTGCAACAAAAGATAACAGCTTTGCTCTTGATGTGTAAATGGAAGTGAACTGTCTATACTCCTAAAGGCTAGATGTTGTAACTGTTTTCTTGTGAGAGATGAATGATCCAGTTCAGTACAACTTATGACACTAAGTAGAGTTATTTCTCCAGCTGGGAAGAAGTAGAAATGGAGGCAACCTGAGCAATTCAAACAAAATTTAGATTCAGCCATCTCCGCTGTCAGATCTTTGCTTTTGGGGCCGCTTTTTTATGCCATGACAACACTAACTTCTTCATCACATCCTCTCCTTTTTCACTCTTTCTTATTAGGAAAGAACAGAGTAATCCTTTCAAGGAAAAGTATTCTTGGTGTGGGATATAAGGAGCTGGAAAAAATTAGTAGACTAGAGAAGGAAATCTAGGTAATCTTGATAACAAGAGTAACAATTTGTTGCTATTACTATTTAATGGGGAATATTCTGATGCTTAGAAATCAATTCATATTCTCAAGTCAGTATTTCTTTTGATTATGTAGTAGTGGAGATGAAATGAGAATACAGAGAAAATGATGCAGTAAAAGTAATAAAATCTTCATAAAGGTGCTGTTTTGAATTGTCCATTTTATTATTTATTAGGTAAGAAAATGAAACAATTTGAAGTAGAGTCTAGACTCCATTAATCTATACTGTCATATGGAAAGGCAGGGACAGGCTCTAACACGACTGTCCTGTGCTTTAATTCTAGTCGACTCTATGTGCTGCAAGGTGGCCTTGCCCAGCAAGAGTGGAGAGTGCCGGAGCTATTGCACAGACTACTGAAGTACTTGGAACCCAAACTCACCCAGGTTTACAAAAATGTTAGGGAAAGAATAGGGAGGTAGGTATTATTTTCTCTGTGGTATGGTATACTTCTTGAGTTCTTTTTTTAAATTAAATTTTAGCGTCTCATAGTACTGGTTATGTTATATTGAATTCCATGGTACTCTTCTTCAAGTTGTGTTATATATTGTGTTTGGGACACTAGACAGGAGGCCATCATGTAAAACAGGACAGCAGTGAGCTCATAAGCCAGAGGTGAGCATTTGACTGGTTCTCAGTGCCTCCAAATTCTAGGCACAGCATGAGAGACTTTCTCACAGGAGTCATCATTCAAATATTTATTTTGCTTGGGTCATCGCTTTTGAACCTTAGTTTTATTGATAATGTGGGATTTCTTCTCATTGTACATATTTCATTTCACAGTGTGCTGACCTACATATTTATGATAGATGTTTCTTTGCCAAACACGGCGCCAACAGCATCCCCTCGGGTCCCTGAGTTTACTGCTCGAATTCTAGACAAACTGAAACCCCTCATGGATGTGGATGAAGAAATTCAGAACCATGTTATGGAAGAAAATGGAATTGGTGAAGAAGATGAACGAACTCAAGGCATTAAACTCTTGAAAACTAGTGAGTGGCTAAAATTAATAGAAACTCACTTAAAAACAGACAATTTATAACTGGGGGTGGGGGGGGAACAGAACAAAACAGACATTTATTTAGATCATCCTTTTGTCGCCCCCCTTATTTTTACCTTGGTAAAACATACATAATATAAAATTTACAGTTTGGTGGCATCAAATACATTCACGTTGTTGTACAACCATTGCCTTCGTCCATTTCCATTACTTCATCTTGCAGAACTGAAGCTCTGCACCCAATATTCCTATCTGTAAATTCTTGTTCCCACCCTCCCGTTGCCCTGGCAGCCACCATTCCACTCGGTCTCTGAATTTGCCTATTCTGGGTACTTCATATAAGTGGAATCATACAATATTTGTCCTTTTATGCCTGTTTTTTTTTAACTTTGCATAGTGTTTTCAGTATTTATCCATTTATCTGTTGAGGGACATGTAGGCTATTTGTGCCTTTTGGCTACTGTGAATAATGCTGCTGTGAGCAGTATTGTATGGGTATCTATTTTGAGTCCCTGTTTTAAATTCTTTGAGATATTGGAAGTGGAATTGCTGGACCATATGGTAATTCTATGTTTGACTTAATTTTTAAGAGCAACCAAGCTCTTTTCTTCTGGCTGCACCTTTTTCTATTCCTACCAGCAAGCACTGCAAGAGGGTTGCATTTTTTTCATGCTCATGCCAATACTTGTTTTCTGTTTTTGTGACTTATAACTATCCAGATGAGTGTGAAAAAGATAACCCTGTGGTTTTGATGTGTTTCCCTAATGATCAGTAGTTAAACATCTTTTTATTTGCTAATTCCCCCCCCCCCTTTTTTTTTAAATCTTTGGAGAAATGTCTCTTCAAGTCCTTTGCTCATGTTTGGACTAGGTTATTAATTTTGTTATTGAGTTGGAGACCTTTATATATTCTGGATATCAACCCCTTATCTCATAATATGATTTGCAAATATTTTCTCAATCAGTGGTTTGTCTTTTTACTGTCTAATATTAGTATCCTTTGATGTACAAAAGTTTTTAATTTTGATGTTTTTAATTTATCTATTTTCCCTTTTGTTGTCTTTGTTTTTGGTATCATATCCAAGAAATCATTGCCAAATCCAATGTCATGAAGTTTTTCCTTTAAGTTTTTTTTAAGAGTTTTGTACTTATAGTTCTTAAGTTTAGATCTTTAATCCACTCTGAGTTAATTTTTGTATATGGTGTAAGGTGAGGGTCAACTTCATTCTTTTGTTGATGGGTACCCAGTTTCCTGGCACCATTTGTTGAAAAGACTCATTTCTTTATTGAATATGGCACTCTTACTGAAAATTAGCCATATGTGTGAGGGCTTCTAGACTCTCTAGTTTATTCCACTGGTCTATATGTCTGTCCTTATGTCAGTGCCACACTATTTTGAATACTGTAGTTACTAGTAAGTTTTGAAATCTGGAAGTGCGAATCCTCTAACTTTGTTCTTTTTCAAAATTGTCTTGGTTATCGGAGGTGTCTTGTTATTTTTATATTTAAAATTTTTTCAAGCATTCTAAGTATAAACAACTAACTTAGTTATCACTTTTACTGCATGAAAATTAATGAAGGCTAGTTTTAATTTGTAGTTGGTGTTGCTACTTAGTAGGTTATTAATAATTTTGCTGATTCATTTTTTGAGAGTGGCTTTGGTACCCTAGTTGGTTGACACCCGTTATTGTGGTTCCTGTCATCATGCTGATTAGTGAGTGTCTAATTTATGAAGTAACGTAGATGATCTCTTTCTTAGTATTGAAGAGTTAGTTACCGGAGTTATCAGAGTGACTCTCTGACACCAGCACTACAATATTATTCTACTTTTTGCTCTCTGACTATATAGCAAAGACTGATTCTGTGTGTGTTTTCAAATAGTATTGAAATGGCTGATGGCTAGTGCCGGAAGATCCTTCTCTACAGCTGTCACAGAACAACTTCAACTTCTACCTTTGTTTTTTAAGGTAAGTTTATGGCTGAAATTAAGAATGCATCACCCTCTGTTAACTAACTGGAATCTAAATAACAGCTTGGAAAGGAGGGGGAAAAAAAGAATGCATCCCCTTCTGACCTTCACCGGGAATTTATATTTTATATTTATCATCTGATAGCTTATAGTTTTATAGACTGTGTAGGAGCTGGTTGGATCTCTAAGAAGTAGAACAGTTGCAGGGAAATCATGAGGTGATGGTAGTTTAATACTTGTTGAAATAATCTTTTTAGCATTTGGTAAGCCTAGGATCTTGACAGATACGTGAAGAGTTCATAGACAGTACTGTTTTACCGATAACCAATTTCTAAGTAATAGTTTGGGAAAATATTCGTAAATTTAAAAAAAAAAGACACAATGAAGTTTTTGAATGTAGCTATTTCTGATTTTTTTTATTTAGTGTATAATCTGAAGTTTTATTAAATATTTTACATACAGTATATCGTATTTATTTTACAGTGTTCAATGGGACTATAATAGCTTGTAACAAATATCTGCCAGAAGTAACTTGTTTCTGGTAATCCTATAATGACATTGACAAAAGGTATAACCTGAGGTGGTTCTAATTACTCATCTAGTCGGATGATGAAGCTAATAAACTAAGGTTGCAGACTGATACATTGGCTGCCACAGTTGTAGTCCACAGTCACATGTGGTTAGGAAACAGTCTGGTATCACTGCACATTTGGAACTGTTTGGACAGACATCACCACTACTTGACAGTTACTGTTCAATATAGTTACCATTTCAGCAGGAACGTTCTTGTTACTGTTTCTCAGCAAGTATAATGCTAAACTTCTGTTTTGCCGCAGTATACTTTGTCTTTGGGAAATTGCAAAAAATAGAGCTCTACATAGTAATTTCAAAAGATTCACCACTAAAATACTTCTAAGAATTCTGTGTAGGGCCTAAAGCCCATGAGCACCTCTGGGATCTTTTGGGATAGAATAATGGACAGTAGCTATTAGTGTATATAGGTCCATGTTACTTGTAAGTCATTGGGGTACATAGAGTTTTTCTTTAGGTCAGTGGTGCTTAAACTTTTCTCCACTGCCACATAAGCAGTGGATATAGAACATGATCTCATAGGGTCTTACATGCGTAATGTGCAGTGAATTTGGGGATAGCTGGAGTTCTACCCCTTTCTTTCACTTAGAAAGAAAGAAAGAAAAAGAAAGAAAGAAAGAAAAGAAAAAAGAAGAGAAAAGAAAGAAAAACGGGGAGGGAGGAAGGAGAGCAGAGCCTGGCTGGCTCATTTGGAAGGGCATGTTACCCTTGATCTCAGGGTTGTGTTTCAGCCCCACGTTAGGGGTAGAATTTAAAAAAAAAAAAAAAAAAAAAAATCAGTAAGGAGGTGTATGAGAGTGAGGTTTGATAGAAGGATATTTTGAATCCATGTGACATTTATAAAACTGAAATCATCAGAAAGCTGTATTGTATGAATGGCTTGTGACAGGCCTAACATTTCACCTGCATCTTCAGATGTTGAGACTGAAAATCTGCTTTAGGTCATCATGGTGAGTGGGGTCTGGGGTACAAAGACACTATATAGCACACAAATGAGCAGTTTGCATGCACATCAGCTTTGTAGAGTGAAGATGAAGAAAGGAGTCTGAAAGCACATTGTTGCTTATTAAACTGTGGGAGGCACTCAGAAATGGTAGGAGATGAGATCAGAAATTCTGTTTTGGACATACTTGAGATGCTTCTTAGATTCTAAATGAAGTGTTATATATCTCATCCCGCAAAAAACAGTTGTGTAGCAATTCAAAAAACAAAAAACCTTGAAATCTATATCAAAGTGGAAGTTTCTATTATTTGCCTATTCTAGTTGAAGAGTCTGCATACCGCTAAAGGTTAAAGGAGGAGGATTTTCAAACAGGAATAGTTTACACAACATTGGCTTTAGACTTAAAAAAAGAGACCTACTTTAAAATCCTGTTTGTGAGAGGTGCAATTTTGTGATCTTGCACAAGCTACTGAACTTGTAAGACTGACTCCTTATATATAAAGTGAGGGATAATACCACTATCCCTCACAGAGTTGTTGCAAGGATGAAATGAGACAATGCCTGTAAAGCAGAGAGCACGGTGTCAGATACTTGTCTATATTGTAATTATTGTAGATTATTTTCGTTAATAGTCTTTAAGTGCTTTTTATTTTGTTTATTTTTAATTTTTTTTAGTATTTATTTTTGTGAGAGAGAGAGAGCAAGGGAGGGACAGAGCGAGAGGGAGACACAGAATCCAAAGCAGGCTCCAGGCTCTGAGCTGTCAGCACAGACCCCAATGTTGTGAGTTCAAACGAACTCACAGAACTTACAAGCTGTAAGATCATGACCTGAGCTGAAGTCATGACCTGAGCTGAAGTCAGACGCTTAACTAAGCCACCCAGGCGCCCCTAACCGTATTTTAGTTTGGAATAATAAAGAGTTCTGATGACTACAATCAGGGAGGAAGAGAGGATGTATTATATATCTTATTTCAGACTTCACTAAGGGCTCATCAAAACTCACCACTGTACAATAATAGTTTTGCATATACCAAACTTAGAGAAAAATTTACAGATGTTGTACAAAGTTATATGCCATTGGGGTGACTGGGTGGCTCAGTCAGAAAATAGATCACTTAGAAATATCTAGGCAGTTCAGTACCTGGGGACCTAGGTAACAGAATTTAACAGCCTCCTCAAGATGCTGTCTCCTTGTGGGGCGCCTGGGTGGCGCAGTCGGTTAAGCATCCGACTTCAGCCAGGTCACGATCTCGCGGTCCGTGAGTTCGAGCCCCGCGTCGGGCATCTGGGCTGATGGCTCGGAGCCTGGAGCCTGTTTCCGATTCTGTGTCTCTTTCTCTCTCTGCCCCTCCCCCGTTCATGCTCTGTCTCTCTGTCCCAAAAATAAATAAATAAAAAAAAAAAGTTGAAAAAAAAAAAATTAAAAAAAAAAAAGATGCTGTCTCCTTGCATTTCTCTCTTCAAGATTTCAGATGTCCAGGAGCACCTAGGTGGCTCAGTCAGTTGAGCGTCCAACTTCAGCTCAGGTCATGATCTCACGGTTTGTGAGTTCGAGCCCCACATCGGGCTCTGCGCTGACAGCTTGGAGCCTGGAGCCTGCTTCAGATTCTGTGTCTCCTTCTCTCTCTGCTCCTCCCCCCACCTCACACTCTGTCTCTCTCTCCTTCAAAAATAAACAAACATTTAAAAAAAAAATTAAAAAAAAAAAAAAAAAGATTTCAGATGTCCAGAAAAAGTCTCACTGGCCGGGCTTGGGTCTCTTGCTACACTTTGGCTAAGCTGTATGATCCCTTGATTGACAGACCTACCAGAATGACAGAAAAGGATGCTTTTCCAAAGTTAATCAAACTGTTGTTATCAGCAGGAGGGATGAATAAATTGGCAAAGAAATGCACATATTTATGCTACAAATAGACCATAAAACACCCTTCTTACTTCGTATCTTAAGGAAAACCCAAATCACTGTATGTCAGTCTGTTCTGTAGTGTGACCAGAAAGGAAAAGATAATAATTAGCATTACCCGAAGAAAGCCCCTAAATTTCATGGGCACATTTTTCCCCAAACTTTTTATTTCAAAATAATAATGATGCACAGGAAGTTACAAAGATAGTTCAAAGAGGTCTCACATACTCTTCACTCAATTTTCTCTAGTAGTTACATTTTTTTTAAACTGCAGTGCATTCTCAAAATCAGAAAATTGAAATCGTTTAACCAATTTATACTGTGTATAAGTCTATGTCATACCCCCTTCGGTCCCAGATGAATATTCGCAAACTTTAAGGTTGTCTGAATCTTCGTGTTTCTATAACTACACATCTGGTAGTTAGAACATTAAGACAGTGTAGACATGTGTGCTTTTAAAAGTCATATCTAGAAAGAAAAAGAATGCTTTTAAGGAAATATTAAAGTTGAAAATTTTAAAGTTGAAGTGAGTTGGTATGATTCAGGCAAACTTACCTATAGAGCAGTTGCTGATAAAGAAATGTAGATGTTGTTTCTTGAGATCAACTAAGAAGAAAGTACTCTTGCGGAGATGGCCTGGCTCAGTTGGTAGAGCCTGTGACTCTGGATCTTGGGGGTCATGAGTTTGAGCCCCAGAGTGGGTACAAAGGTTACTTAAACAAATATATAAATACTTTTTTAAAAAAGTGTTGGAGGGGGAGTACTCTTCCAAACTTAGAGGCTTTATTTGTAACTGAAAAGGTTTTTGTTCCACAAACAGGATGTTGTTCATAGAGAAAATCCCTGCAAAGTAAAATATCTAAGAGATTTGGGGGTGCCTGCCTGGTTCAGTCAGAAGAGCATGTGACTCTTGATCTCAAGGTTGTGAGTTCTACCCCACATTGGGAGTAGAGATTACTTAAATAAATAAAAACTTGAAAAATTATATCTAAGAGATTTTTATCTCACTGGCATATAAAAGTAGTCTATTCCAAATGAATTGTTATCCTATGCTGATAATTAATAATGTTAATTTGCTGCTTTGGAACATGATATTCTTTATAGTGAAGTTTATCCATTGGACTTCAGGATTTTACTGGTTTTAGTAGAACATTTTAATCTGTTCTCAACATGAGAACATTATGTCCTAATTTTATTCATAAAACAAATTTTTTTCATGAATGGTAGGAAGAGAGAGTACTGATTCAATAGGTGAGTGAGTCACCTTAAATTTTTCTGGTGGTAATGGTAGGCCTGGCAGCAAATGAGTATCTTCTTTTTTATACTACAGTTCAACTAACCAAACTCTAAACCACCTCATTTTTATTGTGGAGGAGTTAAATGACAAAGGAAAACAACTCCATCTACATGGCCTGGAGATTTGTACTGTTGGGTATTTGTAATAATTTTTACGCTGAATTTGTTTGGTGTGTATCTTTTTATACCTTTGTGAACACACCTGTACCATACACCAGTTTGGTTGGTGTGTGTATGGGTTTGTTGTACAAAAACTAGAACTAGTTCAAGCTGCAAATTGATAAGGACCATCTTTTCACATAACTGCCTCTCTTTATAATGACGACTGTATTACCGTTTAATCAGTTTTCTGTGGATGGTCACTGGTTATTCCCAGCTTTTGGCTGTTAAAAAAACAGTGATAATAGTCTTTTGCAAATATGAGTATTTTTGTAGGATAATTGCTGTGTATGAAATTGCTGTGTAAAAGGTCTGTTTGCATTGGTAATTTTAGTGGATACTGCCCTCCAAAGAACCTGTCTTACCTCTTTCCCACAAACCCTGATGTTTCTTAAATCTTTGATGGTCAAATAAAAATTATTGTTCTTGGGGTGCCTGGTTGGCATGCAGCTCTTAATCTCAGGGTTGTGACTTCAAGCCCCACTTTGGACATGGATCCTATTTAAATAAATAAATAATTAAAAATAAAATCATTGTACCCCTTTAGTGAGACTGCCTCCTTGTACATTGGCTCTTTTTATTTTTCTGCCAGCTATCTGTATTTTGCCAGTTTTCTTTTGTGTTATAAAGGTGTTCCATTTTTCTAAGTTTCTTTATTTTTAATGATGTTTTGAAGTTTGCTAGTCCAAGATTATTTTTTTAAACAACGCTTGTCTTATTTTTATGGTATTATCTTTTGAATTTAAATTTGCAGTATAAGATAGAAAATTGATATGATTACTTTTATATAAAGTATTGATGTAAAGGTACAGCTTACTTTTCAAGATAATCTATCTTTTCTCGATTGATTTGAGATGGAATCTGATATGCTGGTTTTAGTAAAGTCTGCTAAGGGAAATTAACATGGTGAATTAGTATACTGTACTTGGAGGTTTAGTTGTTAAAGAAAAATTATTCTGATACCTGTTAAAATCATAAGGAAGACTTTATTTAGGTCTGTTGCGATAGATGTCAAGACTGAGTAGGGGAGAGAGACTGGGCTCCAAGCCTAATACAGCAGACACTTTCGGATATTTAGCCAACAACACGAATGGGAGGAGGTGTCAGTGGATAGTATACTAAGAGGAGACGTCAAGGGCAGGGGATTCCTGCTAAACTGACTTGACAGGATTCTTGCTGAAAAGCAGCCCATGACGATCAGATACCAAAGGTGGAGGTCAGGAATTGGATCACATACAGAGGGTGAGGTCTTCTCTAAAAACAGACTTGTCAGGATTCTTGCTACAACTGGACTCAGCAGGCCCAAGGACTAAAAGAGAGCTCAGAGTAACCTGGCTAAAGCTGGGTAAATAAGGATAGTTAAAGTAAAGGCATGGTTAAGTTCCCATTTGTTATGGGTATGCACAGAAATTTGGGAATACTAAACTTTGAATATTTCACCTAAATTGATTTCCTTAGTGTTTTAGAGAAAAATAATTTTTTCCCCATATTAAAGCTATACTTTCAGAAGAAACAAGAGAGGTGCCTGGGTGATTCAGTCGGTTAAGTGTCTGACTTTGGCTCAGGTCCTGATCTCAAGTTTGTGAGTTCAAGCCCTGCATCCAGCTCCCTGCTGTCAGTGTGGAGCCTTCAGATCCTGTCTCTCCTCTCGGCCCCTCCTCCATGCACACACGTGCGCGCGCGCGCGCTCTCTCTCTCTCTCTCTCTCTCTCTTTTTCTCAAAAATAAATAAATTTTGAAAAAAGAAAATATACTTACGCTGTTTTAGAGGACACTTATTTAAGGGTTGGGGACAAAGAAGTCTACCTAAGTGTACTTTATTTTACCAATTTGTCTTTGGAGACTTAAAAATACTTTTTATGATCAGAAAACAAAATTAAACGAAAATTCCCTTTACAAAAAGCGAAATGAAATGAATCTCACCTCACTATGTAACTGGTTGTAAGGACAAATACACAGAGTGGTGACTTTTAAAACAGAAAATCAGGGTGCCTGGGTGGCTCCAGTCAGTTAAGCGTCTGACTCTTGATAATGGCTCAGGTCATGATTTCACAGTTCATGAGATCCAGTCCCGCATTAGGCTCTGCGTGCTCTCTCGCTCTCTCTCAAAATAAATAAACTTAAAAAAAATCATGCATGCCTTGTGAGAAGTGCATCCTCTAATATTGGAATGAAGCTATTATGTTTGTTATTTAATGAAGAGCAAATAATAATTGTCAATAGTGTTAAAAAAAAATTCAACAGAATAAATTTGAAGATCTTACTGGGTTTGTTTGTCCAGTGATCATGAATGGGGACAGTACCCCTTTAGCAAATAGAAAGGAGCTTCAAGGAACTCTACAAAATAGAAGGTTTTTTTAAAAGGCTGTAAGGGAATGGGACAAGGAAGGGCATAAACAAAAAGGACTCTTTCCAACAAGGTCATCTTTCTGTAGGGGAGGGGCAGAGGTCTGTCTTGGAGTTTACTATTACTGTCACTGATAAGGTAATTCCAAATTACCTGGGTGATGGTCATATTCCTGGGCGTGACTTAACTGAAAACTACAGTTAAGTCTTGGTTTGCAGGGCTGGGGGCAATTGACATCATTTTGAGCCTGTTCCTTTTTTAGCAATAGGAACTGAAATTTTTAGCATGAGTGACAAGAGATATAAAAATACAGCTGTTTAGTAATATCGCAGTCATCCTAAATTTGAAAACATCAGTATGATCTCATGATCTGTTTCTCTTTAGAAAATATGCTTATTTCCTAGCAATGTCCACAAAAATTCATAACCACTAATCAGCCTAGTAGTGATCACTACTCGTAGTGCCCAGATTATGGTTTCTAGGTATCATTTCCCATTAGAAGAATCAGGGCTCCTTGGATAAATAGCTTATTTCAGGTTTGGACCAGAAATGTACAGGATAGATCTCCTTCATCTTATAGCAGAAACCAAGTATGTTACAGTTATGTTAAAGGACTCAGGAGCCATTTCGAGCACCACTAAGATTAAAACCATTAAATTTGTTGAAATTCATTAGTTCATAATGACATTTAAAAAAAATTCATTGTTCGCATTTGGAGAATAGGAAGGAAACATTATTCTGAAGGAGGGAAGGCTTTTCTCTATGAAGAAGAGATGAGTGTCAGCATTTTGCAAACCTTTTTATAATGGTTCATCACAAAGAATACTGACCATAAGTGAAGGAAGTACACACCATTTATTTTGTACTCAAACAGTTAAACTTGAAAAAAATCATGCTGGAGCCAATGAATGCCACCACAGGGATGCAATCAGAGAAGGCCATTTATAGGGGACAATACAAAACTAAGGAGCCAGGCCTTCCTCCACTTTGTTTTAAACCGGGGGTGGGGGGGGGTGGGGGGGGGGTGGGCACCTGGGTGGCTCAGTCGTTTAAACATATAACTTCAGGTCAGGTTATGATCTCGTGGTTCCTGAGTTCGAGCCCCACATCAGTCTCTGTGCTAACAGCTCAGAGCCTAAAGCCTGCTTGGGGTTCTGTGTCTCCCTCTTTCTCTGCCCCTCCACCCGCCTCAAAAATAAACATTTAAAAAATAAGAGAAAAGGCAAGGACTTTTAAAAGAGGATGGAGAGAATTTAGAGATTTTTTAAAATACATTTTTTTCACAGAATCTTTTACATTTAAGAGCCACATGAACCAAATGCAGTGTGTGGTCATTATATTGAACCAGATTCCAAACAACCAGTTGCAGTAACACATGTACAAAATAATTGGGGGAAATTTGAACACTACCGTACACTTTATATTTTAACTATAATGAATTTTAGTGGGTGATGTCATTCCAGGTTTGTTTTTAATAAGTAACTTTTATCTTTTAGAGATCTATAATAAAATATTCGTGGGTGAAGTATGTCTGGGATTTGCTTCAGATAATTGGGGGATGTTGTCAAAAATGAGAGGGTTACCTGTGAGTTTGTTATTGTTGAAGAGGTAATTGATTTTATGGAGACTCCTTGTACTATTCCCTAGTTTTTGTATATACCTGAAAATTTGCGTAGAAGTTTACTTTTAAAAGTAAAATGTGATTTCTTTTATGTAAGGATGCCTTTGTACTTCTTGGCTGTTATTTTCAATTATGTGTTTGTCTTTTTTATTGTTCTCTAGATTGCCCCAGTGGAAAATGACAATAGCTATGATGAACTGAAAAGAGATGCAAAGTTATGTTTGTCACTAATGTCTCAGGGGTTGCTTTACCCTCATCAAGTGCCTTTGGTACTTCAGGTGCTAAAACAAGTAAGAGTGTATAACAAATATTTATATGATTTTGTTAGAACTTGGTATATCATTCTGAGAATTTCACAGAGTCCGCTGTAGTGCACATAAAACCTGAAATTTGTTTTTCATTTTGAATTTTCTTTTAGTATGAGGGAAGACATATATTGACCAAAGAAACAGACCTAGATTCTGTACCTGCCTTTGCCACCAACTTCTGTGACCTTGGGGGCAATCACTCAACCCCCAGATTTTCTATATACACAAAGAACTAGTTATTGAAGCACCTTAGATACAATGTGCTTATGAATGAGGGGGGTGGTCATTCCCTTTCATCAATATCCCCTTTATTTTATTCACTTGTATTTCCCAGTTTCTGGTTAAAAATAATGATGATAATAATAATACTAATAATGTGCAACTCTTAGAGGAGTCAGAGCATTAATTATAAATAATTTTCTTCAAGAGTTGACTTTTGAATGTGTTCCTTTCCCTTTACTTTCAACCATTCTAAATAACTAACTTTATCTGAAATAGTTTATGCAACCTTTTTTTTTTTTTTTTTTCAACGTTTTTTGGTTTTTTTTTTTTTTTTTTTTCAACGTTTTTTGTTTTTTGTTTTTTTTTTTTTTTTTTTGGGACAGAGAGAGACATAGCATGAACGGGGGAGGGGCAGAGAGAGAGGGAGACACAGAATCGGAAACAGGCTCCAGGCTCCGAGCCATCAGCCCAGAGCCTGACGCGGGGCTCGAACTCACGGACCGCGAGATCGTGACCTGGCTGAAGTCGGACGCTTAACCGACTGCGCCACCCAGGCGCCCCCTGCAACCTTTTATTTAGAAGGATATAGGACACGAGCTTGCTCTAACTATACTTGTAAAAGTAGAGTTGTAGTAGATTATATTATTTGCGTGTACTTTCTGTCATTTTTGTTCTTGGTAGCACTGTTTGCATTGTTTCTACTTCTTCTCATTTACAGACAGCAAGAAGCAGTTCTTGGCATGCTAGATACACAGTACTGACCTACCTCCAGACCATGGTATTTTATAACCTCTTTATTTTCCTTAACAATGAAGATGCAGTTAAAGACATCAGGTGGCTGGTTATAAGTCTTTTGGAGGATGAGCAACTAGAGGTAAAGTTTGAGATACAGCAAATCAAATGTAATACATTTAAAGAAGGCATCATGCCCTACCCCCTCTTTAATAAGTATGCACTGATTGATTTTCTTAAAGTGTAAATTATTAAAAGTAACTTTCATTTTAACATACTCTGTGTGATTGGTTTTGATACCCTAATCATGACTTCCTGTCGTACAAATGGAAACAAACATTGGGCATGTACTTGTTCTGGCATCTCTTTGAACGTGGACAGATAACATTTTTGAACCAAAGTTTTCTTATATGTGAAATTGCAGGTGATAATATTTTCCTTACTAACTTAAGAGCTAATAGGAATGTCCATGAAGGCAATTTCAAGAGAATAAAAATCCAGACACAAATGCTATTATCCAGTAGACTTAAAATAGGATTGTTGCCCCTTTTTATTTTTCTTGGTAGAGAAATTAAAGGTAGCTTTTGAGGTGAGGTTACATTAACATTTTGTACAAAAAGATAAATCTCTTAGTTAAAATAGCCAAATGTAAGAAAAGCGTGTTGTAGTAAATACGGAATAAGATACAACTTTTGAAATTGGCCTTAGGTAAAGAAAATTCATTGAAATTTTTGTGAAATTTGTACTTTTTTAATTTTATGGGCTTTATGGGTTTTCTGTATGGTAGAACACTCCCAGTAATTATATATTCTATTTGAGAGCACTGAAAATAGATCATATCAGTAGGAAACTAGGAATGGAAATTTTTCTACCTTCCTAATGAGCGTATTCATTTTGTAGTACAGCTTTCTTGTTTTCTGGGAGCCAATATCGTCTAGTCCCTTAGATACTCACAGTTGGTTATGACAACCACAACAGACTTCAATGTAAATATTTACAGTTATCCATAACTTTTTAACTTGTATTTTTTAGTAACTTGAATGGAAATGAAAAGGTGGAAATCTTGAAATCAGTATTTCCTAATTTTAAATATTACAGTAATCACATTAAATTGCATTTACTGTTTGGCTGGACCTTGTAGAACATTTTCATAATTATTTTTATATTCCATGTAGTAGGCTTAAGCATAACTGCTACTATAAGTATAACTATGCCATTCATTAAAACTACCTTTCTTTTTTTTTCCTAAAGATTTTTTTTTAAGTAATCTCTCAACCCAGTGTGGGGCTCAGACTCACAGCCCCAAGATCAAGAGTCGTGTTTTCCACCCACAGACTGAGCCAGCCGGGCACCTCTGTCATATTTTTTAAAACAGAATATTGAGTATCAGTAATAATTAGTGACAGCTACTCATAATACTGAAAAAACGTTTTAATAATCTAAATGAGGAATGTTTAAAGAAAACTATTGATTTAAAGGAAAACTTTTAGGGGTGCCTGGCTGGCTCATTTAGTAGAGCATGTGACTCGATTTCAGGGTCGTGAGTTCAAGCCCCATGTTGGGTGTAGAGCCTACTTTAAAAAAAGAATGTGTAATGATGATGACAGGGTTGTCAAGATATATAATGAGTATTCCACATTAGTCTTCTGTCATAGTATGTTAGCACTGGCTCTTTGAAAAGCAGCTGATAGCCACAAAATTCACAGTAAAATTGTTCATACATTGGAATTTAGTAATCCCAATTTTTAGGATCCAACTTAAGAAAACACATAACAATATGGAAAAAAATTATATACATAAGTTAAGAATATTTTTAGCACAATAGAAGTTGAAAGCATTCTAATCAATAGTTGGATATAAAAATGAATCATGGTATTAAAAGAAATAATGCAACCGAATATGAAGTAGTAAAACATAATGTAATTCATTTAATAGTGTAATGAAAATGTTAAGTATGCAAAAACTTTCAACACTAAAACATTTAAGACAAAACCTTTTGAAGCAATAAATAGCAAAATATTCAGGTTTTTTTTTTCAAATCATTATTTCCTGTCTTTATGAATATTTAGCAGGAATTTTGTGATATATCTGAGAAGATAGCATTTTACTGCTTTTTTGTTTTCAACAAAACTTGAGTTCCCATTCCACTTTGAAATGATACGCTCTGCATTTAGCACTTCTGAAAACGTTTGTAGTCTGACATAAGCTTGTGAGATTCCTAAGAAGTAAATTGCACAGAAGTAGCTACAATATATGCCCATTGCAGAAATTGTCCTGTATCTCTGTTACCAATGAAAACAACAATAGCAGTAGATTTTAGAGATCTGGACTCCAGGAAAACTTTGTTTTAATGTTAGGCTCTTGCACTGCTTTTGAACAGTTATAGCCCTGATAAGAAGAACTGTCGGTCAATGGGAAAATACTTTATGGAGAAATTTAATTTTGTATGTTACTCTCTGCAACCCTAATGCTTTCATCCGTTTTGAGGTCACAGACCCCTTGAGGATCTGATGAAGTCTCCATTAAGAAATAGCATGTGAGAGTATTTACACAATTTGCAAACAAATGCCAGGGAAAGCCCCCAGCCCAGTTCCCGCAACCACCCTCCCTAGCATTCCACTTGATTTAGGATCTCAACTCTAAAAGAAGTGATTATCTCTACAGGTTCGAGAAATGGCTGCTACCACCTTAAGTGGTCTGTTACAATGTAATTTCCTGACCATGGACAGTCCTATGCAGATTCATTTTGAGCAACTTTGCAAAACAAAACTACCGAAGAAAAGAAAGCGAGACCCTGGTTTTGTAGGAGATACAATTCCTTCTGCAGGTAACTGTGCTGGTAGAAAAATACCCATATCCTTTGGGAAATTAACCAGGCTTACTTAACAAATATTTACTGAATACTTGTATGTACCTGGGTACTGGAAATAGTTGTCCCTGCTTTTTTTTTTTTTTTTAATAATTTTTTTTAATGTTTATTTTTGAGAGAGGGAGCACAAGTGGGGGAGGGGCAGGGAGAGAGAGAGACAGAATCTGAAGCAGGCTCCCTGGCACGGGGCTCAAACTCACGAACTGCAAGATCATGACCTGAGCTGCAGTCAGATGCTTGATTGAGCCACCCAGGCGCCCCAGGTTGTCCCTGCTTTTAATGAGCTTTGCCTATTAAGGCAAGACCTGGAATTTAAAAGCAAAAATTGAGATAAGTACAAAGGGATCTGAGGATGCCTGGGTAGTTCAGTCGGTAAAGTGTCTGACTCTTGATTTTGACTCAGGTCGTGATGGCATCTCACCATTGTGAGATCAAGCCCCAAGTTGGGCTTGGTGCTGGTTGTGGAGCCTGTTTAAGATTCATCCTCTCTCTCTCTCTCTCCCTCTCTCTCTCTCTCTCTCTCTCTCTCAAAATAAATAAATAAATAAATAAATAAATAAATAAATAAATAAATAAATAAAAATAATAAAAACAAAGAAACCTATACACCGCTGCATGCAACTATTAAATTAATCAGGTCTACCCACCTACATGAATTAGTTATTTTGGAGAAGCTAAAATATTTTTTAGATTTTATTGCTTAGGTATAAATGTACTAAGAAAGTACAAAGTAAAAACAGCCTTGCTTTTATTTGGAAAGGGGTCTATTCACTACTTCACTAGCCATTTGTTGGGAGGGTAAGAAGAGTCCTCTCAGAGTAGAAGTTTCTACTCTAACAGAGCATAAAGATAAACAGTCTAAGAATCAGATCTGATTACCATGTCACATTTAAAGAGACATTTAAACATGATTGTGGGGCGCTTGGCTGGCTTGGTCGGTGGAGCGTGTGATTCCTGATCTCAGGGTTGTAAATTCAAGCTCCATGTTGGGTATAGAGAGTATTTAAAAATAAAATCTTTAAAAAAACCATGGTTGGAAAGAACTATCTGACATTGCGACTGCTAACTACATAGTCACAGGAAGAATGAAAAATATATAGAAAGATTCTTAATAAGTAGGAGGCTTATCAGATTTATGGGACATGCCTGGAATGTGAAGCTCCTAAGTGCTGATTACAGGAGAGTCTTAATTATGTCATATAGTTACCTAATAGCAATTTCCAATAAAATGCCAATGTATGTTCTAGTGGCTTTGCTTGAGAACTATATATGTATATATTTTTTAATTATTTATTTTGAGAGAGAGAAAGAGAGACAGGGTATGAGTAGGGGAGGGGCAAAGAGAGAGAGAATCCCAAGTAGGCTCTGCACTGTCCGCACAGAGCCCCATGCAGGGCTTGATCTCATGAGATCATGACCTGAGGGTAAGTCGGATGTTTAACTGACTGAGCCATCCAGGTACACCTGAGAGCCGTGTGTGTGTGTGTGTGTGTGTGTGTGTGTGTTTTAATGTTTACTTTTGAGAAACAGTGTACAAGCAGGGGAGGGGCCGGGGGGGTGGTGGTACAGAGGATCTGAAGCAGGCTCCAAGCTGACAGCAGACAGCCCAACGTGGGGCTCAAACTCACTAGCCGAGAGATCATAACCTGAGCCAAAGTCAAACGCTTAACCGACTGAGCCGCCCAGGCATCCTGAAAACCACTAGTTTAATTGAAAACTAATTTCAGGGGCGCCTGGGTGGCGCAGTCGGTTAAGCGTCCGACTTCAGCCAGGTCACGATCTCGCGGTCCGTGAGTTCGAGCCCCACGTCAGGCTCTGGGCTGATGGCTCGGAGCCTGGAGCCTGTTTCCGATTCTGTGTCTCCCTCTCTCTCTCTGCCCCTCCCCCGTTCATGCTCTGTCTCTCTCTGTCCCAAAAATAAATAAAAAACGTTGAAAAAAAAATTAAAAAAAAAAAAAAAAAAAACCTAATTTCATTTCACTGTAACACATGCAGTAGAGTCCTGTAAATATTGGAACATACATTGGTGTTTTTTTTGCAGAGTTGGTCAAACGTCATGCTGGGGTGCTAGGACTCGGTGCGTGTGTTCTTTCTAGTCCTTATGATGTTCCCACCTGGATGCCCCAGCTCCTTATGAATCTCAGTGCACATCTAAATGATCCGCAGCCTATTGAGGTAAAATGCTTTCTTGTTAGTTTCTTTGCATGCATATTATATCAGTGATGTTTTGTAAGAAATCATTTATGCTGATAATTTCCCATTCACTCTGGACCTTCAGCTATGATAAAACTGCTGCTGCCACTACCTCTGCCAGGGCTAAGCCTGCTCATCAGTGATTATTAAAATCTTGCAGAGGCCTTGCTTTTGTGTATATTTGAGATCTTTTGGTAGCAAGGAAAATACTATAGCTTCTGTCTCTCCCAGTTCAGTGGAAGTAAAATACTGTCAATGTTGTCTGGATAGTTAATCTTTATACTTCACTAACATTTTATACCTAGGAAGTATCTAACTGGGAGCTAATATTAAACAGGAAATTGTGATGGTAGTATTCATGAATAACTATGTACCTAAATAGCTGAAAAGGTCAATGGCTTTGTCCTTTTCACCTTGGTAAATAAATGTAGATGTATATTCAAACTGGTTTAATAATGCGGTGTAAGTTCCAGGGGCTTGTCCTAAAGTGCAGCTCGTAGTTTTAAAGAAGTGAGCTTGGTGGCTTTGCCAAGTTCCATTTGGCTTCTTAGTTTTGCAGCACTCAGTTAAGTGTGAGATCTGAGGTCTAGAGGGATCTTTACTTAGTTATCCTAAACACTCACTAGGATAACTAAACACATATCTATCTTAAACACGTAACTATCCTAAACTAGTTATCCTAGTTTTTCAGAGGTTAAAATAAAATGTGTGTGGGTTGCCTACTCTACAGATGACTGTAAAAAAGACCTTATCCAATTTCCGAAGGACGCACCATGACAACTGGCAAGAACACAAACAGCAATTCACAGATGACCAGCTGCTTGTTCTCACCGATCTCCTCGTGTCACCATGCTATTATGCATAGAAGGGTGAGTCAGCAAAATTGAGATTAAAGAAGTCTGGCATCCCCAGGCAGATGTCATTGGTTTGGTGATTGGGAAGTAGGTGTTCCTAAGTTTTTTCCTTTTTCTGACATTCTTAGATGTCACTGTTTAGATTTAAAATATATATATGACTTTTGCTATCACCAGTGGAAGTAAGTTTCCAGAAAATTCTTCCTTGTTTCTCTGCTTCTGGTATTAAGCAGAGAATTGATGTGACTGCTTTTGGACCTTTATAAATGAGAAGGCTCAGTAGCCTGGGAATGGTTAGTTAAGAGAAATTGTGTTCTTACTTGCCTCCTGCGTGAGGCCTAGGCACTCTGGGTTGCCCCAAGGACCTTAGGTACTGTACAATTATGAGAACATTTCATCTGTATTCTTAAGTTTTTTGTTTTTTGTTTTCATCCTGAATTAAAGATGAGAACCTAGAAACCTTTCCACTGGGATAAGAAGAATAAAGAAAATCTCACTTCTTGCATGTTCTGTTCTCTAACTGAAATTTTTTTCCTCCCTGATACAGATGAGTAGTCCTCACTTCAAGCTCTTTTCATCAAAAATTCCAGATCCTCAGGTACCATCTGTGGTGGCTCTCTGCAGGTTTTTAAACCCCGCCTCTGCTGAGCTCTCATCGGTTTGGTGGTTTCTGTGTTTAGTCTCATTAGTCTACATTCCACAGGCTCTCAGCTGCCATTTGATTACCTAACTTGTCTGGAAGTATCTCCAGAATACTGAACACTTTTTCTTTGAGGCATCTGACAAAGCCACAGTGTCTCAGACTAGAAATAATTACCCAATATGATCATGGCATCCAAGAACAAACAGAGTCTAGGAAATCATTAAGAAACAATTTACTTGTAATGGAGAATACCTGTCTGTAATACAGGTCCTGTCATTTCACTCATCTCAAATTATTTTGAATTTTTTCCAAATGGCTGTTGGGTGTAGATGGTAGTGGGGCTGCAGGCCATAAATCAAAGCCTGAGAGCCTTGGGTCTGGAGAGCCATGAAGAGGGAAGTAAAAGAGAGCCAAGTTTGGAGCCTAACTAAGGACCTGATGGATCACTCCACCAAGACACAGAAGTGAAGTCTTTGTCCACGTTCTTCCCACAGACTGGAGTTTTTGGTGCTGATAGAGCAGTTGCTGAAAAACTGGGGGTTTGGTGAATAAATTTTTGATTGATTGTTGTGCGTGTATACAATGTGTGATTTTGAAAATAAACAACAACAACAACAAAAACCCTGACTGATTGATTTTTACCTGTATTCTTTGCATATACTATTGGACCCTCTTTGAAAACTGTTATACATCACCTAATGGAAAACTGCTGTGTATGTGGAAATTTCGTAATTTTCTTTCTTTTTTGTTTTTTTTTTCTTTTTTCTTTTTTTTTTTTTTTGCCTGCAGAATCGTTGAGAGACTGAGTCTTTATATTTAATTGACTTGTTTAATAAATGTTATATAGATGTAAAAGACTGTATAAACTGTAGAGATAGCATTGGCAAGACTTTGTACAGATGCAACCTTTTACACAGCACCTGTGTGTAATTAATTTGTAAAGATTCACATGTAGCTCTTTATTATAGTAAATTTTGGCTTTTGTACCAATTGAATGCTATTTTTTGTGTTTTTAAATTATTTTCTCTATCTTTTCATGTTACAAAAGCTGAGGTATGGGGTTTTTGTTTGAGTTCACTTATCGTTAGAATGTCTGGATTTTTATGTAACTTTTTTGTGTGCATCCTTAAATGCAAACACCACATGTTTGCCTGTGACAAGTTTATAGAATGCAAGGTATCTTCTAGGTTAAAGTAATTCACAAGTTGGTGAATGTCATCTTGGAACACACCCTGTACAGTCTTCCTTAAAGGAACACTACAGTATATTTTTTAGTATCTACTTGCTGAATGACTTGATACAGACCTAAGCACAGCAGAGGTCCCGGTATAGTATTGAATTGTCAGCATACACAGGCCTAATCCCTGTATAGAGTAGTGCCAAACTGATGATTTCAATTGTGTAACTAGTTTAAAACCCAATAAATGGATTGTTTTTAACATCTGGCTTTTGTCTTCATTAAGAAGAGAAGACAGCTTTCTAGGCAGTGACTCTCATGGATTCCTTTTCCATCCATAGATCTGTATCCATAAATTCATGCCCTCTAACCAAAATGAATTACCTAAATGAATTACTGTACTAGACCTGTCTAGTACAGTAGCTAATAGCTACATATGACTATTTACATATAAATAAAATTTCATTTCTTCAGCCTCTATGGCCACTTGTGCCTAGTAGTTTACCTTATTGAGTAGCACAGATTAATGTTTTTATCACAGAAAGTTCTGTTGGACAGCACTGGTCTGGTCTAGATCATTGATGATCTAGATGTGTCTAAGAATGTGTCTAAGAATCACATGGGGATTTTGTTAAAATGTGAATTTTAATTCATGCTGCTAGCTCATGATATTGATGCCTGGCCCTCACACTTTGAATGGTGAGGCCTTACATTATATTAACCACTTGAGATTTTTCTGAACAAGCTGCATGAAACTATGCCTTAGCAAGGTTCCTAAAGTAGGAACTTTTTTTTTTCAATATATGAAATTTATTGTCAAATTGGTTTCCATACAACACCCAGTGCTCATCCCAAAAGGTGCCCTCCTCAATACCCATCACCCACCCTCCCCTCCCTCCCACCCCCCATCAACCCTCAGTTTGTTCTCAGTTTTATTTAAGAGTCTCTCATGCTTTGGCTCTCTTCCACTCTAACCTCTTTTTTTTTTTTTTCCCTTCCCCTCCCCCATGGGTTTCTGTTAAGTTTCTCAGGATCCACATAAGAGTGAAAACATACGGTATCTGTCTTTCTCTGTATGGCTTATTTCACTTAGCATCACACTCTCCAATTCCATCCACGTTGCTACAAAGGGCCACATTTCATTCTTTCTCATTGCCACGTAGTACTCCATTGTGGATATAAACCACAATTTCTTTATCCATTCATCAGTTGATGGACATTTAGGCTCTTTCCATAATTTGGCTATTGTTGAGAGTGCTGCTATAAACATTGGGGTACAAGTGCCCCTATGCATCAGTACTCCTGTATCCCTTGGGTAAATTCCTAGCAGTGCTATTGCTGGGTCATAGGGTAAGTCTATTTTTAATTTTCTGAGGAACCTCCACACTGCTTTCCAGAGCGGCTGCACCAATTTGCATTCCCACCAACAGTGCAAGAGGGTTCCCGTTTTTCCACATCCTCTCCAGCATCTATAGTCTCCTGATTTGTTCATTTTGGCCACTCTGACTGGCGTGAGGTGATATCTGAGTGTGGTTTTGATTTGTATTTCCCTGATGAGGAGCGACGTTGAACATCTTTTCATGTGCCTGTTGGCCATCTGGATGTCTTCTTTAGAGAAGTGTCTATTCATGTTTTCTGCCCATTTCTTCACTGGGTTGTTTTTCGGGTGTGGAGTTTGGTGAGCTCTTTATAGATTTTGGATACTAGCCCTTTGTCCGATGTGTCATTTGCAAATATCTTTTCCCATTCCGTTGGTTGCCTTTTAGTTTTGTTGGTTGTTTCCTTTGCTGTGCAGAAGCTTTTTATCTTCATAAGGTCCCAGTAGTTCATTTTTGCTTTTAATTCCCTTGCTTTGGAGATGTGTCAAGTAAGAGATTGCTACGGCTGAGGTCAGAGAGGTCTTTTCCTGCTTTCTCCTCTAGGGTTTTGATGGTTTCCTGTTTCACATTCAGGTCCTTTATCCATTTTGAGTTTATTTTTGTGAATGGTGTGAGAAAGTGGTCTAGTTTCAACCTTCTGCATGTTGCTGTCCAGTTCTCCCAGCACCATTTGTTAAAGAGACTGTCTTTTTTCCATTGGATGTTCTTTCCTGCCTTGTCAAAGATGAGTTGGCCATACGTTTGTGGGTCTAGTTCTGGGGTTTCTATTCTATTCCATTGGTCTATGTGTCTGTTTTTGTGTCAATACCATGCTGTCTTGATGATGACAGCTTTGTAGTAGAGGCTAAAGTCTGGGATTGTGATGCCTCCTGCTTTTGTCTTCTTCTTCAAAATTACTTTGGCTATTCGGGGCCTTTTGTGGTTCCATACGAATTTTAGGATTGCTTGTTCTAGTTTCAAGAAGAATGCTGGTGCAATTTTGATTGGGATTGTATTGAATGTGTAGATAGCTTTGGGTAGTATTGACATTTTGACAATATTTATTCTTCCAATCCATGAGCAGGGAATGTCTTTCCATTTCTTTATATCTTCTTCAATTACCTTCATAAGCTTTCTATAGTGTTGAGCATACAGATCTTTTACATCTTTGGTTAGATTTATTCCTAGGTATTTTATGCTTCTTGGTGCAATTGTGAATGGGATCAGTTTCTTGATTTGTCTTTCTGTTGCTTCATTGTTAGTGTATAAGAATGCAACTGATTTCTGTACATTGATTTTGTATCCTGAGACTTTGCTGAATTCATGTATCAGTTCTAGCAGACTTTTGGTGGAGTCTGTCGGATTTTCCATATATAGTATCATGTCATCTGCAAAAAGTGAAAGCTTGACTTCATCTTTGCCAATTTTGATGCCTTTGATTTCCTTTTGTTGTCTGATTGCTGATGCTAGAACTTCCAACACTATGTTAAACAACAGCGGTGAGAGTGGACACCCCTGTTGTGTTCCTGATCTCAGGGAAAAGGCTCTCAGTTTTTCCCCATTGAGGATGATGTTAGCTGTGGGCTTTTCATAAATGGTTTTTATGATGTTTAAGTATGTTCCTTCTATCCCAACTTCCTGAAGCGTTTTTATTAAGAAAGGGTGCTGAATTTTGTCAAAGGCCTTTTCTGCATCGATTGACAGGATCATATGGTTCTTATCTTTTCTTTTATTAATGTGATGTATCACGTTGATTGATTGGCGAATGTTGAACCAGCCCTGCAGCCCAGGAATGAATCCCACTTGATCATGGTGAATAGTTCTTTTTATATGCTGTTGAATTCGATTTGCTAGTATCTTATTTGAGAATTTTTGCATCCATATTTATCAGGGATATTGGCCAGTAGTTCTCTTTTTTTACTGGGTCTCTGTCTGGTTTAGGAATCAAAGTAATACTGGCTTCACAGAATGAGTCTGGAAGTTTTCCTTCCCTTTCTATAAAGTAGGAACTTTAAAAAATAAAAGTTCTGGGCACCCACTGTGGCATCCTGAGTCAGAATTTCTCTGGTTGGACACAGGCGTCAATATCTTTTAAAATCACCATAATGGGGGCACCTGGGTGGCTCAGTTGGTTAAGTGGCCGACTTCGGCTCAGGTCATGATCTCGCGGTCCGTGAGTTCCAGCCCCACATAGGGCTCTGTGCTGACCGCTCAGAGCCTGGAGCCTGTTTCAGATTCTGTGTCTCCCTCTCTCTGACCCTCCCCCATTCGTGGTCTCTCTCTCTCTCTCTGTCTCAAAAATAAACGTTAAAAAAAATAATTAAAAAAAAATAAAATCGCCATAATGTTTCAGGTGTGCATCAGAATTGAAAACCTCTTGTGAAGATTCTTATGGCCTGCCATAGACCTAAAAACAGGATTTTTTTTTTTTAATTTTTTAATCTTCATTTATTTTTGAGAGACAGAGTGTGAGCAGGGGAGGAGCAGGGAGAGAGGGAGACACAGAATCCGAAGCAGCCTCCAGGCCCCAAGCTGTCAGCGCAGAGCCGGTCGTGGGGCTCGAAGCCACTAGCCGTGAGATCACGACCCGAGCCAAAGTCGGACACTCAACCGACTGAGCCACCCAGGCACCCCCAAAACAGGATTTTTTAATCTGAGTGTCCAACATTTGCCCCGTGTCATGATAAAAGGTATAGGTGTTGCTTATTACCTTGATTCCCCAGTCTGGTTATACTGTGAATTATCTAATTCCTTACATTTTCTACCAGTGGCCTCAAGAATGAAAGGGATGGGGGAGACAAAAGGGCAGGTGGCTACTGTTTTTTTTTTGGGGGGGGGGCGTTGTTGGTTTTTGAGAGACAGCACAAGTGGGGGAGGGGCAGAGAGAAAGGGAGACACAGAATCCAAAGCAGCCTCCAGGCTCCGGGTGGGTTAGCACAGAGCCCAATTTGGGGCTGGAGCCCACAAACCAGGAGATCATGATCTGAAACTGTTGTCTAAGGTAGTTCCTAAATGTATGGTGCACAGAGCAGGAACGGTGTTAAGGGAGGCAAAAGCAGACCAAAGTTGAGAAGTCACTGCGGTTTTGGAGTGGAAGAGAGTGAAGGTAGGTTTCTAGGTGGGGAAGGGGTTGAGTGGTGAAAAGTGAGGTTTTAATGGCTGATAATCTAGTTGTTTATGGATCCTTTGAAACAGTCTTCGGGGTGCCTGGGTGGCTCAGTCGGTTGAGCCTCAGACTCTTAATTTTCAGGTCCGGTCTTGACCCCGGGGTCATGGGATCCAGCGCCATATTGCGCTCAGAGTGGAGATACTCTCCCTCTTTGCCTCCACTTGTGTGCACGCGCTCGCTGTCTCTCAAATAATAAAAACAAAGACTTTGTAAATTGTGTTACAAAATTTAAGAAAATTTACCCACCTGGTCTCTTAATGTGAAGGAATGAAAGTTTCGGTGAAAAAAATAATAGGATGAGAAAGCAGTTTTCAAATACTCTGATACTTGGTATTGTCAAGCCCTTTATTTATTTATTTATTTATTTATGTATGTATGTATGTATGTATGTATGTATGTATGTTTGTTTTTGAGAGAGAGCACGAGCAGGGCTGAGAGAGGAGACACAGAATCCAAAAAAGGCATCAGTCTCTGAGCTGTCAGCAGAGATTGATGTGGGGGCTCAAACCCACCAACTGTGAGATCAACCTGACCTCCACCCAGGTCCCCCCTATGTGTTTTCTTAAAGTTTTTGGGGGGGGATTTTGTGTGTGTGTGTGTGTGTGTGTGTGTGTGTGTTTAATGTTTACTTAGCCAAGCCCTTTAGATTGCAAAACTGTGATTAGTAGTGTGGCCAGAGAGGATTACTGAGGAATTTGGTTTAACCGAAAAATCAACTTTTTCTACATAGTCTTCATAGTTTTGTGCACAAAGACCATTGTCTTGTTACTATAATTGCTTTGAATATTTTTCCCCATTGTTGAACATCAAGGTTTTCAGTTTTCTTTACTACAAATTATATTGCAATGAATATTTTCATAACTTCATGCTTAAAACTTTTTTCAAGTATTTCCTCAGGATACACTGTAAGGAGTACATTTTGATGTCAAAAATCTAGACATTGTAATTGCTGTGATATATTTTCCTTCACCTGCACATGTATCAGTTTGTATTGCCAATAATGGTACTAGAATGATGGTTTCCCTGCAAATGGATAGCCCATTCATACTTTAACATAGTCCTGTTAGTGCATTTGCAGATTTTCGGTTTTTTACTACTGAGGTTCTGTTCATTTGGCACTGTTGGCTGGTACATTTTATAGCCATAAGTCTAGTAGCTTTAGCCTTGCTGATGGTACTAATTAGTTCCTGATTTCCTCTTTAGAATCCTTTACAACTTGGGAATTTTTTTTTTCAGTATAATTTCTCGCAAAGGTGTAATTGATGGCCGCATTCCAGCCCAAACCTATTATAATCTCCTTTTCTATGGCCAGATGCCTGGAAATCAGCTGGCAGTTATTTATTCAGTAGCTAATTCATATGGAGAGGACTATAACTTTGGTTAGAATTCTCACTCGAAATACTAACGGGTCTTTTTTTGATTGCTTATTTCTCTGGCCAAAGTTCATCATAGCTGACAACATAGAACTGCATTACAAGTGGTTGGGGAGTGGAGTAGAGTATTATGTGGGAATTAATTGGAAATTTCTGTGAAGTTATTTCTGAACAATTCTTAATAGCATAGTCAACTCTTGGACTGAATGTCTACTTCATAAATTATCCAGTTCTGTTGTTTTTCTCTTGATGAAATTTCAGGATACTGAGGAAGATGTTCACCTAAATCAAATTCTTTAGTACTTGTTAGTACCAAACGGTTTCTGTTTAAAAAGATAAACTGCTAGCCAAAATAGAGACTTCAGTAGCAGTATTCTAAGTTTACCTTGAACAAAGTTTTCTGGGTTTCTGGCACCAGGATGAAGGAAAGGGCATTCAAGTAGTGTTCTCTGTTTCTACATAGTACCCCCTGGGGTTTGAAAAGTAGTAAGTTTCTAATGACCCAGGTTGGGACACAAGGAGTAAGGGTTTATCTGGCTTTACTTTGTACCCAGAATGGCAAACATACTTCGGAATGCTGCTTATGGCTCAGACTAAAGTTAAACCCATTTTATGAGTTCATTATTTTGGACATGTTATGGACTTGGGGGGGGGGGGTGTAGAGAATACGGGGACAATCGGTTTCTGTGTTGCTTATTAAAATTAGCTGCACACGTAGCACCACTGCACTAAATAAGGTCCACGATTTCTTGGCGTGGTTATTTCATTTGCAGGGGTGGTCTCTTCACTTGCGTTTGGTTTCCCACTGGTTACTCCCCTTGCTGAGTTCCCTCAGTAAATTCCTTAATACTCTGAGGTAGCTGAGAGAACGGGGAAAAATTGCGTGGCTCTTTGCCATTAAGTGAAAGCTGGTTTGATTTTAAATTGTTATAACGACTTCATTTGCAAACTCCCTCTCAAAGTACCGAACTGGACGACGACGCCAGTTGAATGCAGGAGGCAGAGTGTTCGCTGCAGCGCCTACCAGAGCCAGGAGGCCGTCTCGGAAGCACCGGGCCGCGAGGAGAGCCCCGCCAGCCTCCCGGCCCACGCTCTGCACCGGCTCAGGCCATCGGGGCCCCCAACGTTCCCTGCCCGCGGCCCAGCCCACGGACCCCCGCTTCCTCCGCGCGCCAGCCCTCGCCCGCCTTGGAGCGCGGCTCCCTGCGCGGGCAGCGGCGCAGCGTGGGGGGCGGAGGGCGGGGCGGCCCCCGGGCACGAGGGGGCCCGCGAGGCAGCTAGGGCGCGGGGGGCAGGCGGGCGCCGCTGCCCGAGTGTCCGGCGGAGGGGGCGGCGCCCTCGGCGTCTCCGTGACTGCGCCTCCCGCGCCCCCGGCTCGGCGGCTCCCGGGATGCGCGGAGGCGGCGGCGGCGATGGCGATGATGCCTGTAGCCCAGCCTGGTCCCGGGCGGCGGGCGGAGCTGGGGTCCGGGCTGCGAGATGGAGGAGGAGGGGGGCGGCGCTGCGGCCACCGGGCAGGTGAGAGGCCGCGGGCCCCGGAGGAGGACGACGCGCGGGGGCCGGGAGGGCCGGGCCCCGGGAAGACGGCGGGTTAGGGCGGCGCGAGGCTGCGCTGGTCCAGGCCCGGCCGCCGCGCACCTGCCCTCCTGGCGCGGCCTGCGGGGAAGCTATCTCGCCCCTGCCTAGCCTGCTCCCGGGCTCCGCCGGGTTGCGGAGCCCTTTCCCCACCGCCCATTCCTGGCCGGAGCCCTCCGCACCCCACCAGCCCTCTGCCCATTCTCTTACAAGCTTGCTGGCCTGAACTAGGCCCTCCTCACCACAACCTTCCCCACCCCAGGGAGCGCCTGCCCATCTCCAGTCCCTAGCTGGGGCCCACCTCCCTTCCCGGCAGCCTCC
Organism: Neofelis nebulosa; assembly: GCF_028018385.1. Classification (NCBI taxonomy): domain Eukaryota; kingdom Metazoa; phylum Chordata; class Mammalia; order Carnivora; family Felidae; genus Neofelis; species Neofelis nebulosa. The sequence continues at coordinate 68,203,998 of NC_080790.1, forward strand.
CAGCGCACCCCCAGACTGGGGGCTCTCCATAGCCTCCCCGTCTCCCTCATCCACTGACCCTGCCCCAGCCTGTCAGCTGCTCAGGGCTTCAAGAGGTAGTTCACCTGGGGAGAAAGAGCGGGTCCTACGAAATCAGATAAATCTGCCTTGAATCTAGTGACCTTGGGCAAGTCATCTAACTTCCCTGAGGTTTTCCTGATCTGTACAAATACAATGGGTCTAATAATAGTACAGAACTTTGCTCTCTGTGAGAGACCGTGAAGATGCTGTCCTCGAAGAATTTAAGGCATTATGACAAATTTATATGAGAAAAAAAAATGAATTGGAAGAATCCAGGCCAGGTGCTAACTTGTAAAAGCTCATACAAAATGCTTTCATACGTACTAAAGTATTAAGTTAGCACAGTAGATTATCAGAGACTCTTCACACAGCTTAATGAGAAATCATTGCTATGGTAAAAAAATTTTCGTTTAACCAGTCCTTGCTTCGGATCCCCCCTCCTTAGTTGTAACAAGATGCACACGGATGTGAATTCATTCTGTCCAACTGTGGCTAAAATGCCTGCGTAAGACCGGTGCTCTAACTTAAAATTTTTCTGATTTTCTGACTTTCATCATTTACTTATGGTCCCAGAAATAAAGTAGCTGGTATGCTTGCTCTGAAAAGAACATTGGTAATTTTTAATATTTAGGAGTAACAAATTTCATTTACCCCCCTCCTCAAATCACTGAGTTTTATAGTGCTACCATCATAACTTCATTCCAAATTGTGATTCCAGCCTCCTCTTTCTTAAAAGTCACAGAAGTGGGCTTACTTTTCCTTTGTTTCCTTTATTGCTCCTAAGGTTTCTCTGCAAAAACCTTTATTTCTGTTATGTTTTTCCTTTTCTTCCCAGCCTCACATTCCCTTCTTTTTTTTCCCCCCTAACTATCTGGGAATGATTTATAATTACTTTATACCAGAAGTGTAATTATCAACCTTGCCAAAGAGTTACACAGAAGTGTGTGTGTGTGTGTGTGTGTGTGTGTGTGTGTCCCTATTTTGGGCTCCAGGAACTTTGACTCCGGAAGGGATTGTGATACCTACTTCATAGGTCTATACTGAGAGTGAAATAAAGTGTGATAGCTTATGTAGAGCTGCTGATGTGTATGATAATGACCCAAGAAGTGATAGCTGCTATGATTATCTTCTAGGCAGCCAACCTCCCTTGATTTCTTTCTTGTTATGTTGAGTTGAACATTGAGTTGAGCGTGGTGGTGACAAATGTCAGCTTAGGTTCAAATCCATGCCCTACCCACTTTAAGGTGGGAGCACTGTCTCCAACTCAAGTTTCCTTATCTGTAAAACAGGGATATGTTATACTGTCTCAGGGTTGCTGTGAAGATTCGAGAAATTAATATCATGGAGCCTTGAAAACAGTGCCTGACATATCATAAGTACTTGATAAAGTTAACATACTAATAATGACACTGACAATTATATCCCTGACCTAGAATTTTCTTTTTTTTTTTTTTTTTTTTTTTTCAACGTTTATTTATTTTTGGGACAGAGAGAGACAGAGCATGAATGGGGGAGGGGCAGAGAGAGAGGGAGACACAGAATCGGAAACAGGCTCCAGGCTCCGAGCCATCAGCCCAGAGCCTGACGCGGGGCTCGAACTCACGGACCGCGAGATCGTGACCTGAGCTGAAGTCGGACGCTTAACCGACTGCGCCACCCAGGCGCCCCTAGAATTTTCTTTTTTTAAAAAAACCTACTGATGGGGCACCTGGGTGGCTCAGTCAGGTAAGCATCTGACTTCAGCTCAGGTCATGATCTCACAGTTCGTGGGTTCGAGCCCCGCATCGGGCCCTGTGCTGACAGCTCAGAGCCTGAAGCCTACTTAGGATTCTGTGTCTCCCTCTCTCTACCCCTCCCCCCTCACACTCTGTCTCTCTCAAAAATGAATAAACGTTAAAAAAAATCTTTGAAAGAAAAACCTGAAAAATGTTAAATTGATTGAAAAAATTATAACTGTGCAGAAAGTGGAAGTTGGTCCTCAACTACTCCAAATCTTTTTTTTTTTTTTTCCTCCTGCCTCTTATCCTTGACCAATATTGGTGCTTCATCATCCCATTTTCCCTTTGACAGTTCCCTTTCCAGATGTCTCCTAGCCTGTGATCTTCATAATTTCCATCACCCTTCTTCTTCGTTTTTAGCCACTCACTCGGTATTTCTCTGGACATGAGTTCCAAATGCTTTCATTCCAAATTCCTGCTTCCCTCTTCACTCCTGTTTGCTCCCCTATCTCCAAAGAGGAAACCCTTCTGGGCATCTCTCTGCCTTTCTGCCTCCTCAAGTTGAGTTTTCTACTTCTCTTTTCATCAGCTAACTCCAGTCGTCCAATTAACAATGCAAAAACAAGTAGCAAAAGGTTGTCTTTTTCTTACCTCATAGCTGTCAAAAAGGATTCAGAAACAGGCACCCGGTCTGTAAGTGAAAACAATAAAGCCATCCATTATTATGTTTTAATTCTAATCATCAAGAAACAAGTGGTTGGGATTTATATTTTTGTCTCATGGAAGTTTTATAAGGAAAGTATAAGAAAGCTGGTTTCCCTTGCCAGTGAAGAAATTCATCATATTGTCATGGTCTGTACTATTTGACCATTGAGAAGAAAAAAGAGGCCATCTTCTTCCTTCGTGAAGGACATTTGTTAGGTAGATGGATCTCCTCAGGACTGAAATTTGTCTCATACTCACTGACACAGCCATACCTACTACTGAATGCTGAGACATTTCTGTATCAGGAGGTTCATAGCTGCTGCTTGGAGCCCCAAGTAATCCTTCATGGACCAGTCCCCTCTTCCTCTGTGCCCCATGATCCATGAACCAAAGGGTTAATCCCAGGCACAGCTAGAGGCCTCTGGAACCCAGTTGGAGCTCATGGTTAAATATTTGGAACATAACGCCAGGACGACCCCAGTGCCATTGCTTATCCCTAAATGCTGGATTAAAGCAAATACCTTTGAGTTGTCAAGAGCATTGCGCCAGTCTCCAAGGAACAACTTCAGCTGTCCCGCTGGAAGCGTCTTTCAGAGCAGAGTGGGCACAAGGCCACACAGGGCTTTGAGATTTGAACAACGGAAGATTTCTGTGAGTGTACTTTAAATCTCATTGCAAAACAAAGTCGAAAATAAAAAGCAAGAAGAAAAAGAAGTTTTCTTATAAAGCAGAAGCTGGGTCTTACTCATCTTTCTAACCACAGCACCTAGCATAAAGCTGGCATACAGTCTGCACATGATAAATGTAAACTGAGTAAATGAAGGCATGAATGGGCATGTGCCTCCTGTTTGATCATGACGATATTGCTGTTGGAATAACAATTCACCTTTGTATAGAAGGTTAGAGTTTACAAAAGGGTGCTTTGTACCTTTTAAATCTCAAATACAATGCTTTCATTTTCCCCTCTCAAATGTAGTCCTACACAAAGTTTTTTTCCAGTGAAAGGGAGGGAGATGGCCAAGAAATTACCAGCAGGGAGAAAAAATTATAAACAATGGAAAATAAAGCGTGTTCCTAGGGAAAGAAATAGTACTTGTTAGTGATTTGTGGGAGTTCTATAAGGGGCCACAATATACTTCAGCAATGCCATCTGACTTGTAACCTAAACACATGCTGTGAGACCTACTCCCATAATCTCACCCTGTCTGCCCCTCCATCTCTGCCCTGCTCCTGACCCCCAGCAAACTCCTCACCATCACTCCCTACAGCTGCTCTCAGCCTCCACCCCAGGTTGGGATTAGCTTCCCCTTCTCTGACTTCCACAGCACCTGCTGTCATCTAATTGACCACATTAGGCTGTAAGTACATAGTGATCTCTTTGGTGGAGATGTTATGTCCTTGGGTCTCCAGTGTCTGGCACCAGAGTGTTTCTAAAAGTAACATTTGCATACCCTTCAATCAGAAACTCAAGGGGTGGGGCCCAGGAATCTGCTTTTTTTTTTTTTTTTTTTAAAGTCCCCAGGTGATGCTTAAACTATTTCAAAAACCACTGTGCCATGAAACCTGACATTAGCCCAAGGAATATATTTTGAGGTGTTTGTGTCTTTTCTGTGTTGGACTTTGAGCAGAGAAATGTTTTTTTGTATGCATCAGTCAGAGCTAAAACAAATTCTAGTACTCTTGTAAAAAATCATGCGATCGCTCTACTCCATTAATTTCTTTCTGTTTCTGGGTGTGCATTTTTGTGTGCAGGGTTTTCTGCTCTGGGCCTCTTTTGCCCCATACCGCTCGCCTGTGAGTTGAGGCCCTGACTCCCTTCCCACAGAAGGGAGAGTCCCTTCTCTCTGAAGATGAACTCCACGGACCACCTTCAGGACGCTCCCAACACCACCTTGCTCCATGTGCGTCACTCCCATGGAGGAAACAGCACCACACTACAGGAGGGCCTCCAGGACCTCATCCACACCGCCACGTTGGTAACCTGCACTTTTCTACTCGCAGTCATCTTCTGCCTGGGCTCTTATGGCAACTTCATTGTCTTCTTGTCCTTCTTTGACCCAGCTTTCAGGAAATTCAGAACCAACTTTGATTTCATGATCCTGAACCTGTCCTTCTGTGACCTCTTCATCTGTGGAGTGACAGCCCCCATGTTCACCTTTGTGTTGTTCTTCAGCTCAGCCAGTAGTATCCCAGATGCTTTCTGCTTCACCTTCCATCTCACCAGTTCAGGCTTCATAATCATGTCCCTCAAGACCGTGGCAGTGATTGCCCTGCACCGGCTCCGCATGGTGTTGGGGAAGCAGCCCAATCGCACAGCTTCCTTTCCCTGCACCCTGCTCCTCACTCTGCTTCTCTGGGCCACCAGTTTCACTCTTGCCACCTTGGGCACCCTGAAAACCAGCAAGTCCCACCTCTGCCTTCCCATGTCCAGTCTGATGGCCGGAGAAGGGAGAGCCATTTTGTCTCTGTATGTGATCGACTTCACCTGTTGTGTCGCTGTGGTATCTGTCTCTTATATCATGATTGCTCAGACGCTGCGGAAAAATGCCCAAGTCAGAAAGTGCCCCCCTGTGATCACAGTAGATGCTTCCAGACCACAGCCTTTCATGGGGGCCCCTGGAAAGGGGGGTGGAGATCCCATCCAGTGCACCGTGCCGGCTCTCTACAGGAACCAGAATTACAACAAACTGCAGCACGTTCAGACCCATGGATACACCAAGAGTCTTAACCAGATGCCAACTCCGGGGGCCAGCCGGCTCCAGCTGGTCTCTGCTGTCAATCTCTCCACGGCTAAGGATTCCAAAGCGGTTGTCACCTGTGTGATTATAGTGCTCTCCGTCCTGGTGTGCTGTCTTCCACTGGGGATTTCCTTAGTGCAGGTGGTCCTTTCCAGCAATGGGAGCTTCATCCTTTACCAGTTTGAACTCTTTGGATTTACCCTTATATTTTTCAAATCAGGATTAAACCCTTTTATATATTCTCGGAACAGCTCAGGGCTGAGGAGGAAAGTGCTCTGGTGCCTCCAGTATGTGGGCCTGGGTTTTTTCTGCTGCAAACAGAAGACTCGACTTCGAGCCATGGGAAAGGGGAACCTGGAAATCAACAGAAACAAATCCTCCCATCATGAAACAAACTCTGCCTACATGTTGTCTCCAAAGCCCCAGAAGAAATTTGTGGACCAGGCTTGTGGCCCAAGTCATTCGAAGGAAAGTGTGGTCAGTCCCAAGATCTCTGCTGGACACCAGCACTACGGTCAGAGCAGCTCCACCCCCATCAACACTCGGATTGAACCCTACTACAGCATTTACAACAGCAGCCCCTCCCAGGAGGAGAGCAGTCCGCATAACTTGCAGCCAGTAAACTCTTTTGGATTTGCTAGTTCATATATTGCCATGCACTATCACACCACTAATGACTTAATGCAAGAATATGACAGCACGTCGGCCAAGCAGATTCCAGTGCCCTCTGTTTAGGCTCGTGGAGGCTGGAGACTCTTGCAGAAACTGTTTTTGTTTCTGATACTATTTGATTTTTTCCCCCATTTCTGTGAGACCCGTGGTAGATGAAAACTTCAAGATCCAGCGGAACAGTTGGCAGTTCTGATTTTCTTCTGTCTGAAGTATCAGCATCTATTGATTTGCTTTGTGGTTTCTTGACCTTTTAAGATTTGATGTAAAAATTTATTATTTAAATTTTTTACCCTGACCTGTGCTCCAATCTTTTGTACTAAACTTTTAAATAGATGCCAGGAATGATCACGCTAATGTATTGAAGGAGAATGGACTGATTACGATCATTTGAGTCAGTGTTTGGGGCCTTCAAAGTATACCTGAGTTGGATTTTTTTTAAACAATATGAAGGTATGATCTTCACTGAGGCGAATTTTTTATTAATTGTACTGTAAATTTTGATTCTGTAATGTGTTGAAATGGGGAGCAATACACTTTTCTGGTAGCAGGCTTATTTGAATAAATAATACATTGTCAAAGCAGAAAATCAGAAATATATTATCTATAATTACCTTTACCCAAGACACACAGGCATTAAGTACTTTCCTTTCATAAGACAGTCAGCCAAGAATACAGTATTATGATTATTACCATTTCTTATTATAGACATTATTATTTTGTGTGAGTTGATTAGCTATAAAGCTTTTTAAAAAGAAATCTGTTTTTGCTTGCTGAAAACGCCTTATTCTATTTTGGCATGATCTTACCCGAGAGCCCTTGGTGAAGAGGACCGACCTGTAGTGGAGGAATGTGATTTCTGGGTGCATGGGCAATCTGCATTGCAGATTGGAAGGAACTTTGTTGTTTTGAAAGGTATCCAGTTTATAGCTCCCTCTCCAGGCCTTTCCCAAATACAAGATTCCTTGGGGAAGGGGGGTTGGGACACAGAACAGATGCTCATCTGGAACTCTGTGCAGCCTTGTCCAACACCTCTCGCCTTCCAGCACCCACCAGCCATTCTATTTCTGAGATCTGAGTATGAGATATGGGTTTTACTTTGTTTTTAAATTCGCCTTTTAGAACTTTGTCCTTCCCTTCCTTCTCTCCCTTTCTTCCTTTATTTTTGTTATTAGATTTTATAACAGAAGAGAAAATCTCTACTCTGTCACATTTTTTCTTGTTTGTAATTGAATGCTATTTTTGAAAATCACTATAACCTATTTCAGTTATGCTTTTATATGTTTAATACAACACTGTTTTCATTTATTAATATTCCCACAAGATTAAGTAATATACTAACCAGGTAATATATTACCCTTTTTAAAAAGCACTAAGAAATCCAATATCCTTTCCCAAGGTCATTTGAAGAATTGTGGAAAATTAGGAATGAGACTTTTGTCTTAATTTAGAACTGGGTATTTATTCCAATAAGCCAAACAGCTTTATAATTAATAACATTAATCAAGAAGACACTTCTTGATTAAGACTTTTTAAGGTATGTATCTCTTTTTTGGCTAGGCATTTCCAGTGTGATTCAATAAAAGATTTTTTAAAAGTAATTTCTACTTGTAAAATTTAAAATGTCAGGTTTTCTTGTGTGACCTTTGAGTTTGAGATGACCCATCTTTGGGAAGTAAAAGTTATAATAATATAAAGAAAAATAAGCATGTGCATATGAGGTGTTCTTTCTTTGTATGCTCATCAAGAAATTATTGATTTAACTTGCATGAAATACATGTTGGGCTAGATTCTTAGCCTTCTCCACATGTATCTCTGTATCTATGTGGAGATACAGAGATAGATAAAACTTATCTCTTCACAAGTTACATATATATCTATTTATAAAAATAGATATATATATAACTTCTCTATAAGGGCTAACCTGAGAACTAAAAATAATGAGAACTTAGTTGAATGTGACTAATTATTAGCAGGGTATATTAATTAGTTCTCTTGATGCTTTACTGTGATGCAAAGTATGTGATGTATTTCAAACATTTTATAACTGTTCTGATGTTAACCTTTAGGCCAGATTTGTATTTCTGATGCTTTTAATGTTCTTTTAAAAAAATAATGTTTGGAAAATAAAAGTATTGAAAATCCTAACATTTCTGAACATCAGATTGCAGTACTATGACTTTCCTGTCCAATCATTTGAAAACTATCAGAGAAAAGTAGTGATGATTATTGCACAACGGATAACAATGTGTTAACCCTCAGCATTCTCTTCCTTAAGAGATGAAATACTTGTGGGTTTTTGTTTTTGTTTTTTTTAAGTCAGCTCTATGCCCAACCTTGGGCTGGAACCCCTACATGATCAAGAGTCAAGATCAAGAGTCGCATGCTCCCCTGACTGAGCTAGCCAGGCATCCTGAGTTCTCAGGATCTCTTTAATGGTTCCAGATAGTTCTCTGGCTCATGGTCGGTGCTGCATCTGTCAGGCAATGTTGACAGTCTCATCAAAAGTGGTATTTCCCCTGTACTTAATGTTTTTCTGCCTCTTTCTATCTCTTAGCAATTTCTTGAGGGCTTTGATAATCAGGGCAGAAGCAGAAGGTACCACTTCAATTTGGGCCTGTATGGTGTTGTTGTTGTTGTTGTTGTTTTGTTTGTTTGTTTTTTTATGGGAAGATCATGATTCCCAGGCATCCCTTGAAGTAGGTGGGTCACTTTAGGGGTGACTTTTACCCACTCAAAAATTTGTCTCATCTCACATTAGCAGTGAAGATTCAGGCATCACCCCGAATCGTTATTTTTTTTTACTCATAAGTTTAAGGCATAGGGCCTGTCTGTTCTGAATGGTCAGTTTCACTGTAATGTTCAGACCCTTCCAATCACTCGTTCCCTTGATGATGTCAGCACCAACCATTTTTGGAGACAGACCCAGGGAGCCTGTCTTCTGGGCCAGGGCAGACGTGGCAACAACTTCCTCACAAGGTATATGACTTGGTCTTGTTGGGGTCGAACTTAGGTGGCATGGTGAAGGTGGCTGGTGTTAGGTGAACCCAGATTCAGGATGACCTAAGACAGCTGCACCTTTACCTCCTTCCAGCTGAAAGCCAAAAGCAAAAGTGCATTTCTTAGAATTGGTGGTATATATGGTATGTATAAGCTAAAGGAAAACACAGTTATGGTCCCTTGATAAACAATTGAAGGACCCTTCTTTGAAACTAATATTGTGAGTAGTTTCTTGGTTAGCAACTCTACATCCAGGAGCAAAGCCCTCACAAGATCCCAGGTGATAATTCTTTTCTGAAGTGGGGAGGCAGCAGAAACGGAAGGGCACTGACAAAGAAATAGCAGCATGAAGTCCTGCAGAGTTAAGGCCCAGAACCCTTCTTAAACAGTTCAGTTTTGGGGTCCTAAAAATGAGCATCTGTAAACCTGTTCCCAGTTTCATTTTATTTTCTTTTTTTTTTTTTTTTTAAGTTTTATTTGTTTATTTAGAGAAAGAAAGAGTGAGCATGAGCAGGGGAGGAGCAGAGAGAGGGAGAGAGAGAGAGAATCCCATGCAAGAGAATCCGTGCTGACAGCACGGAGTGTGATGCAGGGCTCGAACTCACAAACAGTGAAATCATGACCTGAGCTGAAATCCAGAGTCGGACACTTCACCAAATGAGCCACCCAGGTGCCCCTCTATATTTTTCATTTTCAAGTTAGTCACACCTCATTTCGAAGATCATTACTTGAGGCAACAAGTAACACTTCTTGGGTGCTGGCAGTCTTGGGTTCCTCTCCAGATCTGACTTGTTATTATAGCTCATTCTTAAGTAATAGTCTGTAATCTGGCCAGGCCAGGTTACAGAGTCTCCCCTTTCAAGGCCACCCTCTTCATTCACAGTTCAGGGGTAGCATACATGACTCCCAGGGAGACATGCGTTTTCTCTCATATCCACTAAAAGCAGTTGTTTTTCTTTTCCATTAATGAAAGAAGCCAATGGTCCCTACAGAGACACTTGCTCCACTGCCCTCCTACTGGAGTTGAAGGAAGGCCAAGAGTTAGTGAAGATTCCAGGCCTATGGAATTGTAAGAGCGGCAGGCAGGCTGCCCAGAAAAGGCTCACCTCCCATCAGAGATCCAGGCTTTAGAGAGGCCAGGCCTGGACTGAGCTTACAACACAAAACAGCAAGCCCCACCAGAACGTGGTGTAGAGAGGACTCTACTGAGGCAGGTATCTGCAGGATGAGCTTTGGTGGGCTCGTTCCAGCCGTACTGGCCCAAATATGATGAGATGCAGGATATTCCAAGTCACCTGTAGGAACGAAAATGATGGCCACTGAAGCCAGATGGGGTAATCTTTGAGAAGATGGAGAAGGGAAAGGAGGAGCAGAAAGATAGGGAAATAGCCCCATATTTCCTTCCCTGCCTCTAAAGATGGATCTATAAACTGAGAAGCAGGTGCTGGCATAATTATGATGATTTTCCATCTTCTGGCTTTCAATATCATTTAAATGCTAATGACACTCAATTTTATATCTCTAGTCCTAACCTCTCCCTGAGCTGCATGCTGGTCTATCCAATTGCCTATTCAACATCTCCACTTGGATGTCTAATAGGCATCTCAAATTTTAACATGTGCAAAACTGAACTCTCATTTCACACCTCCTCCTCACCAAACTTGTGTCTCCTGCTGTTTTATTATCTCAGTAAATGGCATGGCATTTCCCCAATCACACAGCTCTATTTGTTGTCCTTGACTCTCTCTTACATCACATCCAATCCGTTGACAAATCCTGAACTATCTTGAAAATAAACTCTGATTCCAACTACTTCTTACCTCTTCATTCCCATCTCCTCTAGCCCATGTCTCCATCATTTCTCACCAGCCTCAGGACCATTTCCCAGCTTCGAGGCTCTCTCTTCTACAGTCTCCCCTTTATTTGTGACTAGGACACTTCTAAGATAGGCTATGTTTGCCACTCTCCTGATTAAAACCTTCCAGTGCCTTTCCGTCCCACGTAGAAGTCCTTGCCATGACCTATATGGCCCTGATGATCTGGCTCTTGGTTTTCTCTCTGTCACAATTTCCTTTGACTTATACCCTGCCTAATGTGCTTGGGCTACAACAGGCTTTCTGGATCTTTCTCACATGCCTCAATTTTGTTCTCATGTCAGGGCATTAATTTCCCTAGAAACGTTCCATCCTGGAACCACCCTCCCCAATGGCCTTTCCCAGTTGTCATATTCAATACAGTTCTCACCCCATCACGGTCTATCCCTCTGCCCTATCTTACTCTTTTCATGATTCTTATCATTACTGTATTAGTCTGCTTGGGCTGCCATAACAAAATACTGCAGCCTGGGTGGCTTAAATAACAGAAATTTATTTTCTCACAGTTCTGGATGGAGGCTAGAAGTCCAAGGTGAACTAACAGCATTAGTTTCTGTGAAGCCTCTTTTCCTGGCTTCTCGTTGTGTCCTCACATGACCTCCTTTTTGCGCATACATGAGAAGAGAGGGGGTGGGGGAGAGGAGAAGGGAGAGAGTTGCAGATGGGGGGCTCTCAAGGTGTTTCCTCCTCTTGTGTGTACACCATTCTTATCAGATGAGGGCTCCACTCTTATGACCTCATTTTACCTTAATTACCTCTTTAAAAGCCTTATCTCCAATTAGAGCCACAATGAGGGTTAGAGCTTCAAACATGAATTTGAGGGGGAGGTGCAAAATTCAGTCCATACAGTTATGTATAATTGTTTGCTGGCCTTTCCCCCTCTAGACTAAAGCTCTGATATGATAGGGCGAAAGTTTTGTCTCTTTCGTTCAGTACCACATGCTAGTACCTATCAGTCCTTGGCCCTGATGAGCTTTCAGTGCATCACTGAAGAAATGAATGAATCAAATAATAAATGATTGAAAGGCTGAAGCCTGGAAGTGATATCAACCCAAATCTCTCTCTGACTGGCTTAGTTTCCCCATGTTTGTTGTTATTTTTGTATCTGTCTCTACATTCCCAGGATGATTATCAGCAGGACTCTAATGAAAGGGGGACATGGGTCTTGATTTAGGACTACAAGACCTTATTTCTGATAGTTTTCTCAGGCAACCAGCTCCAAGGGCATCTTTTCCCAGGGGACCACCCCGGCTGCCCATGAGCTGCCAGACAACCTGCCTTCATTCTCATGGGAATTCTTGGGCCCATTATGCAACCCAAGGACACTGAAGATGAAAGGAAACTCTTCAGCAACCACAGAGAAGTTAAAGGAGAAAAGAAGTAATTCATTCTCGGAGGGATAGAAGGGAGACTACCAATCACTTTAAAGTATAGAACATTTTGGAAAAAAGGTCCAGATTTAGTGAAACTCTGTTTTCCATAAGAGATAGTTAACAGGCAGTGTCTCGGTCCAATGCCTTGGAGAATAATTTCACCAAAGTAGAAATATCACTTCATCGCTTATGGACAAATAGTGAATCTTCCCTCCTCTACTCCAATAAACAGATAATTCTGCTTCCTTATAAATGCGCTTAGCTGGTGCCAAGATAAGTTCAATGTGTTTCTCTACGTGCCATATATGTGAATGTTGGCCCTTTTGACACTTTCTGGAACCTCCAGCTGCTTGCAGCATGCTGATGAGTGGGAAATCTTTCGTCCGACTCCCAGTGTGGGAATCTTGATTTTCATGCAAAGCCCAAGGTTTTGCAAAATGCAGCTTGTTCAGATGCCAGGGAGACCTTAAGAAGTGGAACAACTTACAAAGAGTGCTTTTATGCCTGTCTTCTGGGGCTGAGGCACTAGGATGAGTTTCATAACCTGGGGAAATGCTGAAGGTTCAACACATTTCCTGCCTGACATTAGCAAGAGTTATGAAAGCTTCTTGCTCATTTGTTTGGCTTTAGCAACAAAATATAAGAAACGTAGGAACTGATTTCATTAATATTACACTGAGGAAAGATATGGCTGGGCACTGTGTTCTTCACAGAGAATCATAATATTAGACACTTTCTTTGAGGAATTAAGAGTACCTCAGAACTGGAATATTTTCCATTCATGGAGTTGGAGGTGGAAATTCGATCCTTTTCTTGACCTGAGAGAGATCAGGGGCTTTGCTTCAATCACTGCCCCCAAATGGGGGAAACAGAACAGAGACACAGACACTGTCTTCTTGTGAGGGAGAAGCAAGGAAAAAAAAAATCCGTTAAATTTTGTGGTGCAGAATTTGAGTAAGAAAGAATACAAATGGGACAAGTCATTAATTAATTCTCCCTTTTCGTTCCCAACTATTATAAAATTGAGGAAAATACTGTTGTTCTCAAAGCATCAAACACTCAAAAATAACATGTAGGAAACTCCTCAGAATTGTAGTTGGGGAAGCTTTCATGAGGTGTGGTAAGAGAGGATGAGGGTTCATTCACTCATTCATTCAGCAAATATTGAGTGTCATTGTTAGGCAAGGTCTGAGTAGAAAGGTCTGAGAAAGAACATAAGATAAATTCTTTACCAATAAGTAAAAGATGAAGGAATTTTTTTTATCATTTACATAAAAATACAATCTGGTTCTAGATAAATTGCCCGTGCAGTTGTTTACCACCATCAAATGCTTATCGGAGAAGGGAAAGTTTGATGGCATTTAACCAAGGCAGAATTCCCAAGGTGACATTTTAATCTTGCTAGTGAGTTTTCATTTGCCAGATTGTGGGTTGTGTTATTTTTAAGAGAAGTTAGTGGTAGTTCCATGATAAAAATATACTGTAGGGGCACCTGGGTGGCTCAGTCAGTTGAGTGTCCAACTTTGGCTCAGGTCATGATCTCACAGTTCGTGGGTTTGTGCCCCGCATCGGGCTCTGCGCTGACAGCTCAGAGCCTAGAGCCTGCTTCCGATTCTGAGTCTCCCTCTCTCTCTGTCCCTCCCCTTCTCGTGCTCTGTCTCTCTCTCTCAAAAATAAACTTAAAATAAAATAAAAATAAAATACACTGTATGGGGGAAAATAAGTATCATACATTTACAAGACAAGGTCAACCATTTCAGTCAGCATTTTGCTGAGCCCTTTGATGTGTTCCTTCAGGTGGAAGGTGATGGCACAGAGTGGTTCATGGGGCAAAAGATGGTTCTGCAAATAGAAAGTGCTATAGCACATTATTTACAAACAGGGACTGCACCATCTGAATTGATTCCAAAGCTGGTTGAGCCATATGCGGTTTTAGTTCCACTTTTTGTGCCTCATTTTCCTAAACTGTGAGTTAAAGATGGTAAACATAACCTCATGGGGTTGTGATCACAAGGTATCTGAACTGTTTAGCATAGTGCCAGCATGTAATCAATGTGGGGTAATGGCAGCTATCATTTTTATTATTATTTTAAAAAATTGTTTTTAATGTTTATTTATGAGACAGAGAGAGACAGAGCATGAGTGGGGGAGGGGCAGAGAGAGGGGGAGACACAGAATCCAAAGTGGGCACCAGGCTCTGAGCTGTTAGCACAGAGCCTGATGCGGGGCTCGAACTCATGGACTATGAGATCATGACCTGAGCCGAAGTCAGTCGCTCAACCAACTGAGCCACCAGATGCCCCATTTTTATTATTAAAATATCATTTGAGATTCTAGGAATAATGACTCAAGTTTGTACACAACTGGCTTTGTGGGGATGGCAAAACACTTTCTTGGAAGTGGTTGATGAAAAGATTTTCCAACAAATGATTTCTGTCACTATGGGTTAAGAACACTAAAAACTATAAATATGGAAAACGAATTCAAAGGAAAGACGACTCCTGATTTCCTTGACCAGCTATTAACATTTCTAATCTTTGGATAATACTTAGAGCTCTGTTAGAATTCTTAAATGAATGAATTAGGTTTTAGTGCTGTTAAGAACCACTGTTGACTAATTTGCATAGTATTTTATTAAGGACACAGAAGCTATTAAAAGAAAGTTCACTGTTTCTGGCTATATTTTGAATGAGTTTACAGAGTAGAGCAGATTTGACTAATTGGGTTTTAACCCCTAAGTTGCCGGACTTTTGAGGAAGTTTGAATAAAAATTATTTTTTTGGTGGTAGAGCACTTTTGTTTTTTAATTGAAATATACTTGACACCGAATGGGGCGTTGGTTTCAGGTGTGCAGTATAATGATTTGACAACTCTATACATCATGCAATGCTCACAAGTCTGGCTACCGTCACCATACAACGCTATTACACCATTGACTATATTCCCTTCCTATATATTGGCTGTTCCTTTCATCTGGGTGACTTATTCTATAGCTGGACTCCTGTACCTATCAGTCCCTTGAGAGCTTGACTTTTAATATTATATATTTACAACATCAAAATTATGTTTATGCCTGAGGAAAATATTTTTTTTCTGCATTTTTTCTTGAACCCAAGGCAAAGCATAATGTAGTCTGTTGAAAAATACTGGAAAGCAATTTAATAGAGTTGAAATATATAATGTTGTACGTGATTAGACATGAGATGTTTAGCATTATTTTACAGTCTCATAAATGCCTTCCATAGTGAAGATGGTTACCATTTCCATAAGTTCTGCTAGATGTACTTGCTTTCGGTGAACACTTTTGTTTCAAATGTAAAAAATACTAAAATGCCTAAACGTTTACAAATGGGCATGGGCACAAAACACTATAAGCCCTATATTCCCTTTGTTAATAATTTTGCCTTTCTTCTTTTTATTTTCAAAGTGTTGAGATTGTCAGGAGGGCTCTTATTTTCTTTAAGTGTTAAAGAGTGGAATTGCAGTAGTCTTCATACTGTACTTTCTTCTCATTGCCAGTGAGGGAAGCATGCTCATTCTTCCTGATCATTCCAAAAAAGCATTAAAAAAAAAAAAAAAAAACTGTGTTGTTTCTAATAGAGAAATCTTGTGAGATACCAGGACCACAGTGATTGGGGCCGTGACAGGTGAAAGTCACCTGCTAACCTCTCCCCTTAATTCTGGTTGGTTATATACCTGATAGTGTGTGGTCTTCTTTTTTTTAAGTAGGTTCCATGCCCAATGTGGGGCTTGAACTCACTCTTCCTTCCTCTTTTTCCTTCTTCTTTCTCCTCCTCCTCCTCCTTCTTTTGTTCTCCTCCTTCTCCTTCCTTTTCTCCTTCTCCTTCTCCTCCTTCTTCTCCTTCTCCTCTTCCTCTTTAAAATTTTTAAAAAATGTTTATTTATTTTTGAGAGAGAGAGAGGGGAGGGGAGGGGCAGAGAGAGAGGGAGACACAGAATCAGAAGCAGGCTCCAGGCTCTGAGCTGTCAGCACAAAGCCCAATGTGGGGCTCGAACCCACAAACTGTGAGATCATGACCTGAGTGGAAGTCAACCACCCACCAGACTCCCAGTTACCCAGGCACCCCTCCTCCTTCCTCTTTTCCTTCTCCTCTTTCTTTTCCTCCTCCTTCTCTTTCTTTTTTTTAAAGTGTGGTCTTGATGCTAATTTTAAAGTGACAATTCCATTTTCTGAAAGGTGATGGAGGGATTTAGTTAACCTACAAAGTTATATATGGTGAAAGTAAATAATGATGGTATCTCCATCATCTCCTTCACATATGTAACGCCTCCTCTTCCACCTGTGACATTTTGTGTTTTATTGAACAAAACCTGACTTATGAATGACTATGTATACTAGTTTATTTGATCCACCCATAAAATATTAAATAAAAATAAAAGCTTGGGGTGCCTGGGTGGCTCAGTTGTTTGAGCGTCCCACTCTTGATTTCAGCTCAGGTCATGGTCTTGTGATTGTGGGATCGAGCCCGATGATGGGCTCTGTGCTGAGTGCTGAGCCTTCTTGGGATTCTCTCTCTCTGCCCTTCTTCCACTTGTGCTTTCTGTCTCTCCCAAAATAAACTTAAAAAAACAATAAAAACTCAATTCCTTTTTACAGATGAAAATTTTAGAGAATTTCTAGTATTTTTTCCCCGTAATGCATTGGATCATTTTGCCTGCCTGTACAACCTACTTTAAAACCACTGGCATATGAAACAAAGCCTGCGTTAGGGCATGTAGTTGAGCATGGTTTCTCTACTACCCCTGCCAAGCAACTGAAAAAAAATGTAAGTCATGTCACCATGGCAACATATTTTGAAAACTTTTACTTCAACAACTCCTTATAACATATAACATCCATATACATGATGGTTTATTTCTTTCTTCAAGTGGAAATGCAAGCACTGGTAAATAAAATCACTCAACACTAGGAAGGGAATATAAAATCAGATGCTAATGGCAACTGGATGACTCAGGTTTTTTTTGTTTTTTTTTTAAGAAAGGTTTATTTATTTTGAGAAAGAGAGAATGTGCGCACATGGAGGAGAAGCAAAGAGAGAAGGAGAGAATCTCAAAAGCGGGCTCTGCACTGACAGAGATTCTGAAATCAAGAATCAGATGCTCAACCCACTGAGCCACCCAGGCCCCCACGACCCACTGTTGATTTGGGCTTAGGTCATGATCTCATGGTTCATGAGGCTGAGCCCCGCTTTGGGCTCCATATAGAATTAAAACATTAAAATCAGATCCTAGGAAAGCTGATATTTTCATTTGCAACTGTGATTGCATATCCTATTTATTCAAAATTTATGACTTGATTTTCATTCTCCTAAAAGGTAATTTGGCCCGATTATGTACTAGGAAGTTTAAGAATTGTCAGAAATCAGGTAAAGCCTTTGTATATCAAACTGAGTGAAAAGCTTACTATTCAGGTGACTGAAATAATTTCTTGCCCTTTGTTATTAAGTCCCTTTTATCAAGGACATGAAGATACAAAGTAGAGGTGGGCTATAGGCCCCATCTAGTGGTGACTCGAAGAAAAGCAAGTAAAGCTAAAAAAAGAAAGGAAAAGTCCTGTATTCTTGTAAAGATGAGCTACTAGTTATTTCCCTGAAACCCTAATTAGGAGGGTTAGAATGTGTGAAACTGTTAAAGGTGAAGTTCCTAAGTCGGTGATTTTCACTGGAGAATATATTTAAAATCAAGTGGATCACTCAGGAAGCATATTTGAAGCGCAGATTATGCTCTGCTCTAAAGGATCTGATTTAGTAGGTGTGGAATAGCATCCACCTTACTAGATTTCTCCAAGTACAATAGGCATACCGTAGCTTAGCCCTTTCTCCTACCTATTAGGAACTCAGCTGCTTCTGCAGAAGAATGGCAGAGGAGGAAGCAGACTTTAGAGATCAAATGAGAGTTCATATAAGGGACCCAAGATTTAGAAGGAATATGGAGAGCTGGCCTAGCCCTTCCTAAACAGGTTGAAGCCGTTAGCCCGGACAGAAAGCCAACTTACTTTTAAAAAAACATTTTATTTTGAAAAAATTACAACTTCTATTTTTAAGAATCTTCTTCAGTAAACTATCCAATACAGTTTTTTAGATCTCCACCCCCCCCAACCCATTCCCCTTAAGAGAAGAGTTTGGCCTCAATATTCTGTGTCTTCTGGCACTCAACCTTTCACAACCCTCACGCCCTCCCTTCTATACCTATTATCCAAATGTGGGTAATTCTATTTGTCTTAATTCATTGATGTAAGAAGTATGATTCTAATTTACTAAAGAAATAGATTTTGACGGCTGTGGTCTCTGATCTTATTCTATTAATAGGAGACAAGGGTGATATTAGGAAATAAATGAACTCTTACTGGGAACCTGGTGTCTAGTACTGGGCCCGGGGTTTTACATACAGTAAAATGAATGCACTCTGCAACCTCCTTTGGAAGGATGCAGTCTCTCTACCAAAGAGGAAGTGAGTCTCAAAGAGGTTAACTGATTGGTGCAGGATCACACAGCTAGTAAGCTAGAGAGTATGTGGACTTCAGTTTGAGTGCAAAGTGTGTGCTTTTTCTCTATGTGTGCTGCTTCATGTGAAAATCTACAAACAGCCCTGCAATAATCAATTGCATTAACCATTTCTCAAATTAAAATATCTTTCTCCAGAACTACTGAAAAGGAGGAAAAGTATTTTATAGCTACTTTTCTTTCCTTATTTAGATATGTACATCCAAAATACAATAAGATAATGTGTGCAACATGGGGATGGAGAAAATAGAGGAAATGAGTAATCTGCCATTGACTACATGACAACACTGCTTGGGAACATTTTATTCACTTTAAAATAAATATTATGCTGTGAAACTGTCCAGAACTAAAATCTGTAGTATACAGTAGGCAAATACAAAGGATGGCCAGCACAGTGCGTTTTGTTGGGAGTAAACCATTCTAAGTCAAAAGAGAAGGATCTCTGACTGTCTATACCAGGTACACACCTTGGGGGGAAAAGAAACAGATAAAAGTTCCGAGAGCAACAATCTATTACAAATAAGAGTTTCTTGAGATTAACAGAGGTGAAGAAAACTTAAATGTTGTGAGGCTCTACTATGTGCCCAGTTTCTAGTCTAACACCTGGTAGTTGCTAAATAAAAATTTGTGGAAAGGATTTCAGGCACTAGAATTTACATATTTTACATGGTCTCCCATTTAAACAACGTACTATCAATTTCTTTCTTCATTATCTTTAGTTCATTAACTAGTTATATATACTATAATTTACATAATAAATCTATTATTTAAAAACTTTCAATAGGCACAACAATTATGACATTTCATTAGGCTGGACTCTAAACTGCTTGGATGAGATTTATTTTGGAATCACATTATCCAAGCAAAAAACACAATCGGATCATAAGACATGACAAAAATGAAAGAAATGAGACAACTATCTGCCTTAAGAAGTTTATCCATAACCTCTTATATACACATTTATATTCACAAAGTGGTTGAGAGTCCTTTTATATGATCCTTTAGATGAGATCCAATGGCTGAGAACTCTATAATGAGACACATACATGGTCAGACAGAAATCATCATGACTGTCAATGATCTTTCTCCAAACTTTATTATCCTTTAGTTGGGGAGAGAAAGAAGTCCATTTTCATCTGCTGTATCTAAGATTTTACAGATCACCGGAGATTCAACCTAAAGAACAAAAATAAGAAAACCATTAAAAAGTTGTTAAACTGAATACTTACTTTATTCGGTAGTCTTTTGCTATGTGAATCCATGTATATAAAGGTGTTAAATGTATATTCACAGAAGTATAATATTTTTCCAAAATTGATTAATAATATCAACCCATAAATACACAAAGCTCAATGAACTCTGACTAGGAAGAATACACAGAAAGCTAGTTAGGCATCACATAACCAAAGGTAGGACCATAAAACTTCTAGAAAGAAATACAGCATAATATTTTCATGACTTTTGGGTGGCAATGTTTTCTCAGAACAAAATAAAGCATTGGCCATAAAAGAGAAAAAGTGGATAAAATAAACTTTATCAAATAAACCAACTTCTGCTCATCAAAAGACATTAAGAAAATAAACAGGCAAGCCACAGATTGAGGAAAAGAATGTGCACTATAAACAAAGACCTCATACCCAGAATATATTTGAACTCCTAGAAAAAAGAAGATAAACAATAACAATAAAAATGGGTAAAAGACAGACAGATGACAGACTCTCCTTGACCAAACTAAGGTTAGGCTCCCCCAGTCCCTTTTCGTAGGCTTCTTTTTGTACTTGTGCCCTGTCTTGGGCCTGCTGAGTCCAGCTGTAGTAAGAATCAGTGTGGAGAGAACCCCACACTCTCAACATCTAATCATCCTCCGTATCTGATCAAATTCTTAGTCTCTCACATTTGATGGCTAGTCATCCTGGCTTATATTCAGCAATAATCCTATCAAGTCAGTTTATGTTGATCTCTCCTCTTAGTAATTTTCCATCCATTGAAACTCCTCTCCTCCACGTTCTGTTTGGCTGTATATCCTGAGCTGTCTTTGCTGTAAGTGGAGTTAAGCTGGATCTCTCTTCCCTACTATAGTCTTGACACTTACTGCCAATAGTCCTGAATAAAGACTGTTTGAGTAAGTGTCAGAATTTTTCTTTAAAAAGACTTGGCTAGACATTTCACAAAAGATCACATGAAAAGGTGCTTGCCACCATTTTCCATATGGGAAGTGCATATTAAAATGACTAAAATGGCTAAATATAAAAGAGATTGAAAATACCAAATGTTTTTGTTTTTTGCATGTAGCTTTTTTGGGGAGGGGTATTTTTATTTATTTTTTAAATTTACACCCAAGTTAGTTAGCATATAGTGCAACAATAATTTCAGGAGTAGATTCCTTAATGCTCCTTACGCATTTAGCCACGCCCCCTCCCACAACCCCTCCAGGAACTCTCTATTTGTTCTCCATATTTATGAGTCTCTTCTGTTTTGTCCTCCTCCCTGTTTTTATATTATTTTTGCTTCTCTTCCCTTATGTTCACCTGTTTTGTATCTTAAAGTCCTCATAGGAGTGAAGTCATATGATATTTGTCTTTCTCTAATTTCGCTTAGAATAATACCCTCTAGTTCCATCCACGTAGTTGCAAATGATAAGATTTCATTGATTGCTGAGTAATACTCCATTGTGTGTGTGTGTGTGTGTGTGTGTATACCACATCTTCTTTATATATATATATGTATATATATATCACCTCTTCTTTATCCGTTCATCCATCGATGGACATTTGGGCTCTTTCCATACTTTGGCTATTGTCGATAGCGCTGCTATAAATAGTGGGGTGCATGTGCCCCTTCAAAACAGCACACCTGTATCCCTTGGATAAATACCTAGTAGTACAAGGACTGGGTCGTAAGGTAGTTCTATTTTTACCAAATGTTGATAAGGATGTGGAGCAGCTGGATTCTCACACACTACTGGTATGAGTGTAAAATGGTACAGCCATTTGGACAGCTATTCGGTAAAAGTTAAACATATATCTAATCTATGATTCAGTAATTCCACTCCTAGGTACTTACGCAAAAGAAATGAAAATACAGGATTACAAAGCAACTTGTAAAAAAATGTTCCTAGCAGCTTATTTACATGATAAAAAATGAGAACCAACCCAAATGTCTTTATAGAAGAATGGATCAGCAAATGTGATTTACTTATACAACTGACTACTATTCAGTAACAAAAAGAGAATGAAGTATTGAGTGACACGGGTGAGTCTGAAAAACAAGCCAAGTCAAAGAGGGCAGGCATAAAAAACTATATACTATATGGTCCCATTCGTAGGGAATAAAAAACCAGGCAAAACTGCCCTAGAGTGTGAGAAATCAGAAAGGGGTATCTGTGGGGGTTGAGGGGTATTAACATAAAAGGGCTATAAAATTTTTTTCTGCAGTGATAAGATACCTTGTTTGGGGTGATAATTATATAGGTATATAAAATTATCAAAATGTATCAAACTCAGCACTTAAGATCTTTGCATTTTATTTTATGTAAATTGCACCTTAATAAAAAAGATTTTAGGTTTTACAGAGATAGCATGGGGATTATATTAAATTTTGGACATCACTAAAGGTCCTTTCTAGACTTAATGCTAAAAATCGAAACATGTTCCCAAACTGAATTCCTTAGTATTATTTTTTTACTTACCCCAAGGATATACTGACAGGAGTGAGGCTCTAGCATATATACAGTAACAGCATGAGGAGAATCTGATTCTTTACACCTAAAACAGAGAGTACTTTAAAGTACTGCCCAAACCATACAAAAGTATTTTTGTTTTCCTCTTAAGCTATAAAAAACTTATCTCCTGTATAATTTAATACTGATATCATTTAACAATCATAACTTACAAATAAATAATTATATTAAAATAATTTTTATATTTTATTTTTAAAAATGATTTTAAGTTTATTTGTTTTAAGAGAGGGAGAGAGGGGCGCCTGGGTGGCGCAGTCGGTTAAGCGTCCGACTTCAGCCAGGTCATGATCTCGCGGTCCGTGAGTTCGAGCCCCGCGTCAGGCTCTGGGCTGATGGCTCGGAGCCTGGAGCCTGTTTCAGATTCTGTGTCTCCCTCTCTCTCTGCCCCTCCCCCGTTCATGCTCTGTCTCTCTCTGTCCCAAAAATAAATAAAAAACGTTTAAAAAAAAAAAAAAAAAAAAAAAAAAGAGAGGGAGAGAGAGTGCATGCATGCACACAAGTGGGGTAAGGGCAGTGAGAGAAGATGAGAGAATCCCAAGCAGGCTCCTCACCATCAGCCACACGGGGCTTGAAGCCACGAACCATGAGATCATGACTTGAGCCAAAATCAAGAGATGGACACTCAACTGACTGAGCCATCTTTTTCTTTCTCTATCTTTTAAAGTTTCTTTCTCTCCTTCTCTCTCTCTTAAGTAATCTCTATACCCAGTGTGGAGCTCGGACTCAATGCCAAGGTCAAGAGAGTGGCATGTTCTTTTGACTGAGCCAGCCAGGCACCTTAATTAATATTTTAGAATAAAGTAATAGTTTTTTAAACATGTTTACTTAGTTTTGAGAGAGAGAGAGAGAGAGAGAGAGGCAGAGTGTGAGCCAGGGAAGGGCACAGAGATTGGGAGACACAGAATCCAAAGCGGGCTCCAGGCTCTGAGCTGTCAGCACAGAGCACAGTTTGGGGCTCGAACTCAAACCACAAGATCATGACTTGAATCGAAGTCGGATGCTCAACCGACTGAGCCACCCAGGCGCCCCAGAATAAAGCATTATTTTCATATTACATTAATCCATATTATTATGCAGAAATATAATTGTGTTTATTCACAATTATATTTCCTATTTATGTAGACTTTTGCACACTGGATACAGATTAAAGAGAAAAGCATAAAGCACAAGTTGATGGTCCAACTTACTTTAGTTTTACAGTCACCTGTCTTGGTTTGTCAGTTATATCACAAATATCTCCATTCCCATAAAAATGTGACACCATCCTAAATCAGAGAAACATACAAGTTCATTCATTCAGAGTAAGTGTCATGTGGGCTGGTGGTGATGAGAAGATGGTTAGAGGGATCAGTTTTGCATTAGTTATAAAATATTTTTAGGGTCATGTTACAGAGAAAATGTTTCAGATTCTGTAAGGAGACTATAAAACTGAGATATTTCAGAGTGATTTACCTGATAAGAGTAATCTTCAATTTGCATATTATCTACCTGTATACAAACAGTTAAGGTTAAATTGCTTTTTAAAAAGTCTTTTTGAAGTTAACCATTTCCTCAGCCCTGTATATTGTTTACTTTGTGGGACAATTTTCTCTCCTTCCCATCCTTCAGCACTTTTTGGTCAGCCCCAAAAGTCAGCACATTCTGTTTTTTTCTTTCTCATTGTTTATTTATTTTTGAGAGAGAGAGAGAGAGAGAGAGAGCAAGCAGGAGAGGGGCAGAGAGAGAGGGAGACAGAGGCTCTGAAGCGGGCACTGTACCATCAGCACAGAGCCTGATGTGGGACTGGAACCCACACACTGAGATCATGACCTGAGCTGAAGCCGGATGCTTAACTGACTGAACTATCCAGACACCCCAAACTTTTTTTTTTTTTTTTAAGATTTTATTTTTAAGTAATCTCTATACCCAATGTGTGGCTCAAACTCACAACCCCAAGATCAAGAGTCTTGTGCTCCACCAGCTAAGCCATCCAGGTGCCCCAAAGTCAGCACATTCTAAAAATAGTCTCTCAATACCATGTTGCTAGGACGGACAAACTTAATGCCCAATAAAGAGAAAAGAATGGATAATTTAAAACTTGCCAGGCAAGAGACTACAAGGAAAACTTAAGCTTAGCTATTCTTGAGAAACAAGAGATTAATTTATTTCTGCTATAACAAGATATACCTATATAACTCAGAGAAGATGTGAGGTAGTTTTGTAAAAAGCCACTGTTTATTTTCAACCATAACCTCACAAAGGTAAAGTAACAAAGGAACATGCTAGCAGATATTTATTTTTTATTTATTTTTATTTATTTTGAGAGAAAGAGAGCGCATGTGAGTGGGGAAGGAGCAGACAGAGGGAGAGAATCCCAAGCAGGCTCTGTTGGTTGGGGGAGGGAGGGAGCCTGAAGTGGGGCTCAAACTCATGAGCCTGTGAGATCATGACCTGAGCTGAAACTAAGAGACATTTAACCAACTGAAGCATCCAGGTACCCCTGGAGTATATTTAAGTACAATTAACTAACTTGAAGAGGTAAATTATACATTAAAAAGGGAAATGCTTTATAACAACAGTCTCAGACTTAATATGTGGAATTGAGCCACTGTGTCCATCACCACCGCCACCACTCTCATTACCATGCCACCACCACTGCTAAAGGCAGCAGCCAAAATTTATGGCATGCTCTTGCAGGTATAATGCGTTACCTAAATGACTGTGTTTAAATGTCGTAACAATCCTATGAGGCAAATACTAGCAGACAAGAAGAGTGAGATTTAACAAGATTATGTAATCTGCCCAAGGCAGTAAGTGAAGAGCCAGTATTTGAATCCAGGGCTCCCCATTTCTGAAACTGTGTTCTTAACTATTACCTTAGGAAAAGAAAACTAATTTAAAAGATGTCCCTTAAAAAAACTGACCAGAGATTTTACCTAAGTGTTTCAATTTTATGTTTTTCAATATTCTGAGTTTTAAATATTCTACTAATCAGATCCAAGGACAAATAAAGTTAATCTTTACCTGACTGTCTGGGTACCATCATCTTGAAGGTGATAGGTTCTGGCAGTATTCTTCTTAGCCCATTCAATATGCTCTTCTTGGTTCCATGTCCCCACAACCACAGAGGTTTTCCCACTATCCTTGTCCTGATATATGAAAAATACTTGTGATAATGCATTCTTCATATTATCAAGTAGACATTTATGCTGATGGCCTGCCTGTAAGTTACAGTCCTTATCTCCACCTGCATACTGGGTGTGTGTGTTTAGATGTCAGTCAAACCTGATGAGTAGAAATCTGAGCTCACTATCTTCTTTATTCTTTGTTTCTCTGAATAATGAAACTGCTTTCTGGTCAGGCTAGCACCAAACGCAGTTATTTCTATTTCCTTCCTCTCCTACATTATTTTCCTGGGGATGTTCTTGGCTTCAGAATCTTCCTCTACATTTCCAATGCTAATATTTTACCTCCTCAACCAAGAGTTTAATCACTTATACCTAGATGATACAACTGCATACTACTGTGATTCTTTTTTCTTATTTTAAATTTTTGTGAGAGAGCACAAGCAGAAGAGGAACAGAGAGAGAGGGACAGAGGATCCAAAGTAGGCTCTGCGCTGTTGACAGCAGCAAGCCTGATGTGGGACTCGAACACAAGAACTGTGAGAGCCGAAGTTGGACAATCAACTGATGAGCCACCCAGGTGCCACGCTACTGTGATTCTTAATTAAATCTCTGGCCTGTATCTTTTACCCTGCAGCCACAATGAACCTATCTTCATCGTACTTCTACCCTTTCAAATGCCAATCTTTAAGTTATACTAGTATTCACATTATTCATTTGACATCATGCTTATTTCTTTATCAAGACTGTTCACAAACCCCCTTCCCCGTTCAGATTTTATTATTTTTTTATTAAATTTTTTGCTTTATTATCTATTTATTTATTTTATTTTTTAACTTTATTTATCTGTTTTTTAAAACTTCAGATAGCGCAAGAGGAGGAGAGGAGCAAGGAAGAGAGAAAATCCCAGGCAGGCTAAATACTCAGTGTGGAGCACAACACAGGGCTCGATCCCGTGACCCTGAGATCATGACCTGAGCCAAAACCAAGAATCTGCTCCTCAACTGACTGAGCCACCCAGGTACCCCAACTTTCGTTATTTTTTTTAAACGTAACTATATACTATCTTATATGTGGATCTCTTTCCTTCTCTCTCCTTTTTCTTTCCTCTCCCCTCCCTTCCTGCCTTTCTTTTCCTTCTTTATATTTTATGCCAGGCACCATGCTGAGCACTAGCATACAAGGGATGAGTAGGATTAAAAACCCTTATAAATGGCAGATGAACTGGGCAGAGCCACTGCTACCAGCAGAGCTGACTGCTTAGTGGAAGAAAGAACCATTTAACAGTCTTTTAGCAACTGGACTATAAGTTAATAGATAGACAGGGATTGGAGCCATATGGTGAAGTGTTTAAGGAGGCTGGATATGGAACAACACTGCCTGGGTTAGAATTCTGGTTTTATCATTTACTACCTATGTAGTTTTAGGCAAGCTACTAAATTATTGCTTCTGTTTCCTCACATTGGAATAATAATACTCACCTCTGAGGGTGGTTATGAGAATTAAATGAGGTAATATGCATACTTAGAACAGTGCCTGGTATACAATGAATATTATATTCGTCAGTTACTATTATTTTTATATCTCCCAAAGCTCCTAGTAGCATCCTTCAGAAAGTTCTAAGTTATATAACCTTGGGCAAAATAAGTCTGACAAAATCTAGTGATGGCAAGCGTATGGGGAAAAAAGCCGTTGTTATTGGGAATGTCTTCCAAAATGTTCAGTATGCGTATATTTTGACCTAACAAGCACACTGCCAGAAATGTGCCTTGTGAATATGAGATACTTCATGAATATGAATGTGGTAAACTTGCAAAAGTTTACCAACAAAACTATTTATAAATGTTCACTAAAATGCTATTACAGAAAAACTGGAAACAATTCGAAGGTCTGTAGAGATCTGGCTAAATATATTGTGGGTATAGACATAATGCTCTGTAGATGCTGAGAAGAATGAGATCAGCTGTTGCTGTTGTGGAAAGATCTCCAAGACACTAACTGAAAAGAACAAATGCAGAGCAGTGTGTTTAGCAGATACCTTCTGTCTAAATACAAGGTTATACCAAATTTACATGTATGCATTTGTTTTCTTGTGGAGGGTTAACTAAGAAAACATCAAGAACAATTACTTTTAGGAAATGGGACAATGGTAGACAAGAATTTTACTATTCATTCTAAATTTCTGGTATGTATTCCTTTAATTAAAAAAAAAAAAAAAAAAGCCATCATGGAGCACCTGGGTGGCTCGGTCAGTTAAGCGACTGATGTTGATTTTGGCTCAAAGTTTGTGACATTAAGCCCCACGTTAGGCACTGCGCTGATAGTGCAGAACCTTTTTGGGTTTCTCTCTCCCTCTCTCTCTCTCCCCCTCTCTGGCTTATGCTTGCTCTCTCTCTCTCTCTCAAAACAAATAAACTTAAAACAAAAATAAATCCCCTCTTCACTAGCCATGGAAATTTGAAAAAAATGAATAAATTTTCTTAAAAAAAAAAAAAAGCCGTTGCACATTATTTGGATTGTAGTTAGGCAATTTTTTTCCTATTAATAAATATTACTAAAAATAAATAAAACATTTATAAAGCAGCAAGAATAAATGGGAAGAAGAGTAAAATGGCACTTCTTAGGTTTAAGTAAAGAAAACAAATTTCCTAGTTTATAGGTGCCTCATAAACTTGGGATGATTTAAATGTGGAAGGTGAGTTGATGATCTTTCCTGGTATGGTCTGCTTTGGAAATTAAGACTGGCTCAAAACAACTCAAGAGGGCAAACACAGTATTTTGTAATTACTAGTTATTATTTCTTTGGAGGAATAAAAACAGCCTTTTATTTCCTGTCAGCGAGGTAAATATTTATTAATTAATGTTTGTCTTCAAACAGTTGCTTACAGGGGCACCTGGGTGGCTCAGTCGGTTAAGCATCCGACTTTGGCTCAGATCATGATCTCGCAGTCCATGAGTTTGAGCCCCGCATCAGGCTCTGTGCTGACAGCTCAGAGCCTGAAGCCTGCTTCAGATTCTGTGTCTCCCTCTCTCTCTGATCCTCCCCCATTCATGCTGTCTCTCCCTGTCTCAAAAATAAAATAAACGTTAAAAAAAAAAAATTAAAAAAAAAAATTTCAAACAGTTGCTTACCAATGTACAACTATGACAGATAAATTTAATAAGGGCTGAAGTTCAGAATCTGAACAGCTTGGCTCAAATGTGGGACAATATGCTATCTGATTTATGAAATTAGAAAAAAAGGAAGAATCAAAAGCCAATAAAATGTACTTGATTTTAAACTTAAATGATATGGTATGTTCTTTTAGCTGAGAAACTTGCTGTATTTATCCTATTTTCCTAGCCTGAGCCATAATGTACTATCTTATTATTCACTTTGTTAATTTTTTTTTTTTACCTTGTTAATTTAAAGAATTATAATTACTAATTTCTCGGTCAAAGCTAACGAGGTTAGTCACAATAGCTTATTATTCCTCCAGAGTCACAGTAATACAAGAATCTGAGCAATTAATAAACAACCTTACTTTAAGATGGTTGACTTAGTAGGGCACCTGGGTGGCTCCGTCACTTAAGCATCCGACTTTGGCTCAGGTCATGATCTGATGGTTTGTGGGTTTGAGCCCTGTGATGGGCTCTGTGCTGACAGCTCAGAGCCTGGAGCCTGTTTTGGATTTTGTGTGTGTGTGTCTCTCTCTCTGCCCCTCCCCACCTCACACTCAGTCTCTCTCCCTCAAAAATAAATAAACATTAAAAAAAGAAAAAAAAAGATGGTTGATTTACTTAACACCAAGTTTTCCATTTTCTGGACTTACAGACACTTTGAAGTATTTTCATATTTAAGTCATTTCATAATTAAAATGCCATCTCCCCTCTTTTTTTTTCACAAAAGATTTTTAAAACTTTATCTAGTGGTAGAATGATATAAAGGCTATTCCATACCTCATGATACTGATGTACATGTTTGCCATAGCAGAACTCATATTTCCACCAACCAACACCCTACAAGAAAGCAAAAAGATCAAGTTAAATATAGAGAATGGGGGATTGGGGTCTGTCTCAATATTGCCACATGACAGTGATGGGAAAAAAAAAAAATATATATAAACAAATATATATACACATATATATAAACATAAAAAAATGATACTAGCAACAATGTGGTTGAAAATTAAAACAAAAAAGTTACTGAGAATTACTGAGAAATAACATTATCTGGTGAAAGATGGTAACTACTTATAATGAGCATTAAGTAATGTACAGAATTGTCAAATCACTATGTTATAGCACCTGCAACTAATATAACATTGTATGTCAACTACACTTCAATAATAAAAAGAGAAATTACTGAGAAATACTAATTTAAAAAAGACAAATACAGAGTATAGCTGCTGTATTGCCTTAGTAAAATAAAATAAAATGAAAATTCCACTTAGTGTATTTCCCACTGTAACTACTAGTCTATTAAAGGCAAAATTTAACCTTTGTAGATGTTAACTCAAGTTTTAAATGTGATTGATACATAACCAAAATGCAGACCATACAATTTTTTTTATGCCATATAATCTCTGATGCCCATTCTACCAATTAACCCAAATCACACATGATTTATTTATATATATGTAATTTCTGTCAAGTAAAGGTCAAGTTTTAGCTTGTGAGTAAAGAGAACATAATGGCTACAAATTAGATTATGTAAGATGCAGAGAGAAAATGTCTATTAGGAGGCTTCCAGAATCCTGCCATTTCTCTACAGACGAAAACTTTTTTCAGTGCTGCTAATGGGTCCTGACTAATTAACATACAAGTGAAGGCTGTAAGATAAATATTTAAACCAAAGGCTCACTTCTCACCCCATGAAAGCAGTAAGAACCACTAAGGAACTCTTTTATGAGTTGGTCATCTGTCAATTTGGATATGTGGGTTGTTCCAACAGTGAGCATAGGCTGAGAACCAACAGCAATGGGTTTGTGGATTGCTGGAAATCTCTCTTCTTTGGTTGATTGCAACTCTTCCTAAAATTAAACACATATGTTTAAGGGTTTCTAACCATACTTATTTTTTTTTTCAGTTATGACTTTATTATTTTTAACTATAGGAAATTTGGAAAATAAAAGTTGTCCTCTCATTTTTAATGTGTTGTCAAAAAATGAATTTTGCAACACTTAATACAATAGAGAAAGCTCTAGACAAAGGTTATTTCCATCTACCGGTTAGGGATATGATGGCCATTCTTAACATACAGGGATAATTTCCATCTCATATGTTTTGTCTCCTTCTTTTTTTGATTTTAGCAGCTAGAATTATTCTAGTGCAAGTACCTAAGCTAAGTAGTACTCTACTTTACTAGAAATACCACGAACACATTACATACACACAAATGCAAACAAATATACACAAATGCACATCATAACCTTCTTTGTTGTTATAAAATATTGCTAATGAAACTGTAAAATTCCACAATTTTCTCGACTACAGTTTGACGGTATATACTTTATTATGTACTTACCTATTTGTGCTTAAGTGCTTACATTTGACCTGTTTCTAGAAATTTATTCTGAGTTAATGATCACCATTGATGGGTGCAAAGACCTAGCTTCAATGACATTCAGTGTGACATTCTTTACGTTAGCAAAAAATTGTGGACAACAAAAATATCCATACCAGTAAATTAATTAAATAAATTTTGGTACTTTAAGCAATGGAATATTTGAGATAATTAAAATAACACTATAGAAGATTACTTTATGACATAGTTATATAGAAATAATATACTGTTAAGTGAAAACAAGTGAAAATTTTATGTATAGATATATACACACATGTATTCAGTTTGGTCCCAATTATTATTATTATTAAAAAAAATTTTTTAAATATTTATTTATTTTTGATAGAGAGAGTATGAGCAGCAGAGGCGCAGAGAGAGGGAGACACAGAATCCAAAGAGGCTTCAGGCTCTGAGCTGTCAGCACAGAGCCCTTATGCGGGGCCTGAACTCATAAAATGTGAGATCATAACCTGAGTCCAAGTCAGACGCTTAACCAACTGAGCCACCCAGGAGCCCCAATTACTATTATTATTTTTTAAAGCAAGAGTGTTTAAGCTTATTTATTTATTTATTTAGGGAGAGAGAGAGAGAGAGAGAGAGAGAGAGAGAAGGAGGGAGGGAGGGGGGAAAGAGGGGGAGAGAGAGAGTGCGCGTACATGTGCATGTGTGAGCAGGGGAGGGGCAGAGAGAGAAGAGAGAGAGAGACTACCAAGCAGGATCTGTGCTGTCAGTGTGGAGCCCAACAAGGGGCCCAATCCCACGACTGAGTTCATGACCCAAGGTGACATCAAGAGTCAGATGCCCAACTAAGTGAACCACCCAGGCACCCCCAATTATTTTTTTGAATGTGTATCTGTGTATCAAAAAAAAAAAAAAATACCCCGAAAGACTGAAAGGAAGTTCACTAAGATTTTAGCCTTTTTAAGTATTTTGATACTTACTAGATTTTGTCTCTATATTTAGTTTTGGAAAATGTGGTTACTATGGGTAAATAAAAGATAAGAAGCAGGGTAAAGAGGAGCTGAATGGGAGTAAATATGAATATTAACTATAACTATTAACATGCAACAGGACCTGGTTGTCCTGAAGGACTCTGCAATTTGGGTATGGAAGATGTCCACTAAAGGGTTCAGGGAAGAGCAGATTCACAGAGGTAGTAATGATTCGAACAGATTTTGATGAAGAAATGAAACATGAAGACTTCATCAAGAGAAAACTTTTAATTCTTGAAACATGAATAATTTGTGATTTATGTGAATGTCTGTATGTATTTTGTGTTTGTGTGTACCTATGCATGTGAACCTGAGGAAGACATAAGAGCAAAGATGTGGGGGCCCCTGGATGACTAAATTGGTTGGGCATATCTAACTCTTGATCTTATCTCAGGTCATGATCTTATGGTTTGTGAGATAAAGCCCTGTGTCAGGCTCTGCACTGACAGTGTGGAGCCTGGCTTGGGATTCTCTCTCTGCGCCTCCCCAGCTCATGAGTGCATTCTCTCTCTGTCAAAATAAGTAAATAAACATTTTAAAAAAGAGCAAAGATGTGGGGTGTGGCATAATATTTTAAACTGAAGAGACAGGCAGGTACTTAATGATAAAGAAAACTATGTAATGCTCTATCAACTTCTAGATTTTAGACAAAAATATGGCATGATCAGATTTTTAAGCAATACTGTAGCAGGGAAGGAATAGTTAAGAATAAATCCCGAGGTGCAGAGCCACGTTAGAAGTTGAAGTAACCCAGTGCCACAGATGAAGAGAATCTAAAGGAATGACATAAGTGGGGTAGAAAGAATAGTTATGAAAGAGAATAATGAGTTAGAATCCAGAAGTAAACTATGTTTTGACTGTGAGTGGAGAGAAAATGAATCTAGATCAGGATTAAAGGAGTATACCAATTAAAACTGAATAATTTAAAAAATTAAAAAGAGTTCCAAATAAATGTATAGTGGACATGGTATCTCCTTTTCACCTGCTGTAGTTGCCATTGATCAACTATGTTTTTCTTCTTCTATCTTGGCTGGTAGGAGTCATTGGATGGTTACTCTAGAAACCAACGACCTTATCCTTTCTCTCCTCCAGTATTACAGAAGAACAAAGATTGCCAAGATGGCATCTTTACTTCTTTGAAAGGACCTTGGATTTTATGTATAGACTTTCTACATTCAGAGCATTCTATGCTCCTGGCACTGTTTTAAGTGTTGAGTATTAAAAATGTAGCAGACATAGTCACTGCTCCTAAGGAGCTAAGGTCTAACAGACTAAGCTAATTACTTAGAATACATGAGACCTATAGTAAGGTTAGTGAGGAAACACATTAATAATGCACAACGAAACCTCTAGCTCAGGTAGGGGAAGAGGTAAAAAGAATAGAAGCATGACCATTTATTATTCCTTCTTGTGGACACAGCATCTACTTGCATTTCTAAGAAAAATTATTCCAATAAAAGCGATGGTGGTTTTTGTAGTAGCATTTAGAAATTCATAAAATGGACTTATAGTCCAGTTATCTTCAAATTAATGCAACAACAACAACAAAGCCAGCACGATAACAGCCTCTGTAAATTTACTCCCTATTAAAGGCACGATGGACCCATGCTGTCTTTCATTGGTACAAGCATTTAGCAGTAATATTTGTACCATCTATATTTGTACCATCTTTAGGCAAAGAAGATGTGAAATGGTATATAGAGACGTTAATCATTATTAAAAAATTTTTTTAATGTTTATTCATTTTTCAGAGACAAAGAGAGCATCACATAGCATGAGTGGGGGAAGGGCAGAGAGAGAGGGAGTCACAGAATCTGAAGCAGGCTCCAGGCTTTGAGCTGTCAGCCCAGAGCTCGACAAAGGGCTTGAACCCATGAGCCGTGAGATCATGACCTGAGCCGAAGTCAGATGCTCAACCGACTGAGCCACCCAGGCGCCCCACACATTAATTATTATATCCAGAGGATTCTCAACAATAGTTACTATAGCCTGACACTCATGAATACAGAGATTACACCGATGTGAAAAGCTATATTACAGAGTAGAATGGGTTTGGATACACTCACCGTAGCACAAGGGGGCACCTGTGCTATATTCACACTGAATGTTGGATGTATATGCCTAGTAATTCAGGCAGTATCACTATCGCATTAAAAGACATGCACAAAGAGATACACACATTAGATGGTCCTGGGCCCACTGCAACCCAGTAGTTATCAAACTGGTTTAGAGTCTGAGGGAGATGGTGGCAAAAATTATTACTCCATTCTTGGTTGTGTCAACATAAGTCTCTTTTCTTGCTGTCTGTACTGCTGCTGTGGTTTATGCCTTCAACTTGGACAAAGAGCCCCTACTGCAAAGAGCCTTTTTCTGCTAGCTCAGGGAATATCATGGAAAAGCTGGGTGTATGAGACTGTAAGGGCTAGATATATAGGGTAGAGTGTGTGGGCTAGAGTAATGTCACCTTGGACAAATCTGCCATGATGACCCCTCTGGTTGCCAGAAGCCTCCTGGAGGCTCCACTAATGTTTCTTCTTGTTCAACCACACCTTTAGGTACACCTATGGGGCAAAACTTCCTTCATCTGCCCCGGCGATATGACAATGATGCACACCTATTCTTTTTTTTTTTTTAAATCTCATTAGGACTTTATCTAGTAGGTTATCTAGCAAGTAGTTTCTCTACTCACACCTATTCCTAAACATTCTGGGCGGTCCCTCAGCATGTACTGGTAGCTTCTAGGGCTATAAAAAAGATTTTGCAGAAGGTGGGATTGTGGAGATCTATTTGAATTGCCACAGCCCAAAAGGTTTTGTCCATAAGTCCTCTTAATAAACCATTTCTTGTCAAACTGAACAACAACAACAAAAAAACCAAGTACGACATGAAACCAAAATTCTTTTTTTTCTATTTTTCCTTTGTTTTAGTTTTTATTTAAATTCCAGTTAATGTACAGTGTGTTACATTAGTTTTAGGTTGAAACCAAAATTCTGCTAGCCAGATTTGAATTTTTGTTTAAAAAAGAAGAAAAATTCATTATGATAAAACTTAATCCAAATTTAAAAGGCAAACCAGGGGCACCTAGGTGGCTTAGTGAGTTAGGCATCTGACTTCAGCTCAGGTCATGATCTCACAGTTTGTGAGTTTGAGCCCTGCATGGGGCTCTCTGCTGTAGCTCAGAGTCTGCTTCAGATCCTCTGCCTGCCTCTCTGTCTCTCCCCTGCTTGTGTACCACTCTCTGTCTCTCTCTCAAAAATAAACATTAAAAGAGTAAATAAATAAAAGGCAAACCATATGCTAAATATCAATTTAAAAAAAAGTTACAGGGGCGCCTGGGTGGCGCAGTCGGTTAAGTGTCCGACTTCAGCCAGGTCACGATCTCGCGGTCCGTGAGTTCGAGCCCCGCGTCAGGCTCTGGGCTGATGGCTCGGAGCCTGGAGCCTGTTTCCGATTCTGTGTCTCCCTCTCTCTCTGCCCCTCCCCCGTTCATGCTCTGTCTCTCTCTGTCCCAAAAATAAATTAAAAACGTTGAAAAAAAAAAAAAAGTTACATGTAATAAACTAGATTTATAGGGGCGCCTGGGTGGCTCCGTCGGTTGGGCGTCCGACTTCGGCTCAGGTCACGATCTCATGGTCCGTGAGTTCGAGCCCTGCGTCGGGCTCTGTGCTGACAGCTCAGAGCCTGGAGCCTGCTTCGGATTCAGTGTCTCCCTCTCTCTCTCTGCTCCTCCCCCATTCATGCTCTGTCTGTGTCTCAAAAATAAATAAACATTAAAAAAAAACAACTAGATTTATAAAAGAAAAGATTGTGGAAAAAAAGATCAGTTTTAAATAACTCTTTACCTACAGTATTACCTAAGGTTTTCATATACAACATGTATTCTAGGATCTAGGGTCTAAAGATCCTAAGTATTTTGAAATACTGTAGCTTTTCACTGTATTTCTTAAAAATAATTATTTATTTAAGTAATCCCTACACCCAACGTGGGGCTTAAACTCATAACGCAGAGATCAAGAATAGAATGCTCTCCTGACTGAGCCACTCAGGCGCCCCCATCTGTAGCTCTTTAAAAATACTTTTTCTCAAATGGCATATTAAAAACATTAATTAAAGGAAAGTAAGCTGGCACTTCTTCCCTGAAGAGTAATTAAAGTTGGGATTTGTGAAGCATTTTGATTGAGCTGACTTTTAAGTACCTGTCCGTATTTAAATCACTATTAGGGAGAAGACCAGAAGAGAAATCCATCTCCAGTCTTTTAATTGAGCACTTTAAATCAAATGCTGATTAATGTTAAGATAATTTTCCTTTCCTATCAGAATGGCAGTATTCACAACCATCAGAGTCTGGCAATAATTATACAATGAGTACTCAAGAGAAAGGGAAGAAAGAGGTTTTGCAGCGGAATGTTAGTTATTAGTTAATGAAACCATTGTTAAGTACCCACAGAATACCAGGTATCACGCAAGGAGCTGGAAACCCCAAAGTAATAAAGCATACCTTGTTTTCCCTTGATCTTAATGTAAGAATCATAGGAAAAACAATTTTAGCTATGTAAGTGCTATAATGTAGGACTGAATAAAATATAGGACCAAAGAAGAGGAAACAGTTATCTCTTCCTGGGGTAGTCCATTAGAAGTCCTGGCTCATTTGCTCATTTGCAAAAGAAGTGACATTGCTTCGAAAATAATAGGGAAGGTAGGATAAGGGTCATTGTGAGAGATATGAATCTGAGAGTACTTAAAAAGTATTTGGCTATGTCCAATGAAGAAATGAAAAGCAAAGATAGCATAGAGCAGTGGTTAAGAGGACAGGTTCTAAAACCAGATTGTTTTGATTTTCATCTCTAATCTATCATCTGTCCCTTCCCTTCTCTGAATCCCTCAATTTCCTAATCTGTTAAGGAAGATAATAATAGCAATCTTCGAGGTTGCTGTAAGCATTACACAATAGCTGTTAAGATTCAACACATGTTAATTATTGTGATTGTGGTTTAAGTTCAGGGGAAAGGTCAACGTTGAAGATGGACATTTGGAACTCGTGAGCATGTTAATGGAAGTTGGTAGAGTGGGCCTGGATGAGCCCACCTAAGACTACAGACATTAAGAAGAGAAGGCAACCACAGATAGAACTGTGGTTCAACATTTTAAGGGGGCAGGAAGCAGACAAAGATTAGTTCACAGGAGAAAAGAACCAGAATCAAACAGAGAGAATGACTTCAAGTAAAGGCAGGAGAGAAAGTTCAAGCTGCAACTGTTCAGTGTTTTATGTGCTAACATCAAGTTATGCATATGTCCAGTGAATTTAGAACCAAAAGACTGCCACTGACCTTAATAAGAACACTTTTAGAAGAATGATGTTTTGATGACATATAGCAAGAAGTTGAAGAATAAATAAAGCAGTAGAAGATGCGCTGTAGTCTATTTCTTCAAGGGGCTCATCTGGTAAGGCCAGTCAACTAGCTAAAAATTAAACTTAACTATAATTAATAGGATGTCAAACTTTAAAATATGAAATCATGAAAGAATGATAAAATAGTTTCTGAGAAGCACTAAAATAAGGAAAATAATTAAAATCAATTAAAAAATGGAATTTAAGGGGTGCCTGGGTGGCTCAGTCGGTTGGGCGTCCGATTTCGGCTCAGGTCATGATCTCACAGTCCGTGAGTTTGAGCCCCGCATCAGGCTCTGTGCTGACAGCTCAGAGCCTGGAGCCTGCTTCGGATTCAGTGTCTCCCTCTCTCTCTGCTCCTCCCCTGCTTATGCTCTGTCTCTCTCTGTCTCAAAAATAAATAAAAACATTAAAAAAAAATGGAATTTAAAATTTTGAGTCAGAAAAATAAATTACTACTATGCTATTGGAATCGTTAAAATATTGATATATGCTCTGAAATTTGGAAAAGGAAGCACCAAGAAAATACTGTTAGATAATTCTCCTACCTCTTTATTTCTCCTGAAAGGCACTCTTAGGATTTCTTCCTGCTGTTCCAATTGTCTCAGAGTGAGGGGTTTAAATGGTGATCCTGGCAGTGATTGGCAAAATATGTCATTCACAGGAGATGCTCTGAATCTATTTGGTAAGAACAAAGCATTAAAGCTAAGCCTATGCCACTTTAAAGCATGTGTGCATTTCATGTTTAAAATATTGAATCCATGTCCTACCTATATTTAGGATGATTGCACAGGAGTGGTGTCAAAATAACAACTTCATATTCACAAGTTGTAACTTCAGCTACTGAAAGAATTTCATGCTTAGATTCAGGATGACATATGTACATCACAGTACTTGATCTGGGCCGGTTCTGTTTCAAACTACAAGGTGTACCATTTCCCATTCCCACAGGATAGTAGGGTGTCATCTGACCTTCGATATTTTTAGTGGGAATCTTAAAAAAAAAAAGAGTATAAGACAGACTTTTCATTAGAAATGGAGGTGGGGGTGAGGATGGGAGAAGCACTTTTTTTTTTTTTTTTTAAGTTTTTTAATGTTTATTTATTTTTGAGAGAGAGACAGAGTGCAAGCTGGGGAGGAGCAGAGAGAGAGGGAGACACAGAACCTGAAGCAGGCTCCAGGCTCTGAGCTGTCAGCATAGAGTCCGATGCAGGGCTTGAACTCATGAGCTGTGAGATCATGACTTGAGCCGAAGTCAGATGCTCAACTGACTGAGCCATCCAGTGCCCCGAGAAGCACTTATTCGTAAAGGAAGAAACTACATTTTATTTATAAACCAACATTTATAAAGGTAACATTTCCATATTTTCTATATATTCTTCCTCTAACATTCTTTTGATTCCTGAATTCTTATTTGACCAAATACATATTTTCAGAGCTAGTTTACTACAGTAAAAAAGGGAAACTTTTATTTGATGCTAAAATTAAGATATTAAGTAAATGTACATTTATATAAAAGAATATAATATCTTGATTGATATGAATTGTTTTCAATAGTTGTAAAGAGACTAAGATAAAATACAGGAACTTATAATACTGGTCTAGTCAGAGCTTTCTATACTAAACTTCTAGTGAAAGGTTGTGTTACTCTTTAGATTCTAGAGATGTGAAGTCTATTTTGTCAAAAAGTGGGGCTACAGAGTAAAACACCATCTTTTAAAACAGTAACCTCAATACTGTACTCGTTCATCAATCTGCTTACTCTTTTTCCCTGTCATTAAGAGACATACTTTTCAGTGTAAACTCCTATCTCAATCTATTCAAAGCCAGTAAAGGACAAATGAAGAAATTTTCATTGAATGGAGGAATAAAACAGATTACCTCAGAAGATAAGGATTATTAAGGAGCTAGCGCCTATATTTTATTTATGTAAACCAAAGAAAAGTCCAATATAACGGGCCTAAAAAAATATTGTTAATAATATCCCCAAGCAAGCTCTTTGGAGGCAGGGAGCTCATCTTGTATCACTTTGGTACCCTGTCAGTGCCATCTCCAAAACAGGAAATAAACAAATGTTTCTAGGGACAAATATTTTGATACTTCTTGTAAGCTGTTTTCATGCTACTATCTAGAATTAGAAAATCCTGGGTTCCAAGTCAAGCTTTGAATTTACCAGCTTTCTGACTTTGACTAAATTCCAATTTTTGTCATTTGTGAAAGGAGAATAATAATACATACTCAAAGGTTGGGGGGAAAATTAAGCATTACCTCTTGTTACATGCCTGGCACAGTACCTGGCTTATAAATTGGGTCTCAATAAATGTTAGTTTTCTTCCCTTACCCTTTTCTTCCTCTTCCTTTATCATTTCACACTTTGTATTCCATCTTGCTATCCTCCAGAGCCACAGTAAATAAATATTTTATCTCAAAGGTAGTCTGCAAAATTAAAATCTTTTAAAATAGCAATGTTTTGTGTGTCTATGCTTAGCTTATCAATTCCCCCCAAAGCCACCCTTTTCAAGTTACAGGCATTCCTTTGAAGGTCTTTGCCATTTCACTTTACGTCTAATAGAAGTATCGTTATGATATGAAACCACTTCTAGAAATATCCTCTATCAATAGGTTATATAACTCTATGGGAGTGCTTAGGATTCAGAAAGCATTCCTTGAACTATAGGGGCATTTAAAAATTGTGATTAGGTACCCTAAGGAATCATTCTTTTTAAACAATCCTATTTGTCAGTCATCAATTATGCATTCACATTTGATAAACACTTATGAAGTGCCGATATTATGTTTGGCACTCTGCTTTGCATTGTGGGGTAAAGAGATAAAAGACAGTCCCTGCTTTGAAGATGCTTGCAGTCTGGTAGCTTGTGTAGTTTATCTGTTTTATCCATGGGAGATAGAGACCAAACAAGGGGAAAAAAGCAAAAGCTCTAATTTATACTCATTTCCAATGTTAAAAACAGGGAACCACTGCTAAGCCTCGAAGTGATACACTGCTATTACGAAAAGTTTCCCAGATATATCTTTGGTAAATTTTTTTATTTTTCTATGATCTTAAAAGTAAATAAAAGTATCACAGTATAACTTTTCTCAGAAAAACCTAACATACTGAAAATTTTCTTTGACCCAATCCTTTGGGGTATGCAATAGGTAAAACACACAAGACTAAATTCTGTCATTTAAGTTGTGTAAGTTCATGCCTCACTAATAATAGATGTTAAGAGTGAAAAAAAATCAACACTTGTCACTTGCCTCTTTTGATTTTTCTTTTTCATCTGCTTCTTGATCTGTGGAATAATATAAAAGTAAGGTAGGTGTAAAGAATGACCAGTGACTTATATATAAAATACAAATGACTTAAGTTTTCAATCACCCTTTTAATTTTAAATTTCTTTCTAAAGAAGATCCCAAACATACATATAATTTTTATCTTACAACTTTTATTTTATTTCACAATTGCAGGGATACATCTACATTTCTACTTCCATACATAACAACTATGTTAAACCAAGTAAAAGACTAACACTAACACTATATAAATGTAACATTAACGTGTATTATCTTAACAGATTTAATAGAATTGATTAATAGGTAGCAAAAAGGATACTGTTTGTTGAGGTCAAAAATAATGAAAAAATCTTTGAAAAAGTTTTCTAAGAGATTGTTCAGAAATTTATTGTAGTGTTTTAAAATTCATCCAGTTTCCGACAAGATCTTTTAAATTCCAATTTGAGCATATACTTTCAACTAAATTCCAGCATTACTATCAAATCACTCTGTGGAAACAAACCTTTTTCAGATAGAAGGTTCTTAGCCAGCATATTCCCAAGGTAGTACTCGTGAATATTTACTTTCTATATTTGGAAATAAAATAAAAATACAGTAAGTATTTTGCAACTGCCAAGAATATAACTTGAAAATCATCAATCTAATTACTAACATTCTCATTTTCTAATGTTCCATACTTGATGTTTTGAAGAAAAACGTACCTGACCACTTTCTTTCTCTTCGTGATATTGTCGAATGTGTTTTCCGTGACATACTTCGTAAGTCCAATAAGACTCAATCTAAGAAAAATGGATGTATTTACACATACAAAAGCCACATAACTAACTCAACTGAATCACTTTCTTCTATTTTATGTAGTTGAGTAGATTTCCCTCAAGATTTAGAGTAAGCTTTCATTAGGTGAAACATTATTATGCCTCAGAAAAATATGAAATTTCTGAAGCCATATTCACTGTTTTCACTAATTAGCTGTATGTGAAAACTCTGTGAAGGTCTAGAATACATGTGGGATCTGTGATAACTATTAGCCTTAGGGACTATTTTTGACATAGTCAAAAAAATAACAATTAGCATTTTTTAAAATTAAAATTGTATATTGGGGTGCCTGGGTGGCTCCAGGCTCTGAACTGACAGCACAGAGCCCAACACTGGGCTTGAACTCACAAACCATGAGATCATGACCTGAGTCTGACACTTACTAAGCCACCCAGGCCCCCTGTGGCTAAGCCTTGTTTTAGGCATTAAGAATAGATCAGGAGTAGGGGTGCCTGGGTGGCTCAGTCGGCTGAACGTCCGACTTCAGCTCAGGTCAGATCTCATAGCTCATGAGTTCAAGCCCTGTGCCGGGTTTTGTGCTGACAGCTCGGAACCTGGAGCCTACCTCGGATTCTGTGTCTCCCTCTCTCTCTGCCCCTAACCCACTCACATTCTGTCTCTTTCTCTCTCAAAAATAAACATTAAAAAATTTTTTTTTAAATTACAATTGTATATAAGGAAACTTTCCTTTGAACTAGAAAACGTTCAAAGCAACTTGGTAAGTGACATTATTTGAAATCAGTTTTAATGGGTGTTTGCTGCATCTACTATCCAGGAATTTAAATGAACAAAATACTATTAAGCAATATGATTTGATTTACAACTAACTTAAAATTTGATACAACATAATAAAAAGAAATGCAGAATTATTTTTAAGGGTCTATTGGCTATTTGGAAATTTATTTTCTACTTTTATTAAGTGAACATAAAATACGTACTCTGTAGGAACAACTGCTTTGTTTAAATAGTGGCTCCAATAGTTCTCTTGGATTAGGGCCTTTATAATCCTTTTCTTCTTCCTATGAAAGAACTAGGGTTTAATACTTACAATTATTCTAGAACTTCACCCAACTCTGCTGTCTGGGTATTAACTCATTGTCCAAATCACAAATGCTTGGAAATAAAAAAGGAAAAAAAAAGTCAAAACTTTTAATAAGAGCCTATGGTTTGCCACTTCTTTCAAAAGAAATGACGTATAAAATATGGAACCATAGAATAATCTTCCATTCTTTCTTCTCTTAAAAAAAAGGTTTTTGAGTATCAGTTTCCTGAACAATTCTTATAAACCTATTTCAGAAGTTTTAAATACTTGCATCCGAACAGATTCTACCTATGAATGCCTCAGAGTAGTTGAATCTTGGAGAATCTTGCAGAATGTATGGGAAAGCTTTAAGGTACATCCCAGTTTCCTATATATTTTTACATCTCAGACTTGAATGCCATAGGCATATGTGTATGACTGCACACACGTGTATATTATGTCTTTAGAAGGTTTAAAACGAAAATGAAACAGAGAGCTGTCTTTCACAGATTTCAAATCTGAACAAAACCTAAGAAAGCACTCATTGAGTTTGTAATGTATCCATTTTACACACTGTGAAAATATTATGTAATTAGCTCAATAAATTTACTGAGTGGAAGTACTGAGTTTCAAATTTGTTCAAGGTTCCACAGCTAACCAGAGCCTATACCTCAGCCTCCTGGCTCCTAGGCTGGTGTCCTTTTCATTTTACCATGCTGACTCTCCTGTTTCATCTTGAAAGAAGTCATTGCCTTGAAGGATGGATAAGAGGTAGTTAGGGCATTTCAGGAGGAAGAAATGAGCATGAGCTAAGGTAGGGAAAAAGTATAGGTACCTATAGCAATGTTATTGCTATAACA
Organism: Neofelis nebulosa; assembly: GCF_028018385.1. Lineage (NCBI taxonomy): Eukaryota > Metazoa > Chordata > Mammalia > Carnivora > Felidae > Neofelis > Neofelis nebulosa. Next base: position 68,247,422 of record NC_080790.1, read on the forward strand.
TTTTTTATAAAGAATTAGAAATTCTTTATAAAAAATGTCACATATACATTTAAAAATTATGCTGTTTCAAAACCCTCATTTCTATAAAAGAAGCAAGCATGGAATTAGATTTTCATTCAAAATATTAATAATTGGTTGCTAATTTTTCCTAGTTGAACTGTAAAATCAAAGAATTCAAGAATAATAAAAGTGATTACTACTTTTATGATAAACAGGATTACTGAAAAACCTGTCATTCAGTTTTTTTTTAATGTGCATATTTTGTGTTTATTGCAGAATTATTTATAGCATCTAAATATGGAAGCAATCCAAGTGCCCATCCAAATATGGATGAAAAAGATGTGGTATACACATACAATGGAATATTAGTGAGCCATAAAAATTAATGAGATCCTGTCATTTGCAACAAAAAAAGTCTAACAATGGTTAGACTTTGATGTTATTATGTTAAGTGAAATACATCAGAGAAAAACAATTACCATATTATTTTACTTTAAGTCAAATTTAAAAGCAAAACAAACAAAAACGAACATATAAATTAAACCAAATAGAATTATAAATACACAGAACAAACTGGTGGTTGCCACATAGGAGGGGGTGGTGGAATGGGTGAAAGAGACAAAGGGCATTAAGAGGTACACACTTCAAGTTATAATATAAATGTCACAGGTTAAAAAAAAAACAAAACTATAGCATAGGGAATATCATTAATAATATTGCAATAACACTGTATGGTGTCATTCAGTTTTAAAGTATGTGTTTGCAATGTTTTAAAGAATATCTTTGGTGACAGGGATTATCAATATATTTATAAAAAGTTACCTCATCCCCACTTGTCACAAGGGGCAGAATGCATTTATATTTTTCTTTATGTGTAGTTGTCATGATGACATAATTATCTTCTTTATACAAAACTCCAGTTGTAGGCTAGAAAAAGAACAAAAAATACACATTATTTTCTCTGGTTAAATTGTAGTACATTGAATAATTTACAGTCTTAGTTTTTGTTTTGTTTTTTTTTTTAATTTTTTTTTTCAACTTTTTAAATTTATTTTTGGGACAGAGAGAGAGACAGAGCATGAATGGGGGAGGGGCAGAGAGAGAGGGAGACACAGAATCGGAAACAGGCTCCAGGCTCCGAGCCATCAGCCCAGAGCCTGACGCGGGGCTCGAACTCATGGACCGCGAGATCGTCACCTGGCTGAAGTCGGACGCTTAACCGACTGCGCCACCCAGGCGCCCCCAGTCTTAGTTTTTTTAAGTTAATTTATTTATTTTGAGAGAGAAAGAGCGAAGGAAAGAGAGTACGCACAGGGGAAAGGCAGAGACAGAGGGAGAGAGAAAATCCCAAGAAAATCCCTGTGCTGGTAGAGCAAAAGCCTGAAGTGGGGCTCAATTCGATGAACCGCTAGATCATGACCTGAGCTGAAATCAAGAGCTGGATGCTTAACTGACTGAACCACCCAGATGTCCCAATAATTTACAGTCTTAGGTCAAAGTAATTCATCATGTCAACAGAAAAATTTTTAAATGTATTTCCAAAGGCAGGGAAAATATTCTATATATTAAATAATAATAAGGACAAAAGGAGGATGACATACTTTATCCAAGTGTTATAACAAAAAAATGAACACAACTGAAATTTGGAGTATAAACGAAAAACTGGTAATGCAACAGACTGAGGTTAAAATATGGATTAAAAAGCATTAAGAAGCAATGAATATACATAGATACACCATCACTAAATACTTATTACTTCTATTAACAATTACCATCTATATGTGAAAATCTACAGCACTTTACAAATGTACTCTCAATTTCATCAGATGGGACACTTGAAGATAACATAGCGCATTCTTTTTCATATTTGGATAGCAACAGCCTGATGCAGGGCTTGAACCCACGAACTGTGAGATCATGACCAGAATATATACATTTAACTGACTAAGCCACCCAGGAGCTCCAGGATAAAATACTTTTAAAAGAAAAATCACTAAGAATCCTCTGTGCTTACTTAACTTTTTTTTTAGTATACATTTTGGGTCAGCAAACAGTTTCTGTAAAGGGCCAGGCAGCAAATACTTGGGGCTTTCTTTTTTTTTTTTTTTAAGTTCACTTATTTATCTTGAGAGACAGAGAGAGAGAGAGAGCAGGGGAGGGGCAAAGAGAGGATCCCAAGCAGGCTCTGTGTACTCAGTGCAGAGCCTAACACAGGGTGCAAACTCAGGAACTCTTGAGATCATGACCTAAGCCGAAACCAAGAGTCAGATGGTTAACTAACTGAGACACCCAGGTGCCCCTTAACATATTTGAATCAGCTTTTGTTAGCCTTTTTTTAGATCACTATATAGGCTCCTGTACTGTGACGAAAGATCCTTGTTCAAAAGACCATTGTAACTGAAGAGGAGAAACAGAGTTGAAAGTGAGAGCTGCAAAGCCAAATTTATGATAAAGTGATTCTTAGAAACATTTATTTAGTTGCACCAACAAATTGCTATAACATTTATAATGCCTTTTGATGTTTTTCAGATATATGCAGAATGTATGACAGTGTCTTGTTCAAAGCAGGATTCACATTTGCTTACCAATGGCTGGCCTGAAGTCTTGCTAAATCATCCCTTTACTGCAGTGAAGACAACCAGTATAATAGGGAAAGACAGGATAAAATAGGCAGAGAGGGAAAGGATAGGACCTGAGGTTGGGTGGGGTGGGAAACTTGTATTTTGGAACAATGCTGGGAGTGTCTGACCACAGCAAACACCCTCAGGCATAAGGTTCCTCTTAAGAATGCAACAGACACCACCTACTCCCCCTCAGGTGTCCCTAAGGAATTTGACAAAAGACCTAAGTAGAAATAAGTATGAGACCATAAATGTGTAACCCATAATGATATGGCCATAGACCACCCCTCATACAGTGGAAACAAGCCAATCAGGAATGGACAACCCAGAACCTAGAGCTATCAAGCCAATGAGGGTAGGACCGGAGAAGGAAGGAGGGGGACTTGTATGGGGATGATGACCAGAACCTTACAAAACAGTGTGAAACCACTATTGTTGGGTATTCACCTTTGAATGCCCCCTCTCTGTAGAGACAGCTTTCCTACTATTCTTACTTTCTAATCTAGAGTCTATAATAAACTTTCCCCTACTGCTCATTCTGTGTCCACCTTTTCATTCTCTGAAGTGGTGAGACAACGAATCCCAGGTATTGAGGTAAAAAAAAATCCTGCAGCACCAGTAGCATATGACTTAACTGTATTTACCTCTATCTGTGAAGTACCTGCAACTCTGATGTTCAAAGTTGAATTGGGCAGCAATATTGACTTGTTTACTAAACTGTTCACCAAAATACTAACAATGGAAAAAGCAACTAACTGCTTGTTTGGAATTACAGCAAAGGAAGGAAGACAATCCTTTTTTTTTTTTTTTTTGTAATGAAAACCACTCTTGGGGCTTTATGTTTATATAAAGAAATTCATTCCTCTTGAAAGAGGATTTCAGCTACCTCCATTTTGACCTCAAACTTTTTAGTTGGGTTTTTCTTTCCAGCTTGTCTCTTGGCAAAGCATCCCCAGGAACCAAAACTACTCTCAAACAGTAAGAACTGCTCTGGGCCAGCAAGACCTCGCCCATGATGGACTCCAAGATAATGATCGATTTGACTTCCAAAGCCTACTTGCACATATCCACCACCTTTGCCCCGTATTTCCCATATATAAACCTGAAAGTATTTTTGGCACTTTGGAGACAGTCTTTGAGAAGCTAGTCTGCTGTTTTCAGCTGTTGGCGTCACTGAAATGAATTCCTGTCTTGTTTCACCACCACTCATTTCTCTGCCTTTGGATTTTGTTAGGGGTGAGTGGCTGAACCTGGTCTGTTTAGAACCCCCGGGGTCAGGTGCTTTTGCAACCCTGCGCCCCAGCTATGTTCTGGTCTATTGTTTTTAAGGTCTAAGTAAGAGGTAACAAGAAATAAAAGCCATCACTTGTTGGAAGATGTAAAGATTTCTCTTTCATTAAGTTTTGGAAAAGCGGGTTTCCTCTTCAATAAAACAGACCAAGTAGCAATTCTTCTATCTGAAAACTGCTGAAATAGTCACTTATTGGGATCACCAAGTAAAAATTTTTAACAAACTTTACCCTACATTTTCAGAAAAAATTACAGGGAAGTTAACCTTTTCTGATTTTCTAACTTAAAAAACTTTTTTGATCTAACAAAAATGTTTCTTTTTGATTTATTAAAAGAGTTCTTTAAGAAAACAAAATACTTCTGAATGTATCTAGATAGGGAAAAAAGTTGTTGCATATAACTTAATACCCTAAAGTATTTTCAGTGTAAGAGGACCTATTAGTAATCTGATAAAAATCAGATTTTAATATAATGAAACTAAACCAAGGGGGTATGGTACTTTAAGGTTAAGGAACTTTAAAAATATGTTGGCAGGGGAGAAATGCTGAATGTTTAACAAGGGTCTGGAGGAATTAAGATAGAGGATAAAAGACAAAAGTATCTTGATAGAGGCTGTAAAATAAACTCGGTGGCACAACTTGCCAACATATATAACATGCTTAAATAGAGTTGGTCACCATTCTTTCCAAGCATAGTGTCTGGGGGAAGTTTGAGTGGGAATACATTTCTATGTTAACAACAGAAGAGAAAATTAGACTTATTTTGTGGTTTTACTTTGGTGAAATCTATGAACTCTGTGAAGTAATAAATTGTTGAGCACTTTAATAGACACAGAGATGGTAGGTATTTCAGAAGAAAAATATACACACACACACACACAAAACTGAACACTAAAAACCAGTAAACAAAGAATATCATAGCCATTAATTAATGAACATAAATGTTAAAAAAATGTATTCCTTGTTGGTGCTTAATAATTATTCTAAGTAAATATGAAAGTGAGATTGTAAAGATTATGTATTGTTTTGATATATCTGAATGGGGAGATGATTTAAAGTACAGAAGAATTTTAAAGCTAAAAAAAAAATTCACATCTTCTAATCCAGTCTCCTCCAACTTCAGATTGTAGAGAGATAAAGGCCCTTATCCTCCTTCATACAGCTGCTTGGTTACGTATGTCCAATCAACTGGCTCATAAAAGAAAATGACAGTGCCAGGTGAGGAGGGCTGTAGTGCCAGTTACATAAAGTAGGAAGGGAAGCCTTAATATTATAAAAATACTAAAACAAAACTCAAAGGCCAATGATAATGACTCCTGGGGTTTATTTTTGCATGAAAGCCACAGACCTTTTGCCAACTCACAGAAAAATGTCCCTAGATTTTTCTCAAAATAACTTAAAAAAACAATTCTTCAGATATACCCATCTTAAATTACGCTGCACTGTCAAAAAGAATTAAAAAATCAATTTCAAAATAAAATTGATAGATATGTGAAAGGTTGGTACAGGATAAATTTAATACAGATCTTCCATAACCTCTTTCAGCCAGCACACACCACTGCCAGAAGAAAAATGAAACAATTTTGTAGTAACCTTGAAAAAGGCTGATTTTAGTCATCCACCTAACACATCAGTAAGTTTTGAAGGCTGCATATCAGTGTGCGTTTTTTAATTAAAAAAAAAAAACTAACAGGTGCAAGAGTAAAATATTTTAATGACCACATTGTTTAATACTTGTCATGTTCATTTTGTGTGCTCTTTTAAAACAGTAACAGAGGTTGGACTAAATAAATTATGTTCACCTCAAGACTGCTAAAGTTATGTCTCACTTATAATACACTTTTATATAAGTATTTTAAAATAACAATATTTAATGGAATTAACACAAACATAAACCTGGCTTCCCAGAGAAATATTTACTTAGATAAATTTCAGAATCACTGAACTACCAGAACAGGAGAATTGAAAACAGAGGGATGGAGAAATAAAGTGTGACATACTCGCAAAAACTAACATCTGCAAGTAGAAATCTGTTGTGGTAACCATGACATTTGTTATCCTGGTAAATCTTGCTTGCGACCACTTATTCTTGTTTCAGTGAAGTAGTAATAGAACAATATGGTAATAGAACAAAATAGTCATCCCACATGGAATGACTGCAGCTAACTGGAGTAAGAATTAAAAAAAAAAAAGCTTTTATATTTTCCAAGACTTCAATTTGAAATAAATAATTACTACACGGTAAGTATCTTAAGTGTGCAATTTTTATTGGCCTACAGTGGTAGGAAGACTTTTCAGCAGAGCACTCCCCAAAGACAGAAGGACTGCAAATTTTCGTTAACTGTTAAGTTATAAATACGTTCATCACTCTAGGAAAACTGACCATAAAATCTCATGTTCTGGGGTCTTACGTATTACGACTGCAATACATTAACACGGTAAAGGATATTCTGAATAGAGCATCGTTAACATCCCACAGGTCAAATAGCTCTCTCAGAAACAACTTTGAAGGAGACAGAGCTGTGCGTATACACATATGCACGTGTGTGTATACCAGATAGATATACCGAGTGTGAAAGGGAACTCATATCTGCAGTGTAACCGGTTGTGTCGATCCGGTTGTGTGCAATACTAAAGGAGAGCAGGCGGCTGGTGGAGGAAGAACTGCAGCTGACTTTCTAAAGAGAAGATTCAACATAAGCGCCTTAATTTCTAAAAAAGCTGCTTCCGTGGGGTGGGAGTGTTGGTAAGCACGGTCTAATGAGACAAATTTAAAAGGGGGAGAGCAGGTAATCTCTGAATCGCCAATGCTTAGCATGGAGGGCACAACTACATAGTGTGTTCGCTAAACACTTGCTGTATGAATGAATGGATGAGAGATAAATGAACCTTTGGATTAGGGAAGGGGGCAGGCGCCTGCAGAGGTGGTTCTGGGGGAGCAACGCGCAGGTAAGGAGAGAAGGAGCCAAACTCTAGTGCTAGGAGGGAGAGAGATAGCTACAGGATTCGCAAGGGCACTGACCAGAGAGAACTCGGTGCCGGGCCAGTTGACTCGGAAAGGGATGTCATCGCTGAGCTGGGGGAGCGCTCGGCCGCCGCCGGACGCCTCTAAGAGGCCGCAGAGGACCAATAACACCGGCCCGCCTTGGACCAGACTACGCGCGCCGCCGCCTCCTTCCTCCATCCTCCGCTGCCGATTTCTCCAGCCGCCGCCACAGCCTCCTCTGCCCACAGAGGAGAGGAGGGGGAGGAGGAGGAGGAGGCGGCGGGACTACTAAGCACCCAGGCAGCCGGGGGCCCAACCGCCGCCACGTCTCCTTCCGGAGAGCAGGGCAACGCCACCTCCGCCCCCTTGGGCCTTCCGCCACCGTTTCCGGGGCAGGCGGCAATCAACATCCGGGGCCGCCAAGCCGTCCTTCTACGGAAGCCCGGACGCCGGTTGGAGTTCTCGCGGTTGCGGGGAGCGGAGAAATCGAACATCGTGGCTTCTGGGGAGCGGACTTCAGAAGACCGCACCTCGGACCAGGCCTTTCCGCGCAGAAGTGGCGGCACCGAGAGCCGGTGAGTCCGGGAGGCTGCAACCGCCCCCTCCTGCCACCGGCCCGGTTTCTAGGGGTGGGCGGCGGCTTGGCCCGCCCTGGAGCGGAAAGTAGAGAGTGAGAGTGGCGGGTGTAGATTTTGGATGCCAAGATTCGAGGTGGAGATGAGAAGTGAGAAGTGGCGGTGTTCCTGGCTGATCTATCCTCCAGCTGCTTTCCTTTCTCCTTTTCTCCGCACGTAGCATCTCTGCGTTTCATCTTTCCCGTTTGAAGCTTCTCTCCGCCTCTTCTACTCCGGGCTGTAGTCATCTCAGTGCCTTGCAGCTGCTGACCAACGCAGGGCGGTTTGCTCACTGTCTCTGCAGTCCTAGGTTAGGGGATACTGGAGCTGAGGAATCCTGTCTTCCCTCAGTAAAAGAATGCTGTGATTCTCCGAAGTTGGTATGGACGCAGACTCCTCGTGAAGAGAGCAGCTAGACATCACAGCCCCTGCATTTTCACCCGTGGGGCTTCTCCTTCATTCCAGGGTTGACGTATAGGGTTGTTGTGTCATCATGGAAACTGATAAATTTCCTTTTTTTTTTTCTTTTTTGTTATATCCTATTTACTTTTTAATGTTTATTTTTGGGAGAGGGAAAGAGAGAGCGCGAGTTGGGGAGGGGCAGAGTGAGGGAGACACAGAATCTGAAAAGGCTTCAGGCTCTGAGCTGTCAGCACAGAGCCCCATGTTGGGGTTGAACTCAGGAACTGTTAGATCTTGACCTGAGCCGAGGTTCGCCGCTTAACGGACTGAGCCACCGAGGCGCTGCGCTGATGAGTTTACTTATGTGAAGTTCAGGGCCAAGAGAATGTGAGGGTATGAACTCTTGACTGCATTCAGAGTAAGATAAAAAATTTTAAGTTCCCCTCCCCATGCCATGGTTTTCATTTCCAGTATACTAGGTTATACAGTGGTAGCTATGGAGCACCAAGAATTGTCTTTCTGGAGGTGGATAAAGCTAGAACTCCTCAAATTTGAACCAAATTAAAAAAAAGCAGGAACGGCAGACAATTTTTCATCTGAAAAATTTCCTTTTTCATTTAAAACATAGGGAATGCACAGTATCAAAATTACTTCTGTCTAGAATTGAGGTCTTGTTTATTACTTTATTTATTACTTATTAGTGTTTAATATGTGCCAGACCAGTGGGTTTGGTAAAATAATAGCAGATAAGTGGGTCTCTGTCTTCTGTCCCCCATAGTCTAGCAAGGGAGATTACACAAATAATTGCGACCTATTGTAATAAAATAGTACTTAACATTTACTTAGCATTTATTCTGTGGTAGGCACTAGTCTAAGTACTTTATATATATTATGAAGCAGGTATATATATTTTATGTATATTTTGTACTTATGTATATTAAGTACTTATGTATATTAAGTACTTTATATATATTATGAAGCAGGTGTATATTATACAGTAGAGAGATGTGAAAGTGGAGATATGAAGAAGGAAGTGAGGGAGGAACTCTGGGGTTGGACAGGAAAGACTTTCCAGGAGAGGTGACTGTAGAGCTGGGGCTTTTAAGGACTTATAGAAGTTCAGCAGGCAGATGGGGAAGTACATTTCAAGCATAATTCTTACTGATGATCCATTAGGACCTTTTGATATAGTCAGAGGGCAGGATAAAATGGAATTAGGAGCAGGAGATTGGTACTACAGAGGAACAGATGCAATCAGTTTGTATTGATAAGGGAACATAAGGCAGGCTGAGGGCAAAGTACAAGCTAGCACACCCCCTGCCCCCAGCTGGGATATGTATGATATACCTTGGAACTCCCACTACCCAAAAACAGGAAAGCAGGAAAGGGCAAAAAGCAAATGGTTAAACTGATAAGAGTCCCTACCAGTTGACAAGAAAAAGGCAATCCCATCCTTGGCTAAAGAAAACTCCCTACTGTCTTGATTTTAATGCTTTGCTGGAGACAAAAACAACCTTAGCTTGACAATAGCTAGGCCTCCAGGAATCTGTGAGTCTTTAGCATATGAAAGTCTTTTTGGAAACTTCCCTTCTGGACTATACCTCCCCCAAGTTCAAGGTATATAACCCGTCATTCTTTACAGCCCCAGTGCAGCTCTTTCTGCCCTTGGGTCCTGTACTTTAATAAAATCATCTTTTGCACCAAAGACATCTTTAAGAATTCTTTCTTGGCTGTCAGCTCTGAACCCCCGTCACCCCAAAACCTCATCAACATGTTCTGCAGAAGTGTTTGAGTTTTATCCAACAGGTCAGAATTATTGTAGAGTTTTTGCATTGGAATCATCCGATGTGATTTCTGTTTCTCAAGTATACAAACAAAGACTAATTCCAAATGGATTAAAGATTTAAATGAATCACACACAAAAAAGAGAAAACAATATAAGAAAACTTAGGAGAATAATTGATAATCCTTGTGAGTAAAATAGGAAATCTTTCTGTCATGAAAGAAAAAGACGAGCAGGAGCACCTGGGTTGAGTGTCTGACTTCAGCTCAGGTCATGATCTTATGGTCCTGCATCAGGCTCTGTGCTGACTGCTTCGAATTTTGTGTCTCCCTCTCTCTCTGCCCCTCCCTTGCTCATGCTCTGTTTTTCTCTCTCTCTCAAAAAATAAACGTTAAAAATGAAACAAAACGGGCACCAGCTGGCTATGTTGGTAGAGCATGTGACTCTTGATCTCAGCATTGTGAGTTTGAGCCCCACTTTGGCTGTAGGGACTACTTAAAGTCTTTAAAAAAAAAAAAAGAAAAAGACATTTAACTAATAAAAATTAAAAATACTTATAAGGCTCTGGTTTAGTCTCTGGGGCTATAATAATGGAATTTGGCTCAATAGAGCTTATGTTCAAGTAAGGGGGGTGGGTGTCTAAATAAATAACACATAAGTAAGAAACTCTTTGGTGATGGGGTTTTGGGGTGATGGTGGGGGGTTTGGAGCCAATGGCCAAGAAAGAATTCTTGAAGATGTCTTTTATGCAAAAAAGGTGATTTTATTAAAGCATGGGGACAGGACCTGTGAGCAGAAAGAGCTGCACTGGGGTTGTGACAGGTAACTGATTTTTAAAAAAAAGTTTTTTTTTAAACTTATTTATTTTTGAGAGAGAGAGAATGTGAGTGGGGGAGAGGCAGAGAGAGAGGGAGACACAGAATCCAAGCAGGCTCCAAGCTTCAGCACAGAGCCTGCCGCGGGACTGGAACATACATACTGCGAGTTCCTGACCTGAGCTAAAGTCAGACACCCAACCAATTGAACCACCCAGGCGCCCCGGGTAACTGATTATATATCCTAAGGTTAGGAGAGGGTTTGGGATAGAGTAAGTTTCTAAAGTATTTTGGAAGCAAGGTTTCCAGGATCTTGAGGGGCTAGCTCCTGTTAGGAAAATGCAATTTATTAGGGTGTAGTAAAACCTCAGTCATGAGGCCCTTCAGATGTATATCAGCTGGCCGTAAGCTTGGAGTATGATTGCCAGCGTGTATTGTGGGGGAGTTGAGATCAAGGAAGTTTCCAAAGAAGTTTTTATATGTTAAAGTAGACTTACAGGATCCTGGGGGGTCAGGGTAATGTTAAGCCAAGGTTCCCATTTACTCTGTCTGTTTCAAAGACTTGTCAATGTGCTGTAGGCAGTAAGGGAATTTAAATTTTAGTTTGCCTTAGTTTCCCACATTACCATGGCAAACACTTAAACCCCTTTCCTTTGTTCTTGAGTAGCCATGAATGTTTGAGGAATATCACACATATTCCACCTGGGGGCAGGGGTGCTCTTAGCCTGTACTGTGCCCTCAGCTTGTTTTGTGCTCCCTCATCACCTGGTTTGTGTCCACTAAATGTTACTAACAATCCCTCCCACTCATGTGGCAACTAAAAATGTCTGCAGATACTGCCACATGTCCCTTGGCAGGAAAAATGGCCCATGATTGAGAACTGCTGGTTTAGACTCTTTTTTTTTTTATTTTTTTTTATTTTTATGGGACAGAGAGAGACAGAGCATGAACGGGGGAGGGGCAGAGAGAGAGGGAGACACAGAATCGGAAACAGGCTCCAGGCTCTGAGCCATCAGCCCAGAGCCTGACGCGGGGCTCGAACTCACGGACCGCGAGATCGTGACCTGGCTGAAGTCGGACGCTTAACCGACTGCGCCACCCAGGCGCCCCTGGTTTAGACTCTTAAATGAAACTGAATATTCATGATGAATTTTTATGCAATAGCTCACTGATTGCAAAGATGTTTAGGGGCAAGCAGGAGACCTTCCTAGCACTTCAGAATTTTGTCAGAGTAGTGAATACCTGCTCTGCTTATAATTCAGATGGTAGTTTGCATTGTGTCTTTGGTATTTCATAAGTCACTTAATCTTACCTTGCACTAATGTCATTATTATACACATAGGTTATCATCATAGAGGATTTCAATATAAATATGTTGAAGATTGTTCTGAATCTGTTAATCCTATCATAGCCTAGAAATTGCTATTCTGAAAAAAATAGTCAACACTTTCATTTAATAGTCTTTTGACTTTTTCTCGTATAAATATGGTATAGAATATGTAATTTTAAATTTCAGTTATTTTAACTTTTGATTTATGGATTACAGAAAAATCCTCCTTTATTTGGCAAAGCTACCTTTTTCTGTGTACAAAGCAGTAATTTTCAGCTAGTTGCAGAACTGCAGATCTGGGGAGGGAACAAGAAAGTTGTACAGTTATTCATCTAACATATATGATTTTGGGGCACTGTCCCAAGTACTAAGGGTGCTATAAAATGATGTGGATACAGATCAAGTCCATCAGAATGTTACCACCTAGAAAGGAGATAGGACTTGTATGTAACTAATTATATTAAAAGTGGGGAGTGTTAGAGAAGTACTGTACAGATAAAGTATTGTGGACATTCAAAGGAGGGAGTGATTACCTCTAGCAAGGGATGAGAGGAAGGAAGGGTAGAAACTAATAAAGTAGTCTTGGCATTTGTATTGGACCTTCACAGATGGTAGGATTTGGATTTATAGAGCTTGGGAAAGGCCTATTCTAAGTGGAAAGAACATGAGCCCAAGACCTATTGAGATCAAAAGTAATTTGGTTTGACTACAGGAAAGAAGCTTGGGAATGACATAAGGAGTTTAATATGTGTCAAGGGTGACATTTTACCCTGGTGGGAAAAGGATTTAAAAAAAAAAAAATGATTTAATTTGAGAGAGAAAGTGTGTGTGCTCAAGCAGGGAAGGGGCTGAGAGAGAGAGAGAGAAGGAGAGAGAGAATCCCAAGCAGGCTCTGCGCTGTCAGCACAGAGCCTGATTTAGGACTTGAGCTCACGAACCATGAGATCCTGACTTGAGCCAAGATTAAGAGTTGGATGCTTAACTAACTGAGCCACCCAGGTGCCCCAAAAGGATGTTTTAACTAATAAATACTGTGAGTATAATTTGCTATCCACATATAAGAAAACCACTAGATCCCTTCTTCACAAAATACACAAAAAGTAAATTGTAAAGGGGTTTAAGATATGTATCTATATGAAGAAATTAGGAGAATATTTATGTAACTGGAGTAGAGATGACATTTTTTTTGTAAGATAGGAAATCCAGATACTATAGAAGGAAAGATAGACCTGCTATAATAAATGTCTTAAAATTAGTAATTTCTGTTAAAATTATGCAAACCTTTGGCTTAGTGATTTTATTTTTTGAATTTTCTCCTTTAAAACAAAAGCCCTAGGGTGCCTGGGTAGCTCAGTTGGTTAAGTGTCCGACTCTTGATCTTGGCTGAGGTCATAATCTTGAGGTTCATGATATTGAGTCCCACCTTGGGCTGTGCTCTGACAGCGCGAAGCCTGCTTGGGATTCTCTATCTCCACTCTTCCCCCACTCCTTCTCTGTGTTCTTTCTCTGTCTCAAAAGTAAACTTAAAATATTTTTAAAAACAAAAGCCTTGATACATAAGGATGTATGTACAAAGGTATTCATTGTGGTATTATCTATAATGGCAAAAAAACCTCTGGATATCTGAATTCCCACCATTAAGGCTATGGCTGAATAAATGATTATATACAAACTTTATGCAACTGAATAGTGAGGGGCGCCTGGGTGGCTCAGTTGGTTAAGTGTCTGTCTTCGGCTGAGATTGTGATCTCATGGTTCGTAGGTTTGAGCCCCATGTCAGGCTCTGTGCTGACAGCTCAGAGCCTGGAGCCAGCTTCAGATTCTGTGTCTTCTTCTCTCTCTGCCCATTTCCTGTTCACATTCTATCTCTCTCTCAAAAATAAATGTTAAAAGATTTTTATAAAAAAATAGCGAGGTGTTAGGAGCAGAGGCTCTATTACCTAACCATATGTCTGACCTTGGGAATGTTACTTAACCTCTTCAGAACTCTGTTTTCTTATCCTTCTTTTTTATTATTATTATTTAAAAAAAATTTTTTTTAACGTTTATTTTTGAGACAGAGAGAGACAGAGCATCAACAGGGGAGGGGCAGAGAGAGAGGGAGACACAGAATCTGAAACAGGCTCCAGGCTCTGAGCAGTCAGCACAGAGCCCGACGCGGGGCTTGAACTCACAGACCGTGAGATACATGACCTGAGCCGAAGTCGGACACTTAACCGACCGAGCCACCCAGGTGCCCCTGTTTTCTTATCCTTCTGATGGAGAAAATAAGTAGTAAGATGTAAGAACTAATGATGATTCAGTTTTATTATATATTCTGTTCATGTAACAGATGTTGTGTCCAGGCTCTATTTTTTTTTTTTTATTTTTTTATTAAAAAAATTTTTTTTGTTTAATGTTTATTTATTTTTGAGACAGAGAGCGAGGGTCAGAGAGAGAGGGAGATACAGAATCGAAGCAGGCTCCAGGCTCTGAGCTGAAGTTGGACGCCCAACCGACGGAGCCACCCAGGCGCCCCCAGGCTCTATTTTAATAAGCACTTTATATTAACTTATTTGACTTATTCCTCATAATAACCCAAAAAGTAGGTTTTATTGTTTTCCCCATATTACTGATGAGGAAACTGTGATACAAGTTAATACTATATTCTAATATAATTTACACATACAAAATTATATATTTATGCCACGCTGTAAACAATGCTATAATAAAACTATAAATTTTTTTTAGTTGAAATTTTTATGAATCACAAATGAGAAACAGACAGTTGGGCTTTGAGTTAAAAGTTACCCCAGATCTCTTGTTTCTCATTTAGACATAAAAAAGGGCAAAACCAGTAAAAACAACGACATTTGCTCAGCTGAACAGCTGGTGTGCAGTCTGAGGTTGTGTAGCACTAATTACTCCAGAGGCTGCCGAAGAAGGTAATTGCCCTTTTCTCTTCATTTTCAATACTGATTTTTTCTCCTTCAATTCCTTCTTTGAATATAATTTATTCTGCAGTAATAAGAAAGAAGACATAGGAGAACTGGGATGCACATTTTGGGAAAGATAAAGGAAAAGAAAAGCTTTTGGTTTTTAGACATTTTTTGGTTAAAATATAACACACACAGGTGACAATACCAGCAAATACACAGGTGCAGATGTGAATATTGTATTTGTTTCTTAGGCACAGGAGGAAAAAAGGAGAGTGGAAATTTGATTTCAAGCTAGCATGATTCTTTTTTTAATCCCATGCTTTATATTTTTAAGTTTTTACTAAGAATTTTCTGTAAAAATGAATTAAAAAAAATTTTTTTTAAGTTTATTTATTTTGATGGTGGGGGGGAAAGGGCAGCGATACGGGGAAAGAGAATCCCAAGCTGGCTCTACAGTGTAGAACTGGATGCAGGGCTTGATCTCACACAGTGTGAGAGCTGAAATCAGGAGTCGAATGCTTAACCAACTGGGAGCCACCCAGATGTCCTGTACAAGAATGAATTTTTAAAACTCCAAGTATACAGCAACAGCTGTGTACAATAATACCTATGTTGTATTCTCGCCAAGCCTAAGAAATAACCAAATCCAAAATGTGTCACCTTGGGGGCGCCTGGGTGGCGCAGTCGGTTAGGCGTCCGACTTCAGCCAGGTCACGATCTCGCGGTCCGTGAGTTCGAGCCCCGCGTTGGGCTCTGGGCTGATGGCTCGGAGCCTGGAGCCTGTTTCTGATTCTGTGTCTCCCTCTCTCTCTGCCCCTCCCCCGTTCATGCTCTGTCTCTCTCTGTCCCAAAAATAAATAAAAAATGTTGAAAAAAAAATTTTTTAAAAAAAACAAACAAACAAACAAAAAAAAACCAAAATGTGTCACCTTGAATAAGACCAATGGCCTGGATGTTGAAAAAAGTCAATGACTAAGAATGAAGAGACTCCTATATAACCTAAGATGTATACTACTATCATATCTTAGAAAAATAACGATTTCAATTTTTACTGTTTATTTACCTTTATTCCCTTTCCAGTCAAAGTTCATGGCTTGTGTTTGATTGTTGTCTTAAAGTCTACCATAGCAGCCCCCCTTTGCCGTATATTTTAGGGCACACTATTGTTTTTTGTTCTACTATGAAAGAAAGTAACTGCTGCCACTTAAACTTATGATGTGCTGTCTAGTTTCAGGTGTACTTCAGTTGCCCAATATTTTTTTAATGTTTATTTATTTATTTTTGAGAGAGAGAGAGAGAGAGAGTGAGTGTCTGAGCAGGGGAGGGGCACAGAGAGGGGGACAGAGGACCTGAAGTCGGCTCCTCACTGATCAGAGAGCCTGATGTGGGGCTCGAACTCATGAACTGCGAGCCCAGGACCTGAGCCGAAGTCAGAGGCTCAACCGACAGAGCCACCCAGGCACCCCTCTAGTTGCTCATTTTTCATGGTTGCAGTGTCTTTATGAACTTCTTTTAGGATAGCACTTATAAATTTTAAACATTTATCTTCTGTTCCCAGAAATAGCGGTACTTCCTTCAGGTTAGTTGTTTATTTTCATCCTTTTCTCTTGTGCCTTTGCTTTTCCTTAAAAAAAAAGAAAAAAAAAGATTCTTGAGCTCTTTGTAAATGAGCATGGTATTAATTGCTGGGCCTCACTTTAGGGTCCATGGATGAAATGCAGGAAAAGAGCTGCTTCTCCCCTGTCTGCCTCTAGCCTATGGCCAAATAAGGAAGGCTTTGTTGGGGAGTATGAGGATGCTCTAATGCTTTCAGGGTAGATTGCTCAATTAAGAAAAACAAATGTGGTTTTAGCTAGAAACAACACAGTTGCTGATAGACTTTCTTTGTGTAAAGGAATGGGGTAAGAGGTTTGGCTTGGCTGTTCCATATACATATTTTAATCATCCTGATTTTAATCCTACAGCCCCCTCCTTTCTATTCCTGTTTTCATGTTTGGTAGTTCTCCAGGTTCTGCTGCCAGGAATGGCTTCTCCATGGGTGCAGCTTCTTGTGCCTGTGTGCATGTTCTAGATTGCAGTTTTTTTCTGCACTGGCTTAATCCCCAATATAATCCCATCTACTTTTTCTCTTCTGGAATGAATGAATACATTTTAGTGGAATTTTGATAGAAGTGGAGGAAAATTAATGTCCTTAGTTTATCTCACACAGAGTAGATAATTCATAGATAATTGTTGAATAAATCGATTAATGCTGTTGAGAAAACTTGGCAAAGCATACTTTTGTCTAAGTTAAAAAAATTATGGCTGTAGGATATGGATAATTAAATGAATCCTTTTCTTTTTTTTTTTATCCTTTAATTGATTCTATTTTAGGAGGAAATCTCATTGAAGTTAAAACACCAGTGGAGGTACAAAATGAGAAAGCTGCCATCTCTCACGATTTTCTAAAAAATTAAAGCCCTTAATTTCATTTTGTTCCTTTTTAGTGTTTAGCATAGTGCCTGGCATGTTGTAAGTATTCAATAAATGATAGTTATTATTATTATGTTTGTTTAACTCAAACTCTTTTTGTCTCTCATTTTCATCATCCAAGAAAATGGGGATTAATATATGTAAAATACCTGGAACAGATTTTGGCATATGTAGTATTTGCTACATAAGGTTAATTATCATTCTTTGATCCATGAACAACTGTTTATTTTTTTCTATGAGGCTTTCATTGATCTTAATTAGTTTTAATTAATAATGTGCCAGTCTGTATTCTGTTTGTATTAAAAAAAATTTTTTTTAATGTTTATTTATTTTTGAGAGAGACAGAGACAGAGCGTGAGCAGGGGAAGTGCAAAGAGTGAGAGGGAGATGCAGAATCTGAAGCAGGCTTCAGGCTCTGAGCTGTCAGCACAGAGCCTGATGCAGGGCTCGAACACGTGAACCATGAGATCATGACCTGAGCTGAAGTTGGATGCTTAACTGACAGAGCCACCCAGGCGCCCCTGTATTCTGCTTGTATTTTATGTCACAGCCTTTATGTTGAATTAAATTGACTTGCTTTTTTTTTTTTTTAAGTTTATGTATTTTGAGGTGTGGGGAGGAGGGCAGAGAGAGAGGAAGAGACAGAGAATACCAAACAGGCTCCCCACTGTCCCTACAGAGCCTGATGCAGAGCTGGAACTCAAAAACTGAGATCATGACCTGAGCTGAAATGGAGTCGGCCTTTTTACCGACTGAGCTACCTAGGCACCCCGTGGTTTGCTTGATTGTATGTCTCTCCACCAAATGTGGTTCTTTTTTTTTTTTTTTTAATGTTTATTTATTTATTTGAGAGAGAGAGAGAGAGAGACAGAGTGGGGGGGGGGGAGGGCAGAGAGAGAGAGATCACAAGCAGGGGAAGGGCAGAGAAAGAGGAAGATGCAGAATTTGAAGCAGGCTCCAGGCTCCAAGCTGTCAGTGCAGGGCTCGAACCCATGAGATCAGGACCTGACCTGAGCCAAAGTCGGATGCTTAACTGACTGAGCCACCCAGGTGCCCCACATTTGGTTCTTGATAGCTGGTAACTATCTTTTTTATTTTGGTAGTCTTGTTGCATCGTCAAGGCTTGCCACATAACATGAGTCCCTCATTTTTACTGGGTCTTAATTGATGAGGAGGATAGTGTGACTGGAGCATGGGGTAGGGTGTATTATTGGGAAGTGGAATGTGACAAATATGCTGATAACAGATTATAAATAGTTGAATAACAGATAAAAGAATTTGAAGTTTAGTATGCAGTGGAAGGCATTTTTGATTATTGATCAGGTTACTTTCCTATTTTACAAAGATAATTGAGTGCAGAGTAGAGAATGTATTGGAAAGAAGAAAAGAGATTAGAGGTTAAGTTAGAAGGTGGCTCCAGATATAAGGTGCCCCTACAATGAAATGTTATTCTCTTTTGGCCTTATTGATATCAGGTGCTTGCTTAGTAGTGTCTGGTGCATTAATCATAAAGGATGAAACTGAGATCTTTGAGTTAAATCAGGAAGGGATTATTGGAGACTTGAGACTACACTGATTATGTGAGCACAGCAAGAGTAAAAGGAGATTGGAGGGGCATTAAGAAAAGTTGATAAGGAAGTAGAATATGATAGTTAAAAAAAATTCTGTTACACACACAATGGAATATTACTCAGCCATAAAAAAGAATGAAATCCTGTCATTTGCAAGAATGTGGGAGCTAAAGAGTATTAAGCTAAGAAAATAAGTCAGAGAAAGACAAATATATGATTTCACTCATGTGGAATTTAAGAAATAAAACAGATGAACATAGTGGGGGAAAAAGAGAGGCAAACCAGGAAATAGACTCCTTACTCTACAGAACAAATTGAGAATTTTGGGAGGATTGGTGGCTGGGGGAATGGGTTAAATGGATGTTTAAGGAGGTGCTTAATGAGGATTAAGGAATGTACTTGTGATGAGCACTGTGTGTTGTATGGAAGTGATGAATCACTGAATTGTACACCTGAAACTACTGTTACACTATAGGTTAACTAATGGATTTAAATAAAAACTTGAAAAAAAAATTCTGTGAAGGATAGGAAAGTTGAAAGAATAAAGAAAATTACAGGGTCAAGTGGTGGTTTTTCCAGTTACAGAATGTGTGTATGTACGTTGTTAAAGTTTTATAAAGACAAGAAGGTTCAGTACAATTAAACCACCAAGAGATTAGTGCTAAACTACATAATATTTGAGAGACAGAAAGAGTGCAAATGGGAGAGGGGCAGAGGGAGCAGGAGACACAGTATCTGAAGCAGGCTTCAGACTCTGAGCTGTCAGCAAAGAGCCCGACATGGGGCTTGAACTCATGAACTGTGAAATCATGACTTGAGCCGAAGTTGGATGCTCAACAGACTAAGCCACCCACGTGCCCCAACTATATAATATTTTAGAAAGGGAAAATGAAATTTAAGAAGAATGAAAACACCCTGAAATTCACTAAAGCTTATTTTCATCATATAAACTTGACATACAGAATAATAATTTTAGTAGTTGTCTCTGGAGGAGTTAAAATTTAAAAATTACAAAATCATTCCACTAACTTTTGAGTTTTTAATAATATGCTTAGGGTGAATTTATTTTAAGCCTTTAGAAACGCATAAAAAGAGATTAAGAGCTGAATAAATACACAGAAAATATAGTCACAGTATTTCTGGTGAGAAAAGATAAGCATAATTGGAATATTTCATATGTAGATTTCTTTTAAGTTTATTTATTTTGAGAGAGAGTGCACGTGCATGCTCGTGTGGCAGGGGCAGAGGGAGAGAGAGAGATTGTCAGTTCAGAACCCAATGTAGGGCTCAAACTCAAGAACTGTGAGATCATGACCTGAGCTGAAATCAAGAGTCAGAGACTTAACCAACTGAGCCACCCAGGCACCCCTCATATGTAGATTTTTAACACATGATGAGGGGGAATTAAGAATTGTAAGTGCATGTATCATATGACTGAGTTTGAAAGAATCAGGGATGGTACATTATAGGAGTATGATGCATTGATATTCATAGCTGCTCCCAAGTTATAATTTAAAAGCTATGTATCCATGGAAAGGAGAAATCTAATAGAATGAAATGTTGACTATAAAATGTTTGAATAATATCTAATAGATCAAATATGGTTCTTAAATTATAGGCATGATTGATCTCATTATGAATCTCAAAGAGATACTAAAACCATGGTAATCTGAATATATAATATAAAGTAATATTAGGTAATACATATTATTACATCAGGTATTGTATAATGCTTCACACATGTTAAAATTAAATAAGCACCTTCAAAATGTAAAACAATCATTTCAGCTACTTTATTAGTTGAAAATGAAAAAAAATTCCTTTTTAAGATGAAATGCGTATCTGTAGACAATGGCCACATTTCAAAAATCAGTCTTTTTAAAAATTAAAAAAAATTTTTAATCTTTTTTTAAATGTTTATTTATTTTTGAAGGAGAGAGAGAGCATGAGCGGGGAAAGAGCAGAGAGAGAGAATCTGAAGCAGGCTCCAGGCTCTGAGCTGTCAGCACAGAGCCCGATGTGGGGCTTGAACTCACAAACTGTGAGATCATGACCTGAGCTGAAGTCAGACGCTTAACCAACTGAGCTACCCAGGTGCCCCTTTATTTTTTAATTTTTAAAAAGTTTTATTTATTTTGAGAGAGACAGAGCATGAGTGGGGTAGGGGCAGAGACAGAGAGAATCTCAAGCTAAGTTGTCAGTGCAGAACCTGATGTGGGGCTTGAACTCCTGAAACTGTGAAATTACCTGAGCCAAAATCAAGAGTTGGACATTTAGCCAACTGAGCCACCCAGGCACCCCAGTCTTTTTTTGTTTTAATGTTTGTTTGCTTATTTATTTGTTTTGTTTGTTTATTTATTTAGAGTACGTGTACAAGCAGGGGAAAGGCAGAGAGTGAGGAAGAATCCCACTCAGTGTCTGAGCTGTTAGCACAGAGCCCGATATGGGGCTTGAACTCCCAAAACTGAGATCATGACCTGAGCCTAGATCAAGAGTCAGGCACATAACTGACTGAACTGCTAAGGGTGCCCCTAAAATTGTTCTTTTGTACTTTCAAATATTCAAAGATGACATCATAACCTTTGTTTCCCTAAATGATAACTTTTTATCTGTGGAGGTGGTATTTAGATGGGATTTACCATTCTGGGTAGATTGAAGAGTGATTGTTGGAAACATAATAGTGGCCTACAGGAGTAGAAAGACCTACTTAAAAAAATCTCCATTAGAGATTTATATTAAGAGTTTCTTTGTTTCTTTTTTTTTTTTTTAAAAGAATTTAGTATGGCCTTTTTCTTTTCTTTTAAAAATTTTTTTTAATGTTTATTTTTTTGAGAGAGACAGAGTGTGAGCAGGCGCGGGGCAGAGAGAAAGGGAGACAGAATCCAGAACAGGCTCCAGGCTCTGAGCTGTCAGCACACAGCCCAACGCGGGGCTCAAACTCACAAACTGTGAGATCATGACCTGAGCTGAAGTTGGACGCTTAACCGACTGAGCTACCCAGGTGCCCCTTCTTTTTCTTTTTTAATGTTTATTGATTTTTGAGAGAGAGAGAGAGAGAGAGCAAGCAGGGGAGGAGCAGAGAGAGAGGGAGACACAGAATCCCAAGCAGGCTCCAGGCTCTGGGCTGTCAGCATAGAGCCTGACGTGGGGCTCGAACTCATGAAATGTGAGATCATGACCTGAGCCAAAGTCAGATGCTCGACCGACTGAGCCACCCAGGTGCCCCTAAAAGTTTCTTAATGTAGGGTTTACACTCATACTTCTCTTGAATTCCTAAAATTTGAGACCTAATATTTGTACTCTGAGGAAAGAGTCTTTGAGTTTTGTGTGTAATTAGCAAAGAATGAGAAAAAATGTCTCGAAAGTAAGACCCAAGGACTGTAAAGACAGACAGTTTTGCTAACAAAAGTTAGGTTTTAGGTAACTTGATACCTTTTCATTCCTGCTAACTTAGAGGCTTTAAACCCTAGCTTCTAACTCAGTACTATTTAACTTCTCCATTTTAGTCATGTTTCTCCCTATCCCAGGAAAATTAACATCCCTTATTTCTGAGCTCTTTGGAATATGGCTTCCCTATAAATGCTGATGGCATATCATATTTATAGTTACATATTTTCTAACTTGTGACTGAAAGCCTAGAAAGACAACAAATGGGCATCCCAAAGTTACCCCTTGCTCTTTATATTCTGTAACAATTATATATTAAATGGTAGAAGAATCACTTTGGGGAGGTCACACACTCTTTTGGACTTAGGTTTGTTTGTAAAATGAAAGGCTTTTTATCATTGAATTCACCTATGTGGGTCTTGGATAGGCTCATTATATTTGTGGGAATCTATATACATCTATAAAAATGAACTTTAACGGGATGCCTGGGTGGCTCAGTCGGTTGAACGTCTGATTTTTGATTTCGGCTCCATGATCCCAGGGTCATGGGATCGAGCCCTGTGTCGGACTCCTCGCTGAGTGTGAAGCCTGCTTAAGATTCATTCTTTATCTCCCTTTGCCCCTCTCCCCCACTTGCATGTGCTCTCTCTCAAATTAAAAAAGATTCAGACTTAAAAAAAAATCAACATCTTTATGTAACAAGGTACCTATTTCATTATATAAAAACAGTTAATCTTGTTTACCTCCTGGAAAAAAGATGCTGTATAGTAAAGATGGTGAAGTTCAGGTGGGTTTTTAAATATATCATAGAAAGATCTAGTGCTTTTAGAGTGAGAGAGAGACCTGGATTTCTGCTACTTAACAGATAAGTAACTGCAGGATAGTATGGAAACAAGCTCAGAGGAGTTACCCAGAAAATGCTTCCATATGTAAAGTGCCCAGCATATCCTTATGAGATGATCATTAATGTTAATGATCATTAATATTAAGTACCTTGTTTTACAGGACAAGTGAAATGCTTTCTAGAAAACTAATAATGAAAATGTTGGGAAAATATTTAAAATAGTTATAGAGCTGAGTAAATTACTAAGTTAGGTGTTACTAAATAGAAAAACATGGAAAGGGCTACTTCCCCTGCTATGTAGGACAACTTTATTTAATGTGAAACTTTTCTGCCCCTGCCCTGCTTGCTATCTCTCAAAAATAAATAAACACTAAAAAAAAAAAAAAAGAAGAAGAAAGAAAGAATCTTGATTAGGGGCACCTGGCTGGCTCAGTCAGAAGAGTGTGTGATTCTTTATCTTGAGGTCGTGAATTCAAGCCCCATGTTGGGTGTAGAGATTACTTAAAAATAAAGTCTTAAAAAAAAAAAAAAAAAGAAAAAATAATCTTCATTAGAATCAAGATCAATTCTACATGAGTTAATCTTATACATTTTAAAAAACTACAATTCTTTTTTCTTTCATGTGTATTTTGAGAGAGAAAGAACGCACAAGTGAGCAGAGGAGGGACAGAGAGAGACAGAATCCCAAGGAGGCTCTGCGCTGTCAGCACAGAGCTGGACACAGGGCTCCATCTCACGAACCATGAGATCATGACCTGAGCCAAGATCAAGAGTTGGATGCTTAACCTACTGAGCCACCCAGGTGCCCCTAAAAAACTATAATTCTAAAAGTCATTTCAAGCACTAAACTTTCATTATATATATGGTTGTGTTAATTTGTAATATCAGAATGGCCATCTATCTTTTTTTCAAGTTTCACTGTAAGATTAATACAAAGTGAGTGAATGATAGACTACATTTCATCATTTCGTGGATGTGATTGGTACATTGTAAGTTGTGCTTTTTTTTAGCGGAATGTTTTTTTCATTCTAGTAAAATGCATTTATTCAAAAAAGAAGTATAGTACATTATAATTCTAAGGAAATTTTTATATTAAAAATGCCAGTCTTTTTGATTTAAATTGGAAAGGGTCTTATATAATACCTGAACAAGGAAATTCACAATCAAGGTTGAAATCTTGTCTATATTACCATATATTTCTAATTATACATTATTTTAAGATTATATATTCTAAACCATGGTTACAGAATTACTGTACAGAAATATATTGAAGGTATTATCTTTTGGTTTAATTCTCTACAACTTGAAAATAGAATTGTGACATGAAATGACACAATTATTTTTACTCTGAAAATAACAAGCTCTGAACTTCATCCTTCATTGTACTTTTCTAAAGAACTCACTTCTTATGAGCAAGTGTTCAATATTATTTAGCTAGGAAACCATTATATTATTAAAACTTGAATTTTTCTTTAACTCTATCCCAGTATTTTAAATATTTATGTGTTTTAGGATATGTGCAATTAAACCACACATTTGATCATAGCTTGAATAATACAACATTAAAAATAAATAAGATCTTCAAGTAAACAAACATGTTTCCAAATCATATTGCCAGTGTACATGAACCTATTCTCTGAGGACTAAAAGCTCTGCTTGTTTGAAAAAGTCAATGATTAGGTCTTTATAAGCAATTGAGGTTCTGTTTTCCTTCTAAACGTTCCTTCACTAATTTTTCCAAAGAGAAAAGATGCTCATCTGCATCTTCTGGCACAATGTTCCTAATAGAATTTGCAAGTTCAAAAAGATATTCTGTATTTTTTCCACTTGGACCAGCTGCATTAAAAATTTGTTCAGCAATGTCTTCCAGAGGTGCAGGACCAAGATAATTAGGATTAT
This sequence comes from Neofelis nebulosa, assembly GCF_028018385.1. NCBI lineage: Eukaryota > Metazoa > Chordata > Mammalia > Carnivora > Felidae > Neofelis > Neofelis nebulosa. Next base: position 68,272,353 of record NC_080790.1, read on the forward strand.
CACATGTTCCAATATATAGCAACACATTAAATGGTTTTGTTGTGGGATCTTTTGGATAAAAAATGACTGTTGTGGTCCTGTAGCCTCCTTTCTCTCTGAAGTCAAGGTATGCTTTTACTTCTTCTTCTTTTCCTACTGGCAGTCTGTAAGCAACACCCCATACACAACCCTGTTGAAAAATGAAAAGAACGTATTATTTAGAATTTACAGGGCTAAAATAGGTGAAGATATGTTATGCTCTAAGAAAATAGCTGTATATTCTTAGAAGTCAGTGTAGTTTTGATTCACTTAAAGTGCACTGAGGGGTGCTGGGATGGCTCAGTGGTTAAGCATCCGACTTCGGCTCAGGTCATGACCTTACGGTTTGGCCCCACATTGGGCTCCGCGCTGAGCGCCCAGAGCCTGCTTTGGATTCTGTGTCTCTCTCTCTGCCCCTCCACTGCTCACACACTGTCTTTCTCTCTCTCTCTCTCTCTCTCTCTCTCTCTGTCGGTCTCAAAAATAAACATTAATTTCTTTTTTTTTAAAAGCACACTGGGAGGTACAAACTAAACAATAAAGGAAATCAGCATTTTAAATTCTTCAGTCTGAATAAATAATTTCTTGCACACTAGGATATTTATCATTGTTTAAGTTTTAAAAATCGTATCTTTTAACTAGTGGGACTGAAAAAAAATCAGGTGTTCATTTGGTCATTAAACACAGTTCTAAAGTTTTAAATCCTTAAACATTTCACTGATGGTACAGGACGGTAGTTTCCAAACTGCTTTATGGAGTGTTGTAGCCACTTGGGAGCCTACCTTTGGGGATGTTAAGTGCTGGGTGCTGTCTGGGAGGGCTTTGATACACCAACTTACTTTAGCTAAAACTGAGCGTCACTTATCTTTTTACCGGCTGTTTCCTTATTTACAGAAAGGGGTCTTTGTTTTAAAAGGTCTGTAAGAAAGCAATCAACTACTGAAGGCCACAGCAAGTTCATTTTATTCATTTTTTTCACTGCAGGAGCTTTCAAATATCCTTTGTAAATAATTCCATGCAGAATACTAAATGGCAGTCTCTTTTGTTGAGAGCCCATGAACAAAGTGTCAGTAAAAAAACTGGCTGCAGAGGTTTTTTGGTTTGTTTTTTAGTGTTAATAAAATATCTGATATAAACAGGATTTATTTATAGTTTGTAGTTATAGATTATCTAGTTTTTTCACAACCTTTAATTACTGGCTTTAATTATTAAACTCTAGGTTGCTAAGTATCTTCTTGAGTGAATTTTTTTTTAATGTTTATTTTTGAGAGAGTGCAAGCTGGGAAGGGTCAGAGAGAGGGGGACAGAGGATCCGAAGTGGGCTCTGCACTGACAGGCCAACAGCTAGCCCAGTGTGGGGCTCGAACTCGGGAACGGTGAGATCATAACCTGAGCCAAAGTTGGATGCTCAACCGACTGAGCCATCCGGTGCCCTGTTCTTGAGTCAGTTTAACATTCTGTAGAAACAAAGTGCCGTTTATTGACTTTAATTAAGAGTTACAGTTACCAGTTTGAAGCCATTTTTATAGATGCTTTTCCTAATGTAAATTATGAAAGCATTTCATTATTTCACCATTATTCATTTCCTGTTGATAGCTGCTTGACTTTTGTATATCAAAGTCATTTCCAAAGTTAAATTTTTACCTTCACACTATGAACGTCCAAATCTATACCTCAATGAAATGATTGAAAATATTTAAGAAACAGAGGACTATCAGGTAAATACGTTTTCTAGTGCCCCAAAACTGTTTAAAAACCTGTTGTGCTACTAAAAAATTAGGCAAGAAAGAAAGTGGTAACTCCTGACAGGGAGAGAGAATTTTTGCTGAGAATAGTATACTCCTAGCAAATACGAGAGTTTCAATGGTTCCACTTGATGTGGCAAGTATGGCCAAGTGTGCCTCAGTGGCAGTATGGCTGTCTGAGGCCTAGGGCCATTAATGCCAAATTCTTAGTCAATAAACTCAAGAAAAAAAAAAAAAAGACTACATGCCATTTGGTTTTATTTTGTTGTCTACCGGGCATTCTGCATTCCAGCTTTTCCCAACAGTTAAAAAGAAACACAATAAATACAGAGAGGAATTCTAGACCTACTGTTCAAGCTGTCTGTGATGACTGTTAATAAAATTCCATTGATTATTAAAACTGAGAAACATCTCAACATTTTATATGATTAAAGACTACACAAAAAAAGAACAATAATACCATACCCCAGGATCTTCAACAAGAGTCACAACTCTTCCAGGCTGTTTTAAAAAAAGTAAAAAAAAAAAAAATTTTTTTTTTTCTGAATCAAAGTTTATCAACTAACTGAGCATTACCAATTTATTGTTGACATGGAATATTTTAATTGTTCATACTAAACACCTCCATAAAGTACTCATTTTTATGATAAATTTTCAAGTGAATTAAGAATATACATTATCCAAAGTATCTTGACTTTTCTAAAAGATTCTCTTCAATTTATGTATATTAGCTATATTATATTCACTTAAAAAATGGATATATTAAAAAAAATACCTGTGACTAAGGCTCATGTAAAATGAAAGACAAAGGAAGAAGCAATTATAAAAGTTCTGATCAGATTGCTATAGTTTTATTAGGGAACAAAACATGCTCTTCCAGAGTGCTTTCCTATAATAGGGAAGTAGCCCTCAAACTTTAGTGTAGATCACAATTACATGGAGGGTTGATAAACACACTGCTTATGTACAGTCCCAGAGTTAATGATCCTGTAGATTTGGAGCTGTTTGAGAATTTGCCTTTTTTTTTTTTTTAAGTACACTTCCTACCTGGTGCCAAAGGCTATGTATCTACTGACATGTTAGCATCATTAGTGAGAATGCTGAATTCTAAGCCACATTTTAACATATTTATTTGCCCATTGTCTGACACACAGGGAGCATAAATAATTCAGGTATTTGTGTCATCTTCATTACTATTTCCTTCTGGTCTTTGTCCATTTGTATAGACAATTTGTAATCACGGAAAACATGGGATTTGGGATTATGTTTCTTATTTAATTTAATTACATTTTCCTGTTAGTGTTATCATATGTTTTAATAGTTGCATAATATTGTATCATCAATGAGCTATAATTTAAACATTCCTGTGTTGTTGGGCATTTAGATTTCACCTTTTTTCTATTTAAGATAATGCTATAATGAGGACACATATCTTGGTGTGGGTTATGTAGGCACTTCCATATTACTTTCAATTTCAAGATGAATTAGGAGCTATTTATTGACTACTTAGTGTGTGTTGTAGAGAAGATAAAACCTTAATTCTTGCTTTCAAGAGCTTATGTTATAATTCTGGAACACAAACTTAACACATGAAACAGGTAGAGAACACTTAAGGGCTAAGATGTATGGTATGAAGGCAATTAAGAATTTTGAGTCTTGGGTGGTCAGAAAGGAAAACAAAATTCTGGCAAAAGGGCATGATTTACAAGTGCAGGCCTAGAGGCAAGACTACACCAGGCTAAATGTTTGACTAGTAGAGGGTCCCACCTGGAGAGATGATTCAGAAAGATAATTGGAGAAATAGGATAGTCAGATTTGAAGAGCCAGAGTGGAGGTGAAATTAGGGGACAGTGGAAAATAAGAAGCCACTGAAGTTTGGGAGAAATAGGAAATTAGGAGCTACTGCAGCACTTGACTAGTAGCTGACTGGCATGACAAAAGGTGTTTGGGGAAGATGAGTGGTAAAGTGTATATAGTATGGTTAGAGTGGGAAGAAGGTAGACCCTCAGTAAGAAATGTTCGTGGTCCTGGTGACAAGTTCTGCACTCCACCTTTCCTTGTCTCCCCTTGTATCCAGCTGTCACCAATTACTGGTAACTGTCTGTTGAATCTTTTTCTGTATGTTATTCCTCTGTATCCTTCATTTGCTTCCTTAGACCTTGCTGCCTGCCTCTAGTTTTGTTTACCTCTAGTCTATTCTCTACTTGGCAGTGGAATGACTTTCTAGTGCAAAAATTGGGTCACTCCTGTGCTTTGAATTTTTTCAGGGTTTTAAAATTCTACAGGATAAAACTAAAAGTTCTCAGCATGATTTAACTACAACCCTTATTTCTTACCACTTTTTCCCTCAATCTGTACTGATTTATTTATAACTTTTACAAACATTCGTATCTTTGGATATACCAGTGCTCAGTATAAAATGCCCTTGCTTTTCTGTCTCTGGGATATCCTCCTGCACTACATCCATAAAGGCTTGCTTGGCTGACTCCTCAGGTGACTTTGCAGCAGATTTTTCTCCTAAACTGTGATTTTCCCTTTTATTCACTTCCCTGTGGCACTTGTCAGGTATTGTTTGCATAGCTGTCTCCTAAGTGCTCAGTAGTAATTGTTGAAAGGGGAAGGAGTGGTAGAAAAGTCCTGGACTTAGGTGGTGGCAGCTGAAACAGAAAACAAGAGTACATAGGGACTCATTTTAAGGGGAATATAAAGGACTCCCTGTGACAGCTTATGGAACAGACATGGACTCTTGGCACTACTGAAAATTTACTTGGAAACATTTTCTAAAATTTATGTTCTTAGTCTCTAAAATACATATATATTATTGAGAAGCAATGTATATTTGTAAGTCACATGAAAGGCTTTTGGGGGGACTGAAACTAAAGTAGGGGTCTTTTAAGCTGAGTGGTTTGGAGGATATTGTGAAATGAGTCATTATAGATGCTTTCATTGAGTAATGAGTAATTTTTCTGATCTAGATCTAGAAAAGTTAGAGATTTAGTATATGTTCATGACTATCTCGTGTTAAAATGTTTCTTTTTGAAATTGAAATATATTCTCTCTGCTGTGAAAAATTTTTCACATTTAAATAAATCCTTAATTTGGGTGAGACAGTGCCAGTTTTTTTATATATAAATGAGATGCTTAATAAAACTTAGGAAGATATTAAAGTTTAATGAAGCTAAAAAGAAACCATAATTGAAGTAGGTTTGGTATTTTTCCCACAAATGTCACATCGCAGCATGTGTAAATGAGCCTAACATTTGTTTAATAATATCACATTTCATATGTAATGATGACTAACTTACTAGGAGCATATGTTGCTATAAAAAACATAGTCCTATAAAACATCCACATCATTCTTCTAATTTGCTGGATATCTTTGTAGCCTTTTGTATTTATATAAGGCTGGTGATCCATTGTAATAAAAAATATTAAAATAATATTCTTTCCAGTTTTAACAAAATAGTATACTTAAAAAAATACTTAGAGTTTCCTTTAATTTGCTATGATGTATTCTTTAACTAAAAGTAAGTGTAAAACTATTAGCCATTGCAGTCCCCCTGTACCCCAACTTACCTGCCCTATATTTTAGTAAATTTAAGTAAAAAGATACTGGCTTTTATAGCTCCTTTCTTCTTTTAAAGAATCATGAGCTGTTGTATTGACTTGACAACTTCTTATTGTTCTGTTCCAACAGTGTACATATCTCAATATGCTATATAACAAACACATATGTTTTGATTGAAACTAGAATAGTAAAATATGCTATCAAAACATTTGTAAGCATTTAATACTTCGTCATTAAAATTGGAGCCTTTCTTTCTTCAGAATAGAAATTTTAAGTGTTCGTATCTGACAACTCAAAAGGCATTTTATTTTACTTCACTTAGAAGTTTTATTTAACTCTTTAAAGTCTTAGACATTGTTTTATAATATATATATTTTTTAAGATTTTATTTTTAAGTAATCTCTACACCCAGTGTGGGGCTTGAACTTAAAACCCTGAGATCCAGTTGCATGCTCTACCGACTGAGCCAGGCACCCCTCTTTTATAATAGTCTAGAAGAAATTTTGGACATGAAGCTCCTGTTGGCTTACAAATGTGCATTTGTCCTAAGTCACTACCGTTTTCCAGTCATCTGCCTACCATATTGTGTTTTGGGGCCAATATTAATTTCTCTTTAAAAAACAGTAATCAAGCTCATACATAGCTCTGAGTACTTTAGAGAACATACAAACAATAAAAAATTTTGTGCACTTCCAAAAGTTAGAAGGTTAAGTAAACCAAGTACAGTATTTAAGTTATCCAAATTGTTACCCACAACCTTGTTTTCCTTGTGGATTGGTTGTTTTGCAGCCAATACAAGGCTGAGCTGCTACTAGTTTTCCAGCACACATATATTGGGATGAAAGTCTTCTAATGACTGAAAAATAGATCAAGGAACTTACATTTCACATTTATAATTTAGAGGAGAAACGTGGAGAAATAAAGATTAAAATAATGCTGGACACAGTAATGGGCACTGTGTTACTCAAGTAACAAACCGAGAACTCAAATATTTAACTTCGCCGATACCTGACAACCGAAGGAAGTGATCACGGTAAGCTCCTTAACAACCGGAGATAATTTTGGAAACTAGTTTCTAAGTGACCTTAGATGTCATAAAATAAAACCTTTGGAAATAATATGCTTGTTTAAACTTAAACCAATGAAAGTCTGCCAGAAAGCAGAAATGCCAACAAATTTAATTGCTAAAAAGCTAAAGCTGAATGTGCAGGTTGATTTTAGTATTCAACTCCGTGGTGAAACGGAGATTGATTTTCCCGCCGTTTTTTTTTTTTTTAAATGGCAGAGGTCGCTCACAGATGGGGCTTCCTGCCAGCCCATCAGCCTTGGGCGAGCTTGTGTGCCTTTGACCCTGTTTCTTGCTTTCCCAAGAAACTAACCATCAGCGTCTCAAGAGGCTTCGGAAGTAGTGCCCTTGGTTTGGGAGAGAAGTAGAGGACAGATGGAGAGAAAGGTGCACAGATGTAACAGCATTATTCCTAACTTTCTTGCTCGGTCATCGTAAATGTTGGGGTGGAGGTCCAGCAGAGTTGGACCGCGAGTTGGGTGGGAAGCGGCGCTCCGAAGGCAGTTAAGGGTGGGGGGCTGACTGGCGCCTCACCTTGCCCGGGACCCCGCGGTGGTCGGTGCTCCCCTGCCAGAAGCGCCTGTTGTAGCCTGTGATGTATCCAACCAACTTGTCCTGATAGGGGAAGTCCACTTTCCAGATCAGGGACCCGTAACCAAAAACCCACATCCTTTCCCTTGCTCTTCCGCTGTGACGGCGGTCAACCCTCAGCTCTGGTGTCTGGGGTGCCGGCACCAGCGGGAACAGCAGCCTCGCAGACGCTAGTAACCGGCTGCGAGGGCGCAGGCGCAATGGCCACGCTGCGCAAAGCACACTGGGACGTGTAGTTCGAGGGATGTATTCCGACCTCGTCAGTCAACGTTATTCTGTTTCCTTGCTTGGGGTATCAAGAACGATTGACCTTCGGTTCGCTAAGCAGTGGGTTCTTTTTCAGCCTCTGTAAGTCACCCTAACCTCCTGTTGCGCATGTGCACTGGACTACAATACCCACAATCCCTTTATGGGATTTGTGGCTCAGAGGTTGGAACTGTGTGCTGTTTTCGAACGCATTCAAGGAGAAGCGGAAGGGCAGAGTCGCGCCTGGTGTCGCGGCCGGTGTGGTGTAGATAACGGGGAAGAGACCTACAGGCACCGCGGTTGTGTCACGTAGGAAGACATTTTGTTCTGCTTTGGAATTGGGTTTTTGTCCATTTAACAGCAGCCAGAGGAGCGCAAGTTGTGAATGCCGTATTTGACTTTACACCTAAGAAACTCACCTTTCTCATAAAAGCGGGAAGTTTACGAGAGAAGTTTTACGCCTGCGGAAGAGCTACTAGTGCTTCAGCTCGTATCAATTTTACGCGCTAAACGACCTTATTTATCTTTAGCATTATCAGCAGCTCAGAAAAGGTTAGGCGAAGGTTTTTGCCTTATGTACAGGCTGTAGTAGCGGTATGTGGAACCTGAAATTGTGTACAGAATTTGGGTTCTGTGCATTCTGGGGAGAAGCTTTATAGCTTTCATGAGTTTCTCCAGCAGGTGAAGATCCTAAAAAAATGGTAAGGTCTGCAGCCTAGCGCCACTGCTCCAAAATATTGTTTAGGAGGCGCACTCAGACTATCATGCTGTGTTTCTGTATGTGAAAATAGAAGCCTTAGCAAATCCTTGTTTCTTGAGATTTTTTTTTTTAATGTTTATTTTTTTGAGAGAGAAGAGCGAGCGTGTGGGAGAGCGGCAGAGAGAGAGAGAGAGAGGGAGACACAGAATCTGAAGCAGGTTCCATGCTGTCAGCACAGAGCTGGAAGCGGGGCTAGAACCCACAAACTGCGCTGTCATGACCTTAGCTGAAGTCAGATGGTTCACCAGCTGAACCACCCAGTCACCCCTTTCTTGAGGATTTCTATTTCATCGTCCTTAGCTATATAAAAGAATACTAAGACACCCGGGTTCAGAGTATTATTTGAAGTGTTAAGAAACCAGCAAGAAACTGCTACAAAGAAAAACATTTTCAGAATAACCAGGCCTTAGGGTACCTGGGTGGCTCAGTAGGTTAAGCTTTTGATTTCAGCTCTGGTCTTGATCCCAGGTTGGTGAGTTCCAGCCCTGCCTTTGGCTCTGTGCTGACTGCTCAGTCTGGAGGCTGCTTTGGATTCTGTGTCTCCCTTTCTCTCTGCCCCTCCCTCCCCTTCTCACAGTCTCTCTCTCTCTCTCTCTCTCTCAAAAAATAAACATTAAAAAATTTTTTATATAAAAACATTAAAGAATAACCAGGTCTTTTTATATATTCTCCAAGATTAAGTGTCACATCGCTTGGGATGCAGAAAATTTTGAAAAAAAGTATCTGACCATTCATATACTTGCCATGTGGATCCAAAAATTGACATTTTGCCACAATTAATTTATTTCTTTTTTCTGTATATATGCTTTTTAATATAAAACATTTAAAGTAAGTTGCGTTTGTTACTGTTCATTGCTATGTACTTAAAGAATAAGGACTTTCTCCTAATAACCATAATGCCATTTCTAAGGAAATTAGCAGAATTACATAATCAAATATCTATTACATACTCAGATTTCCTTGTCTCATAATTGCTTTCTGTAGCTGATACTAATTTTTTTTTTTAATTCTTGAGAGAGAGAGAGAAAGAGAACATTAGCTAGGGAGAGGGGTGGGCGGAGGAAGAGAGAGAGAGAGAGAAAGAGAGAGAGAGAGAGAGAGAGAGAGAGAGAGAGAGAGAGAGAGAGAGAATCCCAAGCTGGCTCCACACTCAGCACAGAGCCCCAACAAGGGGCTCAATCCTGCAACCCTGGGATCTAGACCTGAGCCGAAATCAGGAGTCAGACTCTCAACTGAGTGAGCCACCCAGACACCCCTGTAGCTGATATTTTCATATTTTTTTCACCATCCAGGATCCAGTTGAGGTTTATACATCTCTTTTGGTTGTTTGACTTTATGCTTTTATTTAGTCAAGAGCATTGGAAAATTTCTGTAAAAGGAGATTTTACATACAGTTGATGCATGTGAACTAGTTGGTATTAAGGTTTGAGGGGAATGGTGATAGTACGTTTCTTTTGGCTTCTTCCCTTTAGAAGCTCAAAGATACTACCCAGTTCTGATATTTTTTCAGGTTATTTCCTGTTAATCTAGATCCATTAACAACATTTGTAATTATGAGGAAGGCCAGGTAGATTCGGAAAGGGATTCATACTTGTTTTCACTTGAATGCTATTCTTTAATGTCTTTGGAGGAGTATTCTTATGCATGTGCTTGTGTTTTTCCTACATAGAAAGAATTTTTTCTTGTATCAGATGAATATGCTTATAAATTGCCATAAATTGTGTGGTCTGTTCTTTTTTTGTGAAATTTGGATATAATGGCCTTAGCTGGAAGTTAGCATTGATGAGGGAGCATAAGGCAAGCTAAGGGCCAAGCACAAGCTAGCACCACCCCCCTGCCCCCAAATATGTGATATCCCTCAGGCACTCTTGGCTGCCCAAAAACAAAGGAAAAAAAAAACAAATGGTTAACTGATAGAGATCACAGTCATACAGGACATGGGTCTCCATCAGTTTACAAATACCTTGGTACAATTACAAAAAGGGGGCAATTTTATCAATAGCCTGAAGTCCAGGAACTCCCTACTATCATAATGTTAATGCTTTGTTAGAGGGAAAAGCAATCTTAGTTTGACAATAGCTAGGCCTCCATGGATTTTGTGAGTCTTTAGAATATGAAAATCCCATTGGAAACTTCCCCTTGACTTTACTTCCCACACACAACTCCCAGGTATATAACCAGTCACTCTTCACAACCCCAGTGCAGCTCTTTCTGCCCACAGCTCTGTCCCTGTGTTTTAGTAAAATCACCTTTTTGCACTCAAGTTGTCTTCAAGAATTTTTTCTTGGCCGTCAGCTCTGAACCCCCACCATCACCACTAAACCTCATCAGCATGGTTCAACAAAATGTAGCCTGGCATTCAAGGTTCTCCATAGTTTGGCCTTCAGCTACCTCTGTGTGAGAAGTAAGTGAGATGATTCATTTTCAGAAATATCAAATAAAAGTTGGGCTGTTTAGTTAACAATAGGTTCACAACTTACTGGAATTATGTATGATTCCTCCCCCCACCCCGCCTCAAGGAGTCCCAAACCCTTAGACCCTTCACTTCCTGGTTCTTCCCTTTTACATTTCTGGGGCTTATTTTTACAGGCTTTGCAAAGAGTCCAAGCCAAAGAACTGAAGTCTCTGTGCCTCACCTAAAGGAATGTACATTTGTTCCAATCAGATTACTTTTTTTTTTAAAAGGCTTGCTCTTTCTTTCTTTCATTCTTTCTTTCTTTTTTATTTATTAAACAATTTAACATATACCATCATGTGAATTTAAGGTGTACAATGTATTAGTTTGATACATTTCTATATTTTAATATGATTCTTGTTATAGCAGTATTTATCACATTATACAATTATAATACCATATTGTTGTTTGGATTCATTATACTGTTCATTAGATCTCTATGGCTAATTTACTATTCATTGCAAGTTTGTATCCTTAGACAACATCAATTTTATTACCCACGCCCTCCCTGGAAACCACTATTTTATTCTGTTTTTTCCAAATTTGGCTTTTTTAGATTCCACATAAAACTGGTATCATATAGTACTTGCCTTTCTCTTTCTGACTTATCTGACATTATTTCATAATGTGCTCAAGGTCTATCCATGTTGTCACAAGTGGCGAGATACCTTCCTTTTTTGTGGCTGAATGATATTCCATTGTATGTATTTACCACATCTTTTTTTTTTTCTTTTTTAATTTATTTTTTTTAACTTACATCCAAGTTAGTTAGCATATAGTACAATAGTCAGATTACTTTTTGCCTTACTTGGGCATAGGTGACATCCAGGTAAGGCTATAACCTCTGTAGTACTCAGCCCATGAGGAATGATGGGAGGGACTTCACCTTAGGAGATAAATTGACTGCTGTAACTGCCCCAAGTGTGCCTGTCCATATTGCTCTTGCAAGAACATTGATCAAAGCCTCACTTCACTGTGCCCCCCGAGTCTCCGGGTCCCTCCTTTGATTGGGTCAGCAGGCATATTTCTCACATTTGGGGGCTTGCCTAGGATTCACCTCTACCCGTGGGGTCTAGGTCCTCCTGCGAGAGAGGAGACATCTCCCATCCCGGTTTGTGTGCCCTTTCCACGGACAGGCCCCTGGTCCCTGTAGAATCCATGGAGCTCAAGATTTTTGCATTTGGAGACAGAAGAAGTGACCCTGGGGAAAGCAAAAAAGGCACCGTGGCAACCTGGTAACTCTGTGCACAGACCAAGGTAGGAAAATTGGACTATAAGTATTGCCTGGAGGATGGGAAATTGTGAGAGGCTGAGTGTGTGTGACTGAGACCTATTCTAGATATGAAGGGAATGTGGAGTCTAGATCTGTGGTTCAGTTCTCCCGCAAAGAAAACAGGTGGAGACGGACAAAGTTGGTTCTGGAGAGTACAGGAAACCTCCATTAAGGGGCCTTTGGTGCCCCCAGGGAAACTCAGGAGCAGGAACTAGCCTGGTCTAGGATGGGGAACAAAAATTCTAGGCCTAGGGGTAAGGGAAGAGAAACCCACAAAGAGGTGGGGTCTCTTCATATTCCCTCAGATAGTCTACTGTAGTACAGAGAGGATACAGGGAATAAGAACAAACATAAAATCATCAAATTCTGCTGCTTTGTTTGGACTAAAGACCCAGTTAAAGGGCCATCTGTTTTTTGGCTCAGAGGAGGACTGGGTCCATCAGGCCCTAGTCCATTATGCAAATGATAAAAGTTCTAGTACACTGGAGGAAAGGGATTATGCTGAGACTGAGGAAACATGGGATCTTCATCAGTCCCCAAGGACTCTCCTTGGAATGCCTTCTAACCCATTGGAATGAATTCATATTGCAAGGTTGAAAAAACAAACTCATCTTCTTTTGTAATACTGGCCTCAATACTCCTTAGGAGATGAGAAAAAAAAAAAAGGTCTATTAAGGGGACACTAATGATTGTCTAAACCGGCCTCCTCTGGTTGCTGGTGGAGATGTATGTGGGGCATTCTCCCTCATTCATTTCCTGGGTTAATGACTATGATAATCAGAGCCAATTGTCTGTGGTTAGTCTACCTCAGGAGGGAGACTTTAAGGAATAATCCCAAGCAGCTGCTGAAACTCCTTTGTTTTGTTTTGAGGAAATTCCCTGTCTCCTCAGGCCTGACTTAGACTCCATATTTCCACTTTGGTGGGGAAAAAAACCCCAAACAAACATGGTACCTGCTCCTCTGTCCAAGCTGACAACCAGAATCATTCTCTGCCTTCTGCTAGCACCTGTCCTCTTTTGCCTTCCCCTTCCCCTCCTCCTGATTCTGCCCCACCTAAGGGTGAGGTCTGCATAACTGATTCTATATACTCCTTGGTGACTTCAGCATCATTGGCTCCTCCTCACACCCTCATTGTCAAGGAATGAAGAACACGCACTTGACCCATCTACTTCAGATTCCCCCACTGGTGTCCCTGGTAAAAACTGACAATGGGGAGCAAGTGATTGACTTTTAAGTGGATGCAGTTGAAACATATTCACCGTTTAAACTAATTTAAGTTTGTTGGTTTGAGATAGACATGTATTTAGAGTTATCAGCATTAAATATGAAACTTACTCTCCTGGCAAGGGTGTTCAGCCAGCTGAGTAAAAGTTTGCCAGAGTAGACCCTGATTAGGACAATAATGGTCCTGGGGACAGGGTTAAGATGCAGGATTTAAGAGCTAATAATCAAAGGAATCAGGGAATCAGCTCCAAGATGTCAGAATGTCGGCAAGGCTTTTGAGATACTGCAAGAGAAGGAGGAAACCCCAGCTGTTTTCTTACAGAGGCTTAGAGGTCAAATGAAATATTCAGGCCTAGATCCAGAGAAACTAGTGGGGCAGAGTCTCCTGAAGATTAATTTTATCACTAGAAGTTGGCCTGATATTGCCAAAAAGTTACAGAAGATGGATGGATGCAATGAGAAGCAGAAGAACTGCTCAGGGAGGCACAAAAGATATTTGTAAAGAGGGATGAGGAGAGACAAAAACAGTTAAGATTATTGTAACTATTGTGGAGAAAATGATTGAGATGAAAGGGGGAAATGATTAGGAAAACAAAGGCAAGAGAAATGTAGCTTAAATAAATCTTATAGCTTGTAGTCCACTGATGGACACTTGAAACGTGCAGAGCTTGACCTGCAGAGCCTTAAGGAAGGCTGCCTTAATGTTATAGTTTTATTACCTAGGTTTACTAAAAGTCAAGTAAGCTTTTGTTATCTCTGTTGAAATTTGTTAGCAAAAAGAGGACTTAAAATGATGGCTAATTTTATCTCAAGTTTTCCTGGGTGGGTAATTGTTAAGATAGCTTTCAAAGTCTTTGATAGCCTGAAACTTTAAACTTTTGCTTGCACAATAAATGGGATTAAATTCATTGGATATTTAATGAGATAAAATGTTAAAGCCTTGATTACTAAACATAGATTTGTGCATTTAACTTCTTTTTGTAGAGAAACTAAGGGTATTTGGGTCTGTTGGTAAGCATTCTTTGTGCTTAGTTGATTCATAAAATTGCCATCTAAAGAATTCTGATGTAATAGTTCACAATTGATAACTACTTTGTTTTCATTGGAGACTAAGGTTCTGCTAAATTCAGTTAAGATTGATGGAAATAAGGAAAGCAACTTTATATGTAAAAGTAGATATATAAAAAAATAAAAAAAACAGAAGCAAATTTTTGTTGGAGGCAAAAGAAAATAATTTTGCCCTAAATGAGACTGGTTAGAGAGGAATGGCTTGGGACAAAATCTAAATACAAAGGAAAGTTGTAGAAGGTTCTTGAAGGGAAATCTTTGGAAAGGAATATTGTGTGATCATGATGGACTAAGGTTAAAATAAATGGATTTTAAAAGTACACTGGTAGAAGATTAAAATTCTGCTTTACTCTCTGTTAAAAAGACAACATTTTCTTAGATTGTTGGTCTGCTTCTGATTAAGAGAAAAAAAAAAGGAAAGGTCTTTTTTCTCCTTTGCCCAAAGAGATGGCAAGAACTATGATTTTAACTGAAAGTGAAGGACAACACGCCCTTTTCAGTTGTTTTGCTCAAGACTTGGTTGAAATTGCTCCTCCGTTGATCCAAAGTCTGGGTAGATGGCTGCCAACCTCCAAAGGCTCCACATTTAGAGGAATGGATGCCTGTAGAGGCATATGAGGGATGGATGACTATGATATATGAAAGGCTTTTACTGGGATACATGGGAGCCATTTTGCTACACTTAGCTCAGTATATGCTCACTTGTACTTGTTGCCCACCGTATTCAGGTCTTCCCCATAATGTGACAGGCATGTTTCCCCTACAAGAAGCTAGAGTGCTGGAAAGAGAAACACAAGGAAGCACTACCATGATAAGATTACAAGTAGTTTTTTCATTTTGAGATTTGAGACAGATAAAAGAATAGGTAACTTTTCTGATGATCCAGATAAGTGTATAGAGGTTTTTCAGAATATTAGGTATGTTTTTGAGTTGACCTGGAAAGATAAAATGCTTTTGTTGAATCAGACTCTTAATGAGACAGAGAAGTGTGGTGTTCTGGCCCCACCTGAGAGATATGAGGACAAGCAACTTCTTAATTATCATGGGACTGGAGGTCCTGTAGGGAACTCCCAGTTTCCTACTTGGGTTCAGGCAGTTGTACACCCCGAGATCCTAATTGGGACTATGATAATCCCATTGGGGGATGGTATCATTGCCACTTCCAAGCTTGTGTTTTGGAGAAAGTAAGGAGATCTAGAGTTAAACCCTTAAATTATGCAAAATTAGCCCCTGTTTTACAGACACAGGACAAGAGCCTGGTGGTCTTTCTGGAAAGGTTAAGGTTAAATATACAGCTGTCTCCCCCTGATGCCCCCTGAAGCTGAGGCGATTCAAAAGACAAATATGTCACTCCATGAGCAGCAGATACTCCAAGGGAGCTGCAAAAATTGGCTCTTGGCCTGGAAGGAACCCTGGAGGAGCTCTTATGAGCTGCCAATTAGGTACATTACAGTCAAGATTAAGAGAATAAGGAACGGGAAAGGAGATGTAAAAAAAAAAAAAAAAAAAAAATCTAAGGCTTTACTATGTCAGACCAGACTTCCCAAGGTCCTGGCACCAAGTGCTGTTTATGTGGCTGTTCAGGGCACTGGAAATGAGAATGTCCTCAGAGGAGACAAAGTCAAAACCCTGTAAGCCATACCCTTTGTATGGAGACAATCACTGGAAAATCTGAATGCCCTCATGGACCTCAACATTCGAGAGCTCAGATAACCAGTGTCCCTGAAAGGAACGGATGGGTCCTGGGGCTCTTCATGGTGACTCCCCTGAATCATCTGTCTATTGGAAACCCAGGGCCTTGGGTAACTCTAGAAATATAAGGAAATCTAGTTGATTTCCTTCTTGACACTGGATCTTTCCACTCCCAGCTAACTATCCAAACGCAGAGTAACAATTCAAGAAAACTTATGACTAAATTTTTCTTTCAGCCACCGGGGTGCATATGGGGAGACTTTTTTTCCCCACATTTTTTGATAATGCCATAGAGCCCTACTCCCTTGCTAGAAAGAGACATTATGACTGAATTAGGGACTATAGTGCTACTAGCTCTAGGGGGGATAAACAATTTCCTAAATTTATAGTAATCTGGATATAGAAGATCAATCTTTCTTTGAGGTAAAATTAATTATGCCTCATGGAGTTGTTCCTATGGAAACTGGATGGCCAAAGGAAGATTTGAGAATTGAGAACCAAAAATTAGTTCAAATATTTAATTATTCTAAACAACAATATCACAAGATTCAAATAAATATGGAAGAGGAAGGAAAAGCTATAGTTAAATTAAAAAAAAAAAAGAAAATGACCAGACAGGTTAGGGATCTTGTGGATGACTACGGTTGCATCTTTACTTTCCATGTTATGACCTCCTCCCTAGGAGACATTGCATTTGGAATATTAATGCTTGTTGGTCTAATACTCTTTAAAAATTTTTTTTCTTTTTGTATGTTATTTGTAGAAGCTTTGCATATGCCAGAAAAATAAGAAAATTTTGCTAGCCCAGATGTCCCAAATACCCTCCCATTATTTTGGACCTCAGGATTGAGCTCTGAACCTGCCCTGACTGCTGTACTCCTGTCATTGCCCCCTTTCAGCAGGAAGCAGTTGTTGTCCCAATTCCTAATGGCAGTTAGGAGTCAGGTGTTCAAAGAGGGGAATATGCTAGGAAAAGATGGGATTAATAGGCAAAGAGGGAAAGGTTAGGACCTGAGGTCCCTGGGTTGAAAACAAAAGCAAAACATATTTTAGAACAATGCTGGGAGGCCGACCACAGCAGACCCCCTCAGGCTTAAGATTGCTCTTAAAAAAAAACAAATGTCCCTGCCTTGTGCCCAAATTAACCTTTAAATGAAAATGGAATCAACTTAGAAGAGGAGGGATTGTGAGAATTAAGTGAGATGATTCATTTTCAGAAATATCAAATTAAATCTGTGCTGTCTAGTTAACAATAGGTTATTAACCTATTGGAAATAGGTTAATAACCTATTGGAAATAGGTACTAACCACCCCCCTCCCCTTTGACCACCCTGTGGAGTGTCAAACTCTTAAATACTTCACTTCCTGGTTCTTCTTCCCCTCTCCATTTTGTGGTCTTATTTTTGAGGGCTTTGCAATGAGCACTTGCCAAAGAACTGAAGTCTCTGTGCCTTACCTAAAGGAATGTACATTTGTTCCAGTCAGACTACCTTTTGCCTTACATGGGCATAGATGACACCCAGGTAAGGCTGTAACCTCTGTAGTACTCAGCCAATGAGGAATCAGGGGAGGGACTTCAGGCTAAGAGATAAATTGCCTGCTGTAACTGTTCCAACTGTGCCTGCCCATCAGACACTCCCTCTTGCAAGAAAGTTGATTAAAGCCTTGCTTCACTGTCCCTGAGTCTCTGCTTCCCTACTTTGATTGGGTCAGTGGGCATATTTCTCACACTCCATAAGCTCATTTTCCTCCTATTCTTTGCTTACCTAGTCCTCTTTCCAAAGTGAACTGTTTGCCTTATTTACTGTGTCTTACTCACCTTTTTTGTTCATTTCCATAATCGTGTCTTTCATTCTCCTGAAGAATGCTCTTCAGATCCTTCCTGTACTTTGGGACCCAGCTCACATCCCTCATAAGTTTCTCCCTTCTTTGACCACCCGAAGCTCTTTATCTGTACTTCTCTTAGAGCACTTACTTCCTTCTATTTTGAATCACATGTATTTATCATTTCTCTGAGACTTTACATATATCTGTGTTATCTTTATATCTTCCATATTATTGATCAGCTAGTTGGTTCCCAGTAAGTAACCGTCAACTGCATAATTAAATGTTCTGTAGTAAATATATCTCACTTTCCTAGGAGCGGATCAGTTGATCTAATTAGATTAATCCATAGCTAATGCTAGCTCTTTGGCTCACCATAGAGTCAAGTTCTGCAGTTATAGCTTTATATTTAAATGTGACCGTGGATAAATTTAAATTTCCTACAGGAAATGCTCTGCTTTCTTTTTAACTTCTCTTTTTAAACTGTCATTTTCTGGATAAATAATTTAGAATGTAGTTCTAGAAAGTTTTCTACCTGCATTGGACTAGACATGTTGGCATGTCCTGAACCATCTCCTAAGATCACTAAAGAAACTAAGGAAGGCTGGGATAGAAGTTTTACTGAGAGGGACTGCCCCTTGGGAGATAACTCTTCCCCTGAGAATCCTGAGCCTTAGCCTCATAGTGGGATTAACCAGAAACTGTCTTTGTGAGTGTCATATACTGACAACTATACTGGACATTGACTCCAGGGGAAGGTGGAATGAACTTTGGAGGGAGATAATGAGGAAAAGGTCACTAATGCTGTGAAGAACTTTATGGACTTATGTAGGAAAGCTCGACTCTCTTGTTCGTTTCAGTACATTCTGTAAGTAGGACTGTTTCATCAAAGAAAGAGAATATGAATGTTCAGCCCCTTTTGGAAAGGACCAGCAGAAAAACTACAATTATTACTTATCTTTGTTCCTTTCAATAAATCTCCTTCATTCCTTTTTTGGGTTTAGCTTTTTCCTGGAGAAGGCTACAGACTGGAGAGGGCTACAAATTCTTGAGGCTAAGCATTTTTAGTTAAATGGCCATCTCTACGTAATAGAGTACATATTTGGGGTTAACTGGAGGTGTTTTAGCTCCCTCATCTATAGAATTGCAGTGAATGCATTTTGGTGGGGTATGAACAGGAGCAGAGGCCTGCAGGAAGGAGATGCTCAGAGATTTCCAGAGAAGGAATGATAGAACACTTAAAACTCCCTTGATTTCTTTAATAAGAACATTCTAGGGAATCCTAATTTCCCAGAGACGCTTCCTGCTCTAGACTCTAGCAGATGTGGCATGACAGGTCTCTTTCTCCACCTCAGGCTTTTCCTCTGCAGTGCTGTGAGTCCTGTGTCCTGCTTCGATCTGCTAATCTCTAGGAGTACAGTGTTGTTTTATTGTCTATAGTGTTTTCTTTCTGCCTTGTTTTATAGACTGGTCAAAGGAATGGATTTTACAGAGGCTTACTCTGACACATGCTCCACGGTTGGACTTGCTGCCAGGGAAGGCAATGTTAAAGTCTTAAGAAAACTGCTCAGAAAGGGACGTAGCGTTGATGTTGCTGATAACAGGGGATGGATGCCAATTCATGAAGCAGCTTATCACAACTCTGTAGAATGTTTACGGATGTTAATTCATGCAGGTAAAGTACATTCAAGGTATGGGAGCTGGGCCTACAAGCTGGATTAATAAACCATAAAAAAGGTAATATGTGACTTATCAACCATGGTATTTGTTTTCCTTTTCTATGACCATAAAAAAACTGCCTATGCATTATTAAGAATGGTGAGATTGCCACCATTGCCTGTATGGTGTTCCAGCTGGACATCTATAAATGTTGTCCCTTGTATGTAACTTGCTGTGCCTGGCCCATTTTTATTGTTTGAGCTAGATGATATGGCAAGAATAGTCTGCTCTTTTAAGGATTTGGTAGTTACTAGTCATGTTTATTCTTTTTATTTTTTTTATTTTTTTTTATTTTTGGGACAGAGAGAGACAGAGCATGAATGGGGGAGGGGCAGAGAGAGAGGGAGACACAGAATCGGAAACAGGCTCCAGGCTCCGAGCCATCAGCCCAGAGCCTGACGCAGGGCTCGAACTCACGGAGCGCGAGATTGTGACCTGGCTGAAGTCGGACGCTTAACCGACTGCGCCACCCAGGCGCCCCTAGTCATGTTTATTCTTTCTTCCTTTTCCAAACAGAAGGAGCAATGTTACTGAAATTGAGGGTGTTTGTGCTTTGGTTGAGTTAGTCTTTTTTTTTTGTAAATATTGTTCAGTTTCCTTAATTTGGGGAATCTTTACAAGTACTTTAACTCCCCCCCCCCCCCCCCCCCCCGCCCCGAGTTCACACTAGAAAACAGGATAGACAAAGCCCCTACCTTTATGATGCTTATATTCCTGTCAGGGGAGACAGACTATACTTAAATAATTAAACAAGATAATTTCAAAACATAAAAGCGTTGTAGAGAGAATAAAACAGGGTAATGGGACAGAGAGTAACTATGTGCTACTGCACATCTCTTTCCAACTCTGTGTTGAATTGACTTCATGCTTGTAACCTGAGATCAGCCAAGTGGGAATATTTACATGGGAGAAATCAACCAGTGCTATGAACCAAAGCTTTAAATTTGGGTTTTTTTTCCCCCTGAGAGCCAGTGACACATTTGCCAGCTCACTACTGAGAGTAGGACTCAGTAAGAGACTAAATGAGAGATTCTGATAGGAGATGATGGGTAGGGTCGAGGAGATAATGGTGATTGAGCACTGCTTTGTAACGGTCATTATACTAGATGCTTGATGTACATTTTTTTTTTAAGTCCATTTATTTTGAGAGAGACAGCATGAGTAGGGGAGGGGCAGAGAGAGAGAGAGAATCCCAAGCAGGCTCTGCACTGCCAGCACAGCCCGCGTGGAGCTTGAACCCACGAAGCTGAGAGATCAGGACCTGAGCCCAAAACTGATAGTTGCATGCTTAACTGACTGAGCCACCCAGGTGTCCCTACATTATTTACTACATATAGAACTGCTCTTTTTTTTAAGTTTATTTATTTGTTTTGAGAGAGAGACAGAGCAAGAATATGAGTGGGGGAAGGGGAGAGGGAGAGCAAGAGAGAAAATCCCAAGCATGCTCCAAGCCGTCAGTGCACAGCCCAATGTGGGGCTCAATCTCACGAAATGTGAGATCATGACCTGAGCTGAAATTAAGATTCCGATGCTTAACTGACAACCACCAGCCAGCCCCCTTCTCTCCTTTTTCCTCTTCCCTTATGCTCATCTGTTTTGTTTCTTAAAATCCATATATGAGTGAAATCATATGGTATTTGTTTAGCTTTGACTGGCTTATTTTACTTAGCATAATATACTTTAGCTCCATCCATGTCGTTGCAAACGGCAAGATTTCATTCTTTTTGATGGCTGAGTAATTTTCCGGGGTGTGTGTGTGTGTGTGTGTGTGTGTGTGTGTGTGTGTGTATACATATATGTATATCCTTTCATTTTAAATGACTTCTTTTTTAGGCGTGATGTTTTTGGAGCTTAAGATAGCCACACATAGCTATGTGACTAGTTGATATAAATGGCCAAATAAAATTATCTCACTGTATTTTTATTAGAGTTCACTATTATGAAGTAAACTTTGGATAAAACTAGTTTACCAGAATTAGGAAGTAGAGTGTGCAGAGACTAGGAAGCAGCTATATGACTTATTTTAGGAGGTCGAAACAGTTTTGGTCGCTGTCTGCCATGAATTTGGTTGTTCTCTATAGTTGGAACTAATGTCCAAAATTCTATCAGATTTGATTATTTGATTCACTAAAAACTAGAATGGGACAGAAAAGCTATAGGTCACTTTAAATAAAAGTGTTTTATAAGGGGCTCCTGGGTGGCTCAGTCCAGTAAGCCTTTGACTTCAGCTCAGGTCATGATCTCCAGCTTTGTGAGTTCCAGCCCTGCGTTGGGCTCTGAGCTGACAGCTGGGAGCCTGGAACCTGCTTTGGATTCTGTGCTCCCTCTCTCTCTCTGCCCCTTCCCCACTCATGCTGTGTCTGTCTCTCTCAATATTTCTTATGACCCATTCCTCCTCTTGTAAATTAAAGTCCGTACTTTATTCAGATCCCCTGCCTTTTAAAAAAGATTACAATGTAAACTTACCTGGAAGATTCAAGTTCAGGAACATTGATCAGTGACGAATGGTAGCTGACTACTTAGCTAGCATATGGCTAAGTGTGATGATGAAGAGCGTATGTTTTTAGTCTTGAGAAGTGAAGTGAGGTCTCTTCTGCTTATTGGTGACAGTGACATCTTTATATCTGTACCAGTTAACTTAGTATTATGGGTTAATCTTAAAAGTTTCCAAAACAAGTTTGACATTTTTGTTTTTCTTTATACTTTGCTGTACCTGTGTTTTATTTAATTCATAATTCTCCGGTCTTTTATAGCTTCGCTGGTACACGTAAAAGTGTCTTTTATTACATAATTTCTGTCTCCTTGAACTTCCTCTAATATTGGTGAACTGCCAGAGATTCATAAACATACCTTTTATGGACACCTGGATGGTTCCGTTGGTTAAGGGACTGCCGATTCTTGATTTCAGCTCAAGTCATGATTTCATGGTTTGTGAGATAGAGCCCTGCGTGGAGCTTGGTGCTGGCAGCACGGAGCCTGCTTGGGATTCCCTCTCTCTCTCTCTGCTTCTCCCCTGCTCTCTCTCCCTCTCCCAAAATAAATAACCTTCAAAAAACCTATACCTTTTATTAGTGTACTAAAGTATGAAAGTACTTAAGCCTACACAAAAAGAATGGAAGCATCTTAGATGCTTAGAAAGGTTTTGCTTTATTGTCGCTTCAGTTTAGATCCAGAATATAGCCTAAAAATTAGAGATGATCTCATTCAAGTTGGAGAAGACCATTCAAATGCAGCATGGATTAGTTAGAAATTTAATGTGTGTATGTATTTTTTTCACTTTAACTTTTTTTTTTTTTTTTAATGTTTACTTATATTTGAGAGAGAGAAAGAGACAGAGGGCAAGTGGGGGAAGGGCAACGAGAGAGAGAGGGAGACACAGAATCTGAAGCAGGCTCCAGGCTCTGAGCTGTCAGTACAGAGCGCGACGTGGGGCCCAAGCTCAACAAGCCATGAGATCTGACCTGAGCCAAAGTCTGACGCTTAACCGACTGAGCGACCCAGGCGCCCCTTTCATTTTAACTTTCTGTGTGAAGTGTTAATACACATAACAAATTTGCTTGTCTTCTTTGCTTTTTGGAAGTTCATTTAATAGATGTTGAGATTTCATGAATCTTTACATCTTGGAGGACAATAATGATCTTCAGTGGAAATTATACATGCCATTCAGTAGTAAACCATTTACTGACTAAAGATCACTTAAAATCTTATAATTAACTATAGCATATCACCAACAAATATTTTTATTTGGCAAATATGAGCTAATTCATAGTACTTTTTATTAGTTAAAAAAATATTACGCTGTCATATTGGGCATGATAATAGATGCTGAAGATCATTAGATAAATAGGCACCATAGCATAGTGATTAAGAGTTGTGTTCAGATGGACCTGGGCTCTGCTGACCTCACCACTTTATCCTGGCGGGATAAAAGGACAGGTCTTTTAACTTCTTGGTTCTTCAGTTTGTTTATCTGTAAGATTAGAAACATTCCATCATAACAACTCAGGCCAGAAACTGGGCCATCCTTAATTACTTCCTTTTTCTTATATCCCTCACCCAGTCAGCACATCTTTGTGTGTGTGTGTGTGTGTGTGTGTGTGTGTGTGTGTGTGTACACATCCACAAATTCACATCACTCTTACTGCCTCACAACCTCTAAGACCTTGGTCTGAGTCACATATCTCTTTGCCTGGATTGCTCTAATAGCATCCTAACCTCAGTTTCTGCTCTTACTTCTTCCTCATCCTACCATAATCTAGTCTTAGTGTATCAATGTCTGTCTCTTCTGTTCAGAATTCTGCAATAGCTCCCGATTTCACTCTGAGTTAAAAGAACTGTTTCATGGTATTTAATAGTATAGATGTAATATATTTAATAATTCTCCTATTGATGGGTTCTTATAAGTGGTGCTTCAGTTAACATCCTTATATTGTAACTTTGTGACATGGGTGTATATTTCTATAGAATGGAGTTTTAGAAGTCAAAGTGCTGGTGCAAGAAATATGCAAAGTTAAAATATTGATAGACACGGCTAAATTATCCATAATATTAATCAGAACTTTTTCAGTAATGAATGAAAGAAATAATTCAAACTAGTTTACACAAAGAACGGAAATATATTGTTATGAGCACCAGGTGTTGTATGTAAGTATTGAATCACTTGTATGTAAGTGATTACATACATTGTATGTAAGTATTGGACACCTGAAATGGATATTACATTGTATGTTAACTAACTGGAATTTAAATAGAAATTTTAAAAAATTCAAAAACAAATAAGGGACATATAGTGCTTATGTAAATGTTAAGTCTGAGTGGTAGGTCCCTTCAGGCATTGCCAGATGCTCCTATTCAAAACAATGTCGTCAGGACATTTCTCTATGTTCATTTCATTCTCATGTAGCCTTTCTCTTTGGAAGTTCTAGGCAAACTTTGTCTTTAAAGAAGTCTGTGTATTCTGGACATTAATCCTTTGCTGTTACATGTGGTTCAGTTATTTCATATATTTTCTCCTAGTCTTAATTTTTTATAGTGTCTCATGTCTTTGTAATGCCTTCAAACCTCTTCCTTTCCACTGACTTTTTCCCTTCATCTTGTGAGCATGATGAAATCTCTTAAAGGGTTGTCTGAAAGTTTTGCCCATGGTGAAAATGTTTGTTGTGGAAATTATCTTATGCCCAACCTTTTCTTAGAATTGCTAAGTAAAGCATAATGATTGTGCAAAGTACTTGACTTTCTCAGCTACCTGAAATGGACATTCATCACTCTTTGTGATTGGCACATCTTAAATTTGTTTGGCCATCATCAAATTGTGGCTCAGTTGTTGAGATAAGGTTCTGATCTTAATATTTAACCTATGTTAATGAATATTTAACGCTTATTAAAACCATGTGTTTTTGCTTTCTTTCTTAGAAAACAAAAGTGTACCATTTCTCACTTAAACAAGTAAGCAAGTTTACTATTTATTTATAAGTAAAAATACACTTTGTGTTAGGAGTCATAGGGTTGTGGTATCATTGCTAGAATGTTAAAGTCAACTCTTGTTATTGCTGCCCAGGTGTCAGCTGGCTGGCATTGGTCCAGCTGACATGGCCCCAATCCTCAAGGTGCAGCCAAGAAAGAACTCACAAGTTGTCATTACAGAACCGAAGTGCCCATTATGGGTTTACCCATTATGAAGTCTTGAATGCCTTTACATTTAAATTTTCAGTAAGTAGAATAGAAGCAGAGACTGCTTTGCCCTCCAGTGAGAAACAAGTAGAGGTTAAGGCATTAAAAACAGTTTTATGAGCCATTTTCCCAAGAATCCTTATAAAAGAAAGGATGAGAATGAGAGGATGGTTGTTGGTATTCCAGTACCAGATAGGTAAGGTCCCCTTGGTCCCTGGATACCAATTAAGGAGGGCAGTTTATCATTGAAACTTCCAAAACCAATTTATATTGGATCCTGAAAACTTTCTGAAAATGGTGTTTTGGAGACTTAATTTGTAACAACTGTGACAGTACATAAATTTTGTAATTCTGTTGAACCTCTTTGAGGGTTCAGGTGGAGAGAACTGGTGGAGCCAGGATTACAGCCTAAATCTTCTAACTCCAAATCCACTGCATTTGCTCCACCATGTAAGTTTCCTGGTCCAGTGGTTTTAGAGATAAACTATTCAAATGTATCTATCTATTTTTTTCTGTAGGTGAAATCTTTTAAGATTTCAATTTAGTAGTTAACTGACTTCACTATTTTTCATCCTGCATGAGAAGGGCCTTTTCTTTACTTCATAGATAATTGCACAGGAGTATTTTTTTTCCCTTTCATAATAAGATGGGTGTGTGTGCAAATCACGAATGGTGGCCCTCAAATCATTCAGGTGGGAATTAAGCTCCCTTCCTTGGAGGCGGGGGGGGGGGGGGAGTATTACATAGATTATTGGATTTATCTGATACTTAGAATATTGCTTATTTCCCATTTATTTATTCAATCATTTATATCTGCCTGGACTCGTGTATATTTATTTTATACATTGGGTTATAATCCAATATGATATTTATTTTGTTGCTCAAATTGTTCTAGGTTTTCGTCATTGAGTGCTCTTTCAGATCGGCTCTTGTGTTTCTTTGGCATGTCCCATGTTTTGTTTTTTGAGCACTTTTTTACTTTCTTTACCTAGAAGATGGTCCAGGCTCATTTTGTATATTCTGTGTGCCCATCCTAGAATCAGCCATTTTCTTAGGAGCCCTGGTTCCTTTTATTGGAGAATAGTTCTCAAAACCAACATTTAGGCACTGATTGTGCTTGTTGCTACTGGTGTGTCACTGCTTTTAAGCCTTTTCAGCAGACAGAGCTAGGAAACATATTTATTATAACCCATGTGTATACACATACCTATAAGCATTTCAATATCCATCCATCTGTATTCTGTATTAAAGCTAAATATGAGTTCATGCTAATGTCTGGATTCTAATCCAGTACCGTTTGGTTCATTCTAGCCTTCCTCCTTTGCTTATCTGTAACCTCCCTTTTCAATAGTGAGAAAGCTGTCGCTATCTACCATTCCTTTGTTTATTTGAGCTTATTGTACATAGATAGTGGTTTCAGAATTGTTCATCTTTCCCCCTATGATAAACAACTTTACCAACTAGACTACAGTGTATATATACACTTCCTTTTGTCTTTAGCCTTACAGTTAGTTTCTGGTCATAAAACCATTTTCTAAAGTGTCATCCATTTGTAATCCAATTAGACACTTTTCTCACAGTTTCCATTCTATCCTGAGATTCCCTGACTGCACCCACCTGGTTGGTTTTTTTTTTTTCATTGCATACATTAAGTAAGTGTCACTCTTTGTGTTATACAGTTTTTTAAATGGCTATGATTAAGTCGTATCTCTCTTCTTTCTCAGTGGAAGAGAACATCCTTCCTTCTTTCCAAAACAAATTCCTCAGTATATCTAATGCAAGACTGGCCTAGGTCGGCTTCTTTTCAGCCATCATCTCTTAGTCTCATTTTGCTTCTGTGGCTCTTCCTCCTCTCCCTGATGGGCACCCTCCTCTCTGCCTTTGTATTATCACCACGTTGTTTTACTTATTCTAACTTTAAGACCTGGTTTAGTGTATGCAGTAAGTCTAGTCTCCTCTTAGTACTTGCTTTCTTTATTTTTCTAACTTTCTTATTCTTACCTGTCCTCTCCATCTCTATCAACTTTAGTCACTTTATCAGGTATAATAAAAGCAACCAACCAAACCACAACAGGTCTTCTCACATTTTGATTAGAATTATAATAAATTTATTAATTATTTTGAGAGGAATGCACATCTTTATAATATTGAGATTTCCCATTTAGAAGCTGTCTGTGTTTTGGCACCTGGATGGCTCAGTTGGTTAAGTGACTGACTTTGGCTCAGGTCATGATCTCCCAGTTGGTGGGTTCCAGCTGTGCTGACAGCTCAGAGCCTGGGGACTGCTTCAGATTCTGTGTCTCCCTGTCTGTCTGCACCTCTCTGGCTTGCCCTCTGTCCCTCTCTCTTAAAAAAAAAAAAAAAGAATAAAAAACGTTAAAAAAAAAAAAAAAAGATTTAGAAGCTGTCTGTATGGGGCACCTAGGTGGCTTACTTGTTAAGCATCTGACTCTTGATTTTGGCTCAGTCATGATATCATGGTTCATGGGATCAAGCCCCACATCAGGTTCTGTGCTGACAGTGTGGAGCCTGCGTGAGATTTATCTCTCTCTTTCTCTCTGCACCCCTCCTACCCCTGCTCACAGTCTCTCTCTCAAAATAAATAAATAAATAAATAAATAAATACCTTTTTTTTTTTTTTTTACTGAATACACAACCTTTTATTTTTCTTCAAATTTGGAGTTTTTTAATTATACAAAGATGACAAGTCAAGTTTTGTAACCTAAAAATATTTACTTATTAAAACTATATTAATACTTTCATAAACTATACAAAAAAGAATGAGACAAACATGTGCATTTATAGAACTGCATGTCAGTCATGCCAGATCCCTGGGGAGGGAATTCCCAGCACGACCTCATCTGTCTGTGAGGACACAGAGCAATTCTCATTTAGACATACACATTCATTTGCTTGTCCAGCACGGTCAGTCCTCTACCTTTTGATGGTTTCCTTCTGCTATGGATGTGCATGTCCAGTTGTCTGCTTCTTAGAGCAGACATTTGCCTTCCTCATCCACCAGCCATTGGAGGAGGACTAGGGCCACGCAGATGATTAATTTGACCCATTCTTCTGGGAGGGTTTCCTGGTGGCCCTCTTCCATCATCATATCTGGAATCAGAGGAGTTTCCGTAGCCTCTTCTCTTTTTCACATCTTGCTGAAGCAGAGTCTTGAAAAACAAAACCATGAACTCAGCTATTCCCCAAAAGAAATCTGTTATCAAAGATAATCTCCATGGGGACTGACTCCGGCTGTCCAACACTTGTCCATTCGAGATGTAAACCATCTTTGCCCCTTGTTCCCCGCCTCCGTAGCGACTGAGGGGCTTGGTCCCTCAATAAATAAATACTTAAAAAGTAGAAGCTGTCTGTGTATCTATATATGTGTATGTGTTCGTAGTTTTTCTCTTAACTTCATAGTTTTGTGGATATCTGAATAAAGATCAGTTTCTGACTAATCTGGGAAACACTGTTTTTGTGATATGAGCTTTAAAAATATAACTGCTCTATTTTGCAGTTTAATTGTGCATCTGTAAAGTTTGAGACTTGTAAATATTTTTTTAATTTTAAAAATTTATTTACGGTTTATTTTATTTTATTTTATTTTATTTTTTTAAATTTTTTTTCAACGTTTTTTATTTATTTTTGGGACAGAGAGAGACAGAGCATGAACGGGAGAGGGGCAGAGAGAGAGGGAGACACAGAATCGGAAACAGGCTCCAGGCTCCGAGCCATCAGCCCAGAGCCTGACGCGGGGCTCGAACTCACAGACCGCGAGATCGTGACCTGGCTGAAGTCGGACGCTTAACCGACTGCGCCACCCAGGCGCCCCATTTACGGTTTATTTTTGAGAGAGCAAGAGAGAGAGTGTGGGGCGGGGACAGAGAGAGGGGGACAGAGGATCAGAAGCGGGCTCAGCACAGAGTCTGATGAGGGGCCTGAACTCACGAACTGTGAGATCATGACCTGGGCTGAAACCCAAGAATCAGATGCTTAACTGACTGAGCCACCCAGGTGCCCCAGAGTCACTTTCTAAAGTCACTTCATGTGACTTCAGTAGTTCATTTTGCTTTGGAATTACACAAAAATTAACGTAGCCATTATTTATGTAATTTTAATGTTACTAGAACCTTGAGATTTTCATAACAGATAAACCTCAGAAACCTTAAAGTAGAAGTTGTATGCCACTGTTTGATTTCTTTGGAGTACATTTTATTATTTTAGAAATACAATCCTGAGTACTTCACTGTAGTCTTAAGTTAGAAAAGGAGTATTTTAAATTTTTTTTAACGTTTATTTATTTTTGAGACAGAGAGAGACAGAGCATGAATGGGGGAGGGTCAGAGAGAGAGGGAGACACAGAATCTGAAGCAGGCTCCAGGCTCTGAGCTGTCAACCCAGAGCCCGACCCGGGGCTCGAACTCACAGACCGCGAGATCGTGACCTGAGCTGAAGTTGGACGCTTAACTGACTGAGCCACCCAGGCACCCCAGAAAAGGAGTATTTTAAACTACCCTCATTTTATTAGTTGAATACAAGAAAGTAATGCTTGACATGAGACCATTCCTCTCATGGAAACTCAGAAATTAAAAAAAAAATCAAATTGAGTATTATTTTAGTAAATCCTGCTTAAGCAAATCTTTGGTGCTGCATCCTCTTCAGATCTTCTTTTGTGTTATTTTTCAACTCCTGCCACTCCCCTTCCCTGCCCACCAAAAATTAGAGAATAGAAGATGAGTTTGTGGACAGAATTTGTGTGTAAGGAATACCAGGGAGCTGTTCACACTGTGACCCTTGTAGAACTTTTTCTTGATTTTCTAGAGAGTTTTAAAGTGAGACCTCCCGTTTATAATTACAATTTAATATTTCATTAAATTCTTCTTGGAATCTTTGCTTTTTAATCACAAGAAATAGTGGTACCTTGCAGTTGACTTTCTTATTTTTATGTTTACATAGATTCATCTGAAAACTACATTAAGACAAAGACATTTGAGGGCTTTTGTGCCTTACATCTTGCTGCAAGTCAAGGACATTGGAAGATTGTACACATTCTTTTAGAAGCTGGGGCAGATCCTAATGCAACTACTTCAGAGGAAACCACGCCACTGTTTTTAGGTGAAGTATGCTATTTTTGGTACAGATGCAGTTTTTGCTTTTTGTTTTGGCGCTTAATCCCTGCCCCCCCCCCCCCCAAGCTGTTGTGCTTACAGTATGTTCTTTGGCAAACATTATACTGCCACCTCTTTCATTCTGAAACCAAAAAGTTATCTTTAAAGGTTTCTCTCTTCTTTTCCATCCTTGGGTGATAGCATCTGGAAATATCTTTAAGTATTTATTTAAAGTTGTAAAATTTGTTCTGTATTGTAGTCGTCATCATCGTTGTTCTCAAATTGTTCTGAATACTACAGATAGCTTAAATTGTAGCAGTAGTTATAAGATTACCTGTGAACATTTTGTTTGCTTTTGCTTTTTGTTTGTGTTAAGAAATTGAGAAGATTTTATGGAAGAAATCACCAGCTAATCCTTTAATGACAGTTAATTTGTTGCCTGTATGAGTCACTATTCAGACTTCTTCAATTATGGACTATTTTTAATTTTGTAAGGACAAAGTTCCAATTCTAACGGACACACTTCCACTTTTTCTTTTCTTCCTCCCTCCTTCCCTTTGATCCTCTTTTTTTCCTGTTTGATCCTATTTGTTGTTAGGTACATTGAGGCCATAAAGTTTAGTAGAAAATGAGAAAATTAAGAGAATAAAACATTTGTGTAGAATCAGTGTATCTGGACTAGAGTTTTGGTCCTACCGTATGTAATTTGTAAGTTCATTTATTTACTGTATGCTTTTGTTTCCCCGCTTATAAAATGAAAGTAATAGTACGTATCTAGTTTTTATTGGACTGAGAATAAAATGAGATGCCTGTGAATGTAGCTCATTCCTTTTAAGCATAATATATACTTAAAATTTATATATAGTAAAATTTATTCTTTTTAGTGTATAGTTCTATGTGTTTTGATGTATGCATCAAATGTGTACATCTCACATCTATGATTTTGATACATGTATAATGTGTAACGACAATAATAGTCAAGAAACAGGACAGTCCCATCACCCTCATACCAAATTCCATCATGCTGCCTATTTTTAATTTTTTTTTTAGTGTTTACTTATTTTGGGGGGAGACACATACACACACACACACACACACACACACACACACACATACAGTCCGAGTA
Source organism: Neofelis nebulosa (assembly GCF_028018385.1). Lineage (NCBI taxonomy): Eukaryota > Metazoa > Chordata > Mammalia > Carnivora > Felidae > Neofelis > Neofelis nebulosa. The sequence continues at coordinate 68,303,507 of NC_080790.1, forward strand.
GGGAGGGGCAGAGAGAGGGAGACACAGAATCCAAAGCAGGCTCCAGCTCTGAGCTGTCAGCACAGAGCCTGATGAAGGGCTAGAACTCACGAGCTGTGAGATCATGACCTGAGCTGAAGTCAGATGCTCAACTACTGAGCCACCCAGGTACCCCGGGCTACCTATTTTTAATGAATCTCCCCACCCCCCTTCACCCTTAACAACCACTGATCTATTTTCCTCCCTGTATTTTGCTTTTTTTGCAGAATGTCATATATAACATATATATACATAATATATTTTGCAGCATATAACCTTTAACTTAGCATAATGCTTTTGAGATGCGTACATATTACATTATCAGTAATTCCTTTTTATTGCTAAGAAGTATTCTATTATATAAATGTAACACAGTTTATCCATTTACCAGTTGATAGACATTTGAGTTGTTTTCAGTGTTTGGTGATTATGAATAAATTGCTACAAACATTTGCATGCAGGTTTTGTTTGAATATAAGTTTTAATTTTTCTTGAATTAATACCTAGAATTGTTGGATCATGTGGTAAGTGTATGTTTAACTTTGGAAAACAATTCAGAAGTTTCTTATAAAGTGACTATACAGTTTGTATTCCCTCCAGTAATGTTTGAGAGCTTCAGCTGCTACACATTCTCCCTGACACTTAGTACTGACATTTTTTTTTTTTTTTTGCTTTTAATGGCATCTCATTGTGGTTTTAATTTGAACTTTTCCTGATTGCTAATGATATTGAACATCTCTGATGTGATTATTTTACATTTTTCCTTTTTTCACCCATTCCTTTTATGTTTGGGTATTTTTTTTTTTTTTTAATATTTTCAGACTTATGGAAATGTTTTCATGGTACAAGGGATTCTCATATACTTTTCACCCAAATCGTGTTCTTTTGCTCTTTTTTACTTGATTATTTTATTTCTTCTATTTATCCATATTTTTTTTCTGAACCTTTTGAGATTAAATTACAGGCATAATGTTTCTTAAAAAAATTTTTTTTTAATGTTTATTTAATTTTGAGAGAGAGCCAGTGCATGAGAGGGGGGAGGGACAGAGAGAGAGGGAGACACAGAATTTGAAACAGGCTCCAGGCCCTGAGCTGTCAGCACAGAGACAGACATGGGGCTTTCCAGATTTTTTTCTTGTGGTTGACTTCAAGTTTCATAGTGTTAAAAATATGCATGGTTTGATCTCAGTCCTTTTGTACTTTTTGAGGGATGATTTGTGGCCTACTGTGTGATCTGTTTTGGAGCATGTTCCATGTACACTTGAGAAAAATGTATTCTGCTGCTTCTGGATGAAATGTTTTGAATAACTGTTAAGTCCATCAGGTCCAGTGTATCTTTCGAAGCTGTTGTTTCCTTGTTGATTTTTCTACTTAGATGATCTGTCCATTGTTGTAAATAGGGTGTTAAAACCCCCTACTATTAGATTATTATTGATAAGTTTCTTTGTGTTTGTCATTAATTGATTTATATATTTGGGTGCTTTCGAGTTGGGGGCATAAATATTTAAAATTGTTAGCTTTTCTGGGTGAACAGACCCCTCAATTATTATATAGTGCCCTTCTTTATTTCTTGTTACAGTCTTAAAATCTAGTTTGTCTGATATAAGTATGGCTACTCTGGCTTTTTTTTGGCATCCATTTGCATGACAGGTGGTTCTCCATCCCCTTACTTTCAATCTCCAGGTCTTTAGGTGTAAAATGAGTCTCTTGTAGGCAGCATATAGATAGATCTTGTTTTTTTTTTTTTTAATTTATTTTTTCCATTCTGATACCCTATGTCTTTTGATTGGAGTATTTAGTCCATTTATATTCAGAGTGATTATTGAAAGATATGAATTTAGTGCCATTGTATTGCCTGTGGAGTTGGTGTTTCTGGTGATGATCTTCGGTCCTTTCTAGTCTTGTTGGCTTTTGGTCTTTTTTTTCTCCACTCAACGAGTTCCCCTTAAAATTTCTTGCAGGGCTGGTTTTAGTGGTCATGAACTCCTTTTTGTCTGAGTTTTTGTTTGAGAAATTGTTTACCTCTCCTTGTAGTGTGAATGACAGTCTTGCTGGATAAAGAATTCTTTCTTGGCTGCATTTTTCCCCCCATTCAGCACATTGAATATATCCTGCCACTCCTTACTGGCCTGCCAACTTTCTGGGGACACATCTGCTGTGAACCCAGTCTGTCTTCCCTTGTAAGTTAAGGACTTATTCTCCCTTGTTGCTTTCAGGATTCTTTCCTTGTGTGTGTATTTTGTGAATTTAACTATGATATCCCTTGGTGATTGTCAGCTTTTGTTGAATTTAATGGGAGTTCTCTGTGCTTCTTGGATTTTGATATCTGTGTCCTTCCTCAGATTAGGGAAGTTTTCATCTATAATTTGTTGGAGTAAACCTGCCCCTTTTCTCTCTCACCTACTGGGACTCCCTATGATACAAATGTTATTCTATTTTGATAAGTTGCTGAGTTCCCTAAGTCTACCTGTGTAATCCATTACCTTTCATTTATTTACCTCTTTTCAGCTTTGTTATTTTCCATAATTTTATCTTTTCTATCACTGATTTGCTCCTCTGCTTTGTCCATCCTCATTTTTATGGCCTCTCTTTGGGTTTGTGTCTTGGTTATAGCATTTTTAATTTTGGCCTGATGAGATTTTAGTTCTTTTATCTCTGCAGAAAAGGATTCTTTAGTGCATTCTATGTTTTTTTTTTTCCAAGCCTAGCTAGTATCCTTATAATTGTTGTTTTAAATTGTAGTTTAGACATCTTATATGTGTATTGATTAAATAGTTGGCCTATAGCTATACTTCTTGTTCATTCTTTTGGGTTGAATTTCTCCATCTCATCTTTTTGTCCAGAAAAGAGAAGAAGAAAAAAGAAAGAAAGAAGCAAGCAAACAAAAACAAAACAACCCCCCCCCCAAAACAAAACAAAACAAAACAAAAAAACTAGTTCCTGGGTGTGTTTGGTCTGCTTGCTAAAAGAATCTAGATCCAGGGGTATCTGGGTGTCTCAGTTGGTTAAGTGTCAGACTCTTGGTTTGGGCTCAGGTCGTGTTCTCACAGTTTATGAGTTCAAGACCTCTATTGGGCTCTGCTGAAGTGTGGAGCCTCCTTGGGATTCTGTGTGTCCTCTCTCTGCTTCTCCCTCACTCACATGTTCTGTCTCTCTCAAAAATAAATGAACATTAAAAAAAAAAAATTAAAAAAAGAATCTAGATCCAAGTAAATAAATAAATAAAATGGAAATAAAAAAACCAAGTATTTAAAAATAAAAATTAATAAAAAATTAAAAAAAGAACTAAAAAAAAAGAAATGGAAAAAGATAAACATTTAGAGAATAAAAGTAAAAAGGAAGCTGGATTCTATTTCCCCTAGAGCTGAGGCTTTGCAGCACTCTATGATCAGTAGACTTGGTAGGAGCTAGTTTGTCCTGGTCTTCTGGGGGAGGGGCCTGTTGCCCTGATTCTCAGGTGAACTTCCCCGTTTGGAGATCCATCTGCAGGGTTCAGGGGGTTGGGGCTTGGTGTAAATGGCTCTGGCCTCCAGTAGATGGTGCTGTTTTTGCTCCCAGAAGGCTTTCAGTGCTGATTGGTTGGATGAATATGGTAGTGCCTCGCTCTATAGCCCTGGAGCTGAAAGTTCCTACCCCCCCCCCCCCCCCCCCCCCCAGTTTTCACAGAATCCTCACAGAAAAGCAGTCAGTCACCCTTCTTGTCCCCAGTTTATGTCAGAACCCTGTGTTCACCTTGCCTATGTCCGAGTTTTTTTTTTTTTTTTAATCTCTGGTGCATGACTGAGTTAAAAAAATCCACATTTTAGGGACTCCAGGAGCTTGGAACCTTGCTGTTCCTCTGGGGGGGGGGGAGGGTCTTGCAGTGCTTTTGCCTGTTTGTCTGCTGTGTAAAGAAGGTGATCATATGATCTGCAGTGGTTTGGAGTTTATGGAAGGCAGCAGAAAGTCAGCATCCTAGCTTGCTGTCCTCAGCTGGAATCCATGCTTCAGTGACTGGGAACAGTGCAGCATCTTGGTGCCACCCTTCTGGTGATCCAGGGGATCCTCAGTCCATGCTGTCACTCTTGGGGCTCCACCCGATCTCGCCAGCCTAGCACCTTTATGCCGGGCACTCCCCCATGGTAGCTAGCGGACTTCTAAAAGTTCAGATTATGCACTCTGCTGCTTATGATACTTTGCAGTAGCCTCTGTAAGCAGGCTCCCTCCCCGTCACCATACCCTCAATTATATCTTCCCCAAGTCAACTGTCTGCATATCCTACCTTCCAAAACGTGGTCACTTTTCTACTTGCAGGTTTTGTTTTCTTAGACCTCCTATTATTGGGTGTTCAGAATGATTTGATAACTATCTAGCTGTGTTCGAGGGACAAGACAAGCTTAGGGTCCTACCTCCTACCTCTGCCATCTTAACTCCTCCCACCAGGATCACTTATTTAATTTAGTTGTTATGTCTCTTTAGCCTCCTGTAATTAGATTTTTCTCTGTTTTTCTTTTACAATTTTAACTTTTTTCTTTTTTTTTTTTTTTTTAACATTTTTTGAAGATTTCAGGTCATTCATTTTGCACAGTGTTTTTCATTTTGGGTTTGTCTGATGTTTTGTCTGATGTCTGAGGTTTTTTTCTTGATAACGTTCTGGTTATGTATTTCTGGCAGGAATATCAAAGACATGAAATGGTATCTTAGTGTATCTTATTAGGAAGAATATGACTCATTACTGGTACTGTTAATTTATGATAAAGTGTTTTGAATATGTGAAACTTATCATTATAAAGATGTTTTGGGGCGCCTGGGTGGCTCAGTCGGTTAAGTGTCCGACTTCGGCTCAGGTAATGATCTCACGGTCTGTGAGTTCGAGTCCCGCGTCGGGCTCTGTGCTGACAGTGCAGAGCCTAGAGCCTGTTTCGGATTCTGTGTCTCCCTCTCTCTCTCTGAAAATCCCCCACTCATGCTCTCTCTCTGTCTCAAAAATAAATAAACGTTAAAAAAAAATTTTTTTTTAAGTTAAAAAAAAAAAAAGATGTTTCATGGAAGCCTTGCTGTAATATTTGATTTCTTAGAGGGGAGATTGCTTTTTATATAGTTTTTTTTTTTTTTCCACATGCACAGTTAATGGATATTGTGTATATAACTGCATAGTAAGCTTTCATTGTGGCCTAGCCATGTGCAGTCTCTATTTGAGTCTCTATTTGAGCTCTATTTGAGCTGTCTGTAAGAAATCTACCATACAAGGGCGCTTGAGTGGCTCAGTCGGGTAAGTGTCCAACTTCAGCTCAGGTCATGATCTTGCCCTTCCTGAGTTCGAGCCCCCATCTCAGGCTCTGTGCTGACAGCTCTGAGCCTGGCCAGGCTTTGGATTCTGTGTCTCCCCCTCTCTCTATCTGCCTCTCTCCCATTCACATTTTGTCTCTCTCTCAAAAATAAACATTAAAAGAAAATGAAAAAAAAAAATCTGCCATATAGAGGAGTGAACAAAATTAATTAATTCCTGTAAAGGAAATAGACGTAAAGTGTTCAAACTATTAAAAGAAAGCAGTACAGATCACGTTGGGATAAAAGAGGACGATTTTTTGAGCAGAGTGTTGTATACCAAACCCTGTGTCAGGTGTGTTACATGAATTAGCTAATTTAATTTTTACCATGATTCTCTAAGATATGTTCTATTATTATATCTGCTTTTACATAGATGAAGAAGACATAAAAACACTGTACTGAGGATCAGAAGAACTGTATTCGAGTCTTGATCCTACTATTGTCTGCATATGGGTTAGAAGAACACTTTCTTAATTGATTTGATGAGCTATTAATAGATATTCATTGACGAAAGTGTTCCTGATCAACCTGTGCTTGGGAAATACCATGTACTATATTACCCCATGTAGGAAAATAAGAAACAAACAACAAACAAACATTTGTTCTGTAGTTTAATGTGTCTATCCAGAGAGAAGTGTCTTCTGTGCTCTGACATCCTATCTTAGTGTCTTCATAGCTCTTCTCACTGACTGCATTTATTGTATTTATTTGCTTTTTTGTTAATTGTCCTCTTTACTAGAAAGAATGCTCCATGAGAGCAGGCATTTTTTTTTATCTTGTTCACTGTTGTAACTTCCAGATCAGGCTTGGTATATGGTGGCAGTTAGTAATTTGTTGGGTGAATGAAAATCTCTCTCAGGCCTATTATAAAACAACAGTTGTTTTAACTTTAACCCAGAATTTTGAAATGTATTTGACCATAATATTCTTTTTCTTTGTGGAACACTTAGTAAAATCTCAAAGAACATTAGCATTCCATGGAACTATTTGAGAAATGCTAGTTTGGTCATTTAGTTTACACTTTCAAAATATAATGATCCTGGTTTATGAAATTCAGCATTGTTCCTACTTATATAAGTATTTGGAGAAAATTAGAGATGCAGAGTTTTTAGTGATTTCTATTTTAGGATATGGTTAACTTGTAATTTTTTATGTTAATGAAAGAACAGTTGCTAGGATAATTCAAACCAGTTAATAACTTCAAATCACTTATTTTTAGTAACAGGTTTTATTTAGTTTATTTGGCTGCAAACTGACTATCCTAATTATGTTTTATATTGTCTACTACAAAAAATAATTGGACTTAAGCAGGAGGTTAACCCCGAGGAGATATAGTACAGGCAGTACTTTTATATATTCAAGTACAGCGTCAATTGTAGTAGGTCCTTGTTTGGAAGGAAGAGTATTTTCTTAGAAAGGAAAGGTATAGCTTTAACTTTTGCAGAAACGCTAGTCAGAGAATGGACATATGACTTTTTAGTTAGGTGATCTGTGCTCCAGTGTCTTCTTGCCCCATAAATAATATGATAAACTTAAGCAACCTGCTTTGCTTACCTGTATATACCTTTTTCAAATAACTGTAGTGATCCATGTTTCAATCTATAATGGAAGAGATTCTTTCATTAAAACAAAATGTAGGACACTTAAAGGTTTGCAACAGACTATAGATGATAATGTTTTGATTTGAAGAAGAGTGGCTGGACCACCTGAACATAAGTGAGGAAGGGACTGCCCATCTGGTGTAGCTTGCTTTACCATCTGTAGGTTTGTCTTCCAAAACTGTTCTTTGCTGGAACTTTGAAGTATGTTGTCCTCTAGCTGCAAGGGAAGCTATATTCTCATGCATGTTGTAGTACCTGTTCTGATGGCCCAGTTACCACCTAGACTGTTGATGGAGGTTATAAATATAAACCTGGAGGATCAAGAGGTAGGAAATGAATATAGAACTACAGAAACTTGAGAGGTAACTGGAAAAGTCATTGACATCAGGGATGTTCGAGTATGACTGAACTGAACACTAAATGTAGAGCACAAATTTACTCCTCCACTGTTTATAATGAGAACATCTTCTCTACACACAACTCCCCATGATTTTTATAAAAATAAGTTCAAAAGGGAGCTTTTCAGTTTGATAGCAGTAGGAATCGAAATGAGAAAACCTCGCAAGAAAAGGGAAATTCAGGAAGCTTCTCCTTATCTTTCCATGTGAAAATTGTCATTGAACATTTTTGCTAACATGCAGTTTAAAGTTTATATATTATCAACAGTCTGCTCCCTTAATTTCTTTTCTTTACCCTTATCTTCTCTCCCCACTCCCTTTTCTCTTGCCTCATAAATGCATACATAGTAAATATTCTAAGGATAGATTCATCAAACTGCTTTGGGAATAAGAATATCCTTATTCATAAATATAGTAGATTCTAACTGAAAACCCAGCTAATTATATAGTACATAGGTTTTCTTTTTATTTTGCTATGTATAAAATAACACTGGTGGGGCACCTGGGTGGCGCAGTCGGTTAAGCGTCCGACTTCAGCCAGGTCACGATCTCGCGGTCCGTGAGTTCGAGCCCCGCGTCAGGCTCTGGGCTGATGGCTCAGAGCCTGGAGCCTGTTTCCGATTCTGTGTCTCCCTCTCTCTCTGCCCCTCCCCCGTTCATGCTCTGTCTCTCTCTGTCCCAAAAATAAATGAAAAACGTTGAAAAAAAATTTTTTTTAAAAAAATAAATAAATAAAATAACACTGGTGAATTGGAGGCTCAAATCCAATCCAAAGTGACTTCACAGAACAAGTTTTATGGGAACTGCACAGCATGCAGTTTTGGCTTTTGATTGATTGTTTTCCATTTTTTGTTCTTCTGTGTCTCTGCTTATTCTGTGTAACCTTCAATGTTAAACATAGCAGGGATGCCTAATAAGAATAAAGTGTTTTATAAATAGTGTTATGTGAGGCTGCGTATTTCAGTATTTAACTGTGAAGTGTGTCATACTTTAAGCTCACGGGCATATCTTTAACCCTGACTCCGCTGATATATTCCAGAATTGAAAAAAACACAACATATTTCACTTTTCACTAGTATTTTCATGAATCATTGATCATTGATAGGGATAATTTTTTAGGTGCAAGCAATTTTGAGGTTTAGAATTTGTATATTTAGTACATATTAAACGTTATCTTTGGAGTTCTTAGATTTTTCAACAGAAAGATTAATTATCCTCTTCAGGGATTGTAATTTAAGCATTTTTACTTGAGGGCATGTTCTTGAAAATGTGAATTTGAGTTTTCCCAGATCAAAAGTATGGTGTTCACCAAAAAGGCATATTTTAAAAATGTTAATTTCATGTTCTGTTCACTTTCATACTCTTCTGTGTTTTAAGACAGTATCTTTTTGATTCTTAAGTAAGCAATTATGAAACTAGGATATTATCTTTCTTATGTTTACCTTTGTTCAATTAAATCTGTTTATATAATCTGTGTTAGTCATTTTGATAAATTTAAGCTTCTAACTTTTAAAGATGAGGAAATCATTATCCTTATATTGTCCCTATATAACTTTTTTTTCCTCTCTTCGATTCCCAACTTTTGTTAGTTCAATATCATATTTGCATGTTAGTGGAAATGACACTTTACATCCTGTTCTGTTACGGTATCTTAATTCCTTCATTTAATTTTATTCTTAGTTCTGTAGTTAAATAGCTTAGAAGTTTATCACCAATTACTTTGCCATGGCTTTCCTAGCCCTACTTGGCTAACTAAATTCTTCCTTTAATAGGGTCCTCTAAAAGGACACATGGAAATAATGCTCCTTGAGTTTTACATGTTCATAATTGAACAATGATTTTGTATTTGGACAGCAGTTTGATTAGATGTATAATCCTTGGGTCATACTTTCTTTAAAAAGTTTTAAAATAGTAATCTGTTATGTTCTAGAGTTGAAGTTGGAGGCCAGCCTAATTTTCTTTTCTTTTTTTTTTGGTGACTGTTTGAAGGGGTGTGCCTGGCTGGTTCACAAAAGTTAAAAAATTATCCCTATCAATGATCAATGATTCATGAAAATACTAGTGAAAAGTGAAATATGTTTTGTTTTTTGGTATTTTTGCATGTCTGTTCTGTATCAGATTTTTTTTCCTGAGACACAGTGTGCCCTTTCAATAGACCTATTTATATTTATTTAGTAATTTCTATACCCAGTGTGGGGCTTGATCCCACGACTCAGAGATTAAGAGTCACACACTCTTCTGATTGAACCAGCCAGGCACACCCCTTCAATAGATTTAGATGTTCTTTATTTTTGGTAATTCTTTTTGGAATTATGTCTTTAAATATTTGTCTGTTCCGTTATGATGGTTTTCTTGGGCTCCAATTATTCATATATTGGATATCCCATCTGTTTTTATATCTATTCCCCTCTCTAATACTCATTTAAAAAATTTTAACTTTTCCTTTTTTTTTTTAATCCTCTGTGTTCGTTTTCACAAAAGTTTATTCTCTATAGTGTTTCTTCCAGTTTCAACTGCATTTCTGTGATTTAGTTTTCTAAGTCTTTTCTAAATTGTCCAAGTTTATATTACACAATTTCTTATCACCTAGCCTTCTTTTACTTGAGCTCTTATATCTTAGTGATACGACTTTTTTCCTTAACTTTTTTCTTTTTTAAATTTACAGCAAAAGGTTAACTGTAATTTTTGCTACTTGATGGCAAGTAAAGAGGGTTTTTTGGGGGGGTCTACTAACAGTTTTTCCTGTAATTTTATCTCCTTTTTTTTTTAACTTCATGTGGATTTCTGCTTGTTCTTTTGTGATAACTCATCTGGAAATGTTGGTTTTCTGAGATCAGTTATTTTCAGGAGATTTTAAAAGAAAGGAGCTAGAGCTACATTTCAGACTAGCTAGTATTCCTTTTGATTCGGGATTTTTGGTTGTTGAGTTCATTTAGTTATTATTTTTTTACCAGTCAGTGGACACAGGCATCTGTGGGATTTTGCAGTGCAGTTTCCCTTCTGTGGAAGCTGAGACAGACTACTGTTGCAAATACAGTTTCTTTGTATGATTCCTTGTTAGGCCTGGTTCTTCTGACTTTCAGATTTCAACTGGGTGTAGGGCTGTTCTGCTGTTAGTCCATAAATCCTATCCCTCTGCTGGGAATTTATGTTTTGCAACATACCTTTGAGGAGTTTACTTTGCTAGCTTTTTCTGAGATGTGCAGCTGAGACATCTTTTCTCCCTTTCCTCCCTTAAGTACCCAGGATTTTAACTTCCTTTCTTTCAGAAGCTTTTATACCATTTTTTGCCTGGAGTTTTAGCTGGATCCCAGTTTTGCTAAAAATGGAGAGTGTGTTTTTATTTCTTAATTTCGTTGCTGATTTTTGGACTAATTGCTTTTGGATACTTTCTAAGAAGAGTAAGGGGATGCTTTCTAAGAAGAGTAAGGGAAATTTATGGCCCAATATTAAAATTGAAAGTCCATATTAATTTTTAAAGTAGAACAAAAGTTCTTGATTTCAGTGTTTTGCAGTAATGTAACTCCTGTAACCCCCACCCCACCCATACTGTGCAATCTGTTTTCTTTAGATACCATTGACTAATGCTACTCAGAATGTCAGTTTGTTTATACAAGGCACTTAAGCTAATGCTTCTTTTATCAGAGAAGTCTTATTTTAAGAAAAATGTCAGCTGAACTAAACAGTATGCTTAGGGACATAATTGATTCACATTCTGGTCAAACCTTACAGGGTTGAGGATTGGGAACAGTTTGCATATTGAGTATCACTGCTCTACATTATGTGTGTGTGGCTGTCAAACTTTATCACTTTATACATAGTTAATGCAATTGTCTCTTCCTTCTTCATACTTAGTATTGCCTTTGACCAATTAATTGTATATGGTCTTCCCTGGTTAGTATGGCTGAAATAGAAGTGCTGTTTCTATATAAATAGGAGTCCTTGGGATGAAGGATAGTTTGGCATATACTTTTTCTCTGATAGGAACTCTTCAGTGTAATGATTCATTTCTCTAAGCCATAACATGGAGCTCATACTTACCACCATACAGAGGTGGTAAGGAGAATACTGTAATATGAATGTTCAAAAATGTGAATTGGAGAATTACAGAAGATGGTAGAATTCAGTATTATAGCTCTAGAAGATGTGATTTTAGGGGTATTCTATGTAAATAACATGTTTATCTTGATTCTGTTGCTGAGGAAACATGGAAAAATAATCAACATATAATAAGATGGTAGAATTTTATTTTTTTGTCAAAGACTTTCATCTGATTGAAGGATGTGTTTTTCTGGATATGGTCTTTCAGGTCTAACTGACCATTGGAATTCTCTCTTTCTGTCAGAAACCATGAGATATGTCAGTGTCAACATGTAGAATTAGATTGAGATATTGGCTACAACTTTTTTGTTATATTCTTAACATGATGGATTTTGCCCTTAGGTCATGGTTTTTCCCATTAGTGTGTATCTTTCAGCTTGTTAGTCATTGGGCAGACATGAAGAACTTGGTAAGAAACTTTATAATAATAATGAAGTTACATTTTTTTCTAAAGTTTTCTAAGTAATTAAAAATTTTTCTAAATATCAATAAAATACTACATTTGAGACTAAAGATTCATGGCCAAGACATATGGGATTCTATCTGAATTTATAAAGAAAATGTTTTGAAATTATGCATTTGATCTTAGTGAGAAAGTCTTACTTTATAACCATTCTGATTATAAACTTTAATTATGAAATAAATAGCTGTGAGCAGTGCAACTTACCCAGTGAGGTTCTTGAAAGAATTCTGCATCCTTGCCAGTCACATTACTAAAGTGAATTATTTCAAGAATGTCACTGATTATAACTAATGTTTGCTATTATTGGATTTAGTATAGTATTTTAATAGTTCTTTTGTCTTGGGTATAGATAAAACCTTGGAAAAACATCAACTCTGAAGTCATATAGAATAAATTAGCTATTAAAAAAAAAAAGAAAAAGAAAATTCCTTTGTCATTGCAATCTGGTTTCTTTCCTAGTGCCACCAGATGTCAGTGTAACCACAGGACCGGAGAAATACTGCAGTAGATAAATGCCTTCTGAATGTTCTAAGTGTATAAAAAAGTTGTATACGTATTAGGTATACAATGGAAATATGATTTTATTATTGAATTGCATAGAAAAATGAAGTGCATAATGGAGAATAGAGTACATGTAGAACTTAAAAAGCATAGATGCAGTTAAAAATTCATATATAAGTCAAACATGCAAATAGAACACATAGGTGATTCTCTGTTGTTCTCAGAAATCGCCATCCTGCTGCTATTCAAGAGGAGATGGACAGCCTGTGCCTGAACTGTCCACTTCATCCTCACTGAGCGTGATGTTTCTCAGTAGAATTATTGTCAAAATTTGAGCTTCAAACTGAAATAATATATTTCTAGCTTATAAAGTTAAAACTCAGGGCACTGTGATTTGCATTTGGTATAGGATTTGTCTACAGTAGTTGCCTAGAATACATGGTTACATTAGGTATTTTCCAAAAGAATATTCAGTACGATAATTGCATTTTAAAAAATTTCTCTTTTAAAAATCTGTTCTTTAATGAATGCTGCATTAAATGATGATCATTATTTACTATTAGGAATTGATTATTTCTAGTTAGATTTATTACTTACATGTCTGCATAGGTCTACTGCTATTTGTCCCAAATGAGTATGCTGTGTTGATTTCATGCCTTCCTGAAATCTGCATCTGGGGCTTTGGACTGCACTTAATGTATGTATTCCATGCCTCAATTAAATTGTGATTTTGGTTAGAAGTTTTATATGTGTGAAAGACTGTTTTCAGTTCCTTGATGTCTTCTTTTCAAAATTATTTTGTTACTCAGGATGTTTCCCCAGGTTATTCTTCCCCACCAACCCCCAGATTACTTCTTTTGACTTCTTTTTTCCTTTAATTTACAAAATGGAGAAACTTACTTCTTCAACAATATAAACTGTCTCCCTAGAAATTATTGAGATTGTCATCCTTGTTTTCTTATAGGCTCTTAGCTTCTCCAGCACTATAATATAACCTCTTGTGGGAGGGGCACTGTCCCTTCCCTCAGAGCTCCTGGTTTTCTTTTCTGCTGTCTCAGCTGGAGTCTTATAGACAATACCTGTTTGTATGGAAGGGAGGAAAGACCTTCTCCCATCTCTCTATGTATCCCAGACACTTTGAGCTCTGCTTTCCAAAGTGGGGTGTTTTATTTCATCCTTATTCTTTATCCTTGGGCTCTGATCTCTGTTGAATGCCAGTGTAAATATCAGATCATTATGATTCTGCTTTCTTTTTGTCTGTGAGAACCAGAGTACTTTTGTATGTTCTAGAATTACTCATTTCCTTTCTGTCCTTGAGCAGTTAACCCCAAGCCATAGGAGCCACAACTGGTGGCCTGACCCCCTGTCTCCATTGCCAGGTATCTTAGATGTGCCTAGTATTCTAGATTAAATTCCAATTCAGTTGAATTCTAAACTCTAGACCAATGCTGTCCCATAGAACTTGGAAATATCCTATATCTACCTTGTCCAGTATGATAATCACTAGCTATGTGTGGCTCTCAAGCACTTCATATGTGGTTAGTTTGATTGAGGTACTCAAATTTTAATAAATTAATTTAATTACAATTAGGTTGAATTTTTAAACTTTAAATTTATTTTATTTTAAATCCAGTATAGTTAACATACAATGTTATATTAGTTTCAGGTGTACAATATAGTGATTCAACAATTCTATGCATTACTTACTGCTCATCATGGTAAGTGTACTCTTTAATTCCCATCCCCAAATTGGCTCATTCTCCCCACCCACCTCCCTCTAGTAATCATCAGTTTGTTCTCTATAGTTGTCTGGTGTTTTATTTCTCTCTTTCTTTTTTTCTTTGTTCATATGTTTTGTTTCTTAAATTCCACATATGAGTGAAATCATATGGCATTTGTCTTTCTTTACTTATTTCACTTAGCATTATATTGTCTAGATTCATCCATGTTGTTGCAAATGGGAAGATTTCATTTTTTATGGCTGTGTAATATTCCATTGTATATAAGTAAGTAAAAGTGTTCAGTTAGATTTTTATTCTGGTATGTTTAAAATTCATATTTGTATACATTAGGAATATTTCAGATATGCAGAATGTTTTTGGAATTCTCGTTTGAAATTGTCTTCAAAATTTGTGGCAGTCTTAAGTATAGAGAAAAATATAATAAATTGCCATGTTCCTGATACTGAACTTCAGTAGTTTTCAACTTAGGGTAAATCTTACTTCAGTTGTAGCTCTGCTCACTCTCTCCACTCCATTATTTTGAAGGAAAACCCCATTCATCATACAATGTAACACCTAAGTATTTGCATATATATCTGCAACGGTTAAAGATGTTTCTTTAAAGAGCAACCACAATGCTATTATTGCTCTTAAAGGTAACAATACCCAATCGGTCTTCAAATTTCCCTGATTGTCATATATATGTTTATGTATATTTTTCACATTGTTGAAATCAGGATCCAGTTAAGATCTCTGCATTGTAATTAGTGTATTTGTCCCTTATTTTTTTTTAGTATAGTGTTTCATCATTTCTACCTCATGTAATGTTTGTTACCTGTTCACTGATTTTAGAACAAAGTCTTGGATGGAGAAGTGGCTAACAATCATAAGCATCTGCCAGGAATGCTAATGGTGTTCTAAAAGAACGTGATATATTTGCAAGAGTTGAGTTAATTTTCCTTGTTCTCCAGACGCCATCTTGTGCACAGATTGTTACTGATGCTCATGTGAGCACATATTACTTGAAGATTCTGATTGAGAGGTATGTTGGTACATACTAAAATATGATACCAAAAGGATACAAGGGGACTTAAAATTCTATACTGCTGAAATGTCTGGTCCTAGTTATTGGCACTCATGAAGTAGTTTCTTTCTCCTCCTCCTTCCTTTCTTCCTCCTCTCTTTCTTATTCAAAATATCTTTTAGGATACGTTTCATGTATATGGCCATCCTAGTATCATGTAGAAATTTGTGTTATTTTTTAATATCCACAAATATCACTGTTTCGCTGCTCAGAATCACTTGAACTGTGGAAATGCTTCTCAATCAAATAAAATTGGTATTACTACCTTGTCAAGGAAAAGAAATAAATTTTAGTTGAGTGCCTATACTGCATAGAAATACATAGGTATGGTTTAATAGTAACATTCCCTCAAAAGTAATTCTCCAGCCTTACCATAATGATTAGGTTGCTGGAGTTTTTGCAGGAAAACATTAATAGGCTTCTAGAATATGATTGGCAATGACAATAAACACATACACTTAAATTATAAATTATATTCCAAATTTAGGTGAATAGAAATTAATTTCCAATAAAGACTTTGCTGGGACTAGATCATAGACAAGTATTGAAAATCTTTGAACTGAGTGTTCACTTTCAAATGAGTGTAAGGGTTTTTTTGTTGTTGGATTGGAAGGAAGGTATTTGAGTTGTGGTCACTGGTGACTGATGAGTGCAAAGTCAGTGACTGTATATAGCCCCAGTGTGGCCAGGCAGAAAATGTGCAGTTTGTTGCCTTGGAATTTAAGTCTTTCTGGATTTGTCATTATCAGTAGCTGAAGCCTACTCTTACTGAGACATGAGAGAATGAATAAATGATACTAATTAAACAGTCTAAGGAAATGTGTTTAGAGTTAGTGAAAATTTGAACAGGAAATGGACAAGAAAGAGCATAAAGGTTCTGTGTTAACAGCTTCTGCCTCCCTTATGGGCCCAGTTGTGTTTTTTGGAAGAGAGGAAAATCTGGCAAATGAATGGCTGTTTGTACAGAAAGTGACTACGGAAAGCTAGATGATTATGGGCTTTGGACTCCTTTTTTGAGAATGGGAAAATAGTGTGTATGTTTGTAAAGCTGATTGACAAGATCTATACAGTTGAGGAAGAGGAAAGGTTTATTTAAACCAATAAAACTGGTCATAGGTAATTATTATGGAGGAAGTAAATTGGATGATAAGGTTCACTGGGACCAGAAGATAGATTATAAGTGCTGATGCCTAGAGAACGTTAGGGACTATTGAGGAAAGTAAAACACAGTCTAAAGGGACAGCCACTACTTGCTTTAGCCCAGTGTTGCCAGATTTCAAGGTACTTCAAATATGGATATCTGGGTGTTTTTTTTTTTTATGTGAAATTTCCCAGTTTTTGAGTGTTGCCTCAACTGTAAAACAAAACAAATGAATAAAACCAAATAAAACTTTGTGGACCAAATAAAATACATGTGGGGATAGAATCCAACTGATAAGCTTTTCAGTTCGTGACCCTCCGTAGAATATATTTATTTGTTGTTTACAGAACACAAGCTAATGGATAGATGAAGGCATACTGTTTTTATCCCCTGAAATACGACTTCAGAGGTCTGACTTTTTCTACACATAGCAGATGTTTTTGATCATAATGAGGAAGCAGGACTGTGTTCCAGACATTTAAATCATCTGTCTGTCCCTGCAGTGTTACTTCACTAATTCCACAGTCTTCTCTATATGCTTCTTACTCTAGGCTGCAATACGGGATCTGAAATCTTATAGGGAAATGCTATAAAAAGATTGAGTCATCACACAGGTATTATATAGGAATTTCTGTCTTATGGTATTGAAATGTGATTTTGAATTGTTCTTTGGACTGAAATTCTATTTAAAGGCAAATACTAAAGTGAGCTTGAAGATTGTGGCCTTGGGTCACAACAGCAGAAGTGTCATCTTGTGATGAAAGATTTGTAGACTTTGGAATAAGCCATCCTCCAAAATACTACTGTGCAAATTTTTGAAATACCATTATCTAGTTGAAAAAAATTGTTAATAGTGAGGTAGACTAGTAGAGACACACTGAAAAGGAGATGTTGGTATTAACAGCATAGATCCCACAAATACTATTTTTATATTTTTAATTACTATATAAATAATAACAGATTTTTAAGAAGGAAAAATTGTCCCTTATCTTACACATTTGTTTCTTTAAGGATTCCCTGTGATTTCTTACGGGTGGCTATTTTATGTAATTGATACAGAAATTTACACATTTTATAATTTAAAGAGGCAATTTATATTTTATGTAATACATCATATATCCAATTTACATTTTTACTTAATCTGTATTTTTTACATTTTAATACTATCTTAGTAGCTATAATTTTAGATACTATTTTAGTCTACTGAAGGTATTATATCATAATATTAGAAGTTTAGCCTTTTGTTTTATTAGTAGTCACTTCATGTTTGGAAAAAATAACTATGAAAGTTTTCCTCACAACAAATTATCAGTTGAAGGATACTAAATAAAAAATAAGCATTTTATTACATTTTCATATTAACCTTATTAAATCAAGAAAGGTTGGCAAATCATCATAAGGACACCATTTGCATATTATTTGCCAATTTAAAAAATATTACCAGATTTATATATTTTCCCATGTCTGTTTATTTCTTGGACTTACTTTTTTATAAATTTATCTATTGTCACTCATCTGTAAGATTCTTCATGTTTTCCTTCTTGATTTTTATGAATTCTTTATATTATAAGCTCATTTTTGTGTTTGAAAATTATTTCCCTGTGCACTTGTTTCCTTACTACTTTTTCACTTCTATTGTATATATATATCTGTTTAAATGTCTTTATCTTTTACTTTGTGATTGTGTCTATGGCATTAAGGATCAGAATGTTTTTCTACTAAAATCTGATAATTGTGCAATTCTGGCTTTTCTTATTTATTTTTATTTTTTGGTTATTGTGTGGTGAAAAGTTTGGATCTAAATTCATTTTTCCTTTAAAAATTGCTGATTACTTCATCTAACCCTGTTACTAAATCCCCCTTTCCCCCAATGGTTCATATTTTAATTAATGTTGATGAGCCAAAGAGTTATGATAACTACATTCAAGGTGACTATTTTCCTTTGGTGTATGCAAGAAAAGCACTTTGGGGAAAAAAAGTGAGAAGAGAGAGGTAACTAAAGGAAAGACTTGTTTGGAAAATTCTCAGCCTCCACTAAGAGCAAAAGGCTTAAATTCAGAAGACTTAAATTAAAACTTCCAAACAAATATCAAATCCAAGACATGAAGTCCAGAAATGAAGTCTCCTCTATGATTGTAAAGTACTTTGTTAAAGTGTGTGTGTGTGATAAAGGTGGTGCCTCATAGTAGCATTTAGGCAGGCAGAATGTCTCTAGAAACCTTGGGGTGTGACTTATGGTTACACTCAATCAGACAGTGGGGCTTTAAGAAGCATGGGGATGTTGCTCCTCAGCAGAAGCCCAGGGCAGAGAAGGGCTTATCTCAAAGAACTTTGTGAGTGTGGTTTTGCCTATTTAAAGAGAACCCTAAGAATATTCACGGGAAGCCCACAAAGTTTAGAAAGAAATGCATTGAAACACTGGGGTTTGAAAAAGAGGTGGGCTGAGAGATAGTACAAAATGTAAAGAGACCATCAGTTACAGGAGACCCTGCACTTGGTAGCAGTCATTCCCTTCTTCCCCCCACCCCCTTCCCCAGCCCCTGGCAACTATGAAGCTACTTTGTATCTCTGGAATTGCTTATTCTCAACATTTCATATAATCACACAATATGTGGCCTTTTACCTCCAGCTTTTTTCACTTAGCATGAAGTTTTCAAGGTGCATGTTGTAGCATATATCAGTACCTCCTTCTTTTTTATGGCTGAATAATACTCAAAGGTATGGAAGTACTACCTTTTGTTTATCCATTCTTCACTTGATGAACCTTTGGGTTTCTACTTTTTGGCTATTATGAATAATTCTGTTATAATAATCATTTGTATAAAAGTTTTTGTGTGGATGTATGTTTTCTAGTTTGTTTTGTGGAAATTTCTAGGAATGGGTCATATGATAACCCTATATTTAAGTGTTTGAGGAACTGTTGGACTTACAAAGGGGCTATACCATTTTATATCCCCACCAGCAATGGAGGTTGGTTGCAGTTTGTCTACATCCTTATGAATACTATACTTGTTGCCCTTTTTTTTTTTTTAATTTTTTTTTAATTTTTTTTTTTTTTTTGAAATTTACATCCAAAATAGTTAGTATATAGTGCAACAATGATTTCAGGAGTAGATTCCTTAGTGCCCCTTACCCATTTAGTCCATCCCCCATCCCACAACCCCTCCAGTAACCCTCAGTTTGTTCTCCATATTTATGAGTCTCTTCTGTTTTGTCCCCCTCCCTGTTTTTATATTATTTTTGCTTCCCTTCCTGTATGTTCATCTATTTTGTCTCTTAAAGTCTTCATATGAGTGAAGTCATATGATTTTTGTCTTTCTGTGTCTAATTTCACTTAGCATAATACCCTCCAGTTCCATCCACGTCGTTGCAAATGGCAAGATTTCATTCTTTTTGATTGCCGAGTAATACTCCATTGTATATATATACCACATCTTTGTCCATTCATCCATTGATGGACATTTGGGCTCTTTCCATACTTTGGCTGTTGTTGATAGTGCTGCTATACACATTGGGGTGCATGTGTCCCTTCGAAACAACACACCTATATCCCTTGGATAAATGCCTAGTAGTGCAATTGCTGGGTCATAGGGTAGTTCTATTTTTAGTTTTTTGAGGAACCTCCATGCTGTTTTCCAGAGTGGCTGCACCAGCTTTCATTCCCATCTTTTTTGATTATAGCCATTCTAATGGATGTGAAGTGGCATCTCATGGTTTTGATGTGCATCTCCCTCATGACTAATGATGTTGATCTTTTTATGTGTTTACAGGTTATTGTTTAAATTTTGATTATAGCAATAAAAGAACTCATTATGTGACTATCTCATTTAATTTATAAATTGCAAATAAATACTTCTCTAGGTTTTATTACTTCCATTTTAACGTCAGTCATATGCAGGCTTATGTTTCCTATATAATAGCAAAGACCTGGTTATTCACCTCGAGAATCCTGCTTACTGTTAACATTAAGTATCTTTTTTCCTTTTGCTCATTTATTTTCTTTTAGTATTTGTGACGATGTATTTATGTTTGAATGGCCAGCCAATATAAAACTTCTTCTCTTTTCTGTCACCTAGCAAATATTTACTGAGTGGCTCTTATGGCAGACACTTTGCTAAGTGCTGAGGATATATAGTAGTGAATAAGTCTTATGATCTGGTGGGGAATTTAGAATGAACACATATACATGTGAATTATAATTGTAATCTGATGTAAATGATAGAGAGGAATGGGACATTATGATGGAAAGAAATGGGGGGACCTGCTTTAGTTGGGCTGATCAGTGAACATTTTTCTTAGTTGTGGCATCCTGAAAGCATGGAAATAACCATTGAAAAAAGACAAAAAGAGTGTGACTAGAACACAGGAAAGTGAAGGGGATTGGCTCAGAAGGCAAGGCTGAAGAGAGAGCTGTTTTCCTTTGAGTAGCTCTAGCTGAAAATTCATTGTTTCCTTAAAACATAAATAAACACACACAAACAAATCAGTGCAATTAACACTTCCGGCCATGCCCTACAAAATTTGGCTTCTTCCTACCTCTCTGGCCTTATTTCCTCTCCCTGTCTTTACACGTCAGCCACAGTGGCCGTCCTGCTGTTCCTCAAGCATGCCCTTTGCTCCCTCATGGCCTTTACACTTCCTGTTTCTTCTGTTTGGAGTACTCCTCCTCCATCTGTTTGCATGATTTACTGCTTCTTATCTTGTCATTTCTCTGTTTAGCTGTCTTTGTTTCAGAGATGACCTCTCTCCTCTTTTCTAAAGTAGTCCTGATCATCGTCTATTACTTTACTCTGTTAATTTCTTTCACAGTATTTTCATGAGAACTTATTATCAATGTGTTTATTATCTGTCTTTCTGACTAGAAGAGAAGTTCCATGAAGGTAAATACTTTGTCATTCGAGTTGACTGCAGTAACCCTTGTGCTTAGTGCAATTCCTGGTCCTGGTGAATGACTGGACTCATTCATTTATTTTTGCAGAGTCTTGAAGGATTATGGTAAAATGGTAGATTAGATTTTAAGTGCAAATAGGAGTGCTGAAAAAAAAGTGAAACTGCTATTATAGCAGTTGATTTCAGTGGCTTGTTGTTTGTAGCCCCTTTTATAATCATTGAAATTCTTCCCTGGAGCTGTCAGGTATATTTATATAATCATCCTTAATTTATATATAATGTGAAATTATAAGTGAAGTGACCTCTTTCAAAGCTCTGTGGTTTGCTGATTTTCTGGGATCTGTAAGTCAATGTGTTTTTTCTCTCAGTTCTTCAGATTGGATGGTTTATATCAATGTTTTCAAGTTCACTGACTCTTCCAGCTCTAATCATCTTTTAAGTCCCTCCATGTCTTTTTTTCAGTTCTAGAATTTTTTTTAATGGCTTCATTCTTCTGCTGAGATACTCTGTATACCTATCTGTATACTCTATATACTAAAAGTGAAGTCTTTGAACATACTTTTCTTAAAATTTTCAAGCATTTATACTAGCTACTTTAGTTCATTTGTTAAATCCAACATCTGGGCCATCTTGGGGTCAATTTCTGCTGACTCTTTTCTGACTCGAATTCTGTTATCTTCATATGAGAAATGTTGATTTTGTTTTCCTTTTTTTTTTTTTTTTTTTAATAATTCATTTACTGACATATAACCTTCAGCTTGTTTAGGTTTGGTTTTATGTTTTGTTAGACTGTGTCTGTGGAGAGCTTAAGGTGTTTCCCAAGTGCATCTGATTTGGTGGGATTCTTACTTCCCAATTTCTGCCTCCTTCCTAAACTTGTCAGGGCTTATTTTAGGCTTAGTTAGAGCAGGTCCAGAATAGGCCTTACTCTCAGAATTGGTTTTTATTTCCAGGGCTCTGCTTTTTGGGTGTCTCAGCAGGATTCCCAGGGTGTTGATGAGGTATCCTGTTGTTTCACCACCATGACTGGCCAGAACTCCTAGGATTTCCATTGCTCCCAGTACTCTTTGCCCTCTAGTTATCTCTATTTTGTTTTTAATCCTTCAGCAGTTCTCTGAGTTTTGTCTTGCCTTAGGCATGTGCAGCCTCGACCACAGCTGAGGATTCTTAGAGAACTTCCACACCAGGACCTCTCCTTTGCACAGATCTCTTTCCTCTGGGGCCTTGCATCACAGATGTCAGCTGTTTGAACTCTAATCTATGCCTCCTTAGCTCAGTGGACTGCTGTCCTCTGCTTGGATTGTTTCCTTTCTTGAGTACCTTTTCTTCAACCTTACCTTGCCCTGCTTAGATTTCAGCTCACTGCACCATAATTAAGAAAAGTCCCTAGGCAGAGAGCTGAGGTGGTCATGGGGCTCACCTCATGTGTTTCCCTTCTTTCAGGAATCACAATGTTCTGACTTGTTTAATGCCAGAAAAAGTTGCTTTACATATTTGTTCACTTGTATAATAGTTGATAGCAGGAAGGCTAGTTTAGTACCAGTTAATGTGTCCTATCCAGAAGTGTAATTCTGAAGCCTGTTTAGTTTGGAAAGGGATATGTTTTTAAAAAGAGAAAACTTGTTTTCTTTTAGACTTTGTTTTTTTCCTATTCATACAGGCAACAATTATTTATTTCCTGTCTTCTGTCTGCATTTGGCACTAGGCATACAAGCAGAATGAAACACGGTTTCTTTCTTTAAGGAGAATGCTTTCTTAATGGATTAGGGGTCAGCAAATAGGAAGTTCAAATCTGGTTTTGTTTTTGTTTTTTAATAAACTTTTATTGAAGCATAATATATGTTATTATTTCATGGCACCCCCCCCCCCCCCGCTTAATTTGATAACTTGTTATATAAAGAAAAATAAGTTAATTCATTTTTTCCAAAGGAGAGGCTTTGGTAGTAGATGTAAGTTCTAAATGTACTTTTTGTTTAGTTTTTTTTTTTTTTAAATTTTTTTTTTTTTTTTTTTTTTTCAACGTTTATTTATTTTTGGGACAGAGAGAGACAGAGCATGAACGGGGGAGGGACAGAGAGAGGGAGACACAGAATCGGAAACAGGCTCCAGGCTCTGAGCCATCAGCCCAGAGCCTGACGCGGGGCTCGAACTCACGGACCGTGAGATCGTGACCTGGTTGAAGCCGGACGCTTAACCGACTGCGCCACCCAGGCGCCCCAGTTTTTTTTTTTTTTTTAAACGTTTATTTATTTTGGGGGGGGGAGGAGAGGAAAGGGGTAGAGAGAGAGGGAGAGAGAGAATCCCAAGTGGGCTGTTCTACGTGCTATTAGCGTAGACTCAATCCCATAAACTGTGAGCTCATGATGAGCTGAAATCAAGAGTCAGGCCCCTAACTGACTGAGCTACCCAGGCGCCCCTCTAAGTACACTTTTCTGAACCACTAGTTCATAATTATTAATCATTAAATTTGCTTTATTTTGAAATAGAGCTATAAAAATACTCTTTATATTGGTTTCACTGTTGCCTTTGGCAAATGTTTTCACTGGAGATGCAGGTATCATATGTTAATGTATTTATGATGTTAAAAACAATTTTTATGTCTCTCTACTGTAGTGTATTTAATAATCAAAACAAATTTTTTTGAATTTCATTTTTATAAGATCAGCCTAACTCATGAAAAACAAACATCTTTACCCTGCTTCATACATCACTGCCAGTTGATAAGCTTCAACTCAGGGTCTGGCTATAGAATGATTTTTATCAGCAATCACTGATAATGATGAATTGGATATGAAACTGATTTTCTTCCTTTTTTCTTATGTCCTCCACCCAAATTAGATTGACTTTAGATTGATTATAGAAAAATAACCTAGCTTGAAAAACTGTTATTTTTTCCTTGATAAAATACCCTTGAATGTTAACTTAGAAATAAGGTATGTTAAACTTCTGCTACAATGGTGCTGTCTCAACCATTGTGGTTTCTGAAACCTCCCAGGATAAGAGAATTCTTAACTAAAAAACTTCTGACAGTCCTTTGTGGTGGAACTAGGTTTGGTATAAATTCAGTATACAAAATTAAGAGTATTAGTGACATGTTACTTATCTTCAGTAATAATGAGTACACTTATCATTTCTTGCTTTGTACATTCAAGTATTTTATCTTTCCTATTTTATGCTAGCATTTTCCAAATGTGGCTCTTTCTTTAAGAGTCTAGCGCCTTTCTAATTTTTGACTGGGAGTTGTTGATTTTTACTTCCTACCTGCAACTATAGTAGAAGGAATAAATATATACTTGAGATGAAATAAAAAATTCATACTTGTTTTTCAAACCTCCTTTCTCATTGCCAAGCACATGAAGTCAAACCTTCCTATCACATCTGTCCTCTTTCTGATACTGATATTTCCCCAAACTGATAATTCCAAGAAGTCCTCACATGTACATCAATCACAGTATGTCATATTTCCTAATGGTGTATGTGTGTGGGTACTTATTTTATTAAGTTCTCTATACCTCTCTTCTGGCGTTCTGTTTCCCCCCCCTTAACTACTCCAGAATCAATGACATCGTCAATGCACAATTTTGTTTTGTGGTAGATCACATTCTGGAAAGTTTAGTCCCACTCGTTTGTTCTGTCAACTGAATAACATCATACCTGTGTTCTTCCTCACAAGATCAGATTTGTAAATTATTGTATGAACCTGATATTTGGCGGCACTTACCTTGGGGTAATGTTAAATTAGATATGTAAAAGAAAATAGAATAATTTGGTGGAATTAGTAAAAGGGTGCACGTTTTTTAAGGAACCTATGGGCATGTGAGCTATTCTTCAAGCGATCTACTGTAGCAGCAGCTTGGGGGCCATTAAGTAATATGCATTTCTCCAAAAATACTCTTTAGGTTGTCTGGGGTTTCTTTTTCAAACAAGCAAAGTTTTACTATATTTTCATTGATTGCTTCAAACACATCATTTAACGATTGTTTATGACGGAAAAAATATGTAAGATGCAGAACTTGCAGTATTGCTTTTTCAGTTGGGCAGTGACTATTGTCATTTGTGGTCAAATGGTAATAACAGCCAACCTTTCAATCCCTTTGGGACTGTTTCTTCAGACTGCTGTTTCTTCTGACCTGTTCATCCTTCTCTCTCTCCCAATTGCATTTTAACTAAATAGAAACATTGTCTTTATTAGCAGAGAGAATAAATGTTTGCCTCTTACTTCCATTTCCTCTGTATTCTTTTAAATGCTACTGAAAATAATTTTGTTCACAGAAAGGATGTGTATGTTAATAGGTTTAAGCTAAGACAACTGTGACAAATGTTTTGGGATTGCATAGGGAGTATGTGTTTTGATTTCTTGATAGGAATGATCACAGCACTGTGAGTTCCAGGGTGAATAAGTGATGAGAACATCACCAAAGTGTCCAGTCCTACAAACCTGCCTTTCTACTGACAATAATTGTTTTGACTGTTGCATTCGCAGCTGTTGAAAATGGACATATAGATGTGTTAAGGCTGTTGCTTCGATATGGAGCAAATGTTAATGGATCCCATTCTATGTGTGGATGGAACGCTTTGCATCAGGCTACTTTTCAGGTAACCTGTGAATTTATTATTTCATTTCCATGTAAATTATGTGTTTTACCCTTTTAAAATGACAGTTCTATACAGTTTTTGCTTCCTACTTGCCTGTGATTTATGATGGTTAGTACAGTACAGAAAAGGCAGTCTAAATGCTAATGATCATTCTGAATAAGCCAACTGCTCTGGTAGTTCCAGCAGCTTTGGGATTCAGGGATTATCTAAGTTTTTCATATGTTGATGGCATAGTTAAGAGACCATCAGAATATTTAGGGTATAAATTGATAAGGAGCAATGACTTACTTTATTTATAGCAGTGTGTTTAGAAACTGTGCTAACTCCTTACTGCTTGGGCTAGCAAACTAATTTTGCAGGCTTTAAAAGGATTATAATTCTTAGAGATCAATGTTTCACCTGTTTAATGGGCTGGCTAAACATATAGAATAATCTCTGTCTAGTACATCCTTCCCATTGAACAATACACTTAAAAAAAAAAGTTTTCCTTTACTGAAGATGAAAACACTCCAAAACACAGGGATAAGAAAACAGATACCTTCTATTTTCTTTGTTTTCTCCTGTTTAAAATATGAATCTGTGCTTTAGGAAAATGGTGAGATCATAAAATTGCTTCTTAAGAAAGGAGCAGACAAGGAATGCCAGGATGACTTTGGAATCACACCTTTATTTGTGGCTGCTCAGTATGGCAAGCTAGAAAGCTTGAGCATACTTATTTCATCGGGTAAGCTGAATCCTTTAGCCTTTGCACTGTTAAGATCTTCAGTTTTAACTGTGTCTTCCTGGGAAGTACAGTTCTGGACCAGATATAAATCAGGTTGTGAAAATTTATGGTTTTATGTTAGTGGTAAATAAGAGTACATACAAGTTGATTTATAAGCCTGGTTACTAAGTGTCTATTACTAACATAATGTGATGCACAGCTACTAATTTATTTGAGGAGGAATACAACGATCTATCACAAAAGCAGGTTTATTGGCAAGTTGAATGATGGGGCTGTTCTTTCTTATGGGGACCTGAGCAGTTCCAACTGTCTAGGGTACAAGACTATATAAGCTTAATTAATTTATTAGATAGCTATTTTGTATATTAAGCCTTTGAGTTGTATGTTTTGATAAATTGTGGGATTATTTAAATGGTTTATTTGAAAGCATGTTTACGCTTTGAATATATTAATAGCAACCTAACCCTGCTAAAGGTTTCTCTGTGACAGTCATTACACATTCAGCATTACCAGAGGAGATGGTGTTGAGGTGGCATTCTTACGCTATATGACATTTCTGTGACCGGAAACCTTTGTTATGTAAGGGCTTTCAAATTCCTCCAAACGCTGTGCACACACTCATAGTACTAACCTGATGAACCATGGATAGTTTCAAGCAGAAGGGAAATACACCAGATTTGCTGCTAGGCAAAACATTTTTTAAAAATTCTTAAGCTTTTTATATTTGTCTATAATACCTAGGCTTTTAATAAATTGCCTCCAAATATACAAAACAAAGTTTATTTCGACAACAAAGCACATATTTTCTTATTTCTGCTTTCTTCTTACAAACCTTCAAATGTGCAAGTTGAAGTATGGAGCAAAGAAAACATTAAGTGCCAAATTAAGATACCTGTTACAAATATTGAATCTGTAAATCTTAGAGTTGAGAGGAATCACCAAAATTATTTATTTAAACATGTACTTTTTTAGATTAAGAATCCCAGGCCCTGAGAGTTTAAGTGCCTTGCCAAAGATCTAGAAAATATTTCCTGGCAGAATGAGGCTTAGAAGCAGGCCTTCTCATGTGACTTCCTCTCTTCCTCTTCTTCTGTGTTGTATTTTCCTGAGGCTGTCCTAATTCATTTTATGGCCTCCAGTTCCATAACTTCCAATTATTAGCATGTAACTAATATTTAAAATAAAATAGGTTAAACAGTACCTTAATGATTGTCTCCTCATGCCGAGTTTGTCTCCCAGAATGCTAAGCACCTGTTCTGTTTTGTTCCTTCCCCCCCCTCCCCCGAATAGTTATGAACAGCAAATTGAAAAGGTGTGTAGGTATATTTATCATGTAGCTATATATGTTTCTAACTCCTTAAAATGATTTTCCTTTCAGTGAATTATCTGTCATTTTTCCAGCTTTCTACCTGTAATCTTATAGGGACTGGTTCCTTATTCTTTTTGATTCTTTGAAATTGTCAATCAAAATGAAACTGCTTAAAAAGGAAAGTTAAGTAGACTTCTTTCTTGACTTAGTCTTTTCTTAATATATTTAGTGTTCCCTTCTTTCTGAGGTTGACAGTACGTGAAGCATCCACCTTGTTTAAGTCGAGAAGATTCTACTTATCTGGATGTGTTGAGTGTCCAGTTAGAATTTCTGAAATTCCATCAACCCTTTAACTTAGTATTTGTGTTTTGCAGAGTTTTTACCTGTCTCAGGGCTGTGGTTTATTCAAGGTGCATTTATAGAACATCCATTCAAAGAAAAAAAAATTTTTTTCCCTTGTGATGAAGGTATTTCCACTGAGACATTAGAGAAATTTAAAAATTCTCATTGTCATGCAATAACACTATACTTAGCATATTTAACATGTTATTTGTCAATGAGAAAAATTGAGGGAAATTAGCTATTTTTAAAACCTTCACCAAAAGTAAGGTCACTTTTTTACATCTTAATATATTGGCATTTAAGTAATTGATTAGTTTTGTTCTTTATTTTGTAATGTTTATTTTTGAGAGACAGAGAGAGAAGGAGCGCGTGCTGTCATGTGGGTGGGGGAGGGACAGTGGGAGGGAGGGAGAGAATCCCAAGCAGGTTTGAAGCAGGGGTCAAACCTACGAACCATGAGATCCTAACTTGAGCCAAAATCAGAAGTCCAGACGCTTAACTGACCTAGCCACCCAGGCGCCTCAGTTTTTGTTCTCTGAAAGTCTGCTCAGAAACCACTTAAGTAGACATTTTCTCTTTCATTATAAGGCTCTAAATGCAGTGGTCATGAAGGAAAAGGATATAATGAAAAGTATAGTTAACATTAGTTTTAAGGTATGGCCACAATGTATGTCATATCTGTGGGGATTTTTTTTTTTTCATAAATCTTAGCGTGAATTGATTAATGGCATCTATAAAGTCTTATAACGTACGTTTTTCTTATCTTTTTCTGTAATAGTCAGATGTTATCCATTTTTGATGATTTGTATTTTCCACTTTTCAGTGATTACTTACTGGACCCACAGAGTGCTTGCTGGAGGACAGATTGGAATGAAATGAATCCTTCATTGCATAAGATTTTTGTTTTAGCTTAAAAATGAATTCTAAAATGTTAATCACTTGTTTTCTTGTTAACATAAAAGCAAAAACAATTTAAAATGATTACCAACAAGTTTGGAAAATCAGTATGTTTATACAACAGCGTCCACTGGGGTTGGAACTATTGTACTATAAAACCCTTTTAAGACAGCTGTTTTGAAATTTATGTTAATTATCATTTAAAAAAAATAAATTAAGATTGCCTGTTACATGTTGTTATCCTCTATTAGGTGCAAATGTCAATTGTCAAGCATTGGATGAAGCTACTCCCTTGTTCATTGCTGCTCAGGAGGGCCACACAGAATGTGTAGAGCTTTTGCTGTCCAGTGGGGCAGATCCTGATCTTTACTGTAATGAGGATGATTGGCAGTTACCTATTCATGCAGCTGCACAAATGGGCCATACAGAGTAAGTAGTAAAACAGAAAATAAAAATAGTCTCGTAATTAAAAGGCGGCAAGGAATAAATCTTCTGAGCCTGTTCTTTTATCTTAGGCAAAATCCTTGGTATTTTCTCTACCAGCCTGCTGTATGATTAGAGCCACCCCCATATCTGTCCTCCGTGCCATCCCCAGCTCCTCTTAGCCTTACACTTTCCTAGTGTGAACAGAATGGCTGGAGATGGAGCCCTGGGGCATCCTCAGGGTATTAAGACTTTCCTCTAATTTCTCAAGCTGTGGCCATAATCTGCTGCTCTGCTCCGGTTTTATTCCAGGTGTCTTTAGTTAACAATCTGATGGCCTTATTCGATGTTTCCTGTTTGACCCCAGGAAACTTTTGAGTGTGTGACCCTTCTTGGGTCGAGTCTTTCCTTTGTGTGGGCTAAGGAGTTCTCCCCATCTTGAACCCTGTGACTGGACCTTCTCTTTAATCTCTAATCCAACTTGGTACTTTGCCTGCCCTACTTCTGTTACTCTTCTTCCTTAGTCAGAAGTTCTTATGAAATTTTTCTGGAGAAAGAGACTTAAAGAAAGTTGGAACTCCCTAAAATTAGGGGTTCCAGGAATCTTAGAAGCGAATAACCTGGTTATACCTCTGAGAATATGGCAGCCCGTCTTAACATAAATTGGCAATGAATAGTTTTAAAAAGTGTATGTTTAAACTCTTTAGAGTCATAATTTAAAATAGTTTTGTAGTTGTTCATATTATTTTTTTATTTAAAAAATTTTTTTTAACATTTATTTATTTTTGACAGAGAGAGAAGAGAGAGAGAGAGAGAGAGAGAGAGAGAGAGAGAGAGAGAGAGAGGAGAGAATGAGAATGAGTGGGGGAGGGGCAGAGAGAGAGGGAGACCCAGAATTCGAAGCAGGCTCCAGTCTCTGAGCTGTCAGCACAGAACCTGACGCGGGGCCTGAGCTCATGGACTGCGAGATCATGACCTGAGCTGAAGTCGGACGCCCAACCACTGAGCCATCCAGGCGCCCCATGTAGTTGTTTGTATTATTTAATTTAAAAAGTAATAGTGAAATTGTCATTACTTTCATATGTTTACATAGTAGGAAAACATTCTGTCATTTGGTTATTATGCCACTAGGTGGCATGGTATTTTACTATTGTACCTTGTATAATTTTTCCAATCCATTTTTAAAACACATTTATTGAGGGACATTAAAGTGATTCTTTATTTCAACAGAATACCTAGGTTTTAAGATTTGGTGTTTTTCTTAACTCTTTCTTGTTTATTTAAACAGAAGTCTTAGATACAATTCTACCATGAGCTTTAAATTGATACCAAAACCCTCTTGGGATTTGTCCTTATTTGTTCTCAATATTGGGAATTTTTTTGTTATAATGATTTCCTCCATAGACCGCTTCAATGTAACCCCT
The DNA here is from genome assembly GCF_028018385.1 of Neofelis nebulosa. Lineage (NCBI taxonomy): Eukaryota > Metazoa > Chordata > Mammalia > Carnivora > Felidae > Neofelis > Neofelis nebulosa. Next base: position 68,334,450 of record NC_080790.1, read on the forward strand.
TCTGTGAATGTAAGTACTAAAGAAAAGTAGCTTTGGAGTAACCCTGCATTTCTTTTCCCAGAAAGAGGGGGGATTTCATGGCTGACCTTATCCCTACAGATTTATTTTTAATTTTAGAAAAGTAAACTGTTAATTTTTTTCCAGCTGTGAGTCTTGGAGGTAAGTTTACAAATAATCTAAGAACTTAGGTTTTAATGATTTTCTTTAGAACTTCCTCTACTTAGCAACCAGTTTCTTTATAAATCTGCCTCAGTGTTTAAAGAGCTCATATTCTTTTCAGAAAATAGAATATTTTAGCAGAAATTCTTATTCCTTCCTCATGAAAATACTATTCATTGCATGCCACTCATCCTCTTTAAAAATTCTTATTAATTAGGAAAATAAATTTTAGTTTGTACTTTAAGGAGGAAAATTATTTATTTTCTTGATATAAGTTTGTATCTGGTATAATGAAGTTTTAAATGATCAGATCCTAAAATACCTAATAGAAAATTTGAATTTGGGAGAGTACGGTGATGATGGTGGCAAGGGAAATAATTAGTGAAAAAATAAGGATAACCTGTTACATATTTACTTATAGTAACATTACTTAATTCTGTTTCAGATATGTGTAAGGACCTTTGTATAAAGCAACAATAAGGGTAACATTTTATTATCCTGTAATAATCTAATGTAGGTAGAAGACAGAAAAAGACTTTAAATCAATCAAAGGGTGACTATTAAAATAAGTGCCATAGAAATGTTGACTGCACTCATGTACGTATAAAACATGAAATGCCCTGAACTTGTGTGCTTACAGAATCTTGGAATTGTTAATACCACTTACCAACCGGGTTTGTGACACTGGGCCAGACAAAGTGAGCCCTGTTTACTCTGCAGTGTTCGGAGGGCATGAAGAGTGCCTAGAAATGTTACTCCAGCATGGCTACAGCCCAGATGCCCAGATGTGCCTCATCTTTGGGTTCAGCTCTCCCATGTGTATGGCTTTCCAAAAGGAGTATGTATATTTGCTATATTTTTATCCTTTTTTGCTACATGGAGATATATTTCCAAGTGATTTTCTTTTATGATGAAACTTGAAGCTAAATTGTTAACTTAGAAAGATATGAATAACCCTCTGTGATGTACGTCGTTCCATCAAAGTACAATAAAATGAGGTGATAATGTCAGATTTTTTTCTCTTCCCTTTTTGGACCTGGATCATATTTTTATTGTAGCAACTTTACAGAATACTTTCAGTGTATTAAAGTAAATGCAGGATTTCTCTGATATACTTAGTTATCAAAATAATTCAAGAATTAAAACATTCATTTATATGATGGATAAGGTTTCAGGATTTAATGTGTAACATGATGACTATAGTTGATAAAACTGCATTGTATAGTTGAAGTTTACTAAGAGTAGAACTTAAATTCTCTTCCCCCCCCCCCAAAAAAAAAAAAAAAGGTAAACATGTAATGTGATGGATGTGTTAATTTGGTGGTAGGGGGAGGATTCCTTTCACAATGTGTATATATATGGAATTACTGTGTTGCATACTTAAATATCTTACGATCTTATTTATCAGTTTTACTTTAGTAAAGCTGGGGAAGAAAAAAGAATTTAAGATGACTTTATCAAATAAGACATTGTATTTCAGGTTATTTACCACTTGAAATTTATAAAACTTGTTAAGAGCCTAAAAATGAAATATTAGTTTTGTAAATATTATTGTATTTTTAATGAATTTAGTATGTGGCACTTCTCTATATAAGTCAGGGAAATTAAATTAAAAGATCTTAAAATATTTGTTTTGCTAATCTTCCATGATCTTCTGAGGTAGAATAAATGAAGAATTACTGCTGCTTTATTAGGTTCTGAGCAGTACTTGTTGATAAGACTCCTAAGGTTTTAAAATAGTAAGAATAAGGCTATGTGTAAGAAAAAAAAACATACTGAATAATATCTAGGGTTGATCTAGTAATGGAATAAGTTGTGCAGATAGACACTCTTGTTTTTAATGACACAGAAGAGGTTGCTTGCATACCTCAAATTCCATTGGCTCTCTTGAATTCATGATTATGGACTCCTCTCCACAATTTAATTGAAACATCTATCAAAAATTTATTTATGAAGCTTTTCAGTCAGCCATTTTTTAACATTTACTATGTAAAATAGAAGTTCATTTTATTTATTCTGAATGTAAGCTTCCAGGTATATACTGTGGTCTGAATATTAGGGGTTTTGGTAAATCTGAGTATCTGGACCTGCCCTATGCATAACTTTCATGATTTCATAGTAGTTCGTTGTGTACCTCTCCAAGTTTTGTCTTTAAAACATGTCTAGTTTTTCTTCAGGAGGGCTGCATTGATGACTTTAGTTATTTCACTTATTTTTCTCTATATGTATCTAACTCTATTTTTTTATTAGGTCAGAATTGAACTTAAAAATTTTTTTTAATGTTTTCATTTATTTTTGAGAGAGCATGAGAAAGAGAGCGTGCACACGAGTTGGGGAGAGGCACAGAGAGGGGGGTGGATGGAAGATCCAAGCAGGCTGTGCACTGACAGCAGTAAGCCCGATGTGGGGGAAATGACCTTTTAAAAAGATTACATCAGAACATAATGGTTTTGGATAGTTTTTATGTGTGCTTGTCCAATATAATGATAGTCTTTTCTGGCCTTCATTTTACCTTTTGGAGGAATAGCAGCTAAACTCATGCCTCATCAGCTTCTAAGTATAGTTTGAATTAAACCATATGACATAGTGCTAATGTTAACCCTCAAACACCTTAAAATTAATGTTTTTCTGGCCTGAGGAATCAGGAAGGTTGAACCCCATGGGAAAGAGAGGGTGAGGGGAATTCTGGAGAAGAGAGAGCTGAAGGAAGGGTATCCTCTGATTCTCTGCATATGTCCTGAGTTCACCCCGCTCTTTGAATGACAGATAGACATTGTTGTAAACAAGATTTAAACTGTCACCCAAAGTCTCAGAGTAACCTCTGGGTGGCACATTTTGTGGGACCAGACCCAAAATAGCATAACAAAGTCTTTGAGAACTGAACTTCTACAGAACTGTGGTCTGTAAAAGGCAAAGCCAAATTGCAGTCTGAAACTAAGCAGGTCATATGCCTGCCAAAATAAACAAGCAAAAGTAAGGATTATAATACAACAATAGCATCACAATGTCTAGGATACAGTTTAAAATCTCTTGACATGTAAGTATACTATGACCAATTCTCAAGGGAAAGGAATGAACAGGCATCAAACTGGGATAATTTAGCTGTTGGAAATATAAAGGAATTGAAAGCAGCTATCATAGTGTAGTATTTAAGGTAAATACACTTGAAATAAATGGAAAGGTAGAAATTCTCAACTGAGAAATAAAACTATGAGAGAAGAACCAACTGGACATTTTACACTGGAAAATACAATATCTGAAATGAAAATTTCACTGCATGGGTTCCATAGCAGAATGGAAGAGGCAGAGGAAGGGGAAGGAGTCAGTTAATTTGAAGATAAACCAATAGAAATTATCCAAATGGAAGAAGAGAGAAAAAAGATTAGGTGAAGTAGAAAAGGACAGAGCCTCAGAGTCCTGGGGGATGACATCAACAGAGTGACATTAATGTCAGTGGAGTCCAGAAGGAGAGGGGAAAGAGATTGCTGTAGAAAAATTATGTGAACTAATAATGGCCAAAAGTATCCCAATATTGGATCAAGGTATGCATTTTTAGATTTAGAAAGTTTAGTAAACTGATACAGGAGAAAGCCAAAAGAAAAAAAAAAAAAGAGCATGCTCAAAAAACAATCGAACTGCTGAAAACTAAAAGTGAAGAAGCATCAGAATGATGTATAGTGGTACTTGATCACAGACATGAACTAACATCCTTTGTTTTTGCTACTTTTGGAAATTTTGCTCTGTGAAGTGGCCCTATAGGCCACAATTGAAATCTGGTTTTGTGGCTTTAAAAAAGGGCTCATCAGCTTTTTTTTTTCCCCCCGTATGGGAACTTGTAATTGAACCAAATGTATTCTTAATTAGTAAGGTAGGTTTTTTCAGTGAGAAAAGTCATTGGAAGGTATTACTTGTTAGTCTATAGGGAAAAAGCTATAACATCAAAATACCTGTTTTATAAGGGTGCATTCTCCTAGTCTTTCTAATTGACTTTTCATTTGTCTGCCTGCAACCCATGGCAATAGACTTAATTGCCGTAAAGATGTTGAGACATCTTTGCCACTATTACCTACTTTGTGGAGAATTTAATTGAAGGGGAAGCCTTTCCGAAGGGACTAAATCTGAAAGATGGTAGCCTCATAATCACCTATGCTTGCATTTAATGTGTGTATATAAAGGAGTTGACCTGAGTATAGTACATTGCACAATTTTTGGCACATAGTAAAAAAAAATACCATGGTTAATTTCTTCTCCTTGCCATCCTCCATTTAGCTAGAAGATGATATCAATTAAATTTTAATATCTATACTACATTTATATTAGCTAATTAACATCTGTTAGTTTGCATGTCAGTCACTGTACATGTAATGTGAGTATCACTTGATTATTTTGGAACTCCATATAGAACTTTGCTGATCATGCAAGAAAACTGTCATTCTCACAGTAGGTTTTGTTTTAGTATATCAAGAGGACAGCATAGCTATCTAGGAAAAAAAATCAAAATTGAAAAATGTGTTAAGTTGTGGTTATTTCTTTCAATAAGTATGCATCTTAAAATTTGGATTCTTGGGGGCATCTGGCTGGCTCAGTTGTAAGAGCATGCTACTCTTGATCTTGGAGTTGTGAGTTTGAGCCCCATGTTGGGTGTAACGATTACTTAAAAATAAAATCTTCAAAAAAATTGGATTCTCTGTAGTCACACAACTAAAATTAATTAAATTAATTAGAATTACCATTTAAAAAGCAAGGATAGTTGAATATAGTTTTTATTTAAAATAACTATTATGTGCTTTTGTTCTATATTGAAGCTATGAACTTCCTTTATCCTATTTATCAACTATTAATAAGAACTTGAGTTTTGGTCGCAAAAATGGTAGCAGAGAGCTTGAAAGACTATATTTAGTGAAATTAATTATTATTAGATATTCAAGTTTTCAGAGATTGGTTAAAAGGTAAGTTTGTGGCATAAGTTTTGAAATTTTATTTTTATAGTAGCCATATGTTTTTATAATAATGTTAGTTTGGTATAAAATCAAAAGATTTACTCAACACTGACTTTAGTAATAATGAGTCAGAAACTTGTTTTCACATGTGTGTGTTTGACATATGGAAATTTAGTATTTGTGGCCCTTCTTGCACTATTGGCCTGTTGTGCTTTTAGTAAGCTTTTGTCTCCTTTTGCAAATAGTACAATGAACATGGAAAGGTGGTGAAAATAATAAATACAAATAATGGCTCTGGGTTTTATGTTTTCCCTTCTTTATGGTTTTATTTAGCCAAGTTAACTTTTCAGCTCAGGATTCCGAGACATTTTTGTTCTGTCTCCCCTTGAGACGGTGAGCTTCCGCAGTGATCTTTAGCTCTCCTCACCACTATGAGGCATGATGGAAAGGTGTCTCCTGCACCACTGTACAAAAGCAGTCCTTGTCCTTTTGGGCTAAAAAGTTAACAACTGCAGTGACATGAAAGCCAGTCTTTCAAGAGCATAGCTAAGTAGTTCAATACAAATGAGAAAATACAAGAAAAAGACTCTTTTAACTGGAATGGGTAAAGGAGGAGGGAAGCTGAGAAATTTCAGGACAGTTTGAACACGTGTTAATGCCTTTTGTATATGACTGTAAAACATGACCATGGCTTAACTGACCTGATTTTGTCTTTCTTTTTTTAAAAAAATTTTTTTTTTTTTTTAACGTTTATTCATTTTTGAGACAGAGAGACAGAGCATGAACAGGGGAGGGGCAGAGAGAGAGGGAGACACAGAATCTGAAACAGGCTCCAGGCTCTGAGCTGTCAGCACAGAGCCCGACACGGGGCTTGAACTCACGGACCATGAGATCATGACCTGAGCCGAAGTCGGACGCTTAACCGACCAAGCCACCCAGGCGCCCCTGATTTTGTCTTTCTAATTGATGCTGATTATTGTTATCCCATTAATTTTATAGAAATTGTGTCCATTCTCATCATCATATCACACATGGGTACATCAGGCAGGACCTAATGTCTTCATTTTGTTTTCAGCTGATGGCTGAAACTTACTATATGACCTTTTGACAATTCAGCTAATAAGTTGGTTAGATGTTTTGTTGGCTAATTGGATATAAAATGCTGAACATGTTTGCCTGTTTCTATTTCCTTAAAATAAGTCTTGTTAACATGTTGAATTTCCTTTCATGGTACTCCTGTCATCAGGGCACTACTTCTGTACACATTTTTCAATTTCAAAGAGCAGAATGATGGAAAAGGTACAACCCTAAAAATAAGGCCTAGACGTTTTGTTTTGTTTTGTTTTTTTAGTTTTTAAACGTCTTCTCTTAGTATCTGTTGATTTTTATTGTCTATACAATGTGCAGTCTCTTAAGGTGGCATAGTTATTTCTTGATATTTGTGTTAAATAGGATGGACTATTTCTTTTTAATCTCTATGCTCTTCCAGAGTTTTTCCAATTCTTCATCAGGGCTTGAGAGAGAATTTAAGTGTTAAGGGAATTATGTGCATATGTCTATGTAATTTATATTTTAACCTAAGTTTATGTAAACCTTAGGGCCAATTGTTGCTCAATGATATGTGGTAATCAAAGTCATAGCATGGAAGGTGCCTGTGTTTCTGGAGCTTATACACCTACTTAAGAGGTTTTCTACAAGCTCAGGGTATGCTGATAAAGTTTTATGATCATCTACTTCACTTTGTGTTTCTTATTTACCATATAAATGGTAGTTTTGTTAGAAAACGGTCTGTAATGTAGTACTAAGCAGTCACATAAGCTTTTAGGAGGGCTCTTGTCCTGACACAAGGCTGAGAAGTTTAGACCTGGGTTTTCCAAAGTGTGTTTTGTAGAGTACTATTTCTATAGATCATTAGATATTGCATAGGACACAGGGGGTTTCCAGACACACAAGTTTGGGAAACAAAGGGGTAAGCAATGTTAAGTAAGTTTTTTTCCCTGAAAGTCTTCTAATATTTTTTCTTATGGTGATGTCTGTGAAGTCCTAAAGAAAGGAGGGAATCTATACAAGTTTGAAACAGGACAACCTTTTTTTTTTTTAAATTTTTTTTTTTTCAACGTTTTTTATTTATTTCTGGGACAGAGAGAGACAGAGCATGAACGGGGGAGGGGCAGAGAGAGAGGGAGACACAGAATGGGAAACAGGCTCCAGGCTCCGAGCCATCGGCCCAGAGCCTGACGCGGGGCTCGAACTCACAGACCGCGAGATCGTGACCTGGCTGAAGTCAGACGCTCAACTGACTGCGCCACCCAGGCGCCCCGAAACAGGACAACCTTATGTTTACTATAAATATACCTTTGTTCCTGTGTTTATAGACTTTTTGGACATTTTAAACTCTCTTTATTATGCTTTTTTCAGATTAATGATTGGACCTGTTTAAAAAAATTTAACTGAGTAAATTTGAAGATCTTTTTAAAAAAAGTTTTTTTGCTTTTTTGTTTGTTTTTTTTTTTTTTTTTAGAGACAGAGAGCTGGGGAGGGGCAGAGAGAGAGGGAGACAGTAAATCTCAAGCAGGTTCTGTGCTGCCAGCTCAGAGGCCAACGCAGGGCCAAAATCAAGAGTCGGAAACTTAACCAACAGAGCCACCCAGGCGCCCCATATTTGAAGATCTTAATTGGCTTTATTAAACAATTCACGAATCGGGTAGCATCCCATCTAGCAAGGAGAAATCTCCCCTGAACTAGACAAAAGAAAGGTTTTTAAAGGCAGCTGGAGGGCATAAAAAGAGGAGACAGGAATTTATTAGCAAGTAATACAATGTTTAGGCAAGGTTGCCCTCTTAAGGAGATGGAAGGGGCCCATCAGTAAATTTCCTAATATTGACCAGGAAATTGCGTGTTGACTGGTTAAGTCATATTCCTTAGGGAGTTTAAACTGCACTTATGTTAGGTCTTAAGCCTTGGTTTACTGACTCAGGGCCTTAACCCGGGTGATGCCATGTGGGGCCTGTGATTTTCTCACTTAACAGACCTATTTCTTTAATTTTAAAGATATTTCTTCTGAAATGTATCTGGAGGTTGAAGAAGACATTTTTGGTGTTTACTTTGAAAATGTAGGGACGTCTGGGTGGCTCAGTCGGTTAAGCGTCCAACTTCGGCTCAGGTCATGATCTCGCGGTCCGTGGGTTCGAGCCCCGCGTCGGGCTCTGTGCTGACAGCTCAGAGCCTGGAGCCTGTTTTAGATTCTGTGTCTCCCTCTTTCTCTGACCCTCCCCTGTTCATGCTCTCTCTCTCTCTGTCTCAAAAATAAACATTTAAAAAAAAAAAAAGAAAATGTAACTAGCATACTTTTATGTATTTATTTTCTAGCATACTTTAAAAAAATAAGTTCATCTTATAGTTCTTTCTTTCCTGGCTCCACTGTGGGAGCCATTGGAAACATTGGGGTTCAGAGCCAATGGCCAAGAAAGAATTCTTGAGACATCTTCTTCTGCCCGCTGGTACTATCCCCATACTACAATAAAAGCCACCTTTAATTGCACCAAAATGCCGCAAGAATTCTTTCTTGGCTGTCAGCTCTGAACTCCAATATTTCCGCATCATAGAGTATATAGAGTTTCTCAAATATTTTCAATATGGAGCCTTTGTCATATGGATCATTTCCAGGATTTAGTGGTCCATGGAATATACTTTGGGAAACAGGTCTGGGCTTAAAATATTCCCCAATTTCATTTAACTATTTCATTAAGTGTTCAGTTTTCGTAATAGTTGGAGGAGACATATTTCATGTATTTGCCATGCCATATTCACCGGTTAGATTTTGGTGTGGAATTATGCCAATTCTGCTAGTTACTAGCATTATGTCTAAGCTTCAGTTTTGTATCTAGACTACAGATAATAATAGAACTTAACTTCTTAGGGTTGTTGTGAGGATTATGGCAAATCTTCCACATAGCACATTTAGCACACTGGCTGGTACTGAATAAATACTCACTAAAATTTGTTATTATAAGGAATTGTGTGTGCAAATGTTCCTGCCACATTTTAGAGATGGATGGTTTCTCTTTTGGCCTTGTTTCTCAAATTTTCTTAGCAGGAGCCACATGTCTAGGTGCTATATTGAAATTTTAATAGGAAAGCCACTGATTGTTTTGTAGGTTTTTTTCTAAACAGAAAATGGCTAGAGAAGCCATCTGTAGCACTTAATCTAATAGCTTGCATTTAGGGCTTTCATTTACCTTTGTATTCTGTAGCAAAAGTATGTTTCTTTAAGAGCTAAATCATTAAGAGCTAAAGTATCTGTGGTTAGGCTATTGATGGTTTCAAAGCTTTTGAGGGAAGAGTTCAACCAGTCCCTGAATTGCACATGTAAACACTCATGCCTCGAAAATTGCCAGGCTTCTGGAGAATTATACATCCCATTTGTAGTGAGGCAGTTTCTCACACTTTACCTGCATATATTGGAACTTGTTCAACAGTCCATGTGTATAGTGGAATCAGCAAGTCATAACTGCAGGCAAAATAACGAGAGCCTAGTCAAACGAGGTCGAGGTGGTTGAAATAAATTGCTGATAACTGTTTAAAACCGTCAGTCAGAAGTATATCCTTTAGCATTTCTTGTAGTGCAAGACTGTTGGCGACAAATCTGTCAGGTTTCCTGTATCTGAAAAGAACTAGAGCAAAAAATACATACATACAGGACTGTTTTCAAGAACAATGATGTGAACGATGGACTTCTCATCAGGAACAAATAACAATATGGTAGACAGGCAAAAAAGTTTTTAATTTTTATAAAGAAATTTTGGAATTATTAATTTGTCTTTTCTAATTGCTGTGTAAATAACTAAAAGTAAAGCAAATGCCATTTAAGGTTTTAACTAAAGAAAAGCACAAATTGGAGATTAAACAGCATAGATTTATGAAAATATGCAGGGGTTAGGTGACATTTTACTTATGTATTTGTTTTTTTTTTTAACTGCTTTTAAAACCTCATTTCAAGTTCTAGACATTAAGTCCTTAGAAGGAGTTAGTTTCATATAACAGTGGTTTAAACATTTTATACTTGTTTTATCAGTAATTTTTATGCCTCTTATTTACTCAGGTTCTATGATACTGTGATTAATGAAATATTATTTAATTATAGTTTAAAATAGGATTAATGCCAATTTCAAAGGGAGAATAATTTTATTACATATTTTCTTTCACAGTTGTATACATAATGAACATACATGTTTACTAAGTTTTGTTACAATTATAGCATAAACAATTTAAAAATTTTTTAATGTTTTTTATTTATTTTTGAGAGAGAAAGAGAGCAGGGGAGGGATAGAGAGACAGGGAGAGACAGAACCTGAAGCAGGCTCCAGACTCTGAGCTATCAGCCCAGAACCCAATGCAGGGCGAACCCATGAACCACAAGATCATGACCTGAGCTGAAGTTGAACGCTTAACTGACTGAGCCATCCAGGTGCCCCAACATAAATAGTTTTTAAAATGTGGTCTCAAAACCACCGTGATTGCAGTTTTTGATGACCATATCATATTTTGTACTTATTTGCTCCTCGTTAAACATTTAGGTAATTTTCTTTTAAAAGTCCATTATAGAAAAAATAAGTCTGTTGTAGATAATAATGTCGTTAACATATTTTGTCAATAGGATGTAATTTCTTTTTATTTTGTCTTGGATAAATTCCTAAGATATGTATTTATTCTATTCTATTCTATTCTATTCTATTCTATTCTATTCTATTCGGTTTTTTGTTTCTTTATCATTTAACTTGGCTCCACACCCAGCGTGTGGCTTGAACTCATGACCCTGAGATTTCAAGAGTTTCATGCTCTACCTACTGAGCCAGCCAGGCACACTATGCTGTTTTACTTTACATAAAATTTTGTTTTACAGATACATGTACGGTGCTAGTGTTGTGTGCCAGAAAGTTTATGCAATTTGTTCAGAATCCCATAGCTACTAAGTAGCTGAACAGGCTGGCTCCAGAGTTTGTGCCCCTATAACTTGCTGTGATATCTCTTTTGATACATCTTGCCAATTAGCTCTCTTGGAAAAAGATTACACTTATTTTCATTCAGTTTTACCACAATTTATCAGTCTTGGATGATACATTTAAAAAAAACCCAATTTAATAGGTATAAAATTATATATATATATATATATATTTTTTTTTTTTTTTTTTTTAACGTTTATTTATTTTTGAGACAGAGAGAGACAGAGCGTGAGCAGGGGAGGGTCAGAGAGAGGGAGACACAGAATCTGAAACAGGCTCCAGGCTCTGAGCTGTCAGCACAGAGCCCGAAGCGGGACTCAACTCACGGACCGCGAGATCATGACCTGAGCCGAAGTCAGCCGCTTAACCGACTGAGCCACCCAGGCGCCCCAGATATATATATTTTTAAAAATTTGCTTATTTTTGAAAGAGAGAGAACCTGAGCAGGTAAGGTACAGAAAGAGAAGGGGACAGAGGATCTGAAGTAGGCTCTGCCTCACAGGGTCTCTCCTGTCCCCAGTGCAGGGCTCAAACTCCTGAACTGTGAGATCATGACCTGAGCTGAAGTTGGATGTTCAACCGACTGAGCCACTCCAGTGCTCCTAAAATGATACACTTTTATTCTGTAGAAGTACTTGATAGAGAAGATTAATTTAAAAATATAAAATTAAGTTAAATTTTTGTTCGTAAAAAAGCTTTCCTTGTTTTTACCATTATTAATTTAAAAGTAAAAGGGAAATTGACTAAGGCTATTGCTAAAGGAAATGGTATATTGGAAATTCCTAGAATGAGTTTTCTGTCTTTAGGGACTAATGACATTGTTTATGAACTTGGCTTAGCAAATATTTTGTTGTAGATACTTAATTGTACAAAAATATCACAATTTGAGAAGAGTTTTCTGTTTGTCAATGGTAACTTTTAAATTATCTACTTAAGATGAATTTTTAAAATTCTAAGGACACTGCCTGTTCATAGTTGAAAATTAAAAACCATGCAGGAGAGTGTAAATTAAAAAGTAGAATACTCCCTTTCCTCTAGTTCTCTAGTCCCAGTTCACTAGATATGTGAAGGGACTACAGATGAGAGCCCCCCAAAATGTATCACTTTGGCATTAAGATTATTTTGAGTTAAAAGTAATAAAAACCCAACAGAGGCAGGAGAAGCTCTCTGCCTCCCCCAGTGACTGCCTAACTTTACATGGGAAACAAGAGCCTACAACAACAGGAAGACAGCTATGAGACTATTAACTATTTGCAAGAATGTTTTTCATATGAAAGTCTAACTTGTCTTCTTTTTTCTTCTTTCTTTTTCTTTCTTTTTTTCTTTCTTTCTTTCTTTCTTTCTTTCTTTCTTTCTTTCTTTCTTTCTTTCTTTCTTTCTTTCTGCTGGAGCTGCGAGTTTTTTGGAATTGTGAATATACTTTTGAAATATGGAGCCCAGCTTAATGAACTTCATCTGGCATACTGCCTGAAGTATGAGAAATTTTTAGTATTTCGCTACTTTTTGAAGAAAGGTTGTCCATTGGCACCATGGAACCATATTTCTGAATTTATAAGTCATGCAATTAAAGCACAGACAACATATAAGGAATGGCTGCCATCTCTCCTGCTTGCTGGCTTTGACCCACTGAATCTACTCTGCAGTTCATGGTAAGAAGTCCTACCATAGTGAAGCTTTGGAAAAAAGCTTTTCCTTTTGGAATGAATATACTACCTTCAGTTTCTCCCAATTTCTTACGATTCCCGTTTGGGAGGAGAGAGAGAGAGAGAGAGAGAGAGAGAGAGAATGTGTGTGTGTGTTTTGGTGTGATGGCTAGGTTGGGGTGAAAGAGTTGGGGGGCTACTAATAGATTGAATGTAAGAGTCCTGGAAAAGGTAAGAGGTGGAAGGGATTAGAAATGGATGAATGCCAATGAATTCTTTGGACGGGGGCTATTTCTTCTACTTAGCCCATCTCTCATGCTCTTATGCCTGTGACAAAATGGTTGTAGCTGCTTTGGAGATTTCTGTTATCCTTTCATCTACCAGAGGGAATACTCTTGTCCTGTAGCATCTTGTGTATTTGAACTTTGTCTCCTTTAATGTAAATACTGATTTCTGCAGTAGCTGATAATATATGAAAGTTGACTCAGGGTTTTTCTTGGATGAGAAGAGAAAACTGTTTCTTCCAGCCTTTAGCTTTTACAAAAGTTGTTTGTACCTAGGTGGAGCTGAGAAGGTGATTGTAGCAATGAAATAACTCTGTTGGCCTGTAATTCAAGTCAAATGAGAAAATAGAGTAAGTCTCCAGGAAAATAGAGGACATGGGTATTGTATAAAATTCCAATGAAACATCTCAATGTCCTCATTTTTGTGCCTTGAAAGTCATCATTCACTAAAATAATGTTTAGACAAATACTAAATTTTGCATTTCAGCAGAAAGTTGCTTTGATATCTTATTAAATCGGGGTTTTTCTTTGGAAAACAGGTCTTCTTTGTGGTTCATGCAGGGAACAGTAGTGTTCCCTACTTGTACATTGTTCGCATTTCTGGAGACTCCTGTCTTTCACTCGGTGGCTTCTCTGTCTGCATGTGGTGAACAGGTCTCTATCTGGCAGATCTCACCGACTCACCTTTTTATGACATCTGTCAATATATAGAATTCAGGAATTTTTACTAAGTAGAGGTTTTATGCTTCGGCCTGTCATCCCTTTTGATACCAAATGTTTTACATAATGCAGTTTGTAAGGAAAAAGTGCTTTCTGGGAGGTTGTTTGAGGAACATAGAAGTAAAGGCAAAGTTCAGGTACACATTCCGATTCCCAGTTTACTTTTTGTTTATAGCTTACAACAAGTTGAGTGCCTGGTTGTATTTACTCCTTTTCCCAGCAGCTGATTAATATCCAGTTGTCTGTCAGATACTCATTGTTGGAATTCTCTCTATACCTTTTCAATACAATTTCACAAAAATCCATTGTAGTTTTTAAATAATTGAATGAAATATAAAGATTATTGACAATTCATTGAGAAATCACTGATTTTTTAAAATTCTTATTTATTTATTTTTTATTTTAGAGAGAGAGTGTGCAAGCGGGGGAGAGAGGCAGAGGCAGAGAAAGAGAGAATCTTAAGTAGGCTCCATGCTGAGCATGGAGCCTGATGCAGGGCTTGATCCCCCGACCCTGAGATCATGACCTGAGTGGAAATCAAGAGTAGGATAGTCAATCGACCGAGGCACCCAGGTGCCCTGAGAAATCACTGGTTTTTAAAAGTTATTCATATATGCATATTTGTGTTAAATCTCCTTTATATGTGCGTGCGTGCGTGTGTGTGTGTATGTGCACATGCGCAGACACACAAACCACTAAGATAGAAAGACTTGCTAAGGAATGCTGTATCTAGCTATTAACAAAGTTATTTAAGTGTTCTTAACTATTAGCTTACTGAATTTTGTGGTTGTGTCAGGCTCCTGACAGCTAGCCGCAGTTGCCTCTCACTATTCTAAGATTCACTCCCCAACTGCTGCTATAAATTCAGTCCAGCACGTGGGGCAGCTGTGGACAGCCCTGACAGTGTGTCCTTAGGGCACCTCCCCTCTTCTCAGCAGTATTCTTTGTGTTCTTCCTCTGAAGGTACTGACTCTGTAGTACTTGTCTGTTACTTTTAGCCTTCATACTCCCTTGTGGTTTCTAGTTTCTTTCTTTAACCAACACTTAGAATATGGCCTGACACAAGTAAGCACTATTTTAAGTTCTTTACTGTATTAATTCATTTAATATAAAATACAGTGGATACTATTATCCTTATTTTGCAGAGAAGCAAATTGAGGCCCAGAGTGTTTAGCATGCTTGCTCAAGCTGACACAGCTAGTAATTTACTAGTACTAGAGTTTATCCTGTAATGTGGCTGTCCTGTAGTGTGGCTCAAGTTTGTCTTTCTAACCATTGTGCTATCCTGCCTTTGCCCTGTGTGTCCATATGGATACTGTAGTTACATCACTGAATTTCAAGTTCCTTAATCCCTTGCATAACCTAGGGGATGTATATGTGCCAGCTTTTCTTGCTCCTTCTTACTCATAAATTAGCAAGTACCTATAGGGGGAAAAATTAAATGTTGCCTCTTTTCCTTTCCTCCTCAGCCAACTTCCTAGAGGGCTGGGAGAGGGAATTACTTAAGTTAATTCTCCCAGAAGGATTTGTAAAATACACTCTTCTATCCCCAGTCTGGATACAGGACCCTCCCCCTCCCCATGTGAATAGGCCATGTAAGAATTTTTCTGTTGTATTTGTTGATATCTCTCTGTGTGCTATATATATTGAATGTGTTGGGCTAGAAAAGAGTTGAGAAACAGTACACTACAAATTATTTTGAAGTAAATTGTAAAACTTTCAACTGTCTGGAAGGAGAATGCCAGTTGTATATATTTTACTCCAAAGGAGTAACTTCAGTCACTTTATATTCATTAGAAAAATACAATGGAAAATTTCACTTTAGCAATGAAAATGCTTAACATGGTCAAATTTTTGTTCACTGATCTTTTATTGAGTGGATAAAGCTACTGTTTATGCTGAATATGATAAATGTTTTGCTTTCTTTGATCAAATTTACATTCAAAGAGCTGTTTCAAGAAAAATTCTCCCATAAAAATTCCAGTATGTTGTTAAAGTGGATTTTGGTTGTATCTTATTTATATCACATGTAAGTCTGTTGCTTAATCTTTGTCATGTAAATTATAAATGTCTTTCCTAGTATTGCTTGCCTTAAACAGTTTTAAAAATGTATCTCACTGAATAATTGCCTGTCACAATATAATCTACAGAGTTGAAATATTTTTTCAACTTTGAATGCAAGACTAGGTCCCCTCCCTACCCTTGCCCAAATATAATGGGTGAATAATAGGAAGTAAATGTCATCTGTGCATTTAGTTGATTAACTGTCACTCGTTTATGATTGTACAACTGCTTTGTACAATGTAATGGTCAATGTAGTACACTAACAATACATTTTTAGTGGCATTATCAGCTTTGGTAGAATCAACTCACCATTATATTAACTAAAGCTGTATAAACAGATTTATTTCTCGTGTGTGTGTTTAGATAACTGCATAAAAATGACTTTTTGTTTGGTCATAGTGAGACTTAAGCAGAAAAATGAAATCATTAAAAAGGAAATAAGGAGCCAGAATTAAGTAACCTTTGTTGTGGGGTACTAGCAAGTTAAGGAGATTGTTTGCCTTTGAGTATATTGTACCATTTAATGTATTCTCAGTATTTCTTGATAAGTTGTGATTTTACTGAGAGCTTCCTAAGACATAAAATGTTTTCCCAAAGCATTTTGTGCTACACTTCTTTCTTATGTATGCTTGCATATTGGAGAATTAAGAATTGGGGAAATGATTTTCATACTCTCTAGTCCTTCATTTCAAGGACACTTTGACTCTGAATTATAAAATATAAGTTGTCTTTGAGATGACAAGTTGAGAGTATTATCCAGTTTCTTTCCTTTCCTTCTATTTTTTCCCTTTTTTTTAGTTCTTGCTCAGTAACATCTTTAAAAAAGCAACCTTGAAAGTAATTTCTGAAGTAATTACCAGAAGCCCTAATCATTTTATTTTCCTTCCAACAATGCAATATTGCAGGGGAGTATTTAGTTGAGTAATGGGTAATCTTGTAACAAGATGGGTAATCTTGTTAGAATTTGGAGTTCTCTTTAAGATGTGACTAAATTTCGGGGTGCCTGGGTGGCTCAGTCGGTTAGGCAATTGACTTCGGCCCAGGTCATGATCTCATGGTTCGTGTGTTCGAGCGCCGCATCAGGCTCTGTGCTGATGGCTCAGAGCCTGGAGCCTGCTTTGGATTCTGTGTCTCCCTCTCTCTCTGTTCCTCCCCTGCCCATTCTCTGTCTCTCTGTGTCTCTCAAAATAAATAAATATTAAAAAAAATTTTTTTAAGATGTGACTAAATTTCATGTGTACAATGTTTTAAGGCCTACAAAAATGCAATATTGAAAATTTCAATCCAGTTTTAGTAATATCAAATATTTGTGCAACATTTTATACTTTTCAAAGTATGTTTACTGTATTGTTTCATTTTCTCAAATATTCTCCTGAAATAAGTCAAGTATTATTTGCATTTTTGAGACTGTGGTCTAGGGCTTGAAGAATTTAGGCAATATGTTTGTAAGTAGTAGAGGTGGTATTAGAAACCAGAACTTTTCTTAGAACAGTGCTCTGTCCAGTAGGATTCAGGTGCTTATAAAATCTGGGGAAGACTCTTTTGGCTGGGTTGGTCGAAAATTCAGTATTATTTTGAAATACTAGAGGGAGAACTTGTTTCTCTTGAATACTTTTCAGTCCTTAAGGACAAAAGTTGTTTTAGTACATCTTTTAGAACTGACTATACAGTGCGGAAGGTTCCTACGGGGTAACAATTGCCCATCCCTGGGAATTGGACAGAAACAAGCCATCTCTCCCATATACTCAGTTGAGTGATAGCTTTGGGTGTTTTGGGCTTTATCCTTTTAGGACTGTTAAGTTGTGTGTCTATTAGGATGACCACTTGAGGTGTTGATAGCAAGAGATTCCAGTGGGAAGAGATAATTGACAAATCCACTGATGATACTGGTGCCTCTCTTTTTCTTACCTCTGCTGCTGAGGAATGGGAAGGAGAATTCCTGTCCTCTACAGAAGTAGAGATTCTCTTGTCATCTAGTGGACAAGGACACACACAGTCCATTCATTTTCTTGTAGGAACCTGTAAATGATTATTCATATCCATTGAACTTACCTCCAGTTACTTGAATGTTTTCTGTGCCCCAGTTTTCGCTCTTCCTGCTATACTGAAAGGTTGCAAGAATAACTAATTGGTGTTTGTTTTCAGGATGAACCCTTGGCATATTTTGTGTCTGATGGTATGTTAACATCTTGCTAATACAGGATTGACTCAGTCAGTGATGACATCCTTATCTTCACTTTGGAGTTTACTAATTGGAGGACACTTCCTCCAGCTGTTGAAAAGATGATCTCCACTCGTGCCTCAAACTCGTCTCGGGCTCTGCAGCAGCATATTGGTAAGAAAGTTTGATTTTTAGACACATTTCACTACTTTCTCTTCTCTTCTCTAGCTATCTTATAATTATAAGTGATCAGAGTCGTTAAATTGGGCATTGTTTGCATTTTCTTTATGTGGGGAAAGGATGGGGCTGTGGTGGTGGTTTGGTGGTGGATCATAGTAATTTTCTTCAATGAATATCTTATCTGATTTGATAAGTTTAGCCTAAGGAGCATATAAAGCAAAGCAGGTGTTTATTGATATTTTTATTTAATGGTGTCCTTTTATTTCTAGTAAGGATTATGTAAACAAAAGTGAGTCCTAAAAATGTTGTTAGTGAATATTTAGTTTGTGGGCAGAAAAATGCTAACCGTTTATTTGTTATTACCACCCTTTTTTTATACCTCTTACTTAATGCATGCCAGTGTGTTGGCACAATATAACTATCAAGGTGAGCTGGGTGAAAATTCTGTGAATTGATTGATACTTTATTATTATTTTTTAATCCTTTTTAAAAAATATTTATTTTTCAGAGAGAGAGAGTTCAAGCAGGGGAAGGGCAGAGAGAAACAGGGACAAATGATCTGAAGTGGGCTGTGCCCTGACAGCAGAAAGCCCAATATAAGGCTTACACCCATGAACTGTGAGATCTTGACCTGAGCTAAAGTCCCAGGCTCAACCTATTAAGCCACCCAGGTACCCCTGATTGATAATTTAAATGACTGTTTTAAAACAAATTCTCAACTTACTTTCACTTATTAAAATTTTTTTAAAGCTAGTTAAAAAGCATGAGTAGAAGGGGTGCCTGGGTGGCTCAGTAGGTTGAGCATCCGAACTTCGGCTCAGGTCATGATCTCTCAGCTTGTGAGTATGAGCCCCACATTGGGCTCTGTGCTGATAGCTCGGAGCCTGGAGCCTGCTTCGGATTCTGTGTCTCCCTCGCTCTCTGCCCTTAGCCCACTCGCATTCTGTCTCTGTCTCTGTCTCTGTCAAAAATAAACAAACATTAAAAAAAAAAATTAAAGCATGAAGTAGAAGATCTTACGCAAGGAAGCCAGCTTAAACTAAACATAATATATTGTAATTCAGATTTGGTTTACTTTAACTATATTTTGTTAACCAGATTATATGTCTAAAGCTAGGAAAATTTTTTCTTCTCTGCTATTTTTGCATGAAATGTAGCTCTTCATAAAACATGTTGAATAGGTTTTTAACAAGTGAACTTAATGCGTATGTAGAAATGTGTCTTGTAATTTCTTGGAAAATTACATTTAAGTAGATTTTCTCAATCAAAAACAGACATTCAGGAAAATATGCTCTTGAACTGAGGTGTATTCAAACTCTTAGAGAGTTTTCTGTTGAAGAAAAAAGTAATCTGTTTGGAGTCTGAATGTTTTCATACAGAATTTCTTTAATGATAATGTTGGAAAACTCACTTGCATTTAATTCTTAATGTTGAGAATTGCATCTTTTACTAATTATGTATCTGAAGCAGTAGAGAACAAGTGTCTATTTAAAATAGATAGAATATGGGACAATGGATTTGGGAACAAAAGTCAAATGAGGGAGCATATGCCAAATGGGAAAATTATTGCAGTGTATCAATTAGTAAAGATATGTGAGAGTTTACTCTGAAGACTTTAACATATGGTAAGTTTGTCCAGATGAAGGTAAAAATTGTTCATGAGTGCATTACCCTCCAGTAGACTAAATCCATCAAGGGCTTCTTGTTTAATTAGGCACTAGGTAGAGCTTGGGTAGGGTAATAATCATCATCTCTTAAGAGCATTTTATTTTGGCTACAGATTTGCAAAAGTCTTTCTCAGAGGTATTAATGTAGCTCATGCTTTTCTGGTCTATTTCTCTAGCCGAGACCTCTTTTCTTGATTCCATTCCCATATATCCAACTGCCTTATGGACATCTCCCCTTGGTATCTCATATTTTGACATATCTAAAATTTGAGCTTGTCATTTTTCCTACTAGTCCTGCTGTTCCTTCTGTATCCTGGCTCGAGAAGTGAAATGGTTTGGGAGTGCTAGTTACCCAGAGAGTGAGTTATCCTTGGCAGCTCTTTATTACTTGTCTCATCCATAGCAGTGGTGCCCAACAAGGATGATTTTGCTCCTGATATTTGGCAATGTCTACCAACATTTTTTGGTTGTCATTACTGGTGAGGGGGCTATTGCCATCTAGCATGCAGAGGCTAGGGATGCTGCTAAACATCCTACAATCTGCACGACAGACCCCCACGACAAAGAATTATCTGGTTTCAGTGGTCAGTAGTGCTGAGTTTGAGAAACTCTGATCTACATTGTCTCTTGGGTTGTCTGGTTTTAAGAAGGCCTTTTATTCCTATTATGGAAAGCCTTTTTTAAACCCTGCTCTTATTGCAGGCTACTTAGGAAAAGCTTGTGTTCTTCCTCCTAGTTATATTGATCTCTCAAGGTATTCTGTATTGGTTCCTCTTCTGCAGATAATGGGAACCATAACAATATTGGATTTTAGTAGGGCTGAGGGGAAAAGATATGCCCACCTACTCAGTTGTCTGAATTTCTCTTCCGTTCTGTAGTTCAAGGCTCTCTCTCTTGATACACCCAGCTTTCCTCTTTTCCTTCAATTTTCAGGACACTCCATTCGGTATAGTGGTTAACTTTATTTGGATCTTGAGCTGCAGGACTTTCGGTGAGCAGAAGCATGGCTCATCACCAGTGAGAGTGAGCCCAGAAAAACAACTCTTTAACTACCTCTCTAAATGTATGAGTCTCGCTTTCTCTAATAATTTAACATGGTAGCAGAAACTATGTTCTCAATATATTTAATTTTTTTTTTTAAAAGATACTTCTTGTAGCCCAATACCTATTAGTAAGCCCCTAGATAATTTCAGCTCCCTAGCTCCTTTAGGTTTACCAGTATCTATCCCAAGGAAAAGATTTTCTCTATTTTTTTTTTCTAGGCCCTTTTCAAGTCTTTGGAATGCCATATCCTTGGTCAATATTTTCCTTTCCTTACCTTTTACCTTTTTCCTCCATAAAGAAATAGGAGCTTGCTTTGGTAGTTTACAAATAAAAAAGACGACTAGTCCCTTGTTCCTCATGTTTTAATCATGAAGTTAGATTTGTCTTCAAAAAGATTTTTTTTTTTTTTTTTGCATCAGAAAGGAAATGTGTACCAGGTACTGACTGTTTGCATCTTTAATGACAATTTTTTGTAATCATGTGCCTTCTATACATACCTCTTAGAAATATCATTTTAACCACATAGTAGTAGACTTCTTCATAAAAAAATCTGCCTACCTCTGGCCAGCTGTCCAAGATAAAGTCTAAGTAATTAAATTCTTAGGGATAAAAGCACTTGGCTTTAGTTCATCCCCACTTTAATGATCAAATATGTACAATTCTATCCATGGTATTATATGAATCTGGATTCTGTAAAGAATCTAAAAGGGCCCCAGGAAACTCTCTTGATCTATTCATTTCAATGTTCTGCTTTGTTCTAAAAAGGATTTAAAGTCGTTTATACATGTAGATTATCACAAAACATTAAGACGTTAAAAGTGGAAGCAAAAGAAAAATGAAAAGTAAACTTGGGGATGGATTTAAAATGGTGTCAGGGAAAATATAGCATGGTAATCTGAAACGTGCCTGTGGACAGGCTGTAAATTTGGTTCTGACTGAACTCTCTAGTCATTGACATTAGGTTACAGAGATTACATAAGATAAACTTGTTACTCACAAGTACAAATATTCTTGGATGTGGTAATGACAGTTTCCTAGAAGTTGTCTTTGTAGACTTGGTTTCTTGGGGACTTTATTTTACCTTACCAGTCTTCAATGTGGACTGTTGCTATCATTCTAACCTATAATTAAGTAGTTCTTAGGGATCAGTATGGTGTCATCTAGGTACTGGGGTATCTGTGACTCTGACTTAACCAGGGCTAGATTTATAATATCTGGAGGAGTGGGTGACCTGAGCACTTCTCTTTAAATACTGTATTTTTCAACTCAATATTTTATAAAAGTTTAAGTAATCTTTACACCCCGTGTGGGGCTCGAACTCATGACCCCAAGATCAAGAGTTGCACAAAACTCTTTGGACTAAACCAGCCAGGTGCCCCTCTCAACTCAAGGTTTTGTTTATTTGTTTGTTTTGTTTTGTTTTGTTTTTAATTAAGTAATCTCTACACCCATCATTGGGCTTGAGCTCACAATTCTGAGATCAAGAGTTGCAGCTAGAGCCAGCTAGGTACCCCTCAACTCAATTTTTATTTTTTTCAATTAAAAACAAATTTATTTTATTAATTTTTTTTTATTTTAGAGAGTGAGAGAGAGCATGGGGGAGAGGGATAGAGGGCAAGAGATAGAACCCAAGCAGGCTTCACTCTTAGCCCAACATCTGACACAGGGCTCGATCCCACGACCCTGCGATCACTATTGGAGCCTAAATCAAGAGTCAGTTTCTCAACCAACTGAGCCACACAGGCACCCCTCAACTCAAATTTTAATATTAATAGTTAGCAATAAGTCTAAAATTATACTACCTAAGAAGTATCAGAGTGCAGCTATTTTGTGTTGTAGATTCCGTTGAGAGCGCATTTTTAAGAGGAATAGTTGCGCTTTGAAGTAGAAGCAAAACAAAAATGGAAAGTAGAGGTTGATTTGTGATGGGCTAAGTATTCTATTTGTGCAACCCATGGAATATTATGAGGGCTTCTTGCTAAATGTGGTAGGCTGAACAAGTATCCACAGCCACAGTTTCTTTTGAAACTTTGAGCAATGCTTGTAGTTTGGAGCAGTGTTCCTTATTCCTGTACTTTTCCTGATAAACCATTGTAGTAAGTACAAACTCACTACATGTAGCAGCTTATTTTAAGAGATTGTTATATTTGCAGTTACAAATTGAGGAATAACTACCAGAAACAATTTAAGTTTAGTCATAGTTTATTATAATCTTTTCTGGTCAAAATGTTTTCTCCAGCTTTATTGAGATATAATTGACATATAACATTGTGTGAGTTTGAAATATACCTTTTTGATAATAATTAACTAGCATTCCAGTTGTCTACTCAAGCCATTTCTAGTTTAAGGTAATAAAATGTATCCAGTTTTCAAAGAATACTTTTCTGTTATCTATAGCAATAGCATGTATCTTGTGCAAAAGATAAATTTTCTATCTTGAAAGATACATCTTTCAATATGTAACCTTCCCCCCCCCTTCTCAAATTTTTATTTAAATTTCAGTTAGTTAACATACAGTGCAGTATTGGTTTCAGGAGTAGAATTCAGTGATTGACCCAGTAGATACAACACCCAGTGCTCATCATAGCAAGTGCCCTCCTTAATGCCCAACCCCCATCTAGCCCATCCCCCATCTACCTCTCTATCAACTCTCAGTTTGTTCTCTATCTTTAAAAGTCTCTTATGGCTTGTTTCCCTCTCTCTTTTTTCACCCCCTTTCTCCCCACCCCCATATGTTCATGTGTTTTGTTTCTTAAATTCCACATATAAGTGACATCACATGGTATTTATTTGTCTTTCTCTGACTGATTTTGCTTAGCAGAATACAGTGTAGCTCCATCTTTTTTTTTAGGTTTGTTTATTTTTAGTCATCTCTACACCCAATGTGGGGCTCGAATTCATGACCCAGAGATCAACAGTCCCTTGCTCTACTGACTGATCTGTCCAGGCACCCCTCAAGATGTATCTTTTATATCATTAAGTTACTTGTTAAAAAGATGGGAGATGGGGCACAACCTTATTTCAGGCTGATGGAGGAGCTAATGGAGGTAATTTGTAACTGCAAATATAACAGTCTCTTAAAATAACTTTTTACATGTAGTCAGCCTGGTGTACTTACTATAATGGTTTATCATTCTACTTTGACTCTCATGGTAGTGATATGGTTCAGTTTTTGCATGGACATCAGGCAAAGTTAATAAAATAGTTAAAAATTGGAGCTCTGGAATTGAATAGAACACCTCCACTACTTTCTCGTCTTAGAGAAGTTACTTACATCTCTGAGCCTTGGTTTCTTCAGCTGAAAAAAGGGATAATAATACAACCTACCTCATTTTCACAACAGATTTTGTCATTTTGGCAGAGACAGACCTCAGCTAACTGAGTTCTGCTTCATTTTACTCTTCCTTGGAACAGAGGAAGATTGCATTTTCCAGACTTGATGATCATGTGAATGCTGTAAGCAGTCAAAGATCACTGGATGTGAGCTCTCTATGCTTCCCCTTCTTGCTGAGGAAGTGTGCAAGCCATGTTTGAGATGGTGGTGACACATGGTGGAAGTTACCTGAAACACTGAGATGTCATTTCAGGACACCTGCCCTAGAGAATCACCTGGCCTGAGGATGATTTTGCATGAGGCAGAAATAAATCTTTGTTGTGTTAAGATACTGGTTTTTAGGATTTATATGTTACCATAGCATAACCTACTGGTAACCAAGTTAACCCATAACCAAATTCTGTCCCCGAGTCCATGACCAATGAAAAGTCAACAAAATGTACAAGTAATGTAGTGATATACTTGGTAATGAGTATTTATACAAATGCTCTGTGGTAGCATAGTTCAACTAAAACCCACCTGCTTATTTTAAATATTGATTTGCAAAACCCCAACTTGCAGTTTTTAGGTAAAATGTTCAATAAATTGAAAGGTCTCTAAATTTGGTAGGGATTGAGAAAACATGTGGAGGAGAGAGTTACCCTTTTTTTAAAATTTTTTTTTTTTCAACGTTTTTTATTTATTTTTTGGGACAGAGAGAGACAGAGCATGAACGGGGGAGGGGCAGAGAGAGAGGGAGACACAGAATCGGAAACAGGCTCCAGGCTCTGAGCCATCAGCCCAGAGCCTGACGCGGGGCTCGAACTCACGGACCGCGAGATCGTGACCTGGCTGAAGTCGGACGCTTAACCGACTGCGCCACCCAGGCGCCCCGAGAGTTACCCTTTTAAAACTACAAGAAAAATGGGGGCGCCTGGGTGGCTCAGTCTGTTAAGTGTCTGACTTTGGCTCAGGTCATCATCTCAGTTTGTGAGTTTGAGTCCCGCGTTGGGTTCTGTGCTGACAGCTCAGAGCCTGCAGCCTGCAGCCTGCTTTGGATTCTGTGTCTTCTTTTTTTGTTCTTACCCCACTCATGCTCTCTCTCTCTCCTTCAAAAATAAACATTAAAAAAAAATTTTTTTTAACTACAGGAAAAATGGCCACAGGGGCTGTGCCCACAGAATTAATAAAGCTCAGTATTTGGTGAGACTCAGAAGCCCCTATTCACAGCGGATTTTAACTCTAGAGGCATTTCCTCTGGTTAAGACATTATCACTAAGAACCCCAACACTAGTTGCCTTTTATCTTGAAAAATTAAACATGTGATCTTCTATTTATAGAGTAGGAAACTTGACCTCCAAGATTCCAGCCATATTGTTGGCCTTCATAAGTTCAGAATCATGCCTTGATTAAACAATATCCTATAGACTGCCCTTATTGTTAGATTTAAGAGCCAGACTTAATTTTTTTGTTTTTTTTTAGTGAGAAATTTATAGTTAACTTAAAATTTTAACAAGGTTCCATCTGCCCATTTATAATTTTAGCTTCAGACAGCCTCTTACTAATCCAAGTATAGCTACATATAGCTTCTTACTAATCTGCATGGCTGTGTGTGTGTGTGTGTGTGTGTGTGTGTGTGTGTGTGGTGGAGAAATTCTTACTAAACTAGGTACTAATGGGTTGTATCCATAGTTGCTGGGATGTTTTGCTATTAAAATTTTTCTATGTTGTCAGTAGTTTGTTGGTAAGCTAAGAGAGATGGAAATTGCCTTAGAGCAATTAAAACAGAATTTTTAAAAGTATTCTAAGTATCAGGTCACCAATATTATTTGAAAGACCATCTTACTCCTGCTAGGGACATACTGCATTGGATATGCGTGTGGGCAGACACTGGGGACAGCTATATACCAAATGAAACAAAAAACTATTTTCTAGACCCAACATGTCTATTTTAAGGTGGAAAGACAATTGGAATAGAAGGTTTAAACTCCTGATAACTTGTTCATTTATGAACTTTTAATCACTCAATCTATAATTTTAACTAAAATTAGTTCCAAGTATGGAACCAAAGTGAAGAGAAGCTATCATGTAAGTATTTCTCTAAGTAGACATTTATGAATCTAGCTGTTTATATCCCTTAATTCCTTAGTGAGTAGGTTCTTTAATTACATGTCAAGTATGTATTAGACATTGACAGAATTTATGAATGAAAAAATAAAGTGAGCATAGTTCTTTAGTAGAATGGCTAAAGGGAATGATGTAGGGTCATAGCAGAATTTTTCTTTTTAAGTCGAGAGAGGCTTGAACACCTTTTATAGATTGAAGGATCTCAATTTGTAAAAACACAACAATAACACTAGCTTAACTATCTGGAGATAAAAGCGATATTTATGTAATAAGGTTTTAGATAATCCAGAGGGAGATGGGATTTGCCTCAAAGAGGCCCATTTCTTTGCAAAGAAGAATGAAGATGGGGTAGTTCTAGATAATATTATAGCTGGAGAACTAGGCCCTCAGGGAGAGAGGGCCCTGAAGGCCTCCTGTTTTACTTTGAAGTAGGAGGGAAATCTTGCAGATGAGAATGAAGTGACAATTGCGTGGGGACCTGATAGTTGAGAATGGTGGTTGTGGGAAAGGAATGAGGGCCAGGGAAAGAGGTGCATGTAACCCTACAGACCTCGTAGAGGTTGCAACTGGTACTCGTTCATATGGTTATGTGATCATTTCCCCCAGCATTGCTTCCCTTTCTCTGTGTTGAGGTGCAGAAGGAGAATGTTTAGATTGATCCTAGGGATTGTCAGAGCAGAGACAGAAGAATTGAGGATGATTAAATAACATAAGGGATGGGCTCATAGAATCTGGTCTGGTCAGTAAAGGAAACAAGAAAGGAGGGGACCTGATAGACTAGTGGCAGGAGGAGTCACAGGACCTGATGTCTCCAGGACATTAAAGATTGGGTGTTCTAGCAGTAAGGGAGAGTGAAGTCTGGAAGGATAGTGTACGTTGGAATTTAGAGACCCAAAACCATGGGCCTGGAAGTGGTGCAGAGCTGTGTGAATGCTACATTTGCCTCCTAGACTTTGTGGTAGATGTGACGGGGGTGGAAGAATGAGAAAATTCTATTTGAGAAGTTGGTCAAGGAAGTGATTTCCCTGTGAGGACAAGAAGTGGAGAGAGTTTTCTCTACAGTGTTCTAGATGTAGGAAAGTTTGTGGTAGAATGGGGGTTCCGGAAGACTTTATGGAAAAATTTTAGGACAGTTAAAATTTGCTTTATAATATTGAGTTTAATTTTTTGCTGTTGTCTCCCCTAAATGGGATTAGGGAAGTAAAGAATGGATTTTTATTTTCTAAGATTCTGAGGCCATGATTCATTCCTTCATCTGATAACCATAGGAAACTGCTTAGGCTAGATGATTTTACTTAATTTTCAAATATTCCGTGCTCCAGAGAGGCATCTTAAAGGTGGGATACAGGAAGATATAATTGCTTATCAATGATTAAGTTCCCTTCCATTTTGTCTTTTCTCTACTGGTGAAGTAGTTTTCGTTTTTGTCTTTTTGTCTTTTTTCCCTCTTAACACACATGGTCTGATGCTACATATCTGTATGGGTTAGGTCAAGTACTTCCCAAAGCGAGGTGTGTGGTGGGGCTGACCATGCAACCACATTCATTTGCTTTAATGAATTGTAGTTAATGTGTGGTCATTCAGTAGACTTGTGATTACGTTATCCAGTTCTCAAAAATTGATCAAGCGGCTTAAAAAGATTGCTGCCTGGGGCACCTGGGTGGCTCAGTTGTTTAAGCATTTCTCTCTTGATTTCTGCTCAGGTCATGATCTCATGGTTTGTGAGTTCCAGCCCTCTGTTGCCTCTGTGCTGACAATGCAGAGACTGCTTCAAATTCTCTTTCCCCTCTCTGTGCCCATCCCCCATTCGCACACCCTTTCTCTCAAAATAAATACATAAACATTAAAAAAAAGATTGACGCTTTTAAAGAAAGAGCGTCTTATGTGGATAATACTTAAGGTACAAATAACCATAGACCTGTACCCCTGCTCTTTATCACATAGCCATGTTCTCTGATTAAAAATAATGACCACCTGGGGTGCCTGGGTAGCTCAGTCAGTTGAATGTCCAACTTCAGCTCAGGTCATGATCTCACAGTTTCGTGGGTTCGAGCCCTGTGTCGCACTCTGTGCTGATGGAGCCTGGATCCTACTTCAGATTCTGTGTCGCCCCACCCCTCCCCTGCTTGTACTCTCTCTCGAAAATAAATAAACATTAAAAAACAAAACAAAACAAAACTTGATGACCACCTAATCTGAGCTGACAAGAATTTTAGAAATATCAAGAAAAGTATTGAAAATATGGTTCACCATTAGTAATGTTAACAGTGAGCTTTGACCTTAGTATGTAGTGTGCCTTGAAATATTAGGTAATGAAGAAAGTAATAATCAGCAAGGCACTCTTAAGCCATGAAGACAAATCTGTGACTTTTTAAATCACTTTTTAAGTCATGATGTTCAATCAATTATTTTTACAAATTTTACTAAACATGATGATAAATGCTTACAAATCTTTTGAAGTTTTCTTAATCATTAGTGAAAAGGCAAAAAGTCACATACTATTGGGGAAACATGTTCTTGCTGCCACAGAAACTGGCTAGAATAATATGGGACAGAATAAAACCCATTCCTTGTTAGCTAATAATATTCAAAGGGGCATAGATAATACTGCTAAAGAGTTAAAGAGTCAAAAATCACTCTGCAGGTAGGAAGTATGGTATACTAAGTTGGAGGTATACTAATTTATTATTATAAATATATAATATTTATAATAGGTCTTGGCTTAGGGTATTTGTGAAGATTCTGTTTCAGTAATAGTTAACTTTTCTGGGAGCCACTAAAGGAAATATGTACCGGAATGGATATGTTTATAACAGTAATGACTTATTTAATAGAAAAATGTTTTTTGGAAAATCTGTAAGAATGACTACTGATGGAGTGGCTTACTTTTCTGTAGATGTTAGGAAATAGAGATAACATCACTCATGAAATGAGTTTATTGCATCATTAATAGGCTAATACAGGAAAGGAGTTGAAACCAGAATAGCACAAAGTAATACCGTGGTGGACAACTTCATAAAAACTTGACTTTTGAAATATATTAGAGTCTTTGTAGTACTTGATAATGAGATGGGAGTAACCACGATTATTTATACATACAGAAGTGTGCTCATTCTCTTGGTGTAAGAGTCAAACTTAAATATGGATTATATAGCTGGGTTTGTTTGTTTGTTTGTTTTTTGTTTTTTCTAAAATAGCAATGTTCCAGTCTCCTGAACCAAATTCTTTTTCTTGGTGATCAATAGGTGTCAGTAGTATGAAACCTAGTACATATTTTTAAAAAATTCTGTTGATATAAGGTAAAGATGACATTTTAAATGAGTGAGAAAGAAACCACTTTCTGAAAGAAACTGCTATGGGGAGATGATTCTGAAAACATCCTGGGAAGTACTTCTATTGTATGTGCTTTTCCAAAAACAATGTGTCACCTAGAAAAACTCTTATATTGACACCTTTAAAATACTTGGAAACCATTTCCCTGGGTTTTGAATGCATTTAATAAAGATGCAAAGAAGTAAAAGTTTCTAATTAGGTTATAAACTGGTATCAGGAAAAATGCGTATTTATTGGGTGGATTTTGATAAAAACTTTTGCCTAATTGGTAGATGCGATACTATGCTGATTAGTTCACCTAAGCTACAATGTACCCTTCCCATTTGTACCTCATCTTTTTTAAGATATTTCTTTAAGCTACATCATCCCTTATAATCAAGTATCAAAATAAACTGGACCTAGAACCAAATCTTGGAATTGCCAAGTCACTAAGAATTTATAGAACTTAGTCACCTCGCTGTTGTTAAAATATTATTATTAATATTTTTAGTAAAAGTAAAAAGAATTTTATACCTCTAATAAATAATTATTTAAAAAATAGCTACATATATATACTCAAAGACTAATTGAGTGTACATTCAAAACATTTGCAGATCACTGGATTACATGGTATCTAGGATTTGTATGTGGTATACTTTATAAAATGCTTTTGCAAATGTGTTCTAACTTGAACTTCTTCAAAAACTTTGGTGCAGAGAGGTGACATCATGTCTGTTTTATAGGTAAGGCATTATGCCCTTCTTACACAGGAAGAACTCAAGGTCAAAGTATTTAAATGACTTGCCCAAGGTCACATAACTTGTTAATACAGACAACTGCAGACAGATCTTTTTTATGTGTGGTGCTCTTTCCATTCATTCTGTTCATTGCTGTTCTACTGGTCATTCTCCATGTTTTGATTTCCTGCCCTAAGCTATCTGTTAGTTATTTCTCATACCCCTCAGGTAATTGCCTTTTGAATGTTGTCTAGAGTTTTTGGTTGTCATCAGTGGGTAAGAGAGACTATGCTAGTAAATTAAGAAAGACTGGGAACAAAAGATAGAAGCCAACCAGAAAATATTTTTTTATTCTTTTTTTTCATTGTTTAAAAATACTGAATTTAATTTAATTTTTTTAAAATTTACATCAGTGCAACAATGATTTCAGGAGTAGATTCCTTAATGCCCCTTACCCAGAAAGACAATATGTTAATGATGGAAATATAAATTGTACTAGATGGCCCAGAAGTCAAATGAATGCATTTGATGTGGAAAGCCATACAGAGGAACCACAGAAATACAGTCTAGGCAGAAAGCTCGTTTGAATATTGGCATAAGGGCCGACTAGAGATGATTGGTTGTGGAAAATATAGGTAGCAGGTATGTATGATGTACATGTAGTTCTGTGCTATAGTAAAGTTGGCATTGATAAGCATAATGAGTTAAGAATTGTGATGTTTAGTTTTAATCATTTTTACCTTAATATAACTTCATATAACATGTAGCCTTTTGTTTCAATTGTTCTGTGAGTACATATTAAACAAAATGAACAAAATTGAAGAATTCTGTATAGGAATGAAAAGTGAAAGGTTGTATGATGCTATTGCATCTATAGATAAAGAAGATTTATCATGCTAAATTGAGTATGATTGATTGGGTCAGAAAAGTGACTTAAAAGTATAGCATGGCTTCAGACGTCATTTTCTAAGCTACAATCAGTGCCATAATCCAAGAAGGCAGAGATGTATTTAACAAATTAAAATCTGGATTTAACAGGTTTTCATGAAAGTAGGTTTTTACATACATACAACTTCTGGACTATTTCATATTATAAATTCAAGGCATGGCTTGATCTCTCAGCTTAGTGGTAACACATCTGGAAATACTACGCATCACTAAAACTTTCATAGGAATGCTTTGCGTGCTTTGAAATACTGTATATATGATTATAAAGTTTCCTTAATATTCATTGGTATATTAAACTAAGATGGCACTGAGGGGTATATTATTGTCTATGTTAATAATCTGCGGATGAAAGACTCCCTTCAGTTCAAGTGAATACAGGTCTTCCCTCTAACTGTTCACAATGCCATCAATCTATTGTGCTCACAGGAGAAAAACCAAAATGATACAATTAAAATTGTAATCAATGTCTGAAGTGACTACACCTCTCCCCACCAACCTTTTTTTTTTTTTTTTTTTTTTTTGTATTAAGAAATGGAAAGATCTTCTGAAACTTAGGATAGTTTCAGTGGCTTAGAAGATGTTAGAGAATTATTTTGGTCTTATCACACTTTAAAGAACCCTAGACTTGGAGTCAAATCACCTGGATCTGATAGCAGCTATTTTGTTGTTATACCGTGTCAATCTGGGCAAGTGGGGTAAACTTCTCATAGCAGATGTGTACTGTTCCAGTTGGGCTTGCTCACAAATGATTAAGTTCCCACATACGTAATAGTCTAAACAAATAAGTGGTTTATTTAGCTTTGGAGATAGTGATACAGTGGTGTAGTCAGATGGCCTGGAAAGGCTTGTGGTATTGCAGGAAGCTGTGGGCCATCCAGAGGAACTCTCCATAGCCCGAGGAGGCTGTAAGTTAGTGTCCTCTGTCAAGTTGGAGAAGCTGGAGAGGCATCAAGAATCCCTTAGCCCCAAGAGGCTCTCCTCCAGGTTGTACAGCCATATCGTTTATTTTCCTGCTGAGTGTGTATCTGTGTTAACAGGAATGTGCAGAATGAAGAGATCTCAACTGAACAAGATGCATATTAAACTCTGACTGAATATAAGTAGAAGTTCTCTTAACCAACCTCACTTTAACTCACACAACCCAATCTTGTCATTTCCAGTTTCATTCTCATCTGCCTGTGCCCACGGTGTGCTCAGTGTCTGTAGCTGATAGCTTGCTCTCTAGTATGCCAACATGCTTGTGTCCCTACCAGCTGAGCTGTATGCTTACTGAGAATCAGTTATGCTTGTTTCTAAAGCTTTTATGATATTTGTGCATACCCAGTGACATTAGGACCAATTATCGTTCCTGATCTCACTGGGGAAGAGGGCTTCTTTATATGTAACAGTACAGCATAGTCAGCCTACTTGTTAAACTTGAACCTGCTTACTCTTTTGGAAAAATGTGGGCATTTGCACGTTGGGCATGCTTTTTATATGTATTCTTATCTCTGTGTTGCTTCCCTTCACTGTGTTTTCCCATCTTACAAGTGAGAAAAGGATTCTTCCTTTACGTTTGCAGAACAGGGTAAAATTTAAACAAGATACAGATATGAAAGCACTGGAAATATATGTGCAGTGGGGGCGCCTGGGTGGATTAGTTGGTTAAGTGTCCAACTCTTGATTTTGGCTCAGGTTATGATCTCATGGTTTGCGAGTTCCAACTGTGTGTTGTGCTAGTGTGGAGTTTGTTTAGAATTCTCTCTCTCCCTGTCTCTGCCCCTCCCCTGCTCACATGTACACTCTCTCTGTTTCTCAAAATGGATAAATAAACATTAAAAAAATGTGCTACGTATTGTAGATGTCATAGTCCTATTTATAATGGGGAGTCTATGAGTTATGGTTTAAGAAAATTCTCATCTTAGATTCAGGTTTTATGTACAAAATCAGATAACTTCTTTGGCATTTTGAAACACTATGGTTTGAGAAGTTTCCCAGTCTCTGAAAAAACAACTTAAGCCAATAAGCTTAAACTTAAAAGTTAGGTGATGAATTAACTTTTGTGGTTTGGAAGGTGTTGAAGATGTTGGAGAATTAGTATCGCAGGTCCTAGGGGGTCTTACAGTTTACAGAACCCCTAGGCATGGAGTCAGACCAGCTGGTCTCCTGATAGTACTTGCCTTTGCTGCTCTGATCCCAGTCTGTTAACCATGGTTACATTTCATGAGGATTTTATAGAAGATTTCTTTGACCAATAAAAGGTGTTAGACTTGATTCACATAAAACCAATGGCTGTTTATAGTGCTCTTAGTTTCCATGGACGTTAGCTTCTCTAGTTAACACTTTTCATCCGAGAAAATGAAGCTCAATTTAATATGCTAAATCTACTTTATATAGCACCTTGAACATTTCATTCTTATATAGAATATTTCAATTTTCTTAATTAAGGACATCTGGATTATCTTTTAATTGGTAACTAGCTTTTGACAGCAGTAGTTTTTTTTTTTTTAATTTTTTTTAACGTTTATTTATTTTTGAGAGAGAGAGAGTGAGACAGAGTGCAAGCAGGGGAGGAGCAGAGAGAGAGGGAGACACAGAATCCGAAGCAGGCTACAGGCTCTGAGCTGTCAGCACAGAGCCCGATGCAGGGCTCAAACTCACGAACAGTGAGATCATGACCTGAGCTGAAGTCGGACGCTCAACTGACTGAGCCACCTAGGCGCCCTTTGGCAGCAATAGTTTTAAGTGTGTGTGCATGCTTTGGGGTCATCTGCATTTGAGTTTGAATCCTGGCTCTACCATGCACTAGATGTATAACCTTTGGAAAATTACCTAATCTTCTTATCTCTGTATGAGTATGATAATGTACACCTCATAGGGTTAATGAAAATAAAAACATAGTGTGTGTGAAGTGTATAGGTATGTGGCCTA
Source organism: Neofelis nebulosa (assembly GCF_028018385.1). Classification (NCBI taxonomy): domain Eukaryota; kingdom Metazoa; phylum Chordata; class Mammalia; order Carnivora; family Felidae; genus Neofelis; species Neofelis nebulosa. Next base: position 68,368,661 of record NC_080790.1, read on the forward strand.
ATAGATAATCAATGTTCCCTTTCTCTCTGTGTCTATTTTAAAGTATCAATCTATGTCGTGGATAAAAAGAGGAAAGCTTCTGTAAATTACTCACTTATTCACTTGATGGGGTAGGTCTGGAGACCATTTGCAGTGAAACAGAGAAAGAGGGATATAGTATTTGCTGCTGTGGGCATCTATTATATGTAAAATTAGTTAATTCATTTCTTAAGTACCAACTGGTATCGCCACATCTTTAGAATGTGAACATTTATATGGCCCCGAATACTGACTTTCAGTGTGTGGCTAGCAACTGCAGACATGAACCAGGTGAAGGCTGTAAAAAGAATAAAAGGAATGAATAGTTTGTCAGGGTCATCCTGACCAAAGTAATCTTTCAAAAGCAATCTAAGTAACATATGCCTTCTCTTTGACTACAAAGAATTGGGAAATTTTAAAAAAGAAAATTAAAAAAATGTTCATCTTTTTTTGTTTCTCCAGCCTGTCTTCCATCCCTTACTCACCTTTGTCGTTTGGAAATTCGGTCCTGTCTCAAACCAGAACACCTACGATCTGACAGTTTTATCTGTCAGTTGCCACTTCCCAGAAGTCTACATAATTACTTGCTCTATGCAGAGGTTCTGAGGATGAATGAAGTTCCAGCACTGACAGCTATTGAAGATGGAGAAATCAATGAAGCTACTTAATGCAGCTCCTGTCTTACTATGAAAACTACCAAAACAAAGAGCCATGCAGTACAAATTCTTCATGATTTCATAGTCATAAAAGATGATTTTTGTTTGTGTGGTTGGTTAGGTTTTGGAGGGACAGTAGTTTAATGTAAATGTTTACAATTGGGCTTTCTGGTAAAAAATACTAAAAACTTCACTTATGTTACTTTATTTCAGATTCACCAGCACATTTTATGTTGTAAATTCATTTATGTAACTGTTTTCCACTTTATTCTGTTAATGAACTATGAGGCTGCTTCTAGTGCTGAACATGGCATATTTCCATTTACAATTCTGTGTTTACCTCGGGCTAGGAGCTTAGAATGGACTGCATAAAACTTTCCTGGAAGTGTACACATAATGGGGTTGAAGCTATCATCATCATCATCATCATCATTATTATTATTATTATTTTATTTAAGGTTGACTATCTCTTATGTTTATAAATAAGTCCATTCTCATCTCTTAATTTGGTCAGTTCTATGAAGAATTGCCATTCATTGGCTTTTCACAGATAAACTCAGGGGAGAATTTTTTTTTAAAGAATATAGAAAATGAATAATTTTGCTGTTGTTGTTAGTTTTACCCCACAGTTCCTTGATACTGTCTTTGGTTAAAAGAAACTCCATTTCTGCAATGGCAAGAACAGATCTAAACTCAAAGATAGGCTCAGTTGAAAAAAATTAGGTCAGTATTGAAATAAATGAGCATTTAACCACATTTAGAGTACTAATCAGGAGACTAACAGGGGCATTTCTGTGGCACCATCTTTAAAGAAAGAAAGCTATGTATTTCTGAGTCTCATAGTATCAAATAAAACATTCAAGCTCCTTTCAGCCTCTATATCAGAGGGCAGCTTTGATCCTATGAAGCAATGACTGCCAGATATATTCATATTATAGTGTTTTTCCTTTTTATTATCTAGATAGGTTATAAAATAGTCCTTGATCCTATGAAATTCAGACCTCAGAATCCTAGGGTAATGAGACACCACCTCACTGGTTTTACAGTTGTTCAATATGAATCTATAGTCAGAGAGGACTAAACATTGGATCAGGAGAGCTACGGTAAGATGCTGTCAGGACCAACCTTGAAAGAAAATTTATGAAAGCATTACTGTCATGACAGACAACTAGAAATTGGGTCCAGAGGAGGGCAGGTCTTCTATCCTGTTGGGATTCTGTGGATTGAAATAGATGGGAGTGTGTCAGGTGCATCTCTGAAAGCCCTTTGCTATTTGATAATAGCAGTGGATGAAGTCAGACCAAATGATGGAAGCAATGTTAAGGTCCAGATGGATGACTGAACTCCGTGCAGATTAGAGCTATAGTTGCTGCCTGTGGGTGGAGATAGAGTTTGAATGTGGGTATACAGGCAGAAATAAGTATAGATTTGGAAAACCAGGTGGAAATTCTGATACTTAATAAAGAAATTCCAAGGATGTATGTACTATGTAGTAATTTTTAAATGTCCTAATCTTTATTTTTCCAAACTCCAAGTCTCTGATTTTTAACATAACTGGTTTATTATTACAGCTAGATGCACATAGAATGTTTACATTTGAGGGTGAATCTTCTCGTGTTTTTGTTCATGTTCAAATATGTAATAAAAATTAAACTATCCATAACATCATTGAGCTCTTGTTCTTAAAAATCTGAAAATGGGGGCACCTGGGTGGCTCAGTCAGTTAAGCATCTGACTCTTGGTTTTGGTTCAGATCACGATCTCACATGGTTCATGAGTTTGAGCCCTGCATTGGTCTCTGTGCTGACAGTGTGGAGCCTGCTTAGGATTATCTCTCTCTCTCTCTCTCTCTCTCTCTCTTTTCCTTTACCTCTCCCTCCCTCTCTTGCTCCTTCTCAAAATAAATAAACTTTAAAAATTTTTACGTATTTATGATTTTTATGACTTACAACAAGGATTCAGTGAGAAATGCAAAGTATCTACAGGTAGTGAGTTAGTTAAATCTAGATCAAATCTAGATCAAAATGATACCTCTGGTTAGTGTGAACCATAAGTTCTGACCTACATGCACAATAGTGCTTTAATACTGTACATTTTTATTTTTAAAATATTTGTGCAAAAATAAACTCAAAATGGATGAAAGACAAATGTAAGACAGGAAGAAATCAAAATCCTCGAGAAAGCAGGCATAAACCTCTTTGATCTTGGCCACAGCAACTTCTTACTCAACACGTCTCCAGAGGCAAGGGAAACCAGCAAAAATGAACTATTGGGACCTCATCAAAATAAAAAGCTGCTGCACAGTGAAGGAAGTGATCAGCAAAACTAAAAGGCAACTCATGGAATGGGAGAAAATATTTGCAAATGACATATTAGATAAAGGGCTAGTATCCAAAATCTATAAAGAACTTATCAAACTCAACACCCAAAAAACAAATAATCCAGTGAAGAAATGGGCAAAAGACATGAATAGACACTTCTCCAAAGAAGACATCCAGATGGTCAACTGACACATGAGAAGATGCTCAACATCACTCACAATCAGGGAAATACAAATCAAAACCACAATGAGATACCACCTCACACCTGTCAGAATGGCTGACATTAACAACTCAGGCAACAACAGATGTTGGTGAGGATGCAGAGAAAGAGGATCCCTTTTGCACTGCTGGTGGGAATGCCAACTGGTGCGGCCACTCTGGAAAACACTATGGAGGTTTCTCAAAAAATTAAAAATAGAAATACCCTATGACCCAGCAATTGCCCTACTAGGTATTTATCCAAGGGATACAGGTATGCTGTTTCGAAAGGGCACATGCACCCCAATGTTTATAGCAGCACTATTAACACTAGCCAAAGTATGGAAAGAGCCCAAATGTCCATCGATGGATGAATGGATAAAGAAGATGTGGTGTATATATAGAATGGAGTATTAATCAGCAATCAAAAAGAATGAAATCTTGCCATCTGCAACTAACTACATGGATGGAACTAGAGGGTATTATGCTAGGTGAAATTAGAGAAAGACCAGTATATAACTTCACCCAGATGAGGACTTTAAGACAGAACAGATGAACACAAGGGAAGGGAAGCAAAAATAATACAAAGATGGGGCGGGGGACAAAACATAAGAGACTCAAATATGGAGAACAAGAATGATTTCTGGAAGGGTTGTGGGAGGGGGGATGGGCTAAATGGGTAAGGGGCATTAAGGAATCTACTGAAATTGTTGCACTATATGTTAACTACCTTGGATGTAATTTAAAAAAAAAATTAAAGAATAAAAAGGAATATAAAGTAAAAAGAAAATAAAATATTTGTGTATGTGTTTTAATACTTTCATTTGCAAGTCACAGTGAGCCTATTGAACACTGTAAAAAAAACAAGAATGCTGTGGTACTGTAGTTCTCTAATGGTGGTACTTATTACCAGAGCAGGACACAGATCAGTTTTAATTAACGATTGTCAAGATTTTACCCTCCCTTGATAATATGTTATCCTTTAAGTTTTTTTATTGTTGGTCATTCCTGTCATTGGATATTTTTCCATGATCATTTGATGGAACAGTGGTAACCTGAAGGTTGTTTCTTTATATTTTCCTCTCTTTTTTGCCAAGTAGCAAGTGTCTTGATGTGAAGCTTTCTGGTGGCCCTAGTTCCCAGAGTGACTCACACTCCTTTGTGTTCAATGACCACCCATGACAGTGATAATCCTTGATAGGCAGCCTAAGTGGCATATTTATGTCACATGACCCGTTGATCTCTCTAACTTTAGGTCTGTTCTTCCCACCTAAGTTCATCTATAAATCTGTGTGAAATTGTATTTTATAGATCTTCAGGTATTATGTCAGGTATACCTTGAAAACATACAAGTAGTTTTGATTGATTATTCCCTAAAATTCTATAATTTTGTTGGTCCTCAAAAATGTAATAATGTAAATAATACAAATGTAAATAATGACGTCTTCTCTGAAACAGTAGACTTGGTGGTTCCATTAGCACGGGATACAGAAAGAAGTTGACATAATCCACCTAAAAATTTGCCTTTCCCTTTTAAACTCTGTATTCTCAGGGGTCTATTCCCCTAATTATATTTCTTTCTTTTTTTTTTTTTTAATATATGAAGTTTATTGTCAAATTGGTTTCCATACAACACCCAGTGCTCATCCCAAAAGGTGCCCTCCTCAATACCTATCACCCACCCTCCCCTCGCTCCCACCCCCCATCAACCCTCAGTTTGTTCTCAGTTTTTGAGAGTCTCTTATGCTTTGGCTCTCTCCCATTCTAACCTCATTTTTTTTTCCTTCCCCTCCCCCATGGGTTTCTGTTAAGTTTCTCAGGATCCACATAAGAGTGAAAACATGGTATCAGTCTTTCTCTGTATGGATTATTTCACTTAGCATCACACTCTCCAGTTCCATCCACATTGCTACAAAGGGCCATATTTCATTCTTTCTCATTGCCACGTAGTACTCCATTGTGTATATAAACCACAATTTCTTTATCACCACTCTGGAAAACAGTGTGGAGGTTCCTCAAAAATTAAAAATAGACCTACCCTATGACCCAGCAGTAGCACTGCTAGGAATTTACCCAAGGGATACAGGAGTACTGATGCATAGGGGCACTTGTACCCCAATGTTTATAGCAGCACTCTCAACAATAGCCAAATTGTGGAAAAAGCCTAATTATATTTCTTGATTAGTCGTAGAAATATTTGTTTGAAAAGGAAATCTCTGTACAATTTTTACCAGCGGTGCCTAGTGCTCTTGTGGAAAAGATTTTACATTGCTGGTGACATTGTCAGTCATGTGGCCATTTTCAGCTCCATGATTAAGTATTTTAGATCTAACAATTTAGGAGAATAACCAGGAAAACTGTACACTGCCTTCTTCCAGTTTCGTGAGTTCATCCTCCATATAAAGCAAATGGAAGGTCTGCCCACTGGCTTCATCCAAATACTCAATTTAAGTAGGATCTCAAAGGTAAAGGGATCTCTAAAGCTTTTCCTGTGAGCTGGGAACATAAGAAAAGTACCCTGGGTACTCTTAGTTCCCCTGAATTTCCAAGGAGCTCTTGCCTCCTCCCTTTTCTTTTATCCCAATCAGCCGGTCACATATAACTGAGTATCAAGACTAATGTGTAGATGAGAGTCCTTACCAAGTATTTCCATTACTCATGGTGCTTTATGACCCGGGGTAGTTAGCTGAAAGATAATTGAGAGTGGGTGTACCTGCATCAGAAGAGGAGAGCTATATTTTATTTAGACCTAATGTGGGATCTCTGAGTTCACACCCACACATTCTCTAGAAGAAGGCAGTGTTTCTGACTACAGATAAATCTGGCCCATGTTTGAGGGTGTAGAGAGACTATCATGATAATTTTATAAACACTTGGGTTTTTTTCTTCTTTATCCTTTAAAATTTTTTAATGAAACATTTAAGGAAAATTTAATATCCTTGTGTGTGACTGTTTTGATTTCTTGTTTTGCTTTCTCTTCCATTGTATGTTTTTCTCTTTGAGGCTAAATTAATCTGTTTATCCTCATCTGTATTTGTTATTATCACTATTGTTATTAAATGACAGGTTGTCATTGAAATACAGTAATTTTCAGTAAGTAAACTTTTTTTGTGTGTGTGTGAGTCAGTAAAAACTGATGGTTTTAGTGAGACAGGGAACTGATGATGCTTAGTATTTTTGTGAACTATTGATAGAAAAATACAGTTTTAATTGCAATCACACATCAGTAACTTATATACTGAGCCAGTCTGAATTCTATTTTTTAAGGAAACATACACTTTGAAACATACTTTGGGTGCAGATTTTAAGTTTGTATCTTCTGTGGTTGCTCTAGTGAGTAAAACATTTAAATTTTAAATAAAAGGATGTCTATTAACCTGTCCCTATGCTGGTAAAAATCTTAAAAAAGTCATATAATGGTAATAGCACATCTTATATATGTATATTTTATTTATATATATTATAGCAATAATAGCACATTTTAAATGTTACATTTTAAATGAAAAAATATTTTAAAATTTAGGAAAAAAAGGTGGGGAAAGGGAGATGGAGCCATAGTCCTGTCATCCAGACCCAATATTAACGTTAACCTACATATTGGAATATTTTCTTTCTCCCAGGCTTTTAAAAAATTTGTACACAAATTTAAGGAGTGTTTCCCTCCCCTGATTAAAATCAAGCCACCGTTACAGTTTTGTACCTGATCAAGACTTTTCTTTTCTTTTTTTTTCTTTTAATGTTTATTCATTTTTGAGAGACAGAGCGTGAGTGGGGGAGTGACAGAGAGAGAGGGAGACACAGAATCTGAAGCAGGCTCCAGGCTCTGAGCTGACAGCACAGAGCCCGACGTGGGCCTTGGACTCACAGACCATGAGATCATGACCTGAACCGAAGTCGGAAGCTTAACCAACTGAGATACCCAAGCGCCCTAACACTTTTCTTTATCATGTTAATGATACCTGCAGCCAAACTCAAGCCACGAGTTAGCATGAATTATGAATTGGTAAGAATGATAAAGAATGTGTCATTTCTGGGTTGATTCTTTGTCCTAAGATATCTCTGTAAAGCAAATAACCCCACTCACCCACTTGGAGAGAAGAGAGGGGAGTGGGGTGAGACCCAAATTTGTGAATCTGCACCAGTCATCTGGTTGCAGCCTGGGCTAGCCCTGCAGTGGGATATCTGTTGCGTGACTCCATTATAACTATGCTATGTATTTTTAATGAAGAAATTTAAAATACTATTGTTGCAGTAAAGATTAGTGTCTGCATGGTTTTCCTGTCTCTTGGCTTCTTTTTTGTGCAGAGCACTAATAGATGAAGCAGAACAGGTGGTAATTGCCATTGGCGCGCTGAGACTTGTGAGTAGCATCTGTTTATGTCTCTTTTACCATCAAATGGTTAGCATAACCTTCTCTTTACTGCTTTCCTATGCGGATGATAAAAGTCTATCATGAGTCATTATAAGGTGCTAATTTACGCTCTTTTTCTAACATGATGGAATACGTGAAGAAGAAAGTCCATCTGGTGACTAAATATGACTATAATTTGAGTCAAACAATTAAAAAAGAAGGCATAATACTTCTGAACTTATTACGGAATATTGGATCAAATAGTATGTGCCAAAGATAGCAATTCCATGCTAGAGTAGTTCCATAAATAGATGCATCAATTAGTAACATGTAGTCTAGATTTCAGTTTTGATGCTTAAAAATTATTTGTCTTATTTTATTATTATTATTTTTAAGTTGTTTTAGACAAAACCAAATTCTTATGGTCTTCATCTTGCTTATAATTTAGTTTTGTTAAGCCCACTTTTTTGAAGCTCACTCTTAAATGTCATGGTGTGTCATAATTGTGCGTGTTGATGGAAGTGCACACTTATTATTTTTATCTTTTTGTTATGGAAAATTTCAGGGGGTCCTGGGTGGCTCAGTCAGTTGAGTGTTCGACTCTCGATTTTGGCTCAGGTCATGATCCCAGGGTTGCGGGATCGAGCCTTGTGTTGGGCTTCTCACTAAGTGTGGAGCCTGCTTAAGATTCTCTCTCTCTCTCCCTCTGCCCCTTTCTCCTGCTTGTGCTCTCTCTCAAAATATAAATAAAATATGGAAAATTTCAAGCATACAGAAAAATAGAGAATTGTATAATGAACTTCCATGTTCCCATCACTCAACTTTAATAGTGACCAACTCATGACTATTCTTTATTTCCTCCCCCCCCCCATAGCCTTTCTGAAGCAAATTTCAGACATATCATCTATAAATATTTTAGTATGTATCTCTAGAAGTCAAGGACTCCCTTTCAAAAACATAACTCTAATACCATCATTACAACTCCCTAAAATAAATAATTTCTTAATATCAAATATCCTGTCAGTATTTACATGTTTTTAATCATCCTATAACTTTTTAAATGGTTTGCTTAAATACAGATCCAAAAATATCATTGTGATGTGATTTTTTTTCTTTGAAATGTTTTGGTTGAAGATAGGTTATTTTCCTGCAGTCTTTTCCATAGTCTGGATTTTGCTGATTATAACCCCATGCTGTCATTTTACCCCGTGCTGTTTTTCTTTTACGTTAGTTATATATAACTGTGTAATAAATTGCCTCAAAACTTCAACCAATAACTGTGTTACATAGTTCTTGTGAGTCAGGAATTCAAGAGTGGTTTGGCTGAGTGGTAATGGCTCAGGTTCTGTCACAAAGTTGCATTATGCTGTAAGCAGAGGCTGCAGTGGTTTATTTATTTTTATTTTTTATTAAAAATTTTTTTTTAACGTTTATTTATTATTGAGAGACAGAGAGAAACAGAGCATGAGCAGGGGAGTGGCTGAGAGATGGGGAGACACAGAATCCGAAGCAGGCTCCAGGCTCTGAGCTGTCAGCACATAACCCAATGCGGGGCTCGAACTCACAAACCGTGAGATCATGACCCGAGCCGAAGTCAGACACTCAACCAACTGAGCCAATTCACACTAGCGAGGCTCATTCACATAGCTGTTGGCTGTAGGCCTCTTCCTTGTCACATGAATCTTCCTATGGCTGCTCTTTTCAAAACTCTTCACATTTCAATGGGCTTCCCCTGAGCAAGTGATCTTAGGGATGGAGTAGGGTCGATGCCACAATGCCTTTTATGAGGTCTAGCACATACAGGATAAATGTAAAATCTTTCATTCTTTTTTTGATAATGAATTGATTCTCTAGTAACCCCTTGAAGATGATCACTAAGTTTTCCTTTTTTTAGTATTAATGTAAACATGGATTTTTGATGTGTTCTAAGCCATTATAGTTATTATCCTTACTGATATTCAAATTGTCCCATCTGTAGCTAGCATTTCAGTGGTCTTTGATAGCTTTTTTGTTGTTGTTTTCTGTTAATAAGATATTCCAGTTTTATCTTGTACATTTCCTTCTTCAGACCTGGAATCGGCCATTTCCCCAGAGACCTTTGTTTACTCAGAAATGGTATGATATAGACTTTAATACGTTTTATGCACACACACACTCACACACACACGGACAGAATAATCTTGCCATTAGGGGTGTTCCCTTCTACTGGTTTGGTCATTGTTCAGTGAACAGAGATAGCCAAGATGGTGCAGCTGGGTAGATCTGTCAGTTAAGTGTCCGACTTCGGCTCAGGTCACGATCTTGCGGTTTGTGAGTTTGAGCCCCGCGTCAGGCTCTGTGCTGACAGCTCAGAGCCTGGAGTCTGCTTTGGATTCTGTGTCTCCCTCTTTCTCTGCCCCTCTCTCATCTGTGCTCTGTCTCTCTCTCTCTCTCTCTCTCTCTCTCTCTCTCTCTCTCTCTCAAAAATAAATTAAGAAACGTAAAAAAAAATTAAAAAAAAAGAAACCAGTATACATTTTGTTCATATTTATACTTCAAATTCGGGATGACATTTTTCAAACTCGACTTCAATGATCTTACATTTGTGTATTTCCTTTCTTATCATGACCTGAACATCCTACTTCTGAATGACCCTGACAATTACCCATTTGTTTTATATAAGATTCATTCAATAGTCTTGTAATAACAATTTCTCCACTGCTGTCAATAATATTAGTGAAAACAGCTTAAAAATCCTACCCCACCCCAATTATTTTGTTATTTAGGTATATGTCAGGAAGATTGAACAAATTGCTGTGTTTCTAAGTCACTTGAGTATGAAGAATCATGTGTTTTATTTTCAATCTGTCTTGTAGGGATTTTTAAAATGTAATTTTGCTTTATAATTATGGGAAATACTTACATGGTTTAAAGTTAAATCTATGGAGACAGGGGTGGGCACCTGAGTGGCTGAGATGGTTGAGTATCTGATTTGATTTCAGCTCAGGTCATGATCTCACAGTTCACAGGATCAAACCCTGAGTGAGGCTCTGTGCTGACAGCGTGGAGCCTGCTTAGGATTTTCTCTCTTCTTCTTTTTGCCCCTCTCCTGCTCATCCTTCCTCTCTCTCTCTCTCTTTTTAAAAATTTATTTATTTATTTTGAGAGAGAGGGAGAGAGAGCAAGAGAGAGAGAGAGAGAGTGAGCAAGGGGCAGAAAGAGAGGGAAAGAGAGAGAATCCCAAGCAGGCTCGGCACCATCAGTGCAGAGCCCTATGTGGGGCTTGAATTCCCAAACCATGAGATCATGACCTGAGCTGAAATCCAGAGTTGGACTCTTAGCTAACTGAGCCACCAGGTGCTCAATCTTTCTCTCTCTCTTAAAATAAATAAGCAAATAAACAAACATTTAAAAAAATAATAAATTTTAATGTACAAAAAAGTATATTCAAATAAATCTGGCTTCTATCCCCTTTTCATCCTATTTCCTCCCTCTCCCATAGGAAACCTTTTTATAATTTATAGCTTATTTTCAAATTTGTTTTAAGTGTAAGCATATATTTTCAAAGCCCTTCCTTTGAGAAGCAAAGAATAGTATACACAGCTTTCTGCCTTTTGCTTTTTTCACTTAATATAATCTGGAGATTAATAATAACAGTAATAATAGAGATGGTCCTCATTTCTTTTTACAGCAACTCTGCTGATACACCAAAGTTCATTCAGCCTTTCCCCTACTGATGAACATTGGGACTATTTCTCATTTTGTGCTATTACAAATGATGCTTCGGAGAATAACTTTGTGCTGTTTGTATTTTTACCAGTTTAGTGTTGGAAGATTCCTAGAATTGGGATTGGTGGGTCAAAAGGTAAAGGCATATGTGAGTTTGCTACATATTGCCAATTTCTTCTCCAGAGGCAAATCATGCATATCATTAAGGTTTGAGGGTGCCAGTAGAGAAAGTTGTCAAACACTTAGCTATTTGGCAATTGTGGGTGAGATATATATGTCCGTATAGCTTTAGTTTGCATTTCTTTAATGAGCAGGATGGAACATCTTTTCATATTGGTGGAAGGAATGGGCCCAATTTTAATGATTTCTCTGTGACTATCTAGTTACCTTCACAGCAGTTATTAGAAAATCCCTCTTTTCCCCACTGACTGAGAAAGTACCATTCATTGACACCACACTTTTTTCCTTTTTCATTGGTCTGTTGTTTTCTACTTATGCGTTGGTACCAAACTTTTTTTTTTTTATTGTTTATGTATTTTTGAGAGAGGGAGAGAGGGCATGAACCATGTAAGGGAAGACAGAGGGGGGAACAGAAAGGATCAAGACAGGTTCTGCTGTCAGCATGGAGCCTGATATGGGACTTGAACTCACGAACCGCAATATCACGACCTGAGCCAAAGTCTGACGCTTAACTGAGCCACCCAGGTGCGCCACCAAACTTTGAATTATAGAAGATTTATAATATATCTCAATGCCTGGCAAAACCAATTCCTCTTTATTGCTCTTGTCTTTGACAATTTTTGTGGCCATTTTTCCTTGTTTGTTCTTTCACGTTAAATAATCCTGGCTCTAGTATCAAATACCTTACAATATTTTCATTGGAATTTTGCTAAATCAATTAATTAATTTAGAGAGAACTAACATCTGTATGATGTGACTTCCTATGCAGGAATGTGGTTTGTGTTTCCTGTTGTTCTCATCTACTTTTGTGACTTTCAAAAATATTTTATGGTTTTCATTTATATCTTCTAAGTGGTTTTGGTTTATAAATATGAAAGCTGTTGATTTTGTATCAATTTTATAACCACTGCTTTCCTAACGCCTCTCTGTTTTTAATAATTTTTCCTATCAATTTCCATTGGCTTACTGTTGTTTTGCCAGATATGTGATCATGCCACTTACAAATAGAGATGTTTTTTCCATTGTCATTTTAGTTCTTAAGCCTCAGTTGTTTTCTCCTGTCTATTATATTGGCTAATACTTCCAACCTTTGGAGAGCTTCCCGATTCATGAACACCCTGAGGTGCTGAAAGAGTGGCACACCTGGAGAAGGTATGGAAGTTCTTTGTCCCTTCCCATATACCTTGCCCTATGTACATCTTCCTTTTGGCTGTTCCTAAGTTTTATCCATTATAATAAATGAATAATAATAAAGTGCTTTCCTGGGTTCTGTGAGCCATTCCAGCAAATTATTGAACCCCAGGAGAGGGTTGTGAGAATCCCAAATTTATAGCCAGTTGGCAGGCCCAGATAAGGCTGAAGCAGAGGCAGTCTTGTCTGGGATCTGACATTAACTCTAGGTAAAATTTGTCAGAATTGAATTAAGTTACAGAACACCCAGATGGTATCAGAGAATTGGTCAGTGTGGGGAAAAACGCCACACATTTGTGTCAGAAGTCAAGTATTGAGAGTGGTAAAAAGAAAAAGCAGAAGTATTGCCGGTAACACAGTAGAGGGAAATGTTTTGTTTGGTTTTCCCCACTAGTGTTGACTGTCCTAGATCTATCTTCCCAGGTGTGTGGAATGCCATCTCAGTATAGAGACTAAAGGTGTTTAAAATTTTTTTTATAGTTTTTAGTCTTTTCTCAATTCCATTTTGTTGGGTTGCCTTCTTCAGTGGCTCCCATTGCATGTATTTTGGATCTACTTTGTCTGCCTTCTACATCCTTCACTTCTCTCCAGTTATACTTTTTGTTTCCTTCTGAATTAAGGTTTTTTTCCCCCCCCTCCTTTTCATGTTTTATTTCTCTTATTTTTTGTAATGTTTATTTATTTTTGAGAGAGAGAAAGAGAGACAGACAGACAGAGTGCAAGCGGGGGGGGGGCGGGCAGAGAGAGAGGGAGACATAGAATCTGAGGCAGGCTCCAGGTTCTGAGCTGTCAGCACAGAGCCTGACACAGGGCTCGAACCCACGAACTGTGAGATCATGACCTGAGCCGAATTTGGACGCTTAACTGACTGAGCCATCCAGGCGCCCCTCCTAAAGTGTTATTGATTGTGTACATTTACTGTTGTGTTCCTTCTTGTTTGTTTGTTTTGTTACAGAACCATTACATACAACTTATACACAAGCCAGGATGGTGTGGAGGGTAGGAGAGAAGGGAGGGGGCCACAAAGATAAGAGGGGCAGATTGGCACAATCCTTTTCTTGTTTGGTCTTAATTTCTGAAATGGTGTTTTTGTTTTCTTATAAATTATTTTCTTTTTCTTTTTAAAATTTTTTAACGTTTTTATTTATTTTTGAGAGACAGACAGGGATAGAATGCAAGTGGGAGATGGGCAGAGAGAGGGAGACACAGAATCCGAAGCAGGCTTCAGGCTCTGAGCTGTCAGTACAGAGCCCAATGCGGGGTTTGAACTCACAGACCTTGAAATCATGACCTGAGCCAAAGTTGGACGCTTAAATGACTGAGCCACCCAGACACCCCTTATAAATTATTTTCTAAACTGTTTCTTCTCTCTTGTCAAATATCTAATCTTTTCATTTGAGTTTTTCTAGTTCTGATTTAAGTTGTTCTTCAATTCTCTATCATCATCTTAATTTCTTTTAGCTCATTTTGAAATATGAGGTGATAGTTCTCTTCTGCTTTGGGGTACATTTCTCTGGCTTTTTAAAAATTATCTGTGGGGATTCTATTCTTATATCTTTCTTATATTCTTATTCTTATATCTACTTTTTATGAGATATGCTCTTTTCTGTTGCTTTTTGTGTTAAATGTATATTTTCTAGTATACTATTTTAATTCTTTTGTTATTCCTTTTACCATATATTTTTGAATTATATTCTTAGTGGTTGCTGTACAGATTATAGTTAACATAATTTATTATAACCTCACTCAGTTTAATACCAGTATAATTTCATATTATACAAAAACTTTGCTGTCCTATGTAACTCCATTTATCCCTCCTTTGGGCTGTTATTGTCATACAGATTAGATCTTATACATTGTGTGCTTCTCATTGTAGATATGTAATTAATGTTTTATTCAGTTGTTTTTAAATCAAATAGGAGAAAAATATAATTACAACCAAAAAAATGCACTTATGCTGTCTTTTATATTTACCTATGTACCTTTACCAGTGCTCTGTATTTCTTTGTGTGGATTCATTTCAGTCTGAAAGATTCCCTTTAGTATTTCTTTTTTTTTTATTTTTTTTTATTTTTTTTTCAACGTTTTTTATTTATTTTTGGGACAGAGAGAGACAGAGCATGAACGGGGGAGGGGCAGAGAGAGAGGGAGACACAGAATCGGAAACAGGCTCCAGGCTCCGAGCCATCAGCCCAGAGCCCGACGCGGGGCTCGAACTCACAGACCGCGAGATCGTGACCTGGCTGAAGTCGGACGCTTAACTGACTGCGCCACCCAGGCGCCCCTCCCTTTAGTATTTCTTGTGGGGAAAATCTTCTAGCACAAATTTCTCTCAGTTTTTGTTTGCTTGGGATGCTTTAATTTCTCCTTCATTTTTGAAGGATACTTTTGCTAGATATAGAATTCTTGGTTTGCAATTTGAAAAAATCATTCCTCTATCTTCTGGTTCCTTGGTTCCTGATGAGAAATCAACTGTTAATACTATTTAGGATCCCTTGTATATGATGAGTCTGTTCTCTTGCTGTTTTCAAGATTATCTCTTTGTTTTTATCTTTGATTATGATGTGTCCAGGTATGGATCTTTTTGAGATTATCTTATTTGAAGTTTGTTGAGCTTCTTGGATGTGTAGATTAATGTTTGTGTGTGTGTGTGTGTTTGTTTTGTTTGTTTGTTTTTATTAAATTGGAAAGGTTTTGGTCACTATTTCTTCAAATATCCTTTCTGCCCCCTTTTCTCTTTCCTCTTTTTCTAGGGCTCCTATTATGCATGTTATAGGCTGAATTGTGTTCTCCTGAAATTCATATGTTGAAGTTCTAACTCCTAGTACCTCAGAATGTGACCTTATTGGGAATAGGGTTTTGGCAGATGTAATTAGTTAAGGCAGTAGGGTGGGTCCTAATCCAATAAATGACTAGAATCCTTATAAAAAGGAGTCATAAGTACATAGACATGCATAGAGGGATGGTGATGTGAAGAGATCTAGAGAGAACATGATGTGAAGAGACATAGAGAGAACATAGCCATCTACGAGCCAAAGGAGAGAGGCCTGGAATAGAGCCTTCCCTCACGGCCCTCAAAAGGAACAAACCCTACTTACACCTTGATCTCAGACTTGTAGCCTCCCGAACTGCAAGACCATACATATCTGTTGTCTAAGCCACTCATTTGTGGTACTTTGTTACAGAAGCAAACTGATATAACATGGGTATTGATGTGCTTAATGGTGTCCTAGTGACCCTGAGGCTCGGGTTTTGTTTTGTTTTGTTTTATTTTGTTTTTGGTGATTCATTGTAGTGCCTGTTCAAATCTGCTCTTGAACCCTTTTAATGAATTTTTCATTTCATTGTTATACTTTTCAATTCACGATTTCTTTTTGGTTCTTTTTTAGATATCTTTCTCTTTATGATATTCCTTTTTGGTGAGACAGTTTTCATACTTTCCTTTAATTTTTTGTTGTTGTTGTTGTTGTTGTTTTGAAGCTGTTTAATCATGATTAAATGTTTAGCACAGTTTCTGGCACATAGTCATTATTCAACATGTAGTTGACATTTTTATTTCTTATCTTGGTTTTCAACAATTTCAGTCATTTCCCTTTTTGAAGACTGTAACTCGTGAAGATGATTTTTTTTTTAGTTTAACTTGTTTTATTTTTTATTTTTTTAAATTCACATCCAAATTAGTTAGCATATAGTGCAACAATGATTTCAGGAGTAGATTCCTTGCCCCTTACCCATTTAGCCATCACCCCTCCCACAACCCCTCCCATAACCCTCAGTTCTCCATATTTATGAATCTCTTCTGTTTTGTCCCCCTTCCTGTTTTTATATTATTTTTGTTTCCCTTCCCGTATGTTCATCTGTTTTGTCTCTTAAAGTCCTCATATGAGTGAAATCATATGATATTTGTCTTTCTCTGACTGACTAATTTCACTTAGCATAATACCCTCCAGTTCCATCCACATAGTTGCAAATGGCAAGATTTCATTCTTTTTGATTGCCGAGTAGTACTCCATTGTATATATATACCACATCTTCTTTATCCATTCATCCCTCGATAGACATTTGGGTTCTTTCCATACTTTGGCTATTGTTGATAGTGCTGCTATAAGCATTGGGATGCATGTGTCCCCTCGAAACAGGACACCTGCATCCCTTGGATAAATGCCTAGTAGTGCAATTGCTGGGTCATAGGGTAGTTCTATTTTTAATTTTTTGAGGAACCTCCATACTGGTTTCCAGAGTGGCTGCACCAGCTTGCATTCCCATCCTTTAATTTTTTACCCATGGTTTCTTTTAGTTCTTTGACCACATTTAAAATAATTATTTAAAAGTTTTATCTAATAAATCCAACGTCTGGCTTTTTTGGGATAGTTTCTATCGATTGCTTTTTTTTTTTTTTTTTTTTTTTTTTTTTTTCTGTGTTAGGCTAATCCATCCTTCCAGCTTTTGGTTAATCTCTGCAGTTTTGAAAAAGTTGATTCTACTTTTGTTAGTTTTCTCCTTGCTTTTATGAAGGAGAGAATCCATACTCCCAAGAATACCACTGATTCCTAATTAAAGAAGTGGCAACACATGCCTGAATGGTGTCATAATAGCTACGGATCAGTGACTTTTGCGTCCCTCTGATTTTCCTCCTTTTTAAGTGGTAATTATCTTACCCCTTGGTAACCATTGTATATTGGGTTTATGAGTGTCAGATAAGTTGTCTCTTTAGTTCACAAGACTTCAGACCCAGAGGCACCAAACTCAAGTTGCTGAACTTGAGGAACTGTCTCAATCTATAACTGACCTTCATGCCTGAGCCTGATGACATACTTGTTCTTATGCCTGAGCCTGTTGTCATAATAGACAAGTCTCTGGGGGGCCTTGGAAAAGGAGGAGTATAATTTGCATGTGGGAGGAGTAAAAATAATTTTTGGTCACAGGGTGAACTCAAAATTCTTAGGCATTCCTTCCATCAAAAAGAGGAGCCTTAAATATGAATTGGCCTTAGTGACTTGTTTCTAACCAACAGAATGTGTTAGAAATGATAACAAGAGACTAGGTCATAAGGCATTATAACAGCTTTTGTCCTGTGTGCCTATGCTCTCTCTCATTCTCCTTCCTCTTAGTCTTGGAACCTAGCCCCATATTGTGAGGAAGACAAATCCACATATAGAGGGCCACATGAAGCTGTTCAGCAAAAATTTCAGCCAATAGCCAATATCAATAACTAGACATAAAGGTTAATAACTCTTCAGATGATGCTAACCTTCAACTTTTGAGCTACCCCAGCAGACACCCAGTGGAATAGATTTAAGCTAGCCCCCTCAGTCTACCCATATTGCAGATTTATGAGCAAAATAAATGCTGTCATTGTTTCAGTCCATTAAGTTGGGGTAAATTTTTTAAGGCATACTTTAAAAAAAATTTATTTATTCTTTTTGAGAGAGAGAGAGAGAGAGAGAGTATGAGCAGGGGAGGGGTAGAGAGAAAGGGAGATGGACAATCTTAAGCAGGCTCTGTGCTGTCAGCATGGAGCCCTATGTGGGGCTCAACTCCACCAACTGTGAGATCATGATGGGAGCTGAAACCAAGAGTCAGCTGCTAAACTGGCTGAACCACCTAGGCACCCCTAAATTGGGGTAATTTTTAAAGTAACAATACCTAACACCAAGTTAACCCAACTCAACCCAGAGTCAACATTGTATTATTTATACTCCCACCCATTTTCCCAACTAGTTTGAAGCAGATTCCAGACTTCATTACTTTCATCTTTGTAATATAGATATACGCAAGTGCTCTTTTTAAACAATGTAAGCACAATATTATCACATCTAACAATTCCTTAATATTGTCAAACACCCAATTGGTGTTCAACTTTCCCTCATCTCACAGATTTTTTAACAACGTATTTGTTTGTATCAATATCCAATTAAATTCCATATATTGCAATCAGTTAATGTGTCTTTGAATCTGTCTTTAAAAAAAAAGTTTTTTTTAGCATTTATTTTTTGAGAGACAGAGAGAAACAGAGCACAAGTGGGGGAGGGGCAGAGAGAGAGGGAGTCACAGATTCTGAAGCAGGCTCCAGGCTCTGAGCTATCAGCACAGAGCCCGACATGGAGCTTGAACTCACTAACCATGAGATCATGACCTGAGCTGAAGGTGGGCGCTTAACCAACTGAGCCTCCCAAGTGCTCCTCTTTTAATCTCTTTTAAAAAATCTCTAGGTCTTGGGATGCCTGGGTGGCTCAATTGGTTAAGCCTCCTACTCTTGATTTCAGCTCAGGTCATGATCTCATGGTTCATGAGTTTAAGCCCCACAACAGGCTCTGCACTGACAGTATGTATGTGACCTGCTTGGGATTCTCTTTCTCCTCTTTCTCTGGCCCTCCCCCCACTTGCATGGTCTCTCTCAAAATAAATAAATAAAAATTTGTAAAATATCTACAGGTCTCTTCCTTTTTGAAGGGCCTACTTTATGCATCTTTAGAAAGTTGGTAAAGGAAGATAGATAGAATTAAATTAGTAGGAAAGAGATATGCATGCGCACAGACAATGAAACAAAGTATAATGTGGTAGGAGTTAAATGAATAAAGTGTTGGGAGGTTTGAGAAAAAGACTATACCTCAACCATCTTCCCCATAGTAGCTATGGTGTTTAGAGAGGTCTATGTAGGATGGAAAACAGACAAAAATAAAGAAAGGAAACCTCCCACAGATTCCAGAGGAGTTCACAGATGTCAAACCTATGAGCTAAAGTGTAATATATCTGTTTTTTTTTTTTTTGATGATTTCCCTTAAAACAACTTTGCTTGAGATTATTGATCCTTGCAGCCAGTTTGAGCTTTCTTTCTCACAGACTTTAGCTCTTCATCTACAAAAGCTGCTAAAATAATTTGCATCACAAACTCTCCAAATTACTGAGGAGCCCTTTAAAATTGAGATTTTACTCTAGGAGAAATGGGTGTGAGTCATTTTACTATAACAAGAGTAAGCATAAATATTTTCAATGTGATTCAGACAGAGAAGGGGAAATCTCAGCACAGGGAAATTTTTGCCCATTCAACTTTGGTGGTGTGGTTTGTTGGGCAGTACAAGATCAGAATTAAGCTCTATTGTTTCTGTTTGCAAAAAATGCAAATAATGCAGGTCTTAACAATCATTTGACTATCTCTCCAAGATATTTATAAATCTAAAGAAGATGCTTTTAATGAGTTCAGGGGGCAGTTTATTCATATTGTCCTATTTTCAATCCCCTAAAGATCCACTGCAAGAAATAAGGGATATTTATGACCTGTGACTAATACCTAGTAATCATGATGGACAATGACTTTTGTCATTTAAGAGCTACTTGAGGAAGGAGAAAGACCTTCAGTGATCAGTAGGGCATTTAAAAAATCTAATAAACTGCTATTACTGCTTCAGTAATAAAAATGTAATGGCTTGTTAGACATAAAAGTTGCATTAAATTTATTTAAAGACAATTTTGGGGTCAGAATGGGAGATTTACACATGCAATTATCCTGTTGATCAAGGTGAAAATGAATAATCTGCCTTTAGTATAAAATATAAGAGGGCATGCTTATTTTGTTCTTTTTGTATGTTGTGAACCTTAGAAAGATTTAGATATTGGTGGTGGCTGCAATTTCAGAGCAATTATTATTACTTTTTAAATAAAGTTCATTTATTTATTTTGAGAGAGAGCGAGAGAGAGTAGGAGAGGGGCAGAGAGAGAGAGGGAGAGAGAGAATCCCAAGCAGGCTCTGTACAGTCAGCTCAGAGCCCATGGTAGGCTCAGTCTCACCAACCATGAGATTCTGACTGGAGCCAAAATCAAGAGTCAGATGCTTAACTGACTTAGCCACCTAGGTGTCCCCAGAGCAATTATTGTACGGTGATAGCTTTTCTTTCCATATTATTCAATTATGGTGTCTTTGGAGGGGTTTTGAGGGGGAAGCCCTCAAACGTGGGTGCAGAACCCTGGAGAGTGCTGGGCATCAAATGACCATTTCTGGTTGAGCTTAGATAATAGCATATCCAGGGGTGATTTGAATAGTCAGAACTTCTTTCTAGGATCTTTTGAGTACAAACATGAATAGATATAGGATCTGGGGCAGTCCACACACTTGCTGACTTGCACCTTAGTTCCACCTAAAAGGTGGAATTTAGGGGTTCCTGGGTAGCTCAGTTGGTTAAGCATCTGACTCTTGGTTTCAGCTCAGGTCATGATTTCACAGTTTGTGAGTTCAAGCCCCACATAGGGCCTGTGCTGACAGCTCAGAGCCTGCCTGGGATTCTCTCTCTCCCTCTCTCTCTGCCCCTCCCCTGCTCGCTCACTCTCTATCTCAAACTAAATAAACTTAAAAAAAAAAAAGGGCAGAATTTGGCTGACCTATTAACTTATTCTGTCTTCTAATGTTATATCTGCCATCCAAAAGAAATTGAAATTACCTAGTTGCTATTTTATTCTTTATATATTATTCAATATAAATAACTTTCATATTATGTATTGCTGTATAACAAATTACCACAAATTTAGTGCCTGAAAACAACACATATTTATTATCTCACAGCTTCTGTGCATGTGGAGTCTGGGCATGATTAGTTAGGTCCTTTGCTTTTAGGGCCTCTCATCAGTTTGCCATCGAGGGGTTAGCCAAGACTAGGTTCTCATCTGAGAGCTTGATTGGAAAAGGATCTGCTTCCAAAATAACATGGTTCCTGGCAAGGTTTAGTTCCTTGCACCCTATTGGACTGAGGGCCCAGTTTCTCATTGGCTGTTGGCCAAGAAGCCACCTTAAATCTTACTTAGCTCTTGGCCAGAGACCATTCAGTTCCTATCCACATGGGTGTTCCTGACATGGCTGCTTGCTTAATCATATGCAAGGTAAGAAGGCAATAGAGTCTTGCTAGCAAGAAAAAAGTCACTATTATGAAACTTAATCATGAGAGCAACAACTTTTGCCATCTCTTATTGTTTAGAAGCAAATCACAGTTCCTATCCACACTAAATGGGAGGGGATTACACAAGGTGTGGATACCAGGAGTGAAGACACCTGGGGGCTATTTTAGAGTCTGTCTGACACAATATTATTTTATTATTATTAAAATATATGTTCTTTTAGAAAATGTAAGCAGTATGGGTACATTTAAAAAAAAAAAAAAAACCTTTGCAATCCCACTCTCCAAAGCCACTAATATTTCAGCACATAGTCTTCCAGTCTTTTTTCTATTTCATATATTATTAAAATTAACAAAAATGTGGTCATAATTTTATGTACTCTTGTATGGTCTATCTTATTTAATTCCTTAAACATTCTTGCAAGCTAGTAAATAATCTTCTATACCATGTTAAATGGCCGTGTAAATTTATGCTATGATTAGACCATGGTTTATTTAACCCAGAGGTTGGCAAACTTTTTATATGAAGGGAAAGATAGTAAATATTTTAGCCTTTGGGGGCCATACAGTCGGCTGCATTTACCCAACTGCTCTTATAGTACAAAACCAGCCATAACAAACATGTCAATAAATGTAGGTATGGCTGCATTTCAGTAAAACTTTATTTATGGACACTAAAATTTAAATTTCCTTTAATTTTGTATGTTATGAAATATTATTCTTTCAATTTATTTCAGTCATTAAAAAATGTTGAAATTATTCTTAGCTTGTGGGTTAGATTTGGTCTGTGGGTCATAGTTTGATTTATCCTATTATTTTTAGGTAGATATTCAAATAGTTCCATATTGTTAGTATTGTTATTAATGCTGAGATTAACATCTTGGTAGCTAAACTTATGTGCCTATTTATGATTACTTACCGGGAACAAATTCTTAAAAGTATAATTATTGGGCCAAAAGTTATACATGTAAAACTTTATACGTGTTAGTAAATTACCTTCCACAAAGGTGGAGTCAAGTTTATACACTTACCAAAGGATATGGGTGTGTTTATTTTTCTGTGTGCTTTCCGTTTTGTATCTTAAAGTCCTCATATGAGCGAAGTCATATGATATTTGTCTTTTTCTGACTAATTTCGCTTAGCATAATACCCTCTAGTTCCATCCACGTAGTTGCAAATGGCAAGATTTCATTCTTTTTGATTGCCGAGTAATACTCCATTGTATGTGTGTGTGTGTGTGTGTGTGTGTGTGTGTATATATACAGTGTATATATACATATATATACACCATATATATATATGTATATATACACCATATATATATACATCATATATATATATATACATCATATATATATATATATATATATATATATATATGCCACATCTTCACATCTTCTTTATCCATTCATCCATGTCCATCGATGGACATTTGGGCTCTTTCCATACTTTGGCTATTGTTGATAGGGTTGCTATAAACCTTGGGGTGCATGTGCCCCTTTGAAACAGCATACCTGTATCCCTTAGATAAATACCTAGCAGTGCAATTGCTAGGTTGTAGGGTAGTTCTATTTTTAATTTTTTGAGAAACCTCCATACTGTTTTCCAGAGTGGCTGCACCAGTTTGCACTCCCATTCTGTGTGTTTTCTGACACTGGGTATTATCTTTTTAGGAATCTCTATAAAGTGGTAGGTTAAAAACTGTCAAAGATTTCTCTTTTGAAAAATAGTTTATATCCTATTTTAAATTAACATTAAAAATTTTATTTCAAATCTGTGATTTCTTTCCAACGATACATCTAGGTGTCTTAAGATAACTTGCCCAGCTGAAATGACATGCAAATATAGTAAGGCTGAGAGCCACTTGACTATTAAGAATCAGTAATATTGTGCTAATGCCTGTTACAGGAGATTACTGGTAAAGCCTCTGCCTATTTGGGCCACTGGCATTAAATAGCCACTGGCAGAAAAAATAAGTTGGCAATATAGGCAATATAGATATTTTATAGTATTTAAGGTATAGAATTGATTACACTCAATGCTAATGACTTTGGCCATTCTGAGAAATGAACAACATGAAAAATTAAAAATTTTAATGTATGCTCCTATCTATACTTATATTCATCTTGTGTCTATTAGGGTTTGATTCTGTTTTCTTCTTCAAACTCAGATATGATCATGTCACTCCTGTTATTAAAATCTTTTCTGATTCCTTGCTTGCTTTCTGAAATCAGACTCCTTAGTATGCTATTCAAGATTCAATAAGATCTGTCCTTATCTTTTTAATCTCATATAATGCTGATGTCCCATAGGAAATAATGACAAAACAATAATAGCAAGTAGTATTTATTAAGTCTTAAACTACCAGATATTAGGGTCAGTGCTTTGGGGTAGGTATTATTATTCTTACTATTTTAAAGATGGGAAAATAGGTTTAGAGAATGTAAATGGCTTGCCCAAGATCAAATAGTAAGCAATTTCTACCTTCCTGTACTCAATACCCTAAAAAATTGATTTATGCTTTGCTAGCATAAGGTCTTCAGTTGACTGCTTTATCTAGCCAAGTTTTCTCCCCTCTGACCTGGAGGGGCTTTAAGAGTTCCAGTTGCTCCAGCATTCTGTTTATTTCAAACAACAGTAATGTAGATGAACTTTGGAGTAATCTGTTAATTCCCCTCTTCTGGACACTGGAGCATGTTAGAATACCCAAGAAGGGAAATAAAGCTCCCTTTTTAGATAGTAAAATTCTTAAAATTTTTTTTTTAACATTTATTGATTTTTGAGAGTGAGAAGGACAGTGTGAGCGGGAGAGAGGCAGAGAGAGAGTGAGACACAGAATCTGAAGCAGGCTCCAGGCTCTGAGTTGTCAGCACAGAGCCCGATGTGGGGCTCAAACTCAAGAACCATGAGATCATGACCTGAGCTGAAGTCAGACACTCAACTGACTGAGCCACCCAGGTGTCCCTGGATAATAAAATTCTTGAGCAGCTAGCTTTGAGTTGATGATCTATAGCAGTGTGTATATTTTATTTTTATACTCTGTGGGAAAATATAGCAATAATAATTCAGGGCAAAAGGGACAGTAATAGATTGTCAACTGTTACCTTTAATGAAATGAAAGTCTCATTGGAAAATGGTGGGAAATTAATGACTTAAGCAATAAGCCAAAATCACTACACCTTGTACCAAAGAAATGGCAGGAACGTCTCCCTTCTCAATAACTTTTCTCCCTCTGGCTTACAGGAAATGATTTGGAAGCTGAGAAAATTCCTGTTTACTAGGGAGAATAATGTTGCTATACCAAGTGCTGGGAGTCCTGAGTCCCAGCTGTTGTATATGAACTAACTTTGAGCTCTCTTGAAGCTTCCAGTGCAGTATACGGTAAAGGGTTGCCAGTGTGGCAGTGTCTGCATCAAAAATCTATTCTAAGCTCACAAACTTGGGAGTCCTTATTAGAAGGCCATAATTTAAATACCTTGTACTGCATTGCTGGTTTCTGACTTCCCTTCTCACCAGGCAAAGGACATTCCCTTAAAAGGAATCACCTACAAGGCTGTACCACTTTATTCATTTTCTCATACTGGAATCTACCCAGGATGTACATCAATAGGCTCATATGTGAACAGTGTCTGAAATTCCACTTACCACTTAGTTCAGGAAAACCTAGCAAAGCAATTATGATAGTGGTTATTTTTTCGCCAACAAAACTATGCAAAAGTGTATGATTCATTTATTATTCTTTCTCACTAAACATGTGGAATCAAAAAAAAATGTGTCTCAAGTTTTGCCTAATCTCTTTTTTCCTCTCTTTTCCTTGCATTTATTGAGAAAAAAGTACAGTTGTCAGGTTTGTGACTTTCTTAGTTCCCTCTATAGCTAAAACTACTGATACCCTGTACAAAGAAAGACACATAAACAAGAGGTTTTCCCAGATGTGTTTTTCCCCCCTCTGGCCTATGGGGCCAATGACATCTTAGATCTCATTTGGTTCTGTTGGCTTGCACTTGGATGCCTGATCTCCACCCTTAGCCTCTTGGATGATGAGACAGATGAATGGTCTGACTGGGTTTTGGTTTGGCTTCTTCCCAAGATGCTGACTTCCATCCAGCCTATGGATAAGTGATAGATCTTCCTCTGTCCAGGCTCCTGGATTCTCTCACCTGGCTCAAACCTCAGTCCTTTGGGCCTCCACTTGCCTGGAAAGAGGACACTGAATTCAAAGCAATATTAAAGGTAATGAGGGCAGAAGTGATTGAGAGAGATATTAAGAATTAAGAGGCCAAGTTTCTTGCTCTCCAGAAGATAGTCAGGAAAGATAGAAGAGAGGCACACTTGAAACATAATTTATAATTCAGATAATATGATTCATAGGACATTATAGGATAGCTGTGAAGATTGTTCAGTAAATATTTACTGTGTATCACTTCCATGGTACTTAAAAATAATTGTGCAGTACCATAAATTATTATTGGGTGTAGTTGGGACAGAATGTATTTGGTTTATTCCAACATTGGGTTAGCAAATATTGTATGAGGTACACTTATTTTATTGACATTTACTAGAGTATGCTTAATTCTAAAGTCATACTTAATTTTTTTAATAAAATTTTTTTAACGTTTATTCATTTTTTGATAGAGAGAGACAGAGCGTGAGTGGGGCAGAGAGGGAGGGAGACACAGAATCCAAAGCAGGCTCCAGACTCTGAACTGACAGCACAGAGCCCGATGTTGGGCTTGAATTCACGGACCGTGAGATCATGACCTGAGCTGAAGTCAGATGCCCAACCGACCGAGCCGCCCAGGCACCCCAGTCATACTCATTTTTTTATATTTAGTTTTGTAATTTAATGCTTCAATATACCCTCGGTATACCCAATATACATAACTGAAAAAGCTCAAATTAACCATTTGGGGTGTTTTTGTTTGTTTTATTAGTTAGACAATAAATTACATAATACTGAATATGCTTTAATCTTGAGTGATTCAGAAAGCACATTGTGAGCTTGCGTAGCCTCAGGGCAGATCAAATGAAATTATTAACATATTAGAATATAGGTGCATTACCCAGCTACACGTGGGTTTTTAGTAAATATGGTACTGGATCCTGACATCATTATTATACCATATGTTAACTAACTTGGATTTAAGTAAAATTAAAGAATTAAAATAAATACATGGTATTGGATAGGCTAGGAGGCAAAAGTACCTGGTCAATTAACAGAATGCTGAGTTAATCCAAAGTTTATCTTTATTTGGGGGTGGAAAGCATATGAGCTACAACAATTAGGGAAAAGTACAACTTGTATTAAACACTTGTATTTAATCCAAATGTAGTGAATGTAAGCTATATATAAAGCACCTGGTCCTGCTGACAAGGTACACAGTAGGCCCTTCCAAGGACCTGGAGAGTAGTAACTGTTCATCAGGAGTTTTGAATATGTTAAAGAAATAAGACAGAGACCCAAGGCAGCAGGATATAAGAGCTAAAGTGTGAGGGTGGTGGAGGAAGCACCTGCACTGTGAATTGGAGAGGTGAAGACAGAATTATGTTCAGGGACTCAAGTGTGCCATTTGTTTCTCAAGTTCATAGCCATTTTGGAAAGCAGCACACGCAGCACTTGAGTTTTCTGGAGCCTCAGTCATTAAAAGTTTTGTGTAGAGGATGGGGTGTTGGAAAGCTTGGGAACCCAAGGTGAGGGGAGGGAGGTGGAAGACGTCCATGGGTTTGCTCTCTCCTGCCCACACAGCGAGCTCAGACTTCAGAGTCAGAGGGGCCCAGATTCTAATTCTGCCTCCACTGCTCTCTCACCATGGGTCCTCAGGAAGGTTATCTTCTAGTTGTGAACTGGCAACACTAAGGAACCTGCCCGACTGCTGCCACTTCATACCAGAGCTGCAGTCTGGGTCCTGCTGGGTTCATGAAAGGAAGCCAGAAAACATTTGAGCCGCAGCACTACCCACCTCCCATTTCTTTCCACTGATACGGGTAAGTGAGAGGTAAATGAAGACGAAAGCAACATAGAAGGCAGTCCTGGGAGTTGGTAGCTTGCCTTTCGGGGATGTTTTATCCAAGCTCCCATTACACTCCCTGGGCTCTGTCTGGACAAGGCAAGGGGAACAGGGTCCTCATTCCATTTGGTGTATCACATTTGTCAGTGCCTAAGAACTGTTTCCCTACCCCACTCGCCTCCTAACGGAGTCCAGAGTTATTCCCATCCTACAAACACACCACAGGAAGAGATAGGATATTCACCTCCCATCTGTACTTTCAATAAAACTAACCAACTTCAGGCCCACATGGCTGATCAAGGCCACCTGGGTCATTCCCCTAAAAATTTCAATTTAAATATTTTGCTGGTACAACCCAGCCATGTACTAGTACAGTATTTGCTGATGCCAATAAATTCTTTTGGATATTTTATACCTTCTCCCCCCCAAGGTATTAGTATAAAATATATTGTGCTTTCATAAACAAGGTGTTGTTCTCTTGTGAAACCACTTCAAAGTGTTTTAAAATATATGTACGTTGAAGGCACTTGAATGTTTTTTTCCCCAGAGAAATGTCTTTGTAAAAGTGGGGTGTATGTTACATGTGTTTGCATCTCCTCCACAGGTAAATAGGGTGCCAGGGTTTGCAAAGACATGTGTTGGGGAAAGCAGTCTCATGCATGCTGTCTTTTGTCACCCACTTGGTCACATACAAATGGGCCTTGGGCTTAGACTACTTCTTTTTTTTTTTTTTTCCCTCACTTTTCCAACAGATTTATTTATTCATTTATTTGAAAGGAATGGATTTTGAGGAGAAAAAAACATGGTGATCCCTAAGGCAAGGCTGATCAAGGTGATCAAGGTGATCCTTAAGGCAAGGCTGAAGATTTCAGTCTCTGGTATCTAGAATTCAGGCTGTAGTCCTTGTTTTTGGATGGGTCACTGAGTGTGTGACACAGTCCATGCTTTTAACTAGATTTTTTTGTAAAGTTTACTTATTTATTTTGAGAGAGAGAGAGAGAGAGAGAGAGAGAGAGCAGGGGAGGGGCAGAGAGAGAGAGGGAGAGAGAGAGAGAGAGAGAGAGAGAGAGAGAAATGGAAGCTGGCTCCACAATGTCAACACGGAGCCTGATGTGGGGTTCGAACTCACAATCATGTAAGATCATGACCTGAGCCAAAATCAAGAGTCAGACACTTAACTGACTGAGCCACCCAGGCGCCCTGCTTTTAACTGGATTTGCACAGAAGAATGGATGCTTGGCCCAGGTAGAACAGATGAAGTATTTGGTTTCACGTGTCACAGTACTACCCAAGTTCCTCCCCAGGATGTAGTGCCCCATGGGGTTGTACTTCTTGTCAAGCTCCCTCTTAATTTGGGCTGCAATGTCCTCCTCCATGTTCTATTTCTCCAACACCTGAGTGGCACACTCTACCGAGTCCTGTTGCGTGTCCTTTGACATATCGGCGATTTTGATCATGGCCTTCTGGTGGCCATGGTTATTGGAGAGCAGGGGGTGGCCAACTGTAATTGTCTCCTGGAGGAGGGGCCAGTGACTCTCAGACCCAGTGGGAGCTACTGTTGCTACCAAAGCCATGCTACATATACTAAGAGGTAAGGATCCCAAACAACCTATGCCGGCCTTGTTACCTTGTGTGGGAATCTCTCTCTTTGTCATGCTTAATGAATGTTCTTTAGTCTCTGCTTGAAGAGTGTGGATCATATACCACATGGCCAACTTCACTGTCATATTGTAACTGAACTAACCTGAGTTGGCTCCTTGGTGACTTATAGATAAAGATTATACCAGGTAGAGGCATCACACAAAGAAAGCTTCATTTACAGCAAGTAGGAGATCATGGGGAATAACTTCCAAAGCCGTGACTCCCCAGGTAGGGGTCAGTGGGTTTCTTTTATTTAGGGTTAGGATGAGTATTCAGAGAGGGGAACTTTGTCATTGCATGTAGAGATGGGTATAAGGTTATGCATGTGTATTTAGGAAACATATGTGTACTGGATGTTATGTTAATGAGGTTTGTGCTCTTCCTTGAGCAGAGACTTTTGATAGAAGTAACTCTTAGGCAAGGGGAAGGAGCTATGGGCATGCTTAAAGAACGGGTATAAACTGGTTGGGGTCTTGGGCCTCTTATCTCAGGTGAAGAATGCAGGACCTTGCTTACTTTGGAAACAGCACGGAGAGTTTGTCCCACTGATTTCTTGTCCCTGATATGTTTAGGCTGTTTCCTGGCCTGGTAGAGACAGTTATCTTTTGCATTCCCTTTCTTCCCTTAAATCATTAACTACTGAGGCATTTGTGTTTCTCTGTAACTCTGACATCTCCTAGGAAGTTCTACAAGAAGTGTGTTTGGGCAAGTAGAGCCGGAGACATAGGTCATACATCAGGAAAAATAGCTGGGGCCTAAAAGACTTCTCTTGTGTCCCAAAGCTGGAGACCATCTAACTCTCTCTGCTTACAGTGTCTATCCTCTGTGGGGAGGAGACAGGGTCTTCCTACTGTGCACAAGAGTGTGTACAAAGGCAGATTGTGTTATGCTGGTCTCTGGGAGAGACCTGGGAGAGACCTGCTGGCCACGGGGAACTGATGCCCACTATTGTAGCTGATCTTGTGGTATCTCTTCCCTATGTAAATAAAGCACTCTTCCATCCCATGCTTGACTGCCTCGTGTTCTTCTTGGTGACTGTGTTACTATGATACAGTGAGCAGAAGCTTTAGAGTCCTCCCCTGGGACTGGTAACCATGGCACAATTATCTGCTGGACAATCTTGAGACTGAACTGGAAGAGTGCAAGTGATTTATCTGAGGTTTAGCCTGCTGGTACGGCTTTTATGTTTGTGTCCCCCAAAATTCATATGTTGGTATCCTAATCTCCAGTATGACATCATCTGGACGTTGGACCCTTCGGAGATAATTAGGTTTAGATAATATTGTGAGATGGGGGGGGCGGGGAAGATGGGATTTGTGCTCTTATAAGGAAAGGAAGAGACCAGAGCCCCCTGTCTCTGCTATGTGAAAATAGCAAGAAGGCCAAGAAGAGAGCCCTCAATAGGAGCTGACTCTGCTGGTACCTTGAT
Source organism: Neofelis nebulosa (assembly GCF_028018385.1). NCBI lineage: Eukaryota > Metazoa > Chordata > Mammalia > Carnivora > Felidae > Neofelis > Neofelis nebulosa. Next base: position 68,399,247 of record NC_080790.1, read on the forward strand.
CTTGGACTTACTAGTATCTAGAACTGTGAGAAATAAATGTTGTTTCAGCCACCCAGTCTGTAGTATTTTGTTATAGCAGCCTGAGCTGATTAAGACACATTCTCTGTTCTGTGACCCTCTGTTCTGATGTCTGGAAAGTGTGTGTGTGTGTGTGTGTGTGTGTGTGTGTGTGTACTGACAAAAATAAAGTTTTTCATATGGCATTTTTTTTAAAGATGATGCATTAGAGCCACTGATTTATTTAATCCAATCAGGGCCCAAAGGAAAACAAGTGGGACATGGAGACTTGAGCCTCTTCCTGCTAACAAAGGACTGAAGGAATTTTCTACGGCATTTATAGATACCAGGTTGAATACGGTTTCCCATGACAACCAATTAGTATGTTTGAGATTAATGGTTACATTCCACAGGAGATAATGTTAAAGTTGTGAAGTCTTGATATCTTAAGGGGATATATTACAAAGAATTTAGCAAGGACACATTTCTTTTGGTTACAAAATACTAAATAGCATGGTTACAAGCTATGGAACAGATACAAATCTTCCCCAGGGCCTACATCCAACAAGTGGTTTATGGTTCCCATCCTTGTGAATGTTCCAGGCCTTTATTTTGTCTAAGTTGTTCTAATGGTTACACGATCAGCATCTTCTCTGTGCGGCTGCACACATAACAGCTACCACTGATCTGAGCAAACGTTTGCAAAATGGTCCAGAGTTTGAAGCAAGTTGCAAGAATTGAGGAAATTCTTGTTCTCATTATTTGTTTATACGTTTTTGTAGACTTGAACATGTCAACTAATTCCCTATTCTTATTTGAAATCCAGAACTCTTGCTTCACAGGGGTTTTGGGGGAAGACTTCATGATCACAAATCATGCTGGGACATGAAGTGTTAGATTACTGATGAAGCACATATGTATGGTTCTTTATTCTAGCACTCAATCATATATGGTCATTCCTTCGCAGTACGATTTTACTGTTTTCTGCAGGCCACATTTTCAATTTCATTCTGCACAAAGCTTCATGCCAGGTTTTTCAATCCTTATTTCTTCCAATTAGAGATTTTGTAGAGAATGCACAATAGTATGCTCAGTTGCTTTGAAGATTAGAAAGGTATATATTCTGAGTACTGATTTAATAAGTGATATTCCTCTACCGTGTAAATGCAGGTCCTCAAATGCCAGTTTCTCACCACAGAAGCATTTATCTCCCATGAATTTGTTCTTTTGTCAAATTCTTCCCTAGTTCTTCAGTATCATAGGCCAATACACCATAAGCTGCTGCCAGCTCAGTCTGACTTGTTGACCCCAAATACTTTTGAGCTTCTCTTGACTTATTATTTCTCCCCAGTTTTGACTCTGCTCCAGTCAGACCAAGTTACTCACTGCTCTGTACATGTGTTTGGCACCTGTGGTCACCCTTTTTCCCCTTTTTGTAATGTTTCCTGCTGTCCTTTCCTATCTGCAGTCTTTCCATCCTATAAAGGCATCTCAGGGCTGCCCTGCCCTCACCCCCTTCAGGATGACTTCACCTCAAGTCCTTACTCTTTCTTTCATCCAACCTCCTTCCATCTTTGTTTTTTCTCAAGGATAGGTTGGAAGATCCATTATGGGTGCAACTTTATTTTATATTTCTTTGCATCTCCTCAGTTTCTTTAAAGTATATTTTTTAAATTTATTTATTCATTTTGAGGGAGGGAGGGAAGGAGGGAAAGAGAGAGAGAGAGAGAGAGAGAGAGAGAGAGAGAGAGAGAAAATGCACAAGCGGGGGAGGGGCAGAGAGAAGGAGAGAGAGAATCCCAAGCAGGCTCCATGCCATCAGCACAGAGCCCAATGTAGGGCCCAAACTCATAAACTGTGAGATCATGACCTGAGCCAAGATCAAGAGTTGGATGCTTAACCAACTGTGCCATATTCATCTCCTCAATTTCTTTTTTTTTTTTTTTAATTTTTTTTAACATTTTATTTTATTTTTGAGACAGAGAGAGACAGAGCATGAACGGGGGAGGGGCAGAGAGAGAGGGAGACACAGAATCAGAAGCAGGCTCCAGGCTCTGAGCCATCAGCCCAGAGCCCGACGCGGGGCTCGAACTCACGGACCGCGAGATCGTGACCTGAGCTGAAGCTGGACGCTTAACCAACTGAGCCACCCAGGCGCCCCTCATCTCCTCAATTTCTAAGGACAGCAAACCTGTGTATGATTTGTTGGCGGGTGTTGTGGGTAGACTACTTGATTCCATCCTCTAGTATTGGAAATAATGTTTAATATTTATCTAGTGGGACTATTTGAGGCAAGTCATACTAAATTACCAAAGGGTGACCAAAAGACAAGACAGATTAGCCTTTTAAGTGGCTATCTTTGGTGAAATTAATGTGTAAACTTAAATTTTGAGATGCTCAATATAAAAAAAGGCCAAAAAATTGCATATGTTTATTAGTAGCATGAACTTCTTCTTTAGTAGTATCTTTAAGCAGATAAACGAAAAATTGCTAACACAGTGTAATTTTTAGTGCAATTAAAAAGTAGAAACTATAGGGGCGCCTGGGTGGCGCAGTCGGTTAAGCGTCCGACTTCAGCCAGGTCACGATCTCGCGGTCCGTGAGTTCGAGCCCCGCGTCAGGCTCTGGGCTGACGGCTCGGAGCCTGGAGCCTGTTTCGGATTCTGTGTCTCCCTCTCTCTCTGCCCCTCCCCTGTTCATGCTCTGTCTCTCTCTGTCCCAAAAAAAAAAAAAAAAAAAAAAAAAAAAAGTAGAAACTATAGCCCTGAAAGGGTCTAGTTCTATTTTAGCAGGCAATTGTAAGCTTAAATCTGAACTTCCCTTAAGCTATTTGCTTATGTATGCAAGTATTTCTTCATGAATTTACTGTTTCTTAAATATGTTATTTTGTTCACTCAATAGTTTTGCATTCACTGAAGGCTAAAACAGACCACAACAACTAAATAAGTTAATAAAATGATGACTCTACAGGAGATAAGTGAGAGACTGAGCTATCATAAGTCAGGCAGGGAGGATTCCAGAAGAAAGGCATCAAGGTAAGCACAAGGCCCAGGAGGTAGAAGAGCTTCAGGAAAGGAAAGGAAACCAGTGTGATGGTCCACTGTGAGGGAGGGCAAGAATTAAAAGAGGCAATGTTAAGGGGCGCCTTGGTGGCTCAGTTGGTTAGGTGACTAACTTTGGCTCAGGTCATGATCTCGTAGTTGGTGAGTTCAAGCCCCATGTTGGGCTCTGTGCTGACAGCTCAGAGCCTGGAGCCTGCTTCAGATTCTGTGTCTCCCCCGCTCTCTACTCCTCCCCTGCTCACACTCTGTGTCTCTCTGTCTCTCAATAACAAATAAACATTAAAAAAAATTTTTAAAAAGAGGCAATGTTAAGGAGGGGGCCAGATGCCAGATCAAACAAGACCTAATAGACCATAAGAGGGGTTTGGGTTTTATTTAATGGGCACTGGAAAGCCTTTGAAAGGTCTGAGGCAGACCTGTGGTATGCTCTGATTACATTTTCAAAGGGATCCCTCAGCCTATCGTGGAAAGAGTGAATTGGAGGAGCAGAAGGAAAAAGGCCAGTCAAGAGGTTGGTGCCATGGTGGCTTGGGCCAGGATGTCAACAGTGGAGATGGAGAGGGGTGTATGGTTTTGAGATAAATTTGGAGATCGAACCTATAGAAGTTCATGATGGATGGATGTAGACGGTGAAGTAAGGGATGAATCATCATGGATCCCATGACTTTTCATCCATAGCATTCTTTTACCCTAGGTTATTTTTGCTTTTACTAAAAACTAAGTCTTTCAGATCTTAAGGAAAGAATAACAAAAGGAATATAGAAAAAATGGATTCATGGCTTTAAAAAATATTGTGAGTTTCTTGCTTAGAATTCCGAATACTTGGTCTTACAGTAGCTTTTGGCCAAAGGCAATAAAATTGTAACGTGCACATTGGGTGCATAGCTGGCCAGATTGTGGGATCATTTAGAAAAGTACATTGAAAAATGTTTCTGTCTCTTGAACCACTTCCGATTGTAATATAAATTCTCCCAATCCAACTAATTTTATATGCACAGAAAGTAGTACAACTCCACGGGAAATATAAATTTTTCATTGACTAGCAGCCTGTAACTGCTTTAAGTGTAATTACACATTTTTCATTTAAGATCAATTTCACAAAATCGTTTTTATGACCTAAGGCTGCCTTCTTAATAATTGGGTGCAGCTAATTTATTAGGGTTTGCATGTGTCGCTATTGGTGTCATTCTTGCCTGAATTTAATAGAAACAGGCTCCACGTCGGGTATGAAAAAGACTCTCTGGTTTCATATTTATTTCCCTTATGCCGATCCAGTGAACCTTCTTTTGTTTCTTAGCATATACAGTTCTGTAGAAAGCCTATGATAACCTGTTCTTAAAACAGCTCAGTAGACAAATGAGGACATTCTCCACTTAATGCTAGGGAAGATGCCCCCTCAGAACATAATTAAATCTGATCTTTCTCACTTGAAGCAGCATGAATAATTCATGGAGTTTAGGCATAATCAGGTTCTAGGCTTTGGGAAATATTGATGTTCAAAGGTTAATTTTTTTTTCATTAAAGGAAAAGATCCTATGAAGTAGTCTTCTATGCTAAGATTCAAGTATGGTGGAGATTCCAGTAAAGGAGTGTGTGTGTTGGGGGTGTGTGTCACTTTATGCAGAGGGAAGTGTACTTGTATACACACATAATTCGATATACTTACTTTAACCTTCATCTCCTTTCTTACATGAATATGAGCAAGAGATCTGACTTCACTGAGTGGTAGAAATCTAGAATTAAGGGGTGCATCCCAAAACTCAGGCTCTTTGCCATGTGGACCATTAGGAGGAAGTTGGCACTTGGATTTTGTCCTCTGACTATGTTCTGAGTCAGGAGTTCTAGAAAAAGTAGACAGCAGAGTTGCCCAAGGAAGCTCTATGTGAACTCAGACCCAATCATCTCCATTAGGAACAGTCTGGATTTTTAGACATTCTTTCTATGAGAAATATAGGTCTTCCCTTTTTCTTAAGCATGCCAACAGGGTATCATTGTAGATAGTAAGTATGAAAATATAATACATGGTTCCTGCATTCAAAAGAATCTTGCAATGGTGTTAGGAGATAAGACAAATAAACATGAAAAACTGACCAATAGGATGGTAGTCTGAAATGAGTGGCACCAATAGCAAAACTGTGCTCTTGGGAGGAAAAGATCACTTTATATTGGTTGGAATGTGTAGGGAAGGCCCTTTGACACTGGCACTTGGGATACATTTTAAATGAATTAGGGAATTTTGGTGAATGGCAAGAAAAGGAAAGGGTATCTTAAAAGGCTCACCATGGGAATGGACATGGATTGTTAAGTAATGGGATGAGCACAGGGGGTCTGTACCAGGCAGCTAAGTTAGGGGCCAGTTTATGGAGGCCTTAAACACTGGAGTGAGGCATTTGGGCAGAAGGCATCGGGGAGCCCTTGAAGGCTCTGGGTAGGAAGAATGCATGATCCAGCTAGCATTTTTTAAAAGAGTTTATTTTTGAGAGCATGTGAGAGAGGCAGAGAGGGAGAGAGAGAGAGAGAGAAAGAGAGAGAGAGAGAGAGAGAGAGAGAGACCTAAGCAGGCTCCACACCATCAGCCCAGAGCCCGATGTGGGTTTTGATGACCTGAACTGAAATCAAGAGTTGGATACTTAACTGACTGAGCCACCCAGGTGCCCCATAACTAGCATTTTAAAAGCAGGGTTAGTACCAGAGTTTAGTTTGTATTTAATTGGTAAAGGAAAAACTCCAGGTGGGTATCTAAGATTGAGGGCCATTGCAATTACCCATAGGGTAAGTTAGATGACCAGTGCGTGTAGAGAGAGTTGATAGTCTTTTCTGCTTATGAATCCTGGTTATGTGCCCCAATTTATGAACCTCTCAAATGAGGAGCCACTGAGAGTAGCAGGTGCATGATCCTTGCTGCAATTTCTCCTGAGATACGAGTGGCAAGATAACATTTGTGTCAAAAAATTTGGATGGTATTATTTTGGACTTGAGCCTAATTGCCCTGCGGCTCTGTGCTTGATGCTGGATGGAACTGGCCTCATGGGGCCTACAGTCCAACGAACCCTCCTCATTTTTGACCGGTCCACGTACCACAAGATGGCTTGGAGATCTTTAGACATTGGATATTTGGGGGTTTGTCCTGTGACTCCCAGGGCACATAGGAAAACTGGCAAAACAGCACAGATGTTGAAAATGGCAGGGGGTGCTAATCAGAGGACTGTGAACTTCCTGAAGGCATGAATTCATTCACTGTGCACATCCATAGTGTATATGCAGTAGTGAATACTCGTACACTCATCAGTACAGGGTCTGACACATAGTAAGTGCTTCAAAATATTTGTTGAATGAATAAATGAATCTTGTTGAATACCCTGCAGATCCTCTGGAACTCCGAGCTGCCTCCCTGGATGAGATATCTGTATGTATGTATTTATGATTGTATGTATGTATGTATCTACCTATTTACCTATCTAGCCAGAGAGAGATGGAGATAGACTAAGACCAAGATCCATCAGACTATGTTCTCAGTGGAAATAGGTGGGTATAGAGCAAGTGAATGAGGGTCCTGTCAGTCACAGCAGGGAGGTCACTTGAAGGACTGTGTGTGACCTAGCAGTAGCTTGAGGGCAATACTGGGCTTGCTTCTTGAGTCTAGTCCTCTGGGGCTTTTGGAGCACTGACTGAGAGATGAGACACATAATGTCTTTGAACAGTCCATTTACAGCATCAGACTTCCCTCCGTGCTTTATGGGTAGAGCACTAGCTGTGTGGACTGGTGACCTGTCCAGGAGCATGTATTTACCATGTGTGTGGACCAAGAAAAGAACACTGTGACGTCCACCCAGTGCAAAGGCCACGTTTGAAATGATAGAGATGGGGCTGGTGGCTCAGGTTTGCATCTTACTGTGGAGAGCCTCATTTGCTAAGGAGCTAGGACTGTCTCCAGAGGTAACAAGGAGGGAGCTGTAGCAAAATTTTAAAGCAGGGGAATTCCAATACTCCAATGTAACTTTTAGAAACATAACACAGTGGAAATGTATGGGGAATTGGAAAGGAAGAAAATAAAAAGCAGAGAAACCAGTAAGAATGCCATCGCTATGCCCCAGTGAGCAGGATTTTTCTATCTATTATCATGTTTGTGGGGATGCAATTTGGCCTATGATGCAGCTGAATACGTAAAAATGGCAGAATTCTTCTGTATTTCCTTAATAGTTTAGTAAGTTATGTGGTTATTACACCTGTCAATGAGTCATCCAATTAGAATTCTGGGATTTTGCCTCTGGCAGAATTACATCTCCTTATGTTTTGTTCTTTGCCAAAAAGCATGTTTTGGGCTAACTTGCTTTTCTTCTTGTAGAAGTTGAGTTGGAGTCACTTAAGAATGTAGACGAACATTATTTATTGAGAAGCGCTAATGAGATGCCTTGAAGAAACTGGTTTATCTCAGAGCACCTACATTACACTCAGGGAGGAAGTAAGAGTTGGGCTCACCTTCACAGAGGGACATAAACATATGGGTTCTTGAGCTTTTTGTCAGATGCAGCATGAGAACAGTTATTTACCCAGCCTGTTAAAAAGAGAATCCTTTTTCCTCCTCAGCACCTACTTTTCATCATCACAGTTCCTGGGATTGCCTGGGGACAGCCTGAGTTTAGTCAGGGCTGGACATGTGGCGCAGTTTTTAAACATGAGTTTGGATGAAAGAATCAGAGGATTATGTTCTTAGTAAAAGGAAGGGAGGCACCATGTCTCCTTTGTGTTTGTTTTCCTTGCATGAATCTCTGGTGACCGAACATGGTGATTAAGACATGGGATTTTCTTGTTCTTGGCTGAGGGATCATACCAGCCTTAGCTTACTGCTAAGTGGGAGATCCTACTTGTACGAGGAAGGATCTGGTCTTCAGTCGAGGCCAGGGGTCAGCAAACTTTTCCTGTGAAGGCCAGGTGGTAAATGTTTTATTTTATTTTATTTTATTTTATTTTATTTTATTTTATTTTATTTTATTTTATTTTATTATTTTTTAATGAAGTTTAGTGTCAAATTGGTTTCCATACAACACCCAGTGCTCATCCCAAAAGGTGCCCTCCTCAATATCCATCACCCACCCTCCCCTCCCTCCCACCCCCCATCAACCCTCAGTTTGTTCTCAGTTTTTAAGAGTCTCATATGCTTTGGCTCTCTCCCACTCTAACCTCTTTTTTTTTTCCTTCCCCTCCCCCATGGGTTTCTGTTAAGTTTCTCAGGATCCACATAAGAGTGAAACCATATGGTATCAGTCTTTCTCTGTATGGCTTATTTCACTTAGCATCACACTCTCCAGTTCCATCCACATTGCTACAAAGGGCCATATTTCATTCTTTCTCATTGCCATGTAGTACTCCATTGTGTATATAAACCACAATTTCTTTATCCATTCATCAGTTGATGGACATTTAGGCTCTTTCCATAATTTGGCTATTGTTGAGAGTGCTGCTATAAACATTGGGGTACAAGTGCCCCTATGCATCAAGTACTCCTGTATCCCTTGGGTAAATTCCTAGCAGTGCTATTGCTGGGTCATAGGGTAGGTCTATTTTTAATTTTCTGAGGAACCTCCACACTGTTTTCCAGAGTGGCTGCACCAATTTGCATTCCCACCAACAGTGCAAGAGGGTTCCTGTTTCTCCACATCCTCTCCAGCATCTATAGTCTCCTGATTTGTTCATTTTGGCAGGTGGTAAATGTTTTAGCCTCTGTGGGCCATATGGTCTCTGTCACAACCACTCAACTCTGCCGTTGTGGTGAGGAAACAGCCACAGAAAATACTCGAGTCAAAGAGTGTGGCTCTGCTCTAGCAGCATTTTATTTACAAAATAGGTGTGGCAAGATTTGGCCTGTGAGCTGGTCTCCACAATTACTCGTTTTAGAGAGGTGGCTTGAGGCAGGGATGAGTGCATTGTGAGACTGCCATGAGACATTTCTTCCTCTGTTTCACCATGTTTGCCTTTAGGTGCCATCCCACAAATGCAACAGAAAACTACAGCACCCTCTAAACTGTGCAGTGTGTTTTATCTAAGAACTCAATGCCGTGTCAAAGTGAATAAAGGAAGTGTCAAATGTCCTTTATGGATATAAGGCAAATATATCTCTTGATATATAGTGTTGATAAACACTTACCGTGGGGCACGGGATGAGCACATAAAAAGGGCTATTTCACATGCAACCAAGAAATTTATATTTTAAATTTTGCTGGTGTACCCAAAAGAAGACTGGTTCTTTTCTGCATGGTTATGAACACTTGAGTTTCTCTCTCTTCGTGTGCCATTGACTTTTAGCTCTGGTTTTATTATTACCCAGAAGTTACAGGTGCTACACTTGGAACCATTAGGTGTTGCCTAATTTGTTTTTTTTCAAAGCTTAGAAAACCCATCGCATTACACCCCTCTTATGCACCTGCTCATATTTTCTCAGTCTCACCTGTCTCTTGCTCTAGCTGTGTGGGGCCCTGAGTGACTTTACCCAGGTACCACCACCTGAAAGCAACTTGCTCCCCTCCAGGGCTTTCTACTCGAACACTGCAGTGGGCACCCATGCTCACTTCTCCGCAACACACAAATAGTGAACTTTTAACAAATGGGCCTGGGAGCCAGTGGATACATTCTTTATCTTTCCCCACGTGGGATGATAGTGAAATGGTACTTATACAACTTCACAGGGATGCAGTGTTGCAAATCAAGCAATCAGTCACACTTGGTGGGGGCCGGATGAATGATGCATATTGGCAGCTTAGTTGTTCTGTGCTTCCCTTGGCTTATTCCTCACTCCTGCTCCCTTGGACCCTTACCCTGTAATTGAATGCTAGTTTACAAGTCCTCTGGCTCAGGCTCTGCTTTCTGGGGGAACCCAGGATGAGTCTCTGTTCTAGAAGAAATAGCCCATGTGCCAAAGGAATTCAGGACCTAAGAGAATAGGTGCAGGAGGGATCTTGTGAATGTTTTGTGTGGGGAGGAATGTGCAGAATATAAACCCGAGGGAAGCATCCCTTCAGCAGGATTATGCGGCAGTCTGGTGGCACTAAGGGTGCCTTTGTTCGTGGTAAGGGAGATGGTGATTGCTCCGACATGCAGCAATATTCAGGCTTCCTCTCCCTTTGGGATTCTGTGCAGGTGGAAGGGGAAGCCCTGGGTCGTGTGGAACTATGTTGATTGAGTAACAGGGGGGGCATGGCAGTGATGAGGATGGTAGAGTGCTATGGCTTCTGTTAACTGCACTGTAAGCCTTAAAAAAAAAAGGACAATAACAGGCTAGCACAATCACTTTCCAACTCACAACATGCTTTGTCATCAGAAGGTCTCTATGACAGCCCTGAAGGAGACTGTCATCTCCTCCAGCTTCTGGGAAGGCATGTGGAATTCCAAGGATCTAGTTGTAGCGGAGGCAGAGCTTCAAACGAGGCTAAATGAAGAGCCCTGGCAGGTCTCTTTGTCAGAGTCAAGGCCCTGATAAGGACCCTGAAGGTTGGGAGGGGGACATTTGGTGGATGCACCAAGAACAATAAATCCCCAGGTTCCCCCGAACCCCCTGGATAGCAGTGGCAGCCCCCAGCAGACTGTGCAATGACCTCAGCTGAGGCACATCCTTGAAAGCTGATGCTCATTCTCAAGATCTGTCCTTTCCACTCCTGTTACAGTCAAGCTGATAAACAAAGGAAAAGGTCTCAGTACAGCCTAAAGTGGGGAGGAAATAGCTCAGATGCCCAAGGTATTGCAGGGGTTGGAGGAACCCATGTAGGAGGAGATCCCATAGGTATCTGATGGTGGGGGGCTGCCTGGGGAGAATTTATTTACACAGGGCACTCACCCGTGACTCTGGACTCCATGTTCTGGCAGTAGCTTCTGGAATCTGCACATAAAGCCATGGAAACTGCCTTTGCTTCACTTCTCCTGGTGCCTCCTTCTCACCACATTATTGATGCCTGATGGGCCCATTTTGCTGCCTGATGGTCTCACGTCTTAGAACTTTGCCGGGAATGCAAGTTAACCTCTGACTGCTATTTTGTTCTGCCTTTTTGTTGTTGTTGTTGTTGTTGTTGTTTCTTGTCCATAGGAGGGAAGAATGGTATATACCCTGTCTGGCATTTTCTAACACATCCTCATCTCAGCCTTGGTGAGGATGCCTCCCTTCTCTGTGAATGGCCTTGGCCAGCAGCCTTGGAAGGCATTGAGAATGTAACTCATAGCAAACAGAATGTGGCACTGTCTCAAAGGCTCAGGGTTCCAGCTGGGTTTGTGGCATCTCAGAAGGTAGCAAGAATTCTGTTCCAAATTTGATCTCAGACTTGGCACTGGGTTCTAGAAATCTCTCTGACCACGCCACAGGGATGGTGGGAAAAAAATGAAGACTGTCACGGCAAAGCAGCGTGCCCTTTCCTTGCTCTGTCCTGGTGACTTAAAGGAAAGATATGCTACCCACAGCTAAGCCATGTCCCTGCTAATATTGATGTGAATAATTATTTCTTCTCCAGCAATGGTCCTTCCACTTTATTTACTCAGCAGTAAAGATTCTGATTCAGCATTGTCGTCGTCGTCTTCTTCTTCTTCCTCCTCTTCTTTTTGTAAGCCAGCCTCTAGGATTTTTCTATTACTTTTCTTGATTTTATTAGTTTCATGCTTCAGCTGTTCATGCTTCTATAACTGCATCTGCATTTTTGTCTCTAGTCCCAGGCTGATTTTAAACAATATCATCAGTGTTAGAGCATTAAAAGGAAAAAAAAGAAAAGCTCCGAGTAGATTGAGTGGCAGAAAAAGAATGAGGCAACATCTGGGCCATCCACAGCCCCTACTGCTCAAACCTCCTGGTTTGCAAATGAATTTATAGTGAGTTTATTCACATATTTTCATTGGCATGTGTCTCTAGCCTCCTTCCTAGTTTTGAGGCAATGATAAAAGATATTTTTCCCAGCTTATTTTTCTTCCTGATGAACTTCCATTAGCAGCCCTAAATTTCTCAGGGCTTGTTGAAAAGGTGTGAACTTTGTTACTTTGAAACCTATTTGGCGAACATAAAGGAAGTTTCATCTACCCTCTCTTAGCAACTATTCAGTTGTTTTATTCAAAGGTTTGATCCTGAGGTTGGCTCTTGTAGTTAGAAAATTTCACCAGAGAGGAAATACACATGGATACTTACAGTGGTACAAGTGCACTTCAGCCTCTGAGAACCATGACCACGTAATTGTTTTCACCCCTTTTTGATGGTAATCCCCGAGAAAAGAGAGGATTATGTAAGAGAAGAAGTGTTCCTAATGCATGAATAAGCCAATGCAAAGCAATGATCAAATCTTCATTCTACCATTATTAGTGATATTATTATGCTGGTACCTTACTTCACCTCTCTGGGCTTCCTTCTGTCAGTTATAAAACTTGGTTTGGTTGGTGTAAGGTTAGAGTTTGTTAAACACCTCACATAAGGCACGTGGTAGATATACAGTAAACGATTGCTTCTATTAGGCAAACAGGTGATTTGCGTATATGTTGATACTTCCCCACTTAGTGTCTCTTACTTTGCAGTCTTGGATTGGGTTTGCTCAGTCCATCAAAGTGGCCTTTAAAAAAAATTTTTTTTAATGGTTATTTTTGAGAGAGACAGAGACAGAGCACAAGCAGGGGAGGGGCAGAGAGAGAGGGAGACACAGGATCCAAAGCAGGATCCAGGATCTGAGCTGTCAGCACACCTGACAGACTGTGACAGCTGACAGACTGTCAGATCAGCGTGGCTCACGGACTGTGAGATCATGACCTGAGCCGCCGTCGGACGCTTAACTAGCAGAGCCCCCAAAATGGACTTTAAAAGACCAGTAAGAATCTTGTGGAGAGAAAGAGTAAGAGTACCATTTATTACTAATATACAATTTTTTTTAAATTTTATTTATTATTATTTTTTTTAATATATGAAATTTACTGTCAAATTGGTTTCCATACAACACCCAGTGCTCATCCCAAAAGGTGCCCTCCTCAATACCCATCACCCACCCTGCCCTCCCTCCCACCCCCCATCAACCCTCAGTTTGTTCTCAGTTTTTAACAGTCTCTTATGCTTTGGCTCTCTCCCACTCTAACCTCTTTTTTTTTTTTTTCCCTTCCCCTCCCCCATGGGTTTCTGTTACATTTCTCAGGATCCACATAAGAGTGAAACCATATGGTATCTGTCTTTCTCTGTATGGCTTATTTCACTTAGCATCACACTCTCCAGTTCCAACCACGTTGCTACAAAAGGCCATATTTCATTTTTTCTCATTGCCACGTAGTATTCCATTGTGTATATAAACCACAATTTCTTTATCCATTCATCAGTTGATGGACATTTAGGCTCTTTCCATAATTTGGCTATTGTTGAGACTAATATACAATTTTTTTGATATGCTGAGAGGATCCCCCTCAAACAACATCATCAATTGAACGGGCAATCATTAGATTGGGAGATACATCATTGAAACACAATTAACTTATTTGCCTGTCACAGATATTATATAACACACAGAAGACATTTATTGGACACTTGGCGATCAATATTTTATCTAATCCTCAGACGATCTGGGAAGCAGGCACTGTTACGGCCTGTGTGCTCCAGTGGAGGACAACGACCCTGAGAGAAGATGGATAACCCGCTCATCCAAGTGGGCAGTTGAGGAGCTGGGCCCCAGCCAGGTCTGTTTGACTCAGACTTCTTACCCGCTATGTCCTGCTGCCTCCCTCCTCTGTGCTTTCATACAAGGTGAGCAGCACTGCTGCCTTAACTGTAGCCCTAGTGGCATAGCCTGCCAGCCGTATGGGAGCCTGAGACAAAAGGATAGATGTGTGCCTTCAGATACACTGATCAAAATATCCTCTCATATTTTGAAACAAGTGGAACAAGTTAGTTAATACACCTCCACGTTGAAAAAAAAATGTATATAAAACCCTGTGTTGTCCAATCTGTTCTCACACCATTGTTAAGACTCGTAGACTCGGTGGGTGGGGACCCGATGGCCCCGCTGCCTGGGAAGTTTGGGCTGATGGGGAGCTAGTGTTTCCATTGGCAAAGGACACAGAGTAGTAAACAAACAACAACAGCCTATCTTTATTTAATGTTTTGATATTTTGTTCAGCATACTTTTTTGGCATTCATTTTATTTATTTATTTTTTTAATTTTTTCATAGTATTCATTTCATATTAAAAAATGCCACATTAAAAATTTACATATCTTGAATCAGAATTTTTTGATGTCCCTTCAAATTTTTGTGTGTGGGATAGGAGGCTCATGCACATCAGCCTACTGTTGGCCCTGCTTAGGTGGCATCAAATTTCAAGGAGAGAATCGTCTTTGTTCTAAAAATGAATGCCTTAGGGCGCCTGGGTGGCTCAGCTGGTTAAGCATCTGGCTCTTTTTTTTTTTTTTTTAATATAATTTATTGTCAAATTGGCTAACATACAGCGTATACAGTGTGCCCTTGGTTTTGGGGGTAGATTCCCGTGGTTTGTCGCTTACATATAACACCCAGTGCTCATCCCAACAAGTGCTCTCCTCAATGCCCATCACCCATTTTTCCCTCTCCACAACTCCCCCATCCACCCTCAGTTTGTTCTCTGTGTTTAAGAGTCTCTTATGGTTTGCCTACTTCCCTCTCTGTTTGTAACTATTTTTTTCCCCTTCCCTTCCCCCCTGATCTTTTGTTAAGTTTCTCAAGTTCCACATATGAATGAAAACTTACATGATATCTGTCTTTCCCTGACTGACTTATTTCACTTGGCATAATACCCTCCAGTTCCAGCCATGTTGATGCAAATGGCAGGATTTCATTCTTTCTCTTTGCCAAGTAGTATTGCATTATATATAAAAACCACATCTTCTTTATCCATTCATCAGTTGATGGGCATTTAGGCTCTTTCCATAATTTGGCTATTGTTGAAGGCATTGCTATAAACATTGGGGTACATGTGCTCCTATGGATCAACACTCCTGTATCCTTTGGATAAATTCCTAGTAGTGCTATTGCTGGGTCGTAGGGTAGTTCTATTTTTAATTTTTTGAGGAACCTCCACACTGTTTTCCAGAGTGGCTGCACCAGTTTGCATCCCCACCAATAGTGCAAGAGGGTTCCTGTTTCTCCACATTGGTGCCAGCATCTGTTGTTTCCTGAGTTGTTAATTTTAGCCACTCTGACCAGTGTGAGGTGGTATCTCAGTGAGCATCTGACTCTTGATTTTGGCTCAGTTCATGAATTCAAGCCCCACATGGGGCTCTGTGCTGTCAGCGTGGAACATGCTTCGGATTTTCTCTCTCTCTCTCTCTCTCTCTCTCTCTCTCTCTCCTCTCTCTCTCTGCCCCTTCCCTGCTCACATGTACTCTCTCTCTCTCTCTCAAAATAAATAAACATTAAAAATAAATGAAAATAAATACCTGGCTGAGGTGAAGGTGAGGGCTGAGACTCCAAGGACAGAAGAAACAGTGACCACTAAACTGAACTGGCCAAGGAGAGGAATTTGCTCCCCCGCCACCCTCCAGAGGAGGAGGGGAAGGGAGAGAAGGAAGGAAGGGGATGGACTGGATGGAGGTAGGGCTAGGAACAGCTCCTGGTGTAATGGCTATAGCTGGTTGTAAGAATGATGCCCCTCCCAGTTCCATTTGAGAAGATGCGTGTCATTGTGGTGTAAGCTATCTTTGCCTCACTGTAATCTTCAGTAAATCATGCTCAATCCATGCATGTTCTGCATTGTAGAAATCCAAAAAGGGGCTCAGTTCATGCTTCGTGGGTGTTGTGGGAAACAGATTCATCCTAGCAGGAGCCTGGAGGCAGAGGGTCCAGGAGATGATGACTACCTGGGAATTCACAGAAATTGTGGCGAAGTCTTTGAATTTCCACAGAACAAAAGGTTTGGGGGAGGGTTTGAGTCTGTCTTATAGGAATCTTGAGGTGTAGGGAAGGCCCCAAGACCCGAAGTTTTTCCTGATAATCATTCTGGAAGAAATTCCAGTGGGTGAAATTCTAGAAAGGGTTATGGCTTGAATCCAGCTGATACAGGGTTTTAGATTTGCTATATGTTGTTCTGTTTCTCTTGTCTTAAGGTCCAGGAACACTGTCTCACTCAATGCCTTATATGCACTTGGAGAATCTACTTCTTTCTGCTCCTTTTCCCTTTGACCTTACCTCGTCCTCCACTCGGATGTGTTTAGCCAGGAGGTAGCAGTGAGTGTCACATGCTGCTTAGCGTTTGTGTGTGGTCCTAGGGTATTAGTGCCCCTTTGTTCTCTTTCAGAGTGTGTTCCTCCCTAACCTGGGTGAAGTGAGGCCACCAGGGAGCACAGCATTCCCCAACCCCCCCCCCCCCCCCCCCGCCCTCCCTAGGGGTCTTCTCAGCACCGCCCTTCCATTTAGTGATCCCACCCTCCAACCTGCTTCTTAGGGAGTTCTGTTGGAGGGTGGGTGTGGATGAATCCAGCCACTTCCTGGAGGCTCCCTGGTGCTCTGGTCTCTGCTCCATAAACCTCACAGGCCTATTAGGCAAGCTTATGAAATTTTTATTGAAGGGACAAGGGAATCTCAGAAGGGCGGTTCTGCATTCTAACTTAACGCGAAACTGCAGAAAGTGGGAATGGCTTTCAGGCTTAGAGCTTTGCTAGGAGGACATTCCCCTGATCTACCCCGCTTTCTCTCCAGCCCCCATTCCCACATAGCCGCCCTCTTCAAGCCCCTGAGCTGGGGGCTCACAAACCACATGCTGTGGGGTTCAAGCAGCAGTTTTGCCTTTAGGGGGGTTTCCTGCTATTGTAACAATGACCAATGCCTCAGGTTTTCACTAAAGGTCCCCAGGAGGCAGTGAGGGCAGGCCCTGATCCTATACATGAGGGCCAGTGTGGGTGCTATTCCGTGTCCCTACTAAGAAATTTCTGTGGCTGATTTTCTTACTTGGCTCCTTAAGAAATAAGCCATCTCAACAAGTAAATATTTTGTCTTAGAAATAACACAGTTCAGTCTCATAGGAGGAGGACTGTTTATTCCATCCAGTGTGGTTTTGGCCTTGCAGTTTTTAGAACTAAGTCCCATTGTCACTGAGCTGGGAAACACTAGGTTCCTTCCTGCCTCACCTGAGCCTGGCTTGTTTTTTGTTGTTGTTGTTGTTGTTGTTGTTGTCATTTTGTTTTTAGTTTCAAGTTTTTATTTAAGTTCCACTTAGTCAGGGGCGCCTGGGTGGCTCAGTCGGTTAAGCGTCTGACTTCGGCTCAGGTCATGATCTCACAGTTTGTGAGTTGGAGCGCCGTGTCGGGCTCTGTGCTGACAGCTCAGAGCCTGGAGCCTGCTTCACATTCTGTGTCTCCCTCTCTCTCTGCCCCTTCCCTGCTCATGCTCTGTCTCTCTCTGTCTCAAAAATAAATAAACATTAAAAAAAATTTCCACTTAGTTAACATAGAGTGTAATATTGAGCCTGGCTTGTTTTACAGAGAAACCACATCCATTCTAAACATTACTATTACTCCCCAACATATAGCACCAATTCTAATCACATACCATTAACTCCACTCATCCCTTTGCCAGTTTATAAAACCACACATGATTTGAGAGTGGAGAATATTTTACTATTCTACATACTTACCCAAAACAGAAATATCTATAAGCCCGCAAATCTGGCCAATCGCTGTTTCAGGCATGAAGTGGAAGACACAGTTGTTGTCCCAAGTTGAGTATTTCTTCTAGGAAATAAAACTAAACACACAGCAGAGTAACAGAGTGGCCTTGTGTTCCCCCAGTTGGCCCTTCTGCACTTACACATATTTCGCTCACCCCCACTCCCCCAGCAGGGATATTCTGCACCAGCAAAGCCATTTTCCTTCCTGTTCTCCAAATGTGATATTTTTATTCCTTTCCAGATGACGATAAACTTCTTTAGCTGTAGAACCTAAGAATACAATGCTTTCTTTACCATTCAAAGTAGCCACCTTGTTTTCCAAAGTGGTTGGTTAGAATTATCTGGATTTTCTTGCACTTGCCAAATGTTTCTAACCAATACATCAAGACTCTGCCCTTCCTTCTGTGAATATATGACCCTTATAGAACAACAATAGTAATAAAAGTGGCGTATTTACAATGTGCCAGGTATTAGGTCTGGCCTTTTATGTGCTGAGAGACGTCCTAGTTAGAAACAAGTCCCCAGAGTTAGATAGTCTAGTGTTCAAGACTTGGCTCTTCCATTTACTTGCTAGGTGACCTTGGGAAAAACCTTAAACTGTGTCACATCTGTAAAATGGAGATATTCACAGTATTTTCCTCATGGAGTTAATGTGAATATTGGGTGAGTTTATGTGTGAAGAGCACTTAGTAGAGAGTACTCAGTAATTCTATCCTAAGAGTTAGCTCTATTATTATAAAAAATCTGCTAGTGGTCACACAACTACCAGGTGATGAAGTCTGGTTGACTCCACTGTGTTATAGCTACTTTCCATGACAAGATATTATTATTATTATTATTATTAAATGTTTATTTATTTTTGAGAGAAAGAGAGAGTGCAAGCAGGGGAGGGCCAGAAAGAGAGGGAGACAGAGAATCCGAAGCAGGCTCTGTGCTGTCAGTGCAAAGCCTGATGCAGGGCCCAAACCCACGAACTGTGAGATCATGATCTGAGCCAAGGTTAGACACTTAACCGACTGAGCCATCCAGATGCCCCAGTTATTATTATTATTATTATTATTATTACCTGTTGGAGATGAGAGAGTCTTCTTTCCTTAAATTGGAGGGGCCTCATCAGATGTCACCTTTTCCTGGCTGCCCGTCCCCTCCACACACTTAAGTACATTCTTCCCTGGAGGAGGAGTGATTCATCTGGTTGGTAGGTTTTGATGAAAGAACTGAGCATAAGTGGCTCAGCCCCTTCCTCCACCTCTCGCTTGTATGCACCTGCCTGCAAAGGGTTTGCATTCTCGTTGTCAGGCCCCCAAGTGTGGATGTCCCCCAGACATCTGGGGCTGCCTGTGCCTGGGAGGATGTGTGTTCTTTTCTCATGTTTGGTATCAGTAAGCCCACTGTGTTGCATGCCTGAGGTGTATCCTGCTACATGGGCTTTATTGGTAAGAAGCTGATATTTCAGTGTTCGTCTGCCTGACACCCATGCCTGTCTTAATCAGTTCTGAAATTAGGCTTGGAAATGGGAAATGCTATTTATGAATTCTTCAGACCCTAGGTATCCTTCAAACAGCCCATCAAGTTCTATTGATTCCCTGGTCTAGCTATCTACTAAATTCATTTCCTCCTTTTGGTCTTTCTGCCACGGTATTGGTGTAGGTTCTTAGCAGTCCTGTGGTAGCCTTCCAATCTCACTGATAATAGTCATCCCTTCCCTCCTCACCCCTCTCTGTACCCTAGAGTGCAGATGTCATCCTGACACCCTTCTGCTCACAATCCTAAGAGGACTCCTGTGACTCCAGGAAGCATATGTACACTTTGTTAGTGCAGGATACAAAACCTTCACGGCCTGGCTGCCCCTTCTCCTTCTCACTCACTTGTCTGCTTCAAGCAGCCTCTGTTCCATCCAGTTAGAGCTAGTTGTTATATTCTTGGACACAGCAGTTTCTTTTTCCCTCCATGGCTTTGCATATACTCACTTTGCATTTCCTCACTTTAGAATGCTCTTTGCCCCTCTGGACTTGGCTGCCATTAATTCTCAAGCCATTGGCGTAAGGATTGCCTCTCCCAGAACATGCCTTCTCTTCATTGACTGCATTCTCCTTGTGGGCTTACCTTGCAGAGTTGCTGATCTTAGTCCCTGTCTGTCTGCCCTAGTAGACGGCGAGCCTCTTTAGCACTGAGCCCAGAGCTCCAAGTCTTTGTTCTCAGGAATAGTCATGCATTTATGCCTTCCTGGCTCAGGCTGATGGACAGACAAACCACGGAAGAGGAAACCTGAGCAGAATGAACAAATGAAAAGCAGTTCACCTGCCCTAGTGAGGAGGAAAAATCCATGGTGAAACCACAATTGGATGCCATTTTACTCTTACAGACTAACAAAAATTAAAAACTCTGATAAAAACCAAGTGCTGGCATTGATGTGGACACCGATCCTGCCATGCAGTGCTGATGGCAGTGGCGGTTAGACCAGTCACCCTGGGGCGATTCTGTGACAGCTAGTGAGTTTGAAGATGCATGTGTGCTATGACTCAACAATTCTACTTCTGGTTTTATACTCTGGACAAATTCTTGCACAAGAATAAAAGTGCAGGTGTGTTCACTGCAACATTATTTGTAATAATAAAAAGTCAAAGGTGATTTAAATGCCTGTCAACAGAAAAACATGATATTGTCATGAAGTGGAATATTGTACAGCAGAGAATATAAATAAACTAGAGCTAAGCTCATCGACGTGATGCATTTCATACCATAATGAGTTGAACAATCAGACTGTAAAAGGATACTTACAGTATGCTATTTTTTAAAGTTTAAATAGGCATGCAGAACAATGTCACATACTATTTAAGTGCACCAATGGCTGTAGAAAAAATGCAAAGGAATGGTTGTGAGTAATAAACACCAAATTCAAGTTTATGGTCACCTCTGAGAGAGAGGGAGTGGAATGAACATTGGAGCCTTAACTGTATTTGTAATGTTTTACTTGTAAGCTAAGTTTTGGGGCCTGGGTGTTCACTCTGTTATCCTTGATCACTCTGTTGTCTTGTGTATCTTATGTTTTCAAATAAGCAAATCTTTTGTTATTAAAATAAATACCTATTTTTAAAAAGTTCTAGGCTTGGGGTTGGGCTTGAATTCAAGTCTTTGTTTCTTTCCCTCTCTCTTTTTAACATGTTTATTTATTTATTATGATAGAGAGAGAGAGAGAGAGGGGAGGGAGGGAGGGAGAGAGGAGAATCAGGGAGGGGCAGAGAGAGAGACAATCCCAAGCTCCATCTCACAACTGTGAGATCATGACCTGAGAAGAAATCAAGAGTCAGATGCTTAACTGACTGTCACCCAGGCTCCCCTGATTCTCTCTTTACTAGCATGAGCAAGTATCTTAAACCTCCTGAGCCTCAGTTCCCCCATCTATAAAGTAAAGATAATAATTCCTTTTCCACAGGATTATGTTAGTAATGAGATAGTGCAGGTCAAGTAGATAGTTCAGTACCTGGCACATGTATTGAACATTCAGTTAAAATTATCTATGATAATTCTGGAAGGTTCTTGATACACCCTTCTTAAATTTCCAATGAAATAATATCAGTTGTCCTGGGGAATGGGGAGAAATGGGTGAAGGTGATCAAAAGGTATAAACTTCCAGTTATAATGTAGATAAGTTCTGGGGATGTAATGTATAGCATGGTGCCTGTAGTTAACCATACTCTATCGTATATTTGAAAGTGGATGGGGTGCTGGAGTGGTTTATTTGGTTAAGCATCCGACTTTGGCCCAGGTCATGATCTCACGATTCGTGGCTTCAAGCCCAGTGTTGGGCTCTGTGCTGACAGCTCAGAGCCTGGAGCCTGCTTCAGATTCTGTGTCTCCTTCTCTTTCTGCCCCTCCCCCACTTGTGCTCTGTCTCTCTCTCTCTCAGAAATAAACATCAAAAAAAAATAAAAAAAATTAAAAAAAAGGAAGTTGCTAAGAGAGTAGATCTTAAAAGTTCTCATCACAAGAAAAAATAAACTAACTACATGAGGTGATGTATGTTAACTTATTAGTGATCATTTTGTAATATATACATGTCATATCATTATGCTGCACACCTTAAATTTATGCAGTGTTATAGGTGAATTCTATCTCAATAAAACTGGGAAAAGAAATAATGTCAGTTGTTAACAGCAAATATATCATCAATTCCCTTCCTGCCTACCAAACTCCCCAAAACTTCAGCCTAAAATGTGAAGGATACCTTCACTTTCTCATAGTCAGAGTTTACATCTTTTTCTTAAGTCATGGCCACACAGGTCAATATTTGTTTTGAAGGCTGGGTTAATTTCCCTGGCTTCTTGGATAATTTAGATAATGCTTCAGGCAAAGCCTATCTAAATGCATAGTTTGTTCAACACCGAGGAGAATGTTGACACATTCTGTGTGTTCTGTCTCTGTCTCTCTCTCTCTCTCTCTCTCTCTCTCACACACACACACACACACACACACGCACTGCAGTCCATCTTCTACTTTGCATTCTTCTTCTTGCTTTAAAGGTTTTTAGTGGTTTTTGGGTTACTGCCAGCTAATGGCAAACCGCGTCCTACAAACTGAATCCCCTTAGCCCACATCAGCTTTATTGCCTGCAGTAGCCCACCCTTCCAGCCTGTCTCCTCTCTAGCAAAGCAGAGCGATGTGTTGTCGCGCTTCCAAACCTGTGCTGCTCCATCCCAGCCAGGTGTTGAGACAGCCTTCAAATGTGCAGGCCTTCTTGTCAATTTGACCTCTCATGGGAGAGGTGGAAGGAACCATGGAATCAAGAGATCTCCCAAACATAGTGCAGAAGAGAATAATGGAAAAATCAGGGTGGGAGACACAAGGCAGGCATCAGAAAGCTGGGACAGATTCAGGCAACATGCTGGATTTTTGTAATACATTTTGTAATAATTCCCTCCTACCGTAAAATTGAATAATAGCTGTAAAATCAATTGTGAACATCATGGCTTAATTTTCTAATTGATTAAAGCCACGTGGAAGGATCTAAAAGTCTAGTAAACAAATCTCTCTGTGCTGCAAACCTTGCCCAAACATTCTGGAGCCAGAATATCAGGATTTGAATCCCAACTCTGCTTCTATGCAGAGAGGCTAAGTAACTTGTGACCTCTGGTAAGTCACTTTACCTCTGCACCTATTGAAAATGGGGGGAATCATAGTGCCTATTTCATAGGTTTGTTGTGAAGATTGAGTTAATATGTGTAAATCAAAGAGTGCCTAATAATAGAAAGTGTGCAATAATTATTAGTTATTATTCTCTGCCTGACTGGATTGGTCCAGCAAAGGTTTTTTTGTGTCTTCACACAAGCATGAAGTGTTTTTAAAATAAGGTGGTAATCATGTTGCAGTATATGAGTGCCTCAAATCAATACTGTACACCTTAAACTTACACAATGTTACATGTCAATTTCATCTTAATAAAGCTGGGAAAAATACAAAATAAAAACACAAGCATGATTTGACTATGTTTTTACAGGATTGCTGTTAATGAGATGGAGGGAGAGCAAAAGCAAAACAGGAAGATCAGCCAGGAGGCTTTTGTAGGACTCAAGTGGAAGGCCTATCGTGGCTTGCTTAGTGTGATAACAGTTGAGGTATTGAGAGGTTTTCACAACATCTACTGAGTAATTTGAACTTGGTGGTAACCATCTTTGTCCCAAATCAAGTGACTTTATGTGTGAGTGTATGTATGTGCATGGCTATGCGTGTATGTATCTCTAGTCTATGTATGTTCTATTCAGTTTACCTACATATTTCTTCCTCTGCATGAAATTATTGTGAATACCAAGGATTGATGATATGTGTTAATATCTGGCAGAATGAGTCCTCCCTTTTTGCTCCTTTTCAAAGTTATCTTAGTTATCTATGTTCTTTTATACTGCCATATCCATTTTGGAATGAATTTATCATGCTCCTCACACAGGAAATTTTGTTTGGGATTATATTAAGTCTGGAAGTTATTTCAGAGAAAATTGGCATCTTTATGTTGCTGCTGCATCCATGAACATGGTTGAACTCCCTAACTAACTTATATCCATTTTTTATCTACTATAATTAATCTTAGAATATTTTACATAGAAGTCTTACATGTTCTTTCTCAGGTTGATAATTCCTAAATACTTCTTGGGAAGAGTGTATTATTTTCTATTTGATTATGGCTAGAATAAAGGGGTATTAGTTTTTATAAACTGATTTTGTTTCTTGAAACCTTGTTGAAGTTTCTCCTTAGATCTCATAATAAATCTCTTTATTTTATTGCTTTTTAAATATTTTCTGTGATTGCTTATAGTTTAGAACTGAAGTTCATAGTTTTTGGCCTGAAAGTTGAATTTCTAATTTTAATAAAAATGAAGAATTCAAGATTTTTCCTTTTCATAAGGGTAAACTAACTGTACAATTCCAGGACCTCAGCAGAACAACAACTAGGAATAAGTATTTGTCTAATTACAGTTACAGCAACCACATTCTCTTTTTTTTATTTTATTTTTTAATATATGAAATTTACTGTCAAATTGGTTTCCATACAACACCCAGTGCTCATCCCAAAAGGTGCCCTCCTCAATACCCATCACCCACCCTGCCCTCCCTCCCACCCCCCATCAACCCTCAGTTTGTTCTCAGTTTTTAACAGTCTCTTATGCTTTGGCTCTCTCCCACTCTAACCTCTTTTTTTTTTTTTTCCTTCCCCTCCCCCATTGGTTTCTGTTACGTTTCTCAGGATCCACATAAGAGTGAAACCATATGGTATCTGTCTTTCTCTGTATGGCTTATTTCACTTAGCATCACACTCTCCAGTTCCATCCACGTTGCTACAAAAGGCCATATTTCATTTTTTCTCATTGCCACGTAGTATTCCATTGTGTATAGAAACCACAATTTCTTTATCCATTCATCAGTTGATGGACATTTAGGCTCTTTCCATAATTTGGCTATTGTTGAGAGTGCTGCTATAAACATTGGGGTACAAGTGCCCCTATGCATCAGTACTCCTGTATCCCTTGGATAAATTCCTAGCAGTGCTATTGCTGGGTCATAGGGTAGGTCTATTTTTAATTTTCTGAAGAACCTCCACACTGCTTTCCAGAGTGGCTGCACCAATTTGCATTCCCACCAACAGTGCAAGAGGGTTCCCATTTCTCCACGTCCTCTCCAGCATCTATAGTCTCCTGATTTGTTCATTTTGGCCACTCTGACTGGCGTGAGGTGATATCTGAGTGTGGTTTTGATTTGTATTTCCCTGATAAGGAGCGACGTTAAACATCTTTTCATGCGCCTGTTGGCCATCCAGATGTCTTCTTTTTTTTAAAATTTTTTTTTTTCAACGTTTTTTTATTTATTTTTGGGACAGAGAGAGACAGAGCATGAACAGGGGAGGTGCAGAGAGAGGGAGACACAGAATCGGAAACAGGCTCCAGGCTCCGAGCCATCAGCCCAGAGCCTGACGCGGGGCTCAAACTCACGGACCGCGAGATCGTGACCTGGCTGAAGTCGGACGCTTAACCGACTGCGCCACCCAGGCGCCCCTCTTCTTTAGAGAAGTGTCTATTCATGTCTTCTGCCCATTTCTTCACTGGGTTATTTGTTTTTCGGGTGTGGAGTTTGATGAGCTCTTTATAGATTTTGGATACTAGCCCTTTGTCCGATGTGTCATTTGCAAATATCTTTTCCCATTCCGTTGGTTGCCTTTTAGTTTTGTTGGTTGTTTCCTTACAGCAACCACATTCTCAAACAAAGTATCTTTCTTACTGGTAATGATAACTGACAGCAACAACAAAAATACTGATATTTCAGCTCATTTGTATTGATAGCACAGTAATTCAGAAGCAGATATGGATATCAGAATCCCTTGCATGTTTACATTTATTATGCCACAGCTAAAGACTGTGTTTTTATTTTTTTGTTCAAAATACACAGTTGTCTTTACTGATAATATGAACACTAATGTTATATTGTTTTCCATTTTGTTCCTATATTGCATACATGAACTCAATGCAAGGTAGGATTTAGAATTATATATCAACAGTAAAATTCATGAGGTACTTAAAGCTTTAAACACAAGGGTGTAAACAGAATCTATGTTCAATTTTGTTTGTTTACCTATTTTCACATAAAAGGATGCAGAAATCCATCAGTTTTCAACCAATTCAGAATTATAACTTTTCAGATTAAAAAAAATGATTTGTTTATATGGATTTACAGAGAATAATTGTGAATTTCTGTGAGTTACTCAAATGACAGTTTATATATCACATCACATTTTAGGAAATATTGAAACTTGGCAGTGATTTAAAATATTCTTAGAGGCGCCTGGGTGGCTTAGTTGGTTCGGTGTCTGACTTTTGATTTTGGCTCAGACCATGATCCCAGGGTTGTGGGATCGAGCCCAGTGTCAGGCTCCATGCTGAGGATGGACCCTGCTTAAGACTCTCTCTCCCTCTCTCTCTCTCTCTCTCTCACACACACACACACACACACACACACACAATTCTAATGGTAGTAACTGGTTTTTTTTTTTTTTTGACTCATAAAATATAAAGGAATACCTTTCTAGTCTGGGACAGTCCAATGAAAATATTGGCATAACAGTGTGTTTCTAGAACGCTCAATGTTTCAAGGAAATGTTGGAACTGAAATGTTCCAAGGAAAGGAGTAAATTGTATGCCAAAGATGTCTCATGACAATTTAGAAGGGGCACAGTTGGCCAAAATTAAGGAAATAATTACATAAATTATGACATGTCTACTAGATGGAAAAGTGGGCAGCCATTGACATTTGAAGACTATGAAAAAGTAGGCTGCTAAGAAGGAAAATCTATAAAAATGAAACAAATACAAGTAACTTGACTACATGTTTAAAATACATGTTCTTGGCCAAGTAAGAAATGAAATTGATAGTACTAGGGTAGTGAGTTCATGGGAGAATCCTTCATTCTACAAATTCCCTGAAGTAATAATAATAGTCACCAAAACGTCTTGCATATCTGCTTTTTGTTCCAGGCACTGTACTAGACCCTTTGTACACATGACTTCTAATCTATACAACAGCCCATCTTTAATCTTTACAACTAAAGCTTGCTTCTCAAGCTATAGTGAGCATCAGAATCCTCTGGAAGGCTTGTTGGAATATAGATTACTGGACTTCATCTTCAGATTTTCTGATTCCTTAGATCTGGGGTGGGGTTTCAAGAATTTCCATTTTTAACAAGTCCCTAGAAATTTTGTTGCTGCTTGTCCAGTGCTATAAACTGAATGTTTGTGTCCTCCTAAAATTCATATGTTGAAATCTTAATCCTCATGGTGATGGTATTAGGGGGTGAGGGCCTTTGAAAAGTGATTAGGTCTTGAGAACAACACCTTTTTGAATGGGATTAGTGCTTTTATAAAAGGGACCCCAGAGAGCTCCCTTGCCTCTCCTGCCACATGAGGACACATGAGATGGGCTACTGGGGAAGCAGTTCTTCACTGGACTGAATCTGTGGGCACTCTGATCTTGGACTGTCCAGCCTCCAGTACTGTGAGAAATAGGTTTCTGTTTATATGCTACCCAGTCTGTAGTATTCTGTTATAGCAGCCTGAACAGACTTAGACATCTAGGGTCTACACTTTCAGAACTGATGATTCATAACATAGACATTTCCTCCACTACGTAAGTGAGGAAATTGAGAATCAGAGGCTAAATAACAGAGCTAACGAGTCATAGAGCCAGGGTTTAAACACAAGTTTGTCTAATTCAGAAGTTTGTCCTTTTAGCTCTATGCTTTGCTTGTCCTTTAAGTGTGAACCTATTGCTCAACCACAAAGTATGTTAGTTATCTTCTCAGGGTCATTCATTCAGGGTGCTGCATAATTGGGTGACTGATCACTAGGAGGCTTCACATGATGGCATACACCTGGGGGGATCAGGGTCTGGCTCAGAAACTGAGATCTTATTGGTATTTCTGAGTTGACTGGACTTAGAGGAGATTCCTTATATGAAAAAAGCTCTCAACAGGCTGATATTTAAAGCTAGAATGCCAGCATAGTAATTTACTGGCACTAGAAATTTCTGATTGGCCTGACCGGGCATGCTTTCCCTGGAGACACGTTATGTGTGTTAGAAGCCAAATTATCAGAAGGCTGCTTGGTGAGCATGGAAGCAAGGCTAGGATACTTAATATGACTCAAATATTTCATGTCATCAGCTCTGTTGGCATGTCCTGTCCGTATGTTTGCAGAAAAAAGACACCTACATCAGGTGCATTGTTATTTAGGTTGGACTGACA
The DNA here is from genome assembly GCF_028018385.1 of Neofelis nebulosa. Taxonomy (NCBI): domain Eukaryota; kingdom Metazoa; phylum Chordata; class Mammalia; order Carnivora; family Felidae; genus Neofelis; species Neofelis nebulosa. The sequence continues at coordinate 68,427,217 of NC_080790.1, forward strand.
AAGTACTTCACTGGTCTCTGGATGCTGCCCAAATGAGCTCATCACTAGTGGCTGCTGGGAGTCCTCTCTCGCCTATGTTTGTAAGGCTAATTTACCTTCTTTCAGACTCACTGTATCTTATGTGTCTGAACAGCTTCAATCTGATGAAAATCAAGTCTTGTATGTCTGGGAATGCTTTGGTCTGAATGGATATAAACTCCCCAGATTCACAGGTGGAGCCCTCATGAATGGGGTTAGCACCCTTACAGAAGAGTCACCAGAGAGGTCTCTTGTCCCTTGTATCTTGTGAAAGCACAGGAGAAGGCAGCTGTCTGTGAAGAAGTGGGCCCTTAACAGACATTAAATCTGCTGGCATCTTGATCTTGGACTTCCCAACCTCCAAAACTGTGAGAAAAGAAATTTCTGTTGTTTACAAGATACCCAATTTGTGGCATTTTTGTTATAGCAGCCCAAAAAGATTAAGACAGGGAGCCATTTTTGTCTTTAAGGTGACTTACATATGTCTGGCACCTGGATCTGCTTTTTAATTTATAATTCTAGTTTATGTCTTAGGGAGCAATCTTATTTTTATCTACCAATCTACCAATTTTGATTTTTGGATTGCATGAGTAAATTCATGTAGACATTGGTTTTCTTGGCTTTATAGATGTGAACCCCAAGGTTCAGAGAAAGGGTAGAGAAAGGATAATTGTCAACATCTGAAGGCATCTGCAAGATCTCAGATCTGAGAGAGCTGGTGAAAGTCAGAGAGCCCTTCTCTGGTCAGCTTATGTGTCTGAACAGCTGGGTTCATCAGGGCTTGGAGTGAGAGTCAGAAGTGAGGTTCATCAGTAAAAACAGATTCAAATGAACATGTTTAATTCAATAGCATGCATGGATGATGGTCCTCATGGGGTTCCTGGCCAAGGCATGCCCTTTGCATTGTACTTGTTGCATTCTCTTGACCAGTGGTCTCAAAATATGGCACTATTATGGGCTGACTTGTGTACCCTCCTAATTCATATATTTCAGTCCCAGTGGCTAGTCCCTCAGAATGTAACTATATTTGGAGATAGAGTCTTTAAAGAGGTATGATTAAATGAAATTGTATGGGTAGCCCTAATCCTTGTGACTGCATTGGAGATGGGACCTTCAAAGAGGTGATAGAGTTAAACTTAGGCCCTTAGTGGGGCTCTAATACAATATGACTGCTGTCCTTATAAAAAGGGGAGAGACACTAGGGATGAGCACAGAGGAAAGGTCATGTGAAGACACAGCAAGAAGGTGGCCATCTACAAGCTAAAGAGAGAGGCCTCAGGAGAAACCAAACCTGCCAACTTCTTGATCTGGAGCTCCAACTTCCAGAACTATGAGAAAAAGAATTTTCTGTTGTGTAAGCTGCCCAGTCATTGGGGTTCTCTTATGGCAGCTCTAGCAGACCAATCCAGGTTCCCTTCAGCAGCAGGACCAATACCTGGGAGACATTAGAAAAAATTCTTGGGACCTGCTCAGTCAGACACTTTGGCAAAGGGGCCCAGCAATTTGAGTTTTAGCAAGTTTTCCAGGGGATTCTGATTCTTAGTACAGTTTGAGAACTATTGTCTTATACTTTTATGTCTAAGTTACTTGGAGAATGGACTGTAATATATTCTAAGATGTTCGAAATGCTAACAGCATAGACATTAATGTTAGATTGTCCATATAATCTGTTCTTGGCCATATATATACAAACACAAACCTTTTATATTGGTAGTTTCAGGGAGAGGTAATGAGGGCCTATCCATGATGATCATGACCAAAGAGGGTTACTCCGTTATTCACACTTATGATGAGCAGCCTGGACTCAAGAGCCGGAACCATTTGCATTCAATTCATTTAGGAGTTGTGTGGTGTCAGGCAAGTTACTTAGTCTCTCTGTGCCCAATATCCTCAAGTATTATCACCTCATAGGCTTGGCAAGAGAAGTAATGCCGCTAAAACCCTGCTTGACACATAATAAGGACTATATAAATGTCTATTCAATGAAATAGCTACATGAATTCATTAAGTCACAGGAATAATTTTTTTAAAATGGTTTAGAAAGCAACTGGGGAAGTTTGGGTAGGTTTTGGTGAACTTCCTTGGAGCCAGTTCATGGTGGTATTTCTATAGTTTCTACTTCATCACCATTTAAGGCTGACTTGCTAGTGAGCACTTGGTAGTTAATGTCTGCCTAGGAAGGCTGCTTTCCCAGGGTGTTCCTCAGAAGCATCTCTAGAGGTGACAGAACCCACCAATATCATTGATATAAAGTGGTTTATCTTTTTTTTTTTTTTTAATTTTTTTTTCAACGTTTTTAATTTATTTTTGGGACAGAGAGAAACAGAGCATGAACGGGGGAGGGGCAGAGAGAGAGGGAGACACAGAATCGGAAACAGGCTCCAGGCTCCGAGCCATCAGCCCAGAGCCTGACGCGGGGCTCGAACTCACGGACCGCAAGATCGTGACCTGGCTGAAGTCGGACGCTTAACCGACTGCGCCACCCAGGCGCCCCTAAAGTGGTTTATCTTTATAAGTGTTTCTATCAATTATCTCTGGTTGATGATGGTTAAGAGTTGCAGATCTTCCTATACAGAAGATAGTTTCTTGCTCAGGTATGGATCAATGTATGCATTTGTCTCCAGGCTGCATTTGTTTTTGTTTTTCTTTAGGGATACTTAAAAATTACCTCTTCCAGGGGCACCTGGGTGGCTCAGTTGGTTAAACAACTGACTTTGGCTTAGGTCATGATCTCATGATTCGTGAGTTTGAGCCCTGCATCGGGCTCTGTGCTGACAGCTCAGATCCTGGAGCCTGCTTCAGATTCTGTGTCTCCCTCTCTCTGCCCCGCCCTCACTCACGCTCTCTCTCTGTCTCTCAAAAATGAATAAATGTTAAAAAAAAAAAAGTTACCTCTTCCAGAGAGAGGACACTGACTGATATATATGTAACCACTTCACTAATGCTCTTGCAATCTGTTTGTTCAGAAGGAAGGTATCATCTCAACAGCTCTCATTTGGGAGAACTTTTAGAGCTTGACTTTCAGGACATTCTGGTTTTGAATTTCATTCATTTGTTATGCTTTCACATATGCCTGTAACTACATTTTTCATATCGAGGCAGATGGTATGTAAACACTAGGAATTTTACACCCACAGTTTACTCTGTGTGCTGATAGGGCATTTCCTCAGAGTATAAATTTTCTTCTTTCTGACTATGGCATAACTGTAAGATTTTCATCAACAAATTGGGAGGAATTTGAGTATATGCTACCTGTGTTTGCACCTTAAGTGGTAGTTCCCAGCTCTATTTCTTGCAACTTGTATGTATTTCTCTTTTTCTTTCAACCAAACTTTGCAATATTTTCCGTAGATGTTTCATTAAGGGAGAATCGAAATTTAGGTTCTGAGTTTCTGAAGAATGAACTTATGCCAAATTATGCTTAAGGTCTTTGGTTGATAATGTGTTCTGAGTAATGAAATAGAACATTTTTTTTTTTAACAATAGAGTATAAGGCTGTATGACTTTAGGTCAGGATTTTTGGATATGAGGATTTGACCTGGGACCGAGGTCCAAACTGGTCAACCTATTGATGAAACAGATTTGAATTTCTAAGGTTTAGTTGTTTTTCACAAATGTGAACAGTTAACTTTTCACAATCCTTGCTCTTATCAATCATTTTAAAGACAGATATTTGTTACATACCCATTATTCACCTACCATTGTGTTTGCTTCTGTGAGGCATACGAGACATGTAAGAAATGGATCTTGTCCTGAAGAAGCTTAAAAATCCAGATAAAAGGGCAAAACTAATATGTGTGGGGAAATTTAATACAGGATTATATGCCAAAGGAGAACACATTTCCCCCCCGCCCCACCCCCCCACCCCCCCCACCGGCTTCTTCAAGGAGGAATTTTCCTAAGCACATGTCAAGCTGTTCTTTCCCTTTTATTCACTCCACCCCCATGGAGGGTAGGAGTCACCTACATGATTGGTGAAACATGCTCTAGATAGTTCCATCCTTCCTCCTCTTGGGAGCTAGCTTGTCCACATAGGGCATGGGCTCTCTTCAATCCTTCTTTTGCAAAGTGTATGTTTCTCCTGGACACCTATCTATCACTTGCCCTATGGGAGCAAGTCTGCCTAAACAAATGTAGAGGTTAGTCTAACAAAACCACTTGGTAATAAAGTTGATATTTTGTCTGTTTTAATTCTCAGTTTTTACAGAAACCAGGTTGGGGGAGACCTGAACGGTATAGGACCCTGAAGCTAATATCCATGGTAAATCAGCCTGAGCCATGAGTGGTTGGGGAAGACTCACTGGGGTTGGATCTTGAAGGATGACTAGGCTTAGACGATAGAAAGAAGGTAAGGCATCTTTGCAACCTCATTTGCAACTGTTTAGCTTTTAGACTAATGTAATGGGGAGAAATGACAAGGATTTTCCTATTGCAGATGACCTCAGAGGCCAGGAAGAATATTTGTATGAATATCACAAAGGAAAAGAAACTAAGAGTTGAATTCTAGATCTTGTTTTTTTCCCATGCTTGTTGATTGAAGCAACTTTATGTTCATGGCTCGTCTAAATGCAAAATGTTCTCTAAAGAGGTTTCATTTGTCCACACCCACTAGTCAAACTCCTCTAAGCCCTGGGAGAAATGGATCAGCCTGCCAGAGGACACTGATGCTGCAAATTCTACCAGTTAAGAGCAGGAGGGGCAGGGGGCCACTTCCTAGAACCACTCAGCATCTTCAGTGCTTCCCACTTCTTAAGGGTCTTTAGGATGGACGTTGGGAATCAGATGTCAATATGGAGCACAGGTTTTGAAAACATGTTTGAAAGTGGCCACTCACACCCTGTGTGACTGTGGGTGAATCAAGTAAGCGCTCTGTACCTTTCTCCTCATGGGTCAGACACTGGGATCAATGCATACTTGGAGGCCACTGCAAGGTTCTGGATGGAGCTTTTGTTAGAAAATCTCTGTTAACCAACAAGTTCCTGGAGCTGTATACAACCTTGTGGATTTGAACACAAACAAATAGAAAATGTCTATTATCTCCAAATTAGCCCTCCTACTGTGTTTTCAAATGCATCTGAAATCCCCATTTACATGCTGCAATGGTAAAAAGCCTCTCAAATCTGAGCTGATTGCAAAAGGATTGATTTCCAGCAAATATGGCAAAATGACCAAAAGGGATTCAGGACAGCATCTTGCATACTGTGATGTTCAATAAAAGGTCTTTGGCTCCAGATGAGAATAAGGATTCCTTAGCAGGTCACGCACAGTTGTTGATTCCCTGCTTCCTCCACTTCTTCCATGCCCCAAATCTCCCCTCATTCCATGCCCAAACAAATTACCAAACGTGAGAAGAGGAAAGTTGGAGTCCTGCTGTGTTTATTTTGCTTTATTTGTTCTGGATTTAGACTTAAAACCTTCCAGTGGATGAACTGTATCAAGGGCTTTTCATTTCATATTGTGAAATGTGTTGTTATGCATAGTTCATGCTATTAAAAAACAAAACGTGTAAACCTAAATTAAAATGCATAGCGTGGATCCCTCAGAGGGGGCTTCTGAAACAAGCAGGGCATGAAATGTTGCATAGATTTCTTGTTAACCAGAAAATTATTTTAGCAAGCGACCCTTCCTGAAGCCTCGGGAAGGAGCTGGTGTGTTGTGATCCTCTGAAGCTGTATGGTAGGTGCTTGATATTACACACATTTATCTCGGTTGCCAGGAACTCTACATTGCCATCTGTCTTAAGCTTCGCCAGAAGCTACCTGTGGTTTAAAAGGACGGAAAGGTCTGGACAACAAGGGGGCTTAGGGAAATAATGTGGAAATAAAATATTCGCAATTTTGTCGTTAACTTTACTCTTGACACACTGTGCGAGGTATTTACCACTCTTTCTCAGGCTTCATGCTGTGAAGATACCTTCGTGATGATTTTTTAAAAAGACAAAACTAACTTCCTATGGTGGACACAGTCATAACACAGTGTCTGGAAATGCAGTTATCGGCCCTTCTATCAGGGCTGTTTGCTCGTGCACTGGATGGAGCCATGAACCCCTGGGTGAAGAGCTCTCTGTGAGAGGAGGCCGGAATTTTTTGCTGGTCTTCAGTTCCTCTATGGCCAAAGGCAGTAAGAGAACTGAGACAGTCATCAGCAGTTAGAACAAATCCTCTTTCAGGCTATATTTCCAGAAATTGTCTCTATGCAGTGACATTACTACTGACATCTGCCCCTTCTGTTTTCTGCAATTGCATTATAAAGAAATGGGTTTGGGAGTCAGATTTGAAATTGTGGCTATTCACTGAACTGTGGACCACTAACTAAGGCCCTGCCTAGGTATGTGAAGGAGAAACAGAAATTGCCTGGGTAAATGAAAATGTCACAGTAAATATGTTGTGTTTTAATTTCAGCCTTATACAACATAATCCGAATCCATGTAGTATAATCCAAAAAAAAAAAAAAAAAAAAATGAAGCTGTGAATCTAAATGGTAATTGGCCAGCAGTTCTTAGAGATCCAGCATGGGCCATCTACTTCATTACTTGCTCTGTGACCTTGGCCAACTTAACTTCTGCTTCTAGATTTCTAAAGTGAAGAGTGATGAAGATCCTATGTCATGGCATGTAACTCACCAAGCCCAGTGCTTGGCACATTAGGAATTTCAATGTTTCTACCTTTTCATTTCCATGCTTTTTCCTGTCCCTGTTTTATGTTGTTTTCAGTATGACAAGGTTCAACAATAGAAGTAACAAGGTGACATCAGAAATCACGCTTTCCTGTTTACTTGAAAACAAAAGTCACTTCTACCCTTAAACGGTCTGAGGTGATCTCTGAAAATGGTTTTCTATTCACTTGACCCAGAAAACCCTACAAAATCATGCAGATCAAGTTTCAACTCTTCATGCTCACTTTAAGAACACATGTGCAACTACCCAGGTCACATTGGTGGCATATCTGAAAAGCCACCAACTATTTGAAGGATGTCATTATGCAGAAGTGATGTGTGTCATTCCATCACTACAAGGGTGGACTTGGTAGGTGTGCCCGGCCAAACAGTGGGGCCGGACACAGTGTCGGTAGCCCAAAAAGAGTGCTGAATTTTTATTGCACATGCTAAAAAATGCAGAGAGTAATGCTGAACTTCCGGGTTTAGATATAGATTCTCTGGTGAAGCATATCCAGGTGAACAAAGCCCCTAAGATGTGGAATAGAACTTTCAGGGCTCATGGCTGGATTAACACATACATGAGCTCTCCCTGTCACATGGAGATGATCCTTACTGGAAAAGAGCAGATTGTTCCTAATCCAGAAGAGGAGGCTGCACAGAAGAAAAAATACCCCAGAAGAAACTGAAGAAACAACAAATTAGGGCCTGAGAGTAAATTTTGTATAAAATAAATGCAAATAAAAGTAAAATCAGAGAAAGAAATCACAACATTAAAGAGATTTTCCTTGATGACACCACATAAAGAAGTTGTCCAATTATGGAGAATCTTCACTGTAAGAACAATCTTTTTTTTAAGTTGCCTGATTTCAATGGGTCTGACCCATGAAAACTTGCCTATCTTTCTGCACTTCTCCATGACATTCCTTAGTAATCTCTTGCATCCTTCATCAGTAAATGATTATAGAATATGAAATTTGGTAGGAGCAGAGATAGCTTTAGGATCTTTGGAAGATCTGGGCCCTAGAAAATGGGGATACTAAGTCTTGGGGCTTCCTCTACCATTGACTTGCTGTGATGTGTTGGGCAGCCTCAGGTGAGAAAATGAGTGTAAAAGCATTTGTCAAGGATGAGTTCTCTTTCCCCACCTTTCTGCACTCCCCTCTAGATGGAGACAATTTGAGCCTGTGTCCCTGAAGAGCTTCCAGTTTTCAGCTTAGTGATAGCAGGATGTGTAGGTCAGGAATCCCAGGGCTCACAGGGCTGAAGAGGTAAATGAATGGAGATCGAAGTCGAAGAAGAATGGAAATGGTGAAGACTGGTCAGTTGGAGAGCACAGCCCACGTAACCTTTTTTCTAAATCCGACACTTATTTGAATGTACACATATAAAAATGGTGTCTACATCTCGTTGCCAGTTGAGATTCTACTGCGGACAGTGGGTTGGAAACTCAGGTGAACCTAAGAAAGGTGCTGACCAGCCTCTTCGGGGTGTTGTTCTTTTTGGAAGGGGTAGGCCCTTCCAAAAGGGTCTGAGTTGTAGTTCCCTCCCAACCCCACCATTTCTAAAGGATTTGGTCTCATGAGAGCCCCTCATCCTGGAAAATCAGCAGAATTTTAAGTCCCAAAATTTCCTCCAGTCAGCATGGGATGCTGATGCGCACCTAGTCACACCTTTGGTTTGTTTTGCAATTCAGAATTGGGTTTCCCTGCTGTGGGTGATGCAGTTGGCTTTGGTTACAGTGCAATATATTCAAATAAACATTTATGAGGGTAAGTAATCATATTTTATGCAAACAAATTATTCTTCTGTAAAAGTCACTTTTAAAAAATGCATGCTATTTCTTTTCTCAGTCAGCATATCAAGTTAATAAAAATTATTGTATCATCAAATTTCCCTTCATGTCTGTGTATTGTTCCATTTATGTTACATTTAGAAAGTTGGTCTCTACTTTGTTTCTCCCCCCCCCCCCCCCACATTAAAGTTTTATACTCTCACCACTCATATAAGAAATCATGATTAGATCACATATCACATAATTATGGCAAAAAATAGAGAAGGCTACTTCTGAAAGAGGCAAAGTGTTCATTAAAAAATGTACATAGGTTCCAAATCCAAGGAAACACATGAATTGCTAGCTCATTAAAATTGGAGTTCATTATTAAAATAAAGTGTCTTCTTGATCAAATAATGCAATACTTTTCTGGCCCATTTTAGGTATCTCTTGTGCTTCTTTATCCAGGAATTCCTGGTTGCTGCTGAGGAGCCTGTGCAGGATGTGATGGAAGAGAACTGTCATTAGCCACCTTCTCTCCTCAGTGAAGGAAGAACATATCGAGACTCAGACATGTGTTGATGCACTTACTCACTTGAATGCAGAAAAGTGCTTCTAGAGAAGAGCACTGGAGATGCTTTCTAAGGGTGTTTGGAAGGGAGATCAGGAGGAGGAGGTTATGGGAATGAAGCACTGGGGGTAAATGGGGTGAGTCATTGTAGAGCGTAACCGTTCTGAAGTGTTCTTCTGGGAGAGACCCTAAATAGGTAATCAGGATTGTTAAGTGTCCCCAGTGTGTGGCCCATTCTATGCTACATACAGTGGTCTCCATGGAGCATGCAGTCTGCTAGGGGAAATATCCAAAGCCTCTGAACCCACAGGCTTAACTGGGCTCCCCAGATATTGCCGTAGTGGGGAATGCTCCTGCTCCTCAGCAGCTCTCTGAAAAGAAACCCTCTGAAGGCCATATGAGTTTAGTTTCCATTCTGCATGAGTGAGTATATGGTCTGGTTACTTTGGTGATGGAACATAATTCTCTAGAATAATTTTCTGACAGTTTCCAAAGATGATGGCATTTGATCAGGCAAAACTTTGTACCCAGAGTAAGCACCTGCATGCCATCCCTCTAAAGACTGAGATGAAGGAGACAGGGAGGAATACAAAACATAGACTTGTGCCAGGTGATATAGGTCCCATTCCTATTTGGCCACTTACTAGCTGTGTAATGTTGGGTAGATAACTTGATCTTTCTGCATTTCCGTTGCCTCATCTAGACGGTAGGGTTAATGGTATCTACTTCTTGTGGTTATTGTGACTATTAAATAAGAGAATGCACATAAAACAACTATCATAGTACTTGGAATAAAATAGGTACTGAAAAAATAGTAGCTTATTACTTTTATTATGGTGATTTCCCATCACTGTAACTCTAGCATAAAAGAGTTAAACTGCTTTGCATATACTACTTAGTTATGCAGTTCTCTCTGGTTATTTAAATCCATTTTTATTCTATATTCAGTTTGAAGTACAGTTCATGTCATGAATATTACTTTCAGTCTTTATACTAGACACACTCAGAAAATTATTGCCAGCAATGTATAATAATTATAGTATTTTTGACTTTCATGTTTTAAAAAATAACCAGTCATACTTATAAATACCTAAGTGTAATATTTCTCATTCTCCTAGAAGGGAAAATATTTTTCATTTATTGCAACTCTACCTCTGAAAATAAACACCACGGTGTAAACATACCAACAAGGCTGTCTTGAGCTTAAAAATCAGGGAAAATAATTTTAACTTCAGGGAGGGATAATGAATGCACACCTCAAACACCCCTGTTTGAGAAAATGTATATCCTAGGAGTAAAGGTGCTGAAAAGTAGCTAGCCAAAATGGGATGCTATCTCAAATTCAAATAAATTGCGATTCTAATGGAGCTGCATCCATTTCCCTCCGGAGCACTTGTTCCTACCCTTGCTCCCCAGCCGGTCTCAGTTCCTGACGCCCTGGTTCCCTCTGTATTTGGCATCAACCACCTTTCCCTTCTATGTAGACACTGACTCCCTCGGGTGCCCTACTTGTGACTGTGGTCTCATTATTCATTTGTCCAACTGTATTCTTCTATCCTGCATTTCTATGTACATCTTGGGCCACTGGATTCTGGCTTCTGTCCCCAAAAGCCACTGTAGTCTGTCACATTCTGAGTTGCCTCTGATCTGGTCCTTGGCTTGCTTGCTCCACTCTGGCTGAGCTACTAGTCCCTCCACCTGAAAGGAGCTCCTTCACAGGCACTGGTCACCATGGGAACTGATGCTCTATTTTGAGCCTCACTATGGTCAAGTGAGTTCATGCTGCCTATAAAACCCAGAATGAAGGAGAGTCATTGATTTTTTTTTTTTTTTTCTCTCTGGCTCAGGAACCTGCATTGGGGGCAAGATGATGCCTCAGGTGGGCGTGTGTGTGCGTGCGTCAGTGTAAGATGTATCTCTTTTCCTGCGGTGAGAAGAAAATTTTGTCATTTTTAGATGTTGGTCGCTTTAGGAGTGCAAGCTACAGTAAGATCCCTTAGTGGGTGGTGAAACTGATGTAACAAGTTGCAGCCAAGTAGAAGTTTTTCATTAAAAAATGAACTGAAAGACAAAAAGGAAGTCTCAGAGAGCATTTTAACGGGATTATAATATCTCTGTGTATTTAACTATCATCTACCTATCATGTTTGTATGTGTGTATATACTGGGTTTGCAATGTAAATGTATTTTTTATTGAGATTCTTAACCAAGAAAATTTGAAAGCCACCCCTTCAGTAGAATTAGAGAATTTTGTGATTCTCCTGTTTACCACCCCCCACCCCCCCACCGAACTCTATCTCAACTGTGACATGGGCTGCTCAGTGTAGGGCATTGAGACAGAAAACTGATGTGCGTAATGGAGTTACCACCACCACTATCATGATCCTACTCCTTTTTGTGTAGTTGAGCCCAGGGTTTGCAGTCCCTGCAAATGCCCAAGAGGGGAATATGGGAGAGGTGGCTGGAGAGTGAGGTTTGGGGGTACAGAGAACAGAAGGACAGCTGGATGGAAGGATAGAAAACATGTAAACAAAGCTGGTACCATGGAGAGAGGGGAGCAAGGAGAACCCAGGGAGAAATTCTTTAAGAGGTGGTGGGCTGCACCAGAAACCATAAGATACTTAGTAATAAACCTAACCAAAGAGGTGAAAAAATCTATACACTGAAAACTACAGAAAGCTTATAAAAGAAATTGAAGAAGACACAAAAAAATGGAAAAATATTCCATGCTTATGGATTGGAAGAACAAATATTGTTAAAATGTCAATACTACCTGAAGCAATCTACATATTCAATGCAATCCCTACCAAAATAACACCAACATTATTCACAGAGCTAGAACAAACATTCCTAAAATTTGTATGGAGCCAGAAAAGACCCTGAATAGCCAAAGCAGTCCTGAAAAAGAAAACCAAAGCTGGAGGCATTACAATCCAGGACTTCAAGATGTATTACAAAGCTGTAATCATCAAGATGCTATGGTACTGGCACAAAAACAGACACTCAGATCAATGAAACAGAATAGAGAATCCAGAAACGGATCCACAAACATATGGCCAACTAATCTTCGAAAAAACAGGAAAGTATATCCAATGGAATAAAGACAGTCTCTTCAGCAAGTGGTATTGGGAAAACTGGACAGCGACATGCAGAGAAATGAACCTGGACCACTTTTTTACACCATACAAAAAATAAACTCAAAATGGATGAAAGACCTAAACATAAGACAGGAAGTCATCAAAACCCTAGAGAAGAAAGCAAGCAAAAATCTCTTTGAACTCGGCCACAACAACGTCTTACTTAACACGTCTCTGGAGGCAAGAGAAACAAAAGCAAACATGAACTATTGGGACCTCACCAAAATCAAACCTTCTGCACAGCGAAGGAAACAATCAGCAAAACTAAAAGGCAACCGACAGAATGGGAGAAGACATTTGCAAATGACATAACAGATAAAGGGTTAGTATCCAAGGGGCACCTAGGTAGCTCAGTTGGTTAAGCCTCTGACTTCCATTCAGGCCACGATCTCATGGTTTGTGAGTTTGAGCCCCGCATAAGGTTCTGTGCTGACAGCTTAGAGTCTGGAGTCTGCTTCAGATTCTGTGTCTCCCTTTCTCTGCCCCTCCCCCACTCATGCTCTGTTTCTCCCCCTCTCTCTCTCTCTCTCAAAAATAAAAATAAAAAAGACTTAAAAAAATAAAAAAAAGAGTATCCAAAATCTGTAAAGAACTTATCAAACTCAAACCCAAAAACAGATAATCCAGTGAAGAAATGGGCAAAAGACATGAAATGACACTTTTCCAATGAAGACATCCAGATGGCTAACAGACACATGAAAACATGTTCAAAATCCCTCATCATCAGGGAAATACAAGTCAAAACCACAATGTGATAACACCTCACACCTGCCAGAATGGCTAACACTAACTACAACAACAATATCTATTGTTGCCCAATGTTTACAGCAGCACTATCAACAATAGTCAAAGTATGGAAAGAGCCCAAATGTCCATCGATGGATGAATGGATAAAGAAGATGTGGTATATATATACACAATGGAGTATTACTTGGCAAGCAAAAAGAATGAAATCTTGCCATTTGCAACAATGTGGTTAGAGCCAGAGGGTGTTATGCTATGCGAAATAAGTCAGTCAGAGAATGACAAGTGTCATATGACTTCACTCATATGTGGAATTTAAGATACAAAACAGATGAACATAAGGGAAGGGATGGAAAAATAATATAAAAACAGGGAGGGGACAAAACATAAGAGATTCTTAAATATAGAGAACAAACTGAGGGTTGCCAGAGGGGTTGGGGTGGGGGGATGGGCTAAATGAGTGAGGCCCATTAAGGAAGACACTTGTTGGGATGAGCACTGGGTATTATACATAGGGGATGAACCACTGGATTCTACTTCGGAAATCATTATTGCACTGTATGCTAACAAAATTGGATGTAAATTAAAAAAAATAAATAAAAGAAAACAAAAACAAACAAACAAACAAACAAAAGACACTAATTATATAATGATTAAAAAAAAAAAAGAGGTGGTGGGCCGGAGGAGGGTGGCAGTGAGAGGTGTGAAGGGAATACCCAAGAAACTTATATATATGGGTGTTCATCAGTCAGTTTTACATTCCATGTTCAATGCTGAGCTCTAGTACTTACAAATCCTTACACAGATACTCACTTTGCTTGCTGTCTTGTGTTTATGGTATTCTTCATAAAGGGGGTAGAAGGTGGTGGTTGCAGAACTCCACAGGTGGGGCTAAGACTGCTAGGTGGGATTCATGAACAACTATGAAGTAATATTGAGGTGTGCATAGATGTTAGATAAACCTCCTCCTTCAGATATACCAGGAGGATGTGTCCTTTGAAAAAACAGGAAGGATAAGTACTGATAATTTTGTGGTGTCAGTGTCTTCTAGCTAAAGACCACTAGGAACACACACATGGTTGAACAAGTTGAGGCTATCAGGTGTTGAACCATGTGGCATTGCAGTGAGAGGGCGTTCTGGAAGTGCTTACAGGATTTGGGCTCATGTGGGGGATTTGGAGGGAGGGCTTGAGAGAGTGGGGCTCTACTATGATTGGATGCTGTCAGGAGATGGGTGATTCTGTGATAGGTTTCTTAGCCATTGTAACTATAGAGAGGGCAGACCAGAGTGAGGCGGAAGGTGTAATTGGCTAAGAAGCAGCAGCTACACATATTACCTGGGGTGGGGGGAGGGGTGGGTTGGGCAACGTTCATGTTTTATCTGTGTTCACACTTATGAGTGGTCTTGTTTTTGTCTTGATCCATCATGACCATAGAGTGGCCTCATCTGATATTGTTGCTCCATGAAATTGCTTATGTTCGGCAGGAGAACCCCCAGGCCTGGCTGTCAGGGGCTGCTTTTCTCTTTCTCTATTGGATGGTTGTTTGAGTCATTGTACTTCAAGATTAAGATAGACTGCAAGATTGGGACACCAAGGTGACAAGCACATGTCCGTATGCTTACATATGTGGTGTATTTTACATACATATAAATGTTGCCTAGGTAGGTGTTGACTATATGTTGACATGTATGTTCAGTACCAAGTTGCCTACTTGAGAGGAAGGGAAATTCACATCCTCCTCATGAAGTGAAGGAAATTCCACAATCTCTTGTGAATCCAATTCACTATCTTCGAACTTGCAATTAACAAATTAGGAAGTTGGGCCCTTGAATCAAAATTCTCTAGTATGATTTGAGTGACAAGGTCAGACATCCTTAATGATGGATGGAATTGATTACCTCCATAAGTTATGATGAGGTCTTGCAGATATGCAGTTGTAGCATTCTTTTTTTTTTTTATTATTTATTTATTTTTTTATTTTTTTGAGAGAGAGAAAGAGAGAGAGACAGAGTGAGAGCTGGAGAGGGGCAGAAAGAGAGGGGGACACAGAATCTGAAGCAGGCTCCAGGCTCCAAGCTCCAAGCTGTCAGCACAGAGTTTGATGTGGGACTTGAACCCAGGAACCATGAGATTATGACCTGAGCTAAGTTGGATGCTTAACCAACTAAGCCACCCAGGCACACCACATACTTTGCTAAAATCCAGAAACCCTATGGATGGTCTGAATCAGGCAACTTTGAGGCAGTTGGCAGGGCTGGGAGTAGTGCTGGTAACATGACATGTCTGTGCAGTGAAATTCAGCTGCTCTCCATTTGAAAGACAGCCGTCTGGGATGCAAGGAGAACTTAGAATTATGATGAATCATTGCCTACCAGAGTGGGTTAACACCATAATATCACTGGGAGATCATTCATACTGATGGTGAATTATGCAATGCAACAATATGCTGACTTTAATTCCAGTGCCATATGGCTTTAGGTTTACTTTCATGCCTCTGGGGGGTGGGATGGGGTAGTTTAAGGGTTTTTGTGTAGAGAAGATCATAAAGGCATGATGTTATTTTATTAGGAGAATGGAAATTGCAGTAAAATGTAGACCTAGGACAGAATGTGGAGATGGAGATATAGCAAATGCAGAATAACTATTATTGTGTAGTCAGTGAGAGCTGGGGGATATTTGTGGCTTCTTTTCATGATTCCTGAGGCCACGGGTGACTTCAGAATGTCTAGCCCCTGCTATGGGGCTCTAACATTTAGTACAAACCAGTCTCAGAGATTTGGATTAGCGGTAGGTATAGAATATATATGTCTGAGTCAAGAATTTTGCTGGGACAATGGCCGAATTGAGTGGTGATTGTTCTAGTAATAGCTAAACATTTTTAAGTACTTATAATGTGTCAGGTACTGGGCTTTCATACATAGTCTTAATTGATTCTCACCACAAATCTGTAAAATAGATAACACTAATGCTCCCATTTTATAGAATGGGTGCACTGAGGCTTTGACAGGTTAAATCATTTGTCCAAAGTCACACGGTTAATAAATACAAAGCTTAAATAAATGTAGGTAGAAAAGAAAATGAAAATATGCAGTGCTTGGAATACCCAAACATGTTTTAGAAGGAGGAACATCTGTTGAGATTTCTTAGTCCCATTAAAGCGTCAAGAATTCATTGAGCATCTACCCTGCCAGGGGCCGGGACAGGCACTGGATCCCCACTGTCCTGTAAACAAGCCACCTTCTTGAGTTGAGAACACAGAGGAGCCTTGAAGAGGAGCAAGGGGGGCCCGGGATGTGGCAGGACAGGGGCCCATGTCGGGAAAGTGATGGGCTCCAGTGAAGGTCCCCATCAATTCCATCCTTGCTGCCTATATCTCCTGATTTGAAGTGCTGCCTATACATCCCTGCAAAGAAGAGGCCCATGTCAGGAAAGTGATGGGCTCCAATGAAGGTCCCCATCAATTCCATCCTTGCTGCCTATATCTCCTGATTTGAAGTGCTGCCTATACATCCCTGCAAAGAAGATTATAGTCTCCCCATTTTCTAGAAGAAAGTTTTGAGTTTGAGAGACATCAACAACTTGCTTAAAGTATGCAGGACTGGGGTGTCTCACTGGCTCAGTCATTGGAGCATGGGACTCTTGATCTTGGAGTTATGAGCTCAAGCCCCACGTTGGGTGTAGAGATGACTTCAAAATAAAATATTTAAAAAAATGTCCCCAGAACTGAATTCTGTGTCTTCTAAGTGCGAAACTCTTTTCAGATCATTGCAGGTGCAGGCCAGCTAGCACTGCACTCACATAAGTTACTTTACCAATTGTCCTTTTCTGTACCCCTGTTCCCTATTCTAGCCAAGTGCTCACCTCTGTATCACCTGTGAACCCTGGGTCAGCCAGGTGCTGGGATTGATGCCCCCAAAAGTCCTGTGATCGGCAGGATTCCATCATCAGTTGTGCATCAGCTGGTGCCTGGCTGGTGACTCTGTCTAGAGTTTTGGCCTGAGGTCCTACTTCTTCTTGTCTGCCTTCCTGAGCTCTAGGCCGAGGACACCTCGGTCTAGCCAACCAGATGCCTCATTAACTCCTGCCAACCTCCTGCCTCCTGTTCTCTATCGCAGGTAGTCTGCTCATCTTTGACTTGCCCAGGTTCCAGGACGTATGCTTTGTTATCTCTTTTAGCCTTCCAAGTCTAAATCCTTCCATTATCCTTAATTTTTTTGGTAGTTTATGTTTTTTTGGGTAGTTTTAATTTCTCAAATATAAAGTTATATTAAAATGTTGAATATGCCTTAAAAATACTTGTATTTCCCTGCTGATAGATCCTGGGATGTCCCTGATATGCCCCAGTCATGTCTTTCTGAGATTTGATACTGAGTCATTACAATCCTTTGGCTTAGATGTTCTGAAACCTGGTTGTCTATAAGAACCACCCCTCCCCCCTTCAGGAGCCTGACAATGTCTGGGCCCCACTCAGGGACTCTGATTTAGCTGCTCTAAATTGTAGTCTCGGGAAACCACAGATAATTCTAATGCATAGCCTGGAATGGAGACTATTGAGTTAGCACCCTCAGTATTTTTAGTGTTAGGTGAGGTAATAAGATTTGCTTTAAAAGATAAGGTAGCCAGATTTAGCAAATAAGAATATAAGATTCTAAACCATATTTCAATTTCATTTAAATGATGGATAATTTTTTTTTAGTGTAAGTATGTCCCATGCAATATTTGAGACAAACTTTCCCCCCAAATTATTCATTATTTGAACTTCAAATCTAACTGGGTATCCTCCACTTTATTTGGTAGCCTTATTTTTAGAGAGAATCCGCATGCTTTGGAGAATGTTTTTCCCTTTCCTGATTTGAATGACACTCAAATTAATACTATTCTTTTTGGCTATCCCACTGAAAAGGCACCTGAAATCAAGTTTGCATGCTTATACTGTCCCAGAAATTTCTACAGGAGAAAGCCTTATATATGCAAAAAGAAGCAAATGTTTCAGCTAACAACGGATTTCTCACTGTCTACCTCCCTCTTACTTTTGCATGATTTGGTTGTTGGCCTATCCTGGCAACTTGATCATCATTTCTTTATGCCATTTTCTTCTTTGAAATAAACCAGCCCATTAGGCACTCTTCTTTGCTCGGAATGAGAGAGGATCCCAAAGAACTCATTTTTAAGAACTATGGGGGATGTAGGAACAAAGCATGGTTGCTGAAGAGGGAGGAAGGTGTGGGGGGATGTGGAGAAAGCATGTGCTGTATTGACTTTGTCAAATGGGAGGAAAGTGATTGTGAATCAAAGTTCCATCAATAATGCATTATTATTTTGAAGACATTAGAGGTAACTAAGTGTTTATAAGCTTTATGATAGTTCTGACATTTTAATGGGTCCTTAAACGAAGTGAATTATTAAAAAGCATACTTCAGATGAGGTCATGGACTCTTTAAGTTTAGGGATCAATAGAAATAGCCTGTGTGTGCCAATATGGCTAAAACCGTGCCAGTAATTTGTGCTGTCAGGTTATTATATTATAACAGAATAATGAGAACCCATCTCTCCCCGCTTATTGTCCATCTCCCCCTCCAACGTACATCAAGACCAGATACAGAGCAAGGATTTGATTCTGAAAGCTTTATCTTTTTCAGTTCTCATATGGAGAATACACATTTTTGTTAATATTCCATTAAGTTATTATACTAAAAATAGTAAGAAGACAAAGAAAAATAACAAGAAGATAGAGAGGATATCTTTTCTCTCTTTCTCCCTTAATGATCAGACTGTTTTTCTTGCCTGACTGCAAACATCTGTATGCAAACATTAAGAGTGTTGACTAGTGTTTTAAACTTAAAAAAAAAAAAAGCACTTTTTCTTTAAATGGACTATTCTGTACAAAAGCATTATGTATGTAATACAGATAAAAGCAGAACCTGCCATTTGAAGAGAGGGCCGGAACTGAGCTCTGCTCCCTGAAAGTCTCTCACCCTTCCCTGAAGGATTGCTAGGGCTCTAGGGAGCTCAGTGTGAAAACCACTGGTGCAGACCAACTGTCTGATTTATTCAAACTTTTCATTTAGCTTCAGGTTGTTTATTTGCAATTGTTATTCAGATGATTGTCAATGGGTCCAACCCTTGTTCCTCTGTGGCAGGATCTGCAGGACCTGGTGGTTTAGGGCTGTACTATCAAAATCTTGTCAGCAGAGTGCTCAGTTTTCACTGTATTGTTACAGATAAAAAGGTGTTGAGAAATTTGCATTTAATGACAGTGGAACATGGCATTTGTCATTCACTGCACCTCATCCTCTTGGAGGCTGTAAATACTTAGGGTTCTGTACTTGTGACTGAGAAAAGAGCCCTGACCACAAAAGCATTTGCAACATGGGAGAGAAACTGTTCATAAGCTCTTGGGGGCAGAGAGGAGAGATGTTCCTGAGAACAGGAAGGTTCACAGAGCAGCTTCTCCCAAATGTGTGCTGGCTTTTGACTTCTTTCATGATTCAGGAATCGGGTTCTTAAACCTGTAACATGATTTCTAAATGGCATGACAGAAATAAATGCACAAGTGGAAAAATATCAGAGATTTAACATTTAGGATACTTTCAGCTGAAAATAACAGAAAAGTCACCTAAAAGTGGCTTAAAATAGGAAGAATATATATTCTCCCACCGAACATGTTCTTAGGTGGGCAATTCTAGCGTTGATAAATTCCATGATTCAGCAACATCATCTAGGACACAAGTCTTGCCATTGGCGCTGGCATCTCTAGCGTCTGTACTCTGACTTGCCCCCTCATGGTGGGAAGGTGCCTGCCATGTTCCAGGCATGATAGGCAGTAGGCAAATTTGAGGGCACAAGACGGATCTCTCTTCCTGTAGATGTTTTCCTTTTTTGTTCAGTGAGAAAATATATTCGTAGAAGCCCCCATGGATTGACCCATTGGTCAACACGGTGAAATAAGCACAAGCCTAAAACAATCAGAAAAGGGAAACATTTGGTTTGAGCCAATCATGATCAGCACCTGGGGCCGGCGCGAGGCCCAGTCCTTCAGACGCACTTGTTCCTCTATCAGTATGAATTAAAAAGGAAGAAATCTCAACCAGTGGCATCTACCACGTGTCCCAGGTTTGTTACTCCTTAAGTATTTTGTGGGACACTCCGTGCTCTTCAGTGAGTCCTAGGAATATTATAAAAAATGTAAAGCCAACTTACTCTGAACTAATTTTTAAATAGATGTTTATTTATTTATTTAATTTTTATTTTATTTTATTTTTTTTATTTATTTAAAAAAAATTTTTTTTTTAACGTTTATTTACTTTTGAGACAGAGAGAGACAGAGCATGAATGGGGGAGGGTCAGAGAGAGAGAGGGAGACACAGAATCCGAAACAGGCTCCAGGCTCTGAGCTGTCAGCACAGAGCCCGACACGGGGCTCGAACTCACGAGCTGTGAGATCATGACCTGAGCCGAAGTCTGACGCTTAACCGACTGAGCCACCCAGGCGCCCCATATTTAATTTTTATTTTAGAGAGAGAGAGCACACACACAGGAGAGAGGGCCAAAGGGAGAGAGAATCTCAAGCAGTCTCTACACCTAGTGTGGAGCTGATGCTGGCTTGATCCCAGGACCCTGGGATCATGATCTGAGCTGAAGTCAAGAGTTGATTGCTCAACTAATTGAGCCACACAGGCGTTCCACTCTGAACTATTTTTAATAAAAAATGAGTAAGTGGAAGAACAATTTTAAAAACATTCTGCATTTTACAAGTCTACACCAAAACAAACTAGATAGATTTGAGGTAAATGCAAAAAAACAAACAAAACAAAACACCTCTCCATAAATTTTAGAGAAACTAGAAGAAAATAGTAGTTGATACCGAGGAGAAATGTGAATTCTCTTAGCTCTGCAGCCATAGAAAGCAATGGAAGAAATCACATAAACATATTGATATATTTATGGATTTTTGTTTAATGAGAAAACAAACTCATAAAAATGGACAACGGTCTGGAAAAACATTTTAATTAAAGATTACAAAGGTTAATATTTCTAATCTATAATTTTACATTCAAATTTATGAGAAAAAGTACATTAAAATTAGAATAAATATGAAGTACAGGAAAAGATAATTTACAAGAGGGGAAACAAATAGTAAGTAAACACATAAAAAAGCATACAAGCACATTAGGATCAAAGAAATTCAAATGTAAGCAAACTTGAGATGCAATTTTGTACCTCTAGAAAAACTTTGAAAGATTACAATACAATTATGGTAGTAGTATAGCTAATACACTTATCCATTGCTGATAAATTGCTATGTCTTTTTGTAAAAGTAAATACGACAATATGTAATGAAAGCCACAAAGCTGTTTATACTGCTTTAATCAGTAATTCAAATATAGAATGTTTATTCTAACCAAATAAACCAACACAAGCAAGAAGCTATATATTCAAAGATATTCACCGCAGTAAAAGCTCTAGAAGGAAAAAGCTGGAAACCACCAAAACATGCAATATACGGAAATGGTTTAATAAATTATGGTAAAATATTATTCAAACATTTTAAATGTTAACTGTGGGGATGTTGTAACAAGGGAAGTATTTATGATAAAACGTGAGAAAGTACAGAAATCAGATTGTATATGCATTATGATAACAAGTATATAAAGCATTTCCATTTGGAAGATAATATCCAAAGGTGGAAACCATGTTAGGAGGATGAGGTATTGGTGACATTTTAATTGTACGAAATATTTCCTTAATGTAGCTGTATTAGTTATCTATTCCCATGCATTATGTTATTTCCCAAATTAGTGGCTTGAAACAACAAACATTTTTTTGGTCTCATAGTTTCTGTGATCAGAAATTTGGGAGCAGTTGGGTTGGATGGTTCTGGCTCAGGTCCCTCATGAGACTGCAGTGCTCTGAACCCCGATGAGACTGAAGGATGTGCTTCTGAGCTCACTTGTGTGACTGTTGTTGGTAGGAGATTCAGTTCCTCGTTATGCGGGTCTCGTCACAGGATGCCTTGCATGTCCTCAGGGACTCCTCTCTCAGAGTGAGTGATGAGAGAGAGAGAATGAAAGAGAGAGAGAAGAGGAACAAGAAGGAGGAAGAAGAGGATGAGGAGGAGATTGGAAATTGCTGTGCCTTTTATGACCTAATCTCTCAGTTATATACCATCATTGTCATTTTATTCTGTTGGTCAGAAATGAGTCACTGGGTGTAGCCCACATTCAAGGAGAAGGGAGTTGGGCTTCATCTTTGAAAAGGAGGCATATCAAAACATATTTGTGAACAAATCTAAATTAAAAATTTTTAATGTTTATTTATTTTTGAGAGAGAGAGAAAGTGTAAGGGAGGGGCAGAGGGAGAGAGAGAGACACAGAATCTGAAGCAGGCTCCAGGCTCTGAGCTGTCAGCACAGAGCCCGACGTGTGGCTCAATCTCACAAACCGTAAGATCATGACCAGAGCTGAAGTTGGACGCTTAACGGCTGAGCCACCCAGGAGCCCCTTGTGAACAAATTTAACACCACGACAGTAGTTAAGATTACTTTTCATTAAAAATATGCCAAAACAGAAACGTGGATGACCCATGTCACATGTATGAGGCATGGGCTTGGCAGAGAAAGTATGAAAAAAAGAGGGAGGAAGTGGCTGATCGTGACAAAATTGAAATGCCAAAGAATACCTAGACTGTGTTCGCAGGTAAAGGTAATTATTTCTGTCATTGTGGTGGCCGGAGCAGGGATTTGATGGTTTGTTTCTCACATGGGTCCAGAGGAGGTGGAGGAATGGCATCTAGCTGGCAGATAACAAGAAATTTCTGTTGTTTCTAGCAGTACTACACAGGTTAAGCATAACATTTTTCTCGGCCATCTCTGAGGGGCCTTGTCTGCTTGAAAGCCCTGATTGTTATCTGAATAAACAATTACCTTTGAACCATCACACTACATTTCGAACTCAATTTTTTAAGGAAAATCACAGAATGTGAGCTATCGTCTGTAAATACTAAACACATATGGAAAAATGAAAAGCAAATGCCATTTAGTGCTGGAGCTACAATTAAGTAGCCAGAGAATCCTACTTATTCTGAAATATTTTCTTCAGTACATTTAGCTTTTTGTGGAGACTAGGGACTGGGCACCCTGTTTGGCTATTTTTCAGGGCTCTTTTCTTCCTGCCAAGATTCTGGTGATTCTAGATGTTTCTGGGTCCTCGATTAGAGAGCAAGTGAGAAATGTGGTGAGGATGATGATGATGACAGCACAACTCTGAGGTGTCTCTGAAGGGAGGTTGGAGCATTTTCTACGGATTTTTAAAAATATGGTTTTATTCCCAGAGTCAGTGCTATATAGTGAGTGGACCATGGACTTTGGAATTAGATTTATCTGAGCTTGATTCCTTGCTTTGTTGCTTCATTCATTCATTCATTCATTCAATAAAGCCTATTGTGCCAGACATTGTGATAGATGCCAGGGACATAGTGATGAAGACGTGGCCCCACCTTCAAAGTCTTTGCTCCAGTGGAAAATACAGACAAGAAAACAGGTAAGGCCCTGATGCTAAAAGAACGAACAGTGGGGGCTGTTGCCTACTGTTGGTGGTGGGCGGTGTGCAAGTCAGGGAAAATTGCAAAGAAGAGGAAACTTTTACATTTAGTTGAAGAGAGAAGAACAGGTACACAGATCTGGAAATAAGAATCAGCATTGACATGTTGTGCATCTGAAAGCAGCTCTGGGGTATTGGGCGGCAGACATTGCTGGTTGACAGACCTGAGAACCATTTCTACTTTCTTTTTTCTTTCCCACCTTCCATCATGGAGGTCTCTCTCTCTCTCTCTCTCTCTCTCCCTCTCTCTCTCCCCCTTTAATTAATTAATTAATTAGTTTATGTATGTGTGTTTATTTTTGAGGGAGAGAGAGAGAGACAGAGTGCAAATAGGAGAGGGGCAGAGACAGAGAGAGAGGGAGACACAGGGTCTGAAGCAGGCTCCAGGCTGTGAGCTGTCAGCACAGAGCCAGATGTGGGACTTGAACCCATGAACTGTGAGATAATGACCTGAACCGAAGGCAGACACCTAACCGACTGAGCCACCCAGGCGCCCCCCCTCTCCCTTTTTTTAAGTAAGCTCTATGCCCAACGTGGGGCTTGAACTCACGACCCTAATATCAAGAGTCTCATGCTGTATTGACTAAGTCAGCCAGGTGCCCCATGGAGGCCTCTTTTTTAGCTAGGTATGGCCATGTGTTATAGTTCTGGACAATGAGATATTAATATGGTTTGCTGGAGGGATTCTGGTAAAGTTTTGTTTTTTACGATTAAGGAGAAAAACTTGGCTGGCACAGACATTTGCCCTTCCCCTTCCTCCTGGCTTTGAATGCTGATGGGATGCTTAAAGGATCAGCTGCCATTTTGTGACCATGAAATAACAACACAGTGCAGAAGAACAGTGTAGAGAGGAAAAATAGAAGGAGCCTCAGTCCTTGATGAAGGCATTGTAGTGTCCTTACATTCCTGCCTATAGACTTCTTAGGTGAAAATAAGAAATTCTGTTTAAGCCACTAATAGTATTTTTCTAACTGATAAAGAATGCAGCATCACATTGGAGACTGAGCCAAGAAAAATGAGGTTGGAGTTATAAACCATATTAGGAAATATAAGCCCTATCCCAAGGGCAATTGGAAACCTTTGGTAGATGAACCTTTGGCTTAATTTCTTTAAGCCTGAGTTTCCTCATCTGTAAGGCAGGGATAATATCTGCCATGTGGCTTATGAAGGTTAAATGAAATAATGTTTATAAAATATCCAATAGTGGTGGTACTTAATAGGCAACTTAATATATAATTATTTTTATGATGATAACAATGATAAAGAAGAAAAACTTTCAATTATATGTGCTCACCTGAACTGGTAGACATAGTACACAATTTTGTCTTCTGTGATTTTTTTGTTCATTCATTCATTCATTCGTCAAATACATATTAAGTAATGTTTGTGTGTCAGCCACTATGGTAGGCCAGGATAGAAATGATCCATGCTTTCATAGAATTTAACATTCCAGTGGGAGGAGACAAAAACAAGCCAACAAATGGGAAACAAGATAATTTTGACTCTGACTGACCTGTTCTCTAGGTATGTAATATCTTGGGGACAGAAAGCCATTTCTCAGAAATTGGTCTCTGATAGGCATAGAGAAGAATTCCCGATGAATCTAAAACACCAAGGAGAACACATGTGGTAGAATGAATATGGCAGAAGTATTAGAAGGTGCAGAGAATAAGTTGGGGAGAAGGGAAGTAGAGAGAGGCAGAAAGATCAGGGGCGCCCTGAGCAGCTCTCTCATTAGGCCATCGGTGTCTTGGACCCTTACTGAGGTTCCCTCTTTGTCCTGAACACAGGGCACAGCCTGGTGGCACTCCCTGGCCTGGGAGCTCCACTATACATTAAACTGCAGGAAGCTTAGATAAGCCTGAGCATTTAGTGTGAAAATGGGGATAATTTTCAGGAGTGTAGTGTGGGCTCTGGAATTAGACTGCCTGGGTTCAAAAGAGACCCCACTCCTTAACAACTAACTGTGTGATCTTAAGAAAGTCCCTTAGCCTTGCTCCATTTCCCAAACTGTACAATGAAGACCAATAATAGTAGTTACCACGCAGTGTCATTTTGAGAATGAAGTGAACTAGGCTGTGTGAAGCCCCAATGCACGGTAAGCACTCGATAAATATTAGCGACCCTTGTGACTGTCAGCTTCCCCAGTGACACAATCTCACTTCTCATCTCAACTATCAAGCTCAACCATCAATTTTGGAGAATTTACAGTCTCTTTCTCTCTTTTGAAAAGAATATGAATTATTTTTAAAAGGACATTTTCATTTTCAATATGAAGGATTTTATCCACTCAGATGTCATGAGGCATCTGGAGATGACTGGCAGTGGTTTGGTGCTATGAGACGACAGTTCTCTAACTATGCTGCATGTAGGCCATTGGGCCCAGGAGGCTTGGATTTACAAAACAAATGGACTTTCCTTCAGCCCTCCACGGAGGTACTCATCAGAAACCAGGCCAGTCCACGATGGCCCGTGTGAACTGTCATTTTCACATGCTCATGTTTCTTCTATATAAGCCTGAATGTGGCCAGGATCACTTTGCAGACGCTAGGGGTTTTCTCTTCCTTCACAGTCAGAAAATGTTCATTCATTGAACAGATATCTGCTGAGCACTTATTACACACTAGCAGTATTTTTCAGAGCACACAGCACTTAAGTCTTCTGGTACCTGAGTTTGTGTAGCTGCTTGATGGCTGATAGTTGTCTATAGTTGATGCAAAACTGTCTGTAAGCAGGCGAACAATTTGTTTGCCTATAGATGACACTGGGTGTTTGACTGTCTTTCCTGAAGTTTGTGCATTGTTGAAAGCGATCAGCCTTTCATTCAGTTAGATAAAGTTTTCTTCCCTCTATGAGAGAATACTCTTGCACAGACTTTCTCATTGTGACACCATGATTTTAAGATCCAACTTCTCCTTATTGGCAGTTTTTTGAGTCTTTACTTTTACTAGGAATAATTTTTCCCTTTTGTAGCTGAGCCTCCTGCCACAGCATGGTGTTGACTGGCTGTGAAAACCTTTTCTGTCTGTGTGCCCAGAGCAGACCTAGGCAGATGAACCAACCCGATTTTCTTTGTCTTGACTAAGACGGTTTTGAGCACTGATTGTGAAACACTTTTGTCATATCTTTAGGGGTTTGTTCTTCACCAGGACAAATTTTGATAGACTTTATGTAAATATGAATGGTGATGTTTAACAAATAATGGATAATAAAGGGAATCCCAAATAAACACAAAGCCATTTTAAGCACTAATGTTGTTCAAGAGAATCTTCCTCATTCTAAATTCTTCTATCAAAGCAATAGGAGGTAAGCACATACTTTAACTCAGGTATGATTTCTACTGTGAACAACAGAAACCCAAACTACAGGCTTAGTTTTCTCATGTAACAAGTTGACATTATTAGTTCAGTGGCTCAATAATATTAGACCTGGTTAACTTGAGTCTAAGCTCATTCTGCTCACCACAGAACAGTCCAATAAGTTGAAAGGCAAGAGGCAGGGTCAGGAAAGCAACTTTATTTGGAAATTCAGCCCCAAAGAACCATTGCTCCCAGCATAAGATTTGAGCTTTTATTTGAGCTTCCTGGGGAAGCAGGAGGGGTAGTCAAAAGGTGGCTGGCAAGGTAGACATCCAAGGAAGATTGTATACTTCTTTGTCCTTGGTCAATTGATCTTTGTGTATAGAAATCTGGTCATGTTGTTCCTATAAATCTTAAACATAGCATAGTCATTTTTGCATGTACTTCCATATCTCCTTGGGTGAGGTAGATTTCAGATAAAAAGCAGGTTTTGCAAATCTTAGCTGTAAAATGCCTATGTGCAGGGCTAAGCAGAAGTTTCTAAACAATAGATCACAGCAGAGAGGGAAATAGAAGCAATATGGAGTCAGACATGCTAAGTTTCTCCCTGTTGCACTGGCATCTCTGATTCTCTTGGCCTTTTTTTTTTTTTTTTTTTTTCTTTTTCCCCATGGTAGTGAGATGTCCCAGCTCCTGGTATCACATCTATGTTCAAGGCAGGAAGAAAAGGGGAAGAAAAAGATAATGCCAAACAGATCTTTCTCTTTTATTAGGAAAGTCAAGCTTCCCTCAAAGCCCCTGCCTGACTTCCCTTGACAGGTCATTACAAGGACTGGGTCACATGGCTCCCTCTTAATGCACGAATGTCTGGTTAAGTGGGCAGTGGCGTGGTCATGACTGATCTGCACCAGTCAAAATTCATTTCCTGAGATGGGTCATATTTTCACCTCAATCAACATTAAAGTTTTATTAGCAAGAGGAGGGAATAGATATTGGTTAGGCAACTAATCAAGTGTGCCCTACAGTCCGTTTTCCCCATCGTTTTACCATCAGGAGCCACATGGAGCAGGCTGGCAGACAGTGCTTAAGAGGACTTCTGTCTCAGTATCATTCTCATTGTGACTCAGAGCACAGCGGGAACCACGAACACCTACCTTGTAAGTGGGGGGATGTTCTCATGCTGTAGCTTGTGTCCTTTCAGGGCACTACCTCCTCCATTTCACTCCCACATGGAGCCCAGTTGGCTTCCCTCATTCCCCACCTCCCTCTAAGCTGGGTTCCAAAACCTTTTGATGGTTGCAGAGCAAACAGTAGTTTTTCTGCTTGTCACAGCCATGCACACCTTTTTGGGCTGATAATAGATGGGAAAGTGGGCTGTCAGTAGTAGATGACTATTTCAGCCAAGAGAGCCTCTTTGTATTTAAAACGAAAACCAAAACAAATCTCCAAACCCTGTACATTAGAGATCCAGAAATGATGCCTGATGAAAGGATTTAAAGTTAGTATTACAGTTCTACCCAGCAGAGTGGGAGTTTTTATCATTTGTGGCAGGTAAGTAGAGTGTCTACACATTGACTTCTTATTTCAGCCTTGTCTTATGTCCTATGTCTTGTCCTAGAATGCCCTCCACACCACAGCAATAATCAGTTGGTTTGCAGACCTGTTTTGGAGAGTGGATCCTGGAGGTACTTGTGGGGAGGTTGGGGTAAGACAGCTAATCCTGAAGACAGTTTGTCCCTACGCCCTTCCAAGGGACATCTCTTTACCACACTTGCATTAGTGCAGACAAGAGCTGCTATCTGATGTGTGATGGTTGGCTTTTTGACAGAAAGCTTAACTTTTTTTTTTTTTGAGTTTATTCATTCATTATTGAGAGAGAGAGAGTGCATGGGAGTGGCAGAGAGACATGGAGAGAGAGAATCCCAAGTAGGCTCTGCACTGTCAGCGCAGTCTGACACAGGGCTTGAACCCATGAACCATGAGATCATGACCTGAGCAGAAATCGAGTCAAACAATCAACTGACTGAATCACCCAGCCACCCCGAAAGCTTACCTTGACTTAGTGTTTTCATTACCTTTCCAGAGTGGGGGTGGGCCATGCATTGGGTATGAAGGAAAGTCTTCTCATGACCCAGGCAGGATTGCTAAGCTTGACTCCTTTCATGTCTATTTTTTCACTCCAGATTTTAGGGGCAGCCTAGTGAACTCAGCCAAAGGAGTTTTATGTAACAAGTCTTTTATTTTTCTATCTAGTGGATAAAGAATATTATTGGCCTCTGACTGAGGTTTGCAATTATATTCCATGTAGCCCCATTATTACTATTTTTATTTTTTAAGGTTTATTTATTTTTGAGAGACAGAGAGAGAGCGTGAGCAGGGAAGGGGCAGAGAGAGAGGGAGACACAGAATCCGAAGCAGGCCCCAGGCTTGGAGCTGTCAGCACAGAGCCCGATGTGGGGCTCCAACTCACGAACAGTGAGATCATGACCTGAGCTGAAGTTGGAAGCTTTATCACTGTGCCACCCAAGCGCCCCCGTGTGGCCCCATTATTGATGTCCTGAGAGGGGGATGGACTGATTGTGTTGTTCCCTTTAGAGTCAGCTGTAAGACATGAAGGAATAGCCACAAATGGTACATGAGGCCGGGACTGGGCACTGCTCAGGACAGAAAGCACATTCATCTAAATTGAAATCTAAGGTGAGCTGTCACCCTTACACTCAATGACAAAGGCCCAGACCCCACAGTTAAATTAGAAATAAGTGAAGGATTTGGGAGAATTTCCAGGCAAGCGATCCAGTCTTAGGTTGAAAATCATAGCGGAAGTTTTCCTTCAGCATTTATGCTTTAACTGACTCACTAGTGAGTGAAAATGCGAACTCAGGATTTTTAGAAAGAAGTTTTGATTATTGTTATGTCTTTCATACATTTAATAGAGAGCATTAAGAAACATGGAATTTATGCATTGCTTTGGCTGCAGGTAATTTTAAATGAAAAATGAAGTAGGTGCTGTTTCCTTCCTTCCTTCCTCACATGCTTAGAGGCTTAGGAGTTTTTAATTTAATGTGAGGGAAATAATGGAAACAAAATGACTAAAAGATAAAAAAAAAAACAAAACGCAAAACCCAAATCCCGAAGAAACAAAAACACTAATATCTTCTTGACTCTCCTTTCCCTCAATTCCTTTAGCTAAGTTTTCCCTTATCTGCCTTGCTGGCAAAAACCCCAGAATGGCAGAAGGAAGAAATCTTTCTGTAATTCCAGAAGAAATAAGTGTTTCCATCTCCAAGGGAACTGACTTATTTCCCTGGGGGAACCTTTGTGTCTCTGCCTCAACCTCCCTTCAGTTCCTTGTGGGGAGGGTTTACTGTCCCTGACCTGCTGCTGGAGCTCTTACAGGGAGTGCAGGCCTATTCAGCTTTCACAGGAAAGTCGGCCCCGGGGGGCTTTGTGGGAGAGGATGTTGTGGGTGGAAATTGTCAGTTTTAACCTTTCTAGACTCGATTATCTTATTTCTATTGTATGTTATTTCCTGAAATGAGCTTTTTACAAGTGTGGTTTCCAGAATCATTTTAACTTGACCTTTTCATGGATAATCACTTTCACAGGAAGGTTCTGTGGGGAAGTGTGTTCGGCCGCCATGTGGTTTTGTTGTGAGGGCATCCCAGTTCACAGATGAAGACATTGAGGCGGGTCTTTGTTGGGGTGGCACTTTCTGTTGTTATCTTTCCCCCTGATATGGCCCTGAATAATACCATTTTCTCAGGGATCTTTCCTACTGAGCTGATTTCGGAGGAATTAAGTTTTTTTTTTTTTTTTTTTCAAATTACATCTTGCAAAGTAGGAACGTTTCTACTGTTGGGGAAATATAATTAAAAACCAAATTATCTCAGAACCCAGAAATTGTCTCCACAATAGTAGTATAGAGAGAAAAGAGTTTTGTTATTGAACAAGCATTGATGAGAATGTGATACACCTCACAGGAGGTAGTTAGAACACTGCACAGGGAGAAAGGTATCTCACTCCCTGATTTGGCCAAGCAGATACAAGCCAACATATACATATTCCAGATGAACAGTAACCAGTCCTCAAGTAGGAGGACTTGATGGTGCCATTTGTCACACACACAGTTCATCTTAACTTTAACCAGTGGTTTGGGTGACTGTCTGTGTTAGCTTTTGGCTTTATTCCGAGGAAAACAAACCTCTTATCATTATGACAGGAAGTAGTTTTGCAAATTGGAGCAAGGAACCCACCTGAGTTAAGCTCCTACTTCCTTCCAAAACTGGGGGCTGGGGTGCTATTTCCCTAGATAGTTACCTTTCAAAGAGATCCATTCCTGGATCCCAAAGCTGACAAGAGGCCTATCTGGTTTTCAAAAGGATTTTGTACGTTTCAAAGAGAGGAGAAAGTACTTACCATTGTGAGTTTTCTAAAGCAAATGAAGAAAAAGGAGGTGAGAGAAATTTCCTCTTTTATTTCCATAGGGAGAATTAAATTTATTTTTAATTTTCATTTGTCCTTATGATTCTACTGACTCCAGTGAAAAATGCTGGCAGGCACTAGTCACGGGAGAGGTAACCATGCTAACCGAAGGAGAGCCTCTAAGAGGACAGGCTGTGTCTTTCAGGCTTTAGCATGTGTTGCTGGAGGTCATCAGAGGACATGACCTCTGGTTGACCTGTGACCCAGACCTGGGCAGAGGCTCCTTTCTCCCTCCCCTGTCCTTGGGCTGTTTGTTCTACCCACCATGCTCACAGCTGAAGTCATTTCAAGGATACAACTTTGAGAGCATAAGATGTTGTTGAGAGGCCAAAGGGGGTGCCCCCAGCACAGGTTCTCAGCCTCCCAAATCTCCAAATCTCCCAAATATTCAGCAACTAAATTCCTAGCCACTCATTCCTGACAACAACCAGTATCCCATAATAAATGTGTTTCATTCTCTTCTGTCTTGTTTATACTAGCTCAAGCCCATTTCTATTACTTGCAAAATTAAAAAAAAATGAAGGCCAGTCTAATGCATTTATGAGGACGGATTCAGCTGTTAAAGCATAAATATCTCAGAGGTTACATGGCTTTTCAACTTTATGTTGGAGGCTCATTTTCAAATATTTAAATATATTATATTTAATTATATACATAATTATGTATATATGTATAATTATATAAATATATTTACATGTTTAAATACATGTATATAAATATATACATTGATGGCTTACACAACAATAATAGGAATGGAGCTACTGTTTATTGAACACATGCTACACTGCAGACACTGTTTGGGACATTTTACATTCATTCTTATCATCTCACTCAGTCCTGACAAGTAAATGTCCTTGTACATAAGGACATTGACTGTCAGAGGAGTAGCTTTCCTGAGACTGTGCAGCTGGTAATGATCCAAAGCTAGATTGGTCTGACTCCAGAGCTCAGTCTAAGGCTGCTAAGGCTATTTCAAAGTGTGATCTGAGTGGAAAAAGGGGAACTCTCTTACACTGTTGGTGGGAACGCAAACTGGTGCAGTCACTGTGGAAAATAGTATGGAAGAAGTTCCTCGGAAAGTTAAAAATAGAACTACCCTATGACCCAACAATTGTACTACTAAATATTTACCCAAAGGATACAAAAATACTGATTCGAGGAGGTACAGGATCCCTGATGTGTATAGCAGCACTATCAACAATAGCCAAATTATGGAAAGAGCCCAAATGCCCATTCGTTGATGAATGGATAAAGAAGATGTGGGGGGGAGGGGCACCTGGGTGGTTCAGCCAGTTAAGCATCCGATTCTAGCTCGGATCATGATCTCACCGTTTGTGAGTTCGAGCCCTGCATCCGGCTCTGTGCTGACAGCTCAGAGCCTGGAACCTGCTTTAGATTCTGTGTCTCCCTCTCTCTCTGCCCCTCCTCCACTCGAACTCTGCACCTCTCTCTCTCTCAAAAATAGACATTAATAAGGTATTATGCTGAGTGAAATAAGTCAGTCAGCAAAGGACAGATATCATATGTTTTCACTCGTATGTGGAACTTGAGAAACTTAACAGAAGTTCATGGGGGAAGAGAAGGGGGAAAAATAGGGTACAAACAGAGAGGGAGGGAGGCAAACCACAAGAGACTCTTAAATACAGAGAAAAAACTGAGGGTTGATGGGGGGGGAAGGGGAAAATGGGTAATGGGCATTGAGGAGGGCACTTGTTGGGATGAGCACTGGGTGTTGTATGTAAGCCCATATGACAATAAATTATATTAAAAAATTTTTTAAGAAAAAAAAGATGTAGTAAATGGAATATTACTCAGTCATCAAAAAGAGTGAAATCTTGCCATTTGCAATGACATGGCTGGAGCTAGAGGGTATTATGTTAAGCAAAATAAGTCAGTCAGAGAAAGACATACACTATATGATTTCACTCATCTGTGGAATTTAAGAAACAAAACAGATGAACATAGGGGGAGGGGGAAAAAGACATTAAAGCAAACCATAAGAGACTCTTAACAATAGAGAACAAACAGAGTTGGTGGAGGGGAGGTTGGTGGGAGATGGGCTAAATGGGTGATGAGTTTTAAGGAGGGCATTCACTCTGTTGAGCCCTGCGTGTTATATGTAAGTGATGGATCACTAAATCCTACTCTTAAAGCCAATATTATTCTATTATATAGTAACTAACTAGAATTTAAATAAAAATTTAAAAGAAAAAAAAAGGGTGATCTGAGAACCATCTTTATTAAATTCGCATGGAGTATTGCTAAAAATTCCAGTTCCTAAGTTCTTTTTTAAACAGACTGAATTAGACTCTCTGCAGTTGAGCCTAGAGGTAAGAGGTCAGGAATTTGCCATTTAAATAAGTTTCTTGGGTAATTCTTCTCCATGCAGTGGGTTGGAAACCCGAGGAGCTTCATGGGTGAAATCTGAAACTAGCCCCTATCCACAGAAGACAAAGAGAGACCAAAGAAAGAGGCATACCACGCCAGATTGAGGGGTAGCAGGGAACTGCAAGGGAACTTCATAAGCAAGGGAACTTCATAAGCAAGGGAACTTACTAACAAGCTTGTCTTGGTGGCTGCAGGACAAGTAGATCTTGGCACCTGCCCACTAGAATCTTAAGAATGTATATACAGAGGCCTTACAAACGGTGAGATCATGATCCAAGCTAGAATCGGATGCTTAACTGGCTGAACCACCCAGGTGCCCCTCCCCCCCACATCTTCTTTATCCATTCATCAACGAATGGGCATTTGGGCTCTTTCCATAATTTGGCTATTGTTGATAGTGCTGCTATACACATCAGGGATCCTGTACCTCCTCGAATCAGTATTTTTGTATCCTTTGGGTAAATATTTAGTAGTACAATTGTTGGGTCATAGGGTAGTTCTATTTTTAACTTTCCGAGGAACTTCTTCCATACTATTTTCCACAGTGACTGCACCAGTTTGCGTTCCCACCAACAGTGTAAGAGAGTTCCCCTTTTTCCACTCAGATCACACTTTGAAATAGCCTTAGCAGCCTTAGACTGAGCTCTGGAGTCAGACCAATCTAGCTTTGGATCATTACCAGCTGCACAGTCTCAGGAAAGCTACTCCTCTGACAGTCAATGTCCTTATGTACAAGGACATTTACTTGTCAGGACTGAGTGAGATGATAAGAATGAATGTAAAATGTCCCAAACAGTGTCTGCAGTGTAGCATGTGTTCAATAAACAGTAGCTCCATTCCTATTATTGTTGTGTAAGCCATCAATGTATATATTTATATACATGTATTTAAACATGTAAATATATTTATATAATTATACATATATACATAATTATGTATATAATTAAATATAATATATTTAAATATTTGAAAATGAGCCTCCAACATAAAGTTGAAAAGCCATGTAACCTCTGAGATATTTATGCTTTAACAGCTGAATCCGTCCTCATAAATGCATTAGACTGGCCTTCATTTTTTTTTAATTTTGCAAGTAATAGAAATGGGCTTGAGCTAGTATAAACAAGACAGAAGAGAATGAAACACATTTATTATGGGATACTGGTTGTTGTCAGGAATGAGTGGCTAGGAATTTAGTTGCTGAATATTTGGGAGATTTGGAGATTTGGGAGGCTGAGAACCTGTGCCCCTTTGGTCTCTGCTTCTTTCTTTTCAGAGGCTGCTTTATTTATTGTCTTTCACCTCTGTGGACTACTTCCTCTCTGGAATGTGAACCCGTGGTCTGGGATGGGTGGGAAGCCTCTTGCTGGCAACCGTGAAGGGACAGGCATGAATATGAAAGCCAAGAAGCTTAGGAAACAGAAAGATCCAGCATTACTGGAAGCATTGTGGAGCCACTGCATCAGCCCTGGCCGCCTACCTGAAGTCCCTGCAACGTGAAGCAAATAGATCCCTCTGTTTATACCTCTAAAAAGTGGCTTTCCTGCTGCTGATGCCTGAGTAGTCTGGATAGTGAAGTAAGAATCTGGGGAGGAGGGGGGTTAGGGTCTTGGAACAATCAGTCCCAAGTGGCATGGGACACTTGCATTTGTCCTCTTCTGGCTTCATGTTTGAGGAAATTATGCCAGATTCCAACTCGATTTGCTTGTAGTGTTTGAGTGGAGTGTCCCCTCCCTTGGGGGATGCATGCATCTGTGTCGGGGAGCAGTCTTCTCTCCAAGGTGGGCCTGCCTCTCCCCCCAGGCATGGCCCAGAGGCAGCAGGGAGTGCTGCCAACAACTCTGTGTGCCCTCATCTTTAATCTATGCCCCGTCCAGGGTCTCCCCTCCCAGTGGGCTTCTCGAGCCCTTTGCCAAGTCTTGTTTCAGTAAGAAGCAATACTCTCCCAGGGAACCATATTTGTTCTGCCTGGTTAATTGTTTCTGTATTATACTCTAGGGTGTATGTGAGGTAACCCGTACCCTGTGTGGGGGGATGGTATCAGTTTTCCCGCAGAACTTATCACAGGGTCTTGTACTTATTGGTTGCGTGCCCAGCTGTGTCTGCATTCCCAGTACTCAGTACTGGGTTTGGCTCCGGCTCAGTGTTCAGCAGCTATCATGTGAAGAGATGAATAAACAGATTCACTAGGTACCACATACATGTTAGATTTCATTTTCTTGCAAGATGCTTTCATGTTTGCAGGGACGAAATATTTGTGTAAACATAACATTAGTTAGTTGAGTGATCCAACACAAAACTAACCTACCTCAGAAGTATTTACATGTTGCTGACCTCTTGGGGTGATGCTACTCTTTTCAAAGGAGGACCTCTGAAATGACATTCTTGCTCCTGAGCCAAAACATTAAAATTTAATGTGATAGCTTCACGCTTTGTTAAGGGCTTCTCTGATCAGGCAGAGATAAGAAAGGGAGGAGGGATGATACGGAGATGGCTTTTCACACCACTCTTTTTCCAGCACTATGGCAGGATTAATAGGGGAGTTAAAACAAGGATGAATATGTACGCTGTATCTGTTGACAAAGCGGTAAAAAGTAGTTAGTTGTGAAATTCCATTTGTATTTATGTTTACTATTCTAAGTTCACTTCCAACCCCTCCCTCTGGCCGCCCATGCCACTTGACATTTTTCTCCTCTGACAGTGTGGAGATAAGAATTTTGTAAATGTCTCTCTTGGAGTTAGTTTTAAAGAAAAGGGGTATGTGCTAAGTGCAATGGCCAAATTATAAATTTAGTCAAACCTGTAATTTAAATAAGCCCCAAATAATAATAGGCTGAAAGCCTGTCAGGCTGTGTTGGATCTGGTTTGTTTTACATGGATTATGACAATGGAACCACAAAGCTTAGCCCTTTAAGTGCTTTCACCCATTAGCTTCATCAAGTAATTGCAGGCTTGTAGGCATCAATAACAATGAAGGTTGACACCTTGGGAGGGAGAAGCGAATCTTTCCCCTTACAGACCTGGCAGGAAAGAAAAGTGCCTTGATAAATGCACTGTGGGCGTGAGGATGCTCAGAGCCCAGAGAAAGGAAGTAAGGTGAGTGTGCAACAGAGAAGCTTTGCCTTCTTCGCCCAAAGGAACACCTCCACTCATTCCTGCTTGGTCCCCCTGGCTCATCCAGTGTGCTGTAGGATCTCAGAGGCCCCCTGCCGGTCATCTCAGCCTGAATATTCTTCAGAAAATGCTGCTTCTTGAAACATGGAAATTAAAAAAAGAGCAAAACCTGTTGTCCCGAGGGGGGAAACCAAATAGCAAGCAATATTTTTCTACCTCCAGGGTAAGCAGGGAGAGGAGCACAAAACAATGTGAAAACCCAGGAGAAAAAAACCTCACCCATCTGAGTCAAGAATTTTTTTCCTCCAAATAATTTATTGTGAAAAATTTTGTATTCTTGGTTGATACTCACCTCGAAAAGGTCACAGTTTTCTCTGGTTAGAAATATTTATTAGTATCCCCAGAATGAACAACATGAAAATCTTTGGCTCTAACACAAGTTTCAGGTCAGTAAAAACAGTCAAATATATATCTAAATTAACTTTATATTAAAGAAATGTTGACTTTAGAGATTGAACTGCCAGATACTGTTTCTCTTGGGTGAAATAAATTGTTGAGAGCTTTCTTACCATTTTTAAAATATACATTTTTACTGTCAATTCAAAATCTAGGAGGGAACCACAAGTTTGAATTACCTCTTGAAATTACTTTAGGCTTGGAGGGGGCAGATTTTGGAGAAAAGAAATCATAGTTAGTCATTTTGAGTGGTTCTTGTGTTTAGCCACAAATACCATTCCTTAAGGGTGTGAAGGACCATTGCCACTGGCTACATTTGAGAATTACCTGGGGGGTTAAAAAAAATACTGGTGCCCAAACTTCCCCCAGGTATTAGAATTTAATTTATTGTGGTGAAGAGAATGGAAGGGGAATTCGGGTTTCTTTCTTTCTTTTATAACATCCCTCCACATGATTCTCATGAAGATGGGGGTGACCCACTATTATGGGTTGAATCGTGTTCCCTAAAAAGATTTGTTGAAGCCCTAATCCCTGGTATTTGTGAATGTGAGTTTATTTGGAAATAGGGTCTTTGTAGGTGTAATCAGTTAAAAATGAGGTCATACTGGATTAGGATGGGCCTGAAATCCAATATGACTGGTATCCTTATGAGACAAGGAGAGACACAGAGAGACACACAAAGAAGATGGCCATGTGAAGACAGAGGCGGAGACTGGAATTGTACTGCCACAGGCCAGGGAACATCAAGGATTGCTGGCTGTCACCAGAAGCTGGAAGAGACAAGGAAGAATTATACCCTGGAGACTTTGGAGGGAAAATGACCCTACTTACACCTTAATTTCAAACTCTGGTCAGAATTTCAAAGTTCCGGTCTCCAGAACTGTGAGAGAGTACATTTCTGCTGCTTTAAGCCACCCAATGTGGTAATTTGTTATGGCAGCCCTAGTCAACTGGTATATATATTGATCCCTATCATTTCCTATGAACTCATAGGAAAGATACTAACAGGAGATTGCTCTTACTAAGATTTGTTAGATCTTAAGAGAGATTCCAGAAAGAGATTCTGGACGGTTGGCTGTTAACATGATGTGACCATACCAGTTTTCCCAGGGCTGAGGGAATTTGGGGATGTGGGACTCTTGCTGGTTGGTAAGTCTAGCAAAGTCTCTGGCCATCCAGGACACACTGCTCACCCCAAACAGGGTGGATTCTGGTCAGACCACACCGTCAGGGAGTCCTGGACTATAGTAGCTACACTGATGTGCTTCCCTAAATTAAAAATAAGTTGAAAACAAATGGTTCTGAACTACTCTTGGATTTGGGGTTTTATTTCTAGGATTGGCCTTGTGTGTTTAAAGCCAGTGTGGTTTTTTGGACTTTTGAAACAGGAAGATCAGCAAGTAGGCAGATCCCTTTCACTAAATGGACCTTTTGAAGGTGAACAATTCTTCTGTTTCCTGCCTGTAATGGAAATCAGGAATCAAATAAGGATTCAGAAGTATGGTGATCTGTCTGGCCAGCGGAGCTCCTTTCAAGAGCAACAAGGTCATCTCAGGGGAGGCAGGATTTCTAGTCCATGAGAAGTGGTGAAAGCCAGGACCCAAGGTGAGTGAGAGCACCACTTAAGGAATTGTGGAGACGAGCCATTTCCTGGTAAGTCACACAGAAAAGCCACTCTTACGCCTTTTAGGTAAAACGGCTTTATGGTGGAATCATTATGTCACAGGAGCTAGATCACTTTGCCTGAGCTCTAAAATTCGTTTTCCTCATAATTAACTTGATTATAATCAAGTGAGTGGTGTCATACTTACTTTTCCCAGTTTCTGCCAATCATGACAGTACTATGTTGAAACTATGGTTCTTGAAAGAAAACAAATGTGACTGGGATACCTGTGGAAATTATAGGCCATTCATTTTCCTTGATGGAAAGTACAAACTTTAGTTAGAAAGTATTTTCTAATGGCAAAGGACCTATGAATTCAGGAAGAAATTCTATTTAAGTATCTAGTCCAAGTGAGTTACTGCCAAGAGGTAAGACTTGCTCTCTAGGACACTCAAATTTCAACTCTTGCATTAGGGAAAATAGTAATGTTGTGCTCCATTTACAGGAGTAACTTGTGGGGACCAGAATAGAACAAAATCCATCCTATTTTTTTAAAAAAATTGTTACTTTTAATGAAAAAATTGAAATATATTTGACACATAATATTCTGTAAATGTGAAGTGTACAACATGTCAATGTGATACATATATGCATGGTAATATGATTGCCGATGTAGCAATAATTAATGCCTCTCATGTTACATGATCATTCTCTTTTAGTGGCTGGAATAACTAAGTTGTAGCCTGTTAGCAAATTTGATAATTAGAATATTGTTGTCTATATTCACTATGTCATGTGTTAGATCTCTAGGTTTTATTTACTACTCATTGCAAGTTTGTACCCTTAAACAACATCTGTCCTATCGCCTGGTAACCACCATTTTACTTTCTGGTTTTATGCATTGGCTTATTTAGATTCCACATATAAGTGATATTATATTGTACTTGTCTTTTTCTGTCTCATTTATTTCACTTAGCATAATGTGCTCAAGGTCTACTCATGTTGTTGCAAATAGCAGGCTGTCCTTTCTTACAGCTGAGTAATATTTCATTATACATATATACCACATTTTCCTCATCCATTTATCTGTTAAGGGGCACTAAGGTTGTTTCCTTATCTTGGTGTTGTCATTAATGCTGTAGCAAACATGGGTGCAGGTATTTCTCTTTGATATTCTGTTTTTATTTTCTTTGGGTTTATATCAAGAAGTGGAATTGCCAGGTCGTATGGTAGTTCTATTTTAATTTTTTGATGGACCTCCATATTGTTTCCCATAGTAGTTGAACCAATTTATATTCCCACCAACAGTTCACCAGTGCTCTCTTTTCTTTACATTCTAACACTTACCTCTTGTTTTCTTGATGATTGCCATTCTAACCTGTATAAAGTGACATCTCATCGTGGCTTTGATTTGCATTCTCTGATGATTAGTGAGGTTGAGCATTGTACCTTTTCATGTACCTATTGGCCATTTGGATGTCTTCTTTGGAAAAATGTCTATTTAATTCTTCTGCCAATTTTTGAGTCATATTTTATTTTGTTATTGAGTTGGTGTGTTCTTTATATATTTTGTATCTTGCCCTCTTGTCCAATATATGGTTTGCAAACATCTTCTGCCATTCTGTAGGTTGTCTATTCATTTTATTAATTGTTTCTTTTCCTGTGCAGAGGCTTTTAATTTTGATGTAATCCCTTATGTTGATTTTTTTCTTTTGGTGTCATATCCAGAAAATTGTTGCCAAGACCAATTTCAAGGAGCTTCTTCCATACCTTTTCCTCTAGAGTTTTGTGGTATCAAGTCTTATGTTTAATCCTTTGATCCATTTTGAATTAATTTTTGTGAGTGGGGTAAGATAGGGGTCCAATTTTATTGTTTAGCATGTGTTTATCCAGTTTTGACAGCACCCTTTGTTGAGACTATCCTTTGCCCAATGGGTTTTCTTGCCTTCCTTGTTGAATATTAGTTGACTGTATATGCAGGGGTTTAATCGTAGACTCTCTATTCTGTTCCATTGGTCTATATGTCTATTTTCTGCTTGTACCATCCTGTTTTATTATTATAGCTTTGTAATTTGGTTTGAGATCAGGAAGTGTTATACCTCTAGTTTTATTCTTTTCCCTCATATTTGCTTTGGCTATTTGGGGTCTTTTGTGGTTCCATACAAATTTGAGGAAAACCATTATTATTTTTAATATTCCATATTCCATTTTTTTTTTCATCCAGAATGGGCACTCATTTGGTAATGTCATATTGGAGAGCTATCACAGGGAATTTCACAAACTCTTTGTAGAGACTCATATTTTTGGTTAAAAGTAGTAAATTTGGTTAGGAGTGGGAGCAGGCATTCTTGAGGATTAATATGTGTCTTTCTCTGTGTGACTTTTTGTACCTTATCAAATCAAATAAAAATAATAATTTGACTCAGTCTGTAAGGACTATTCTGAGGACTGACTGGTAGCTACAGAGCATTTTTCAACTTAAAAACAAGAAGCACGATTAATGCATTATTAATTACTAACTGGCAGCATGGGACTTCAAGGAACCAAGCCCTAACTATTCCATTAAATAAATGAGACAGCTCTTACCTTTGAATTGGGCTGAAAGCTGTACTGATAGTCACAATTCCATTAGTTCTCTTTGTAACTTGTGATTCCAAATTATGAATCTCTTCCGCACATGACAAAGACATCTCTATCTTTAGTTCTTTTTGGCTACAGTAGTTTGGCCACAGTGGTAAATGGGGATATAG
Source organism: Neofelis nebulosa (assembly GCF_028018385.1). NCBI lineage: Eukaryota > Metazoa > Chordata > Mammalia > Carnivora > Felidae > Neofelis > Neofelis nebulosa. The sequence continues at coordinate 68,468,803 of NC_080790.1, forward strand.
TGACTACCAGCTTCATTAGGCAGCATTCATTACTTTAGACATCTTCATCAATGTTCCGCTGACCTCTGTTTCTAAGAGAGAATAATTGGATGCTGTGTCAAAAGGAAATGGCATGTTCTTCAAAGCCTTTCATTTTTCTGGGCAAGGGATGGTGGTAGAGAAAGTTTTTGTGCCTCTGATTTTCTGATCTCTATGTCATAGCCAAAGCTGCCAAAGTTACTGAGTTTTAGATTCCATTTGGACTTGGCTTTGTGCATTAGGGGAAAAAAAAACCCTCTATATTTAAAACCACTGCCACAAAGTAATAGATAAGTCTGAGGCAGATAATCCTCCCATAGCACACAACTTAATAAATAAGCCATGCAACTCTCTGCATACTCATACTGATCTTTCCTAAGAAATCCATTCTATTCAGTCTTTTAATTTCCCCAGTGTTCACAACCATGCTGGCATTTTCAAGAGATAAGCCCACACACTTTTTCCTTAGGAAAAAAAAAAGGTTTGTCTAAAGCAAAGTGTGTTGTGTGGTAAATCATTTTCAGGCAGTGCCTTTTGTGTCCTTGTTTTCATATTATCAAAGGGATGGATCTTAATCCTGTGGAAGCATGGCTGCTGATCATGCCAAAACTGGAGGTGTCTTAATGTGAACAACTGCTTTTCTCCCCCTAATGCTGGTGCCCGCCATTGAATGGCACCCAGGAGGATTTGGGGAACCCCAAATCTCCAAAATAAAAACAAAGGGAAAGACTTGTCTAAGATTACCTTAGTAACAAGCAGTTAATTATAGTATTAATTTGCATATCACCCTCCCTTTTAGCAGCAATTTTAGCGCTAAAACCAAACGGTATTATGAAAATAAATGTTTCCAGTGGCCTAAGCTCAGAGGCTAGCCCAAGAATTGATGCCCTTGCAACCCTGAGCAAATGTTATTGACAGAGCCTCTGAAGGCCTGGTTCGGAGAGCTAACTCTTCTTTGGAGCACTCTTTTTTTATTTTCGGTGGTTGAAATTGAATGGTTAAAAGTGCTTCTACCAATGATAAACAGCGTTACCTGCCAGAGCAGAGAGAAACACAAGAAAAATAAAATCTTAAACTATGCGTTATCTTTTTTAGAATGAACCTGTGGTTGGAGGGTGGCATATAGGCATCAGTAGAGGGAATTGGAGACGGTGGAAGTGTTCATGTAAAAAAGCAAAAAAGCTCAGCAATTTCTTATAAAGTTAAGCCCTACAACAACCTTATGACTCGGCAAGTCTACTTCTAGGTATTTACCTCTGAGAAATGAAGCATATGTTCACCAAAAGACCTGTGTAAGAATGTTCAGAGCAGCTTATTTATCATAGCCTCAAACTGAAAACAACCCAAATGTCCATTACCAGCAGGGTGGAAGAACAAACTGTGGCATATTCACATAATAAACTGATAAAATACAGATACACACCACATGGATGAGACTTGAAAACGTGATGTTGAGTGAAAGGATCCAGATGCAAAATAGTAGCTATGTATGATTCCATATACATGCTCTAGAACAGGCAAGACTGATTTTTGGTAATAGAAATTAGAATAGTGGTTGCCTCTGGGCAGTGATGGTGGAATTGACTGGAAAGGGCAAGCAGGAACTTTCTGTGGTGATGGAAATGTTTTATAGATCTTGACCAGTATTATGGTTACATTTGTCAAAATTCACCAAAGACCTAGCTGAAGCCCATGTATTTTATTGTATGGAGATTACCTCAATTCCAAAAGAAGAAAAACAAAATAAAACAAAACATAGTTCAGACTTTCAATTGTTCAAGTCCCTAACTGATTAATGTGGCAGGAGTCGGTTCATTAGAGGATTGTTGCAGTGTGGAAAAATTTTGTTCTCAATCGAATGGTTTAACTATGCACAATAGGAACTCTTAATCCATCAAAAAGATTTTAAGACCCTAGTAATTAGTTTTAGCGTTGCAAGAGGACACAAAGTTCATCTTTTTGCCAGGATTGACAGATGCCATTTTGATAGGCATAGGAACCATTGGTTCAAGTAACCAGCCATTTGACCAAAGTAGGGTTTAGGTTAGTGCCATCTTCTTATTTGTTGGGAGTTTATAGATTGACAGTTGTTTACACGTTTTCCATTTCTTTTTATCTGCACTACTTTTATATCTAAAATTATGGAACAATTAGATGTGTCTCTACTGTATTCTGCATTTTGCTTCTGAAAGTTATGTATGAAAACTCTACTACAGGTGCTTTGGCTGGTGAGAACAACACAGGGTTTTTGGTTCCATTTCAAGCAGATATAATCCCCCAGTGCCCTTGTGGACTTATGAGAATTAAGGAATTCCAGGAATATAAAACCACAGGTACAAGTCAGCTCCAGCTGTGTTTAAATTCCAGGTTTGTGAGTCTAGGAGTCTTAGGAACCCATGAGAAGACCTGAAGGTACATACATGTTCTGTGGGCATGAACTGTAATAAACTCCAGTGCTTTTTCTTTAGCATTTAAAAAGGTTTCAATTCCTTGTTTGGTACTTGGCTATATTTGTCACTGAAATAAAATTATATATGGGGACCCTATTGAGCTCTGGAAGATTTGCTAGGTTATTTAATTTCCTGTTTATTTCATAAAACCTTTCATTAGTCTGTTCAGGAGTTTTATTTGGAATTGCAGGTGTGAGCTGAAAGCCACACATAAACTAAATTACAGCATATGCAGAACAGACCCCTTACAAATGGAAAATGCATGTTTTCAGCTGACCTGCTCCTCACGTAACAATATGTGGGATCAAAATATTTATTGCAGACTGGGTCATTGCCATCTTATTACTATTTTTTTAAAGTTCCAAAATTGTAATCACACAGCATTGATGGATGGGATTGAGTAGCAGAGAAAGAGTAAAGGAAAGGAAAATTTGATCCAAAAGTTAATTCATTGAGAAGCATGTGAGAGGCTCTTTGGGGCTAGGGTGAGCTCTCCTTGCTGGGGTGGAAAGGGAGGTCAGGGAGAGGAGAAGTGTAAACACAGGAGGTGATAGCAACTGGAAGACCCAGAAGAGGCATTGGTGGGATAGACAGAGGCCAGGCTACAGCCTCAGATACACCAGCAGAGTCCTAATATTTATAAAATTGTAACCATTGTGTTGATTGGTGCACAACCAACTTGCAATTTCAGGTCATTCAATATTTTTAAACAATAATAACTTCAGCAGTAAGTCTAGGAGGCTAAAGGAATTACAGTTAGGAAAGCTATACTTTAAAACATTTGAATAAATGAATTCTAAAACTTAAAAGTAATTGAAAACATCACATCTTTACAATAATTCACAATAACGTTAAAAGGGAGTGGATGACTTTCCTGAGTGGAACTTGTCTGCATTTGGTTACATGCTGACACTTTTTATTACAAGGCCTGGTAAGAAATAATGAAATACCTGTTAGGGATTTAGCACTTTGAAAGCAAGGCAAATAATACAGGTTGGTGAATTCAGAAGACTTAACATTGCATAGCTCATTTTATGTAGGTCTAAGTTTTCCAAGACTAACTCAGTGTTCAGCCTTATAACCAGTAGATGGGTGGGGAATGAGTTTGTGTGCTTATGTGTATGTGTGCACCTTAAGCATTATTATTTTTAAAGTTTTATTTATTTATTTATTTAGAGAGAACTAGCGCCCAAGTGCAAGTTGGGGAGGGGCAGAGGGAGAGAGAGAGAGAATCTTAATCAGGCTCCATGCTCTGCATGGAGCTGGATGTGGGCTTGATTCCACAACCCTGGGATCATGACCTGAGCAGAAATCAAGAGTTGGACACTCAACCAACTGAGCCACCCAGGCGCCCCTTAAACATTATTTTTAAAGAAAAATATTTGGTGGAAAGGATTTACCAAACCTTAAAGAAGAGATAGTTCCTATCTTATTTACAAAGTTAAAAAATAAATTAAAAAGACAATTTATAACCACAAACATATGGCCAACTAATCTTTGACAAAGCAGGAAAGAATATCCAATGGAATAGAGACAGTCTCTTCAGCAAGTGGTGCTGGGAAAACTGGACAGTGACATGCAGAATAATGAACCTGGGTCACTTTCTTACACCATACACAAAAATAAACTCAAAATGGATTAAAGACCTCAGTGTGAGACAGGAAGCCATCAAAATCCTCGAGGAGAAAGCAGGTAAAAACCTCTTTGAGGCTTTGTGGCTCTTGCCCACAGCAACTTCTTACTCAACATGTCTCCAGAGGCAAGGAAAACAAAAGCAAAAATGAACTATTGGGACCTCACCAAAATAAAAATGAACAAACAAACAAACAAAACCTTCTGCACATTGAAGGAAACAATCAACAAAACTAAAAGGCAACTGACAGAAGGGGAGAAGATATTTGCAAATGACATAACAGATAAAGGGCTAGTATCCAAAATCTATAAAGAACTTCTCAAACTCAACACCCAAAAAACAAATAATCCAGTGAAGAAATGGGCAAAAGACATAAATCGACCCCTCTCCAAAGAAGACATCCAGATGGCCAACTAACACATGAAAAAATGCTCAACATGACTAATCATCTGGGAAATACAAATCAAAACCACAATGAGATACCACCTCACACCTGTCAGAATGGCTAACATTAACAACTCAGGCAACAACAGATGTTGGCAAGGATGCGAAGAAAGAGGATCTCTTTTGCATTGTTGGTGGGAACGCAAACTGGTGCAGCCACTCTGGAAAACAGTATGGAGGTTCCTCAAAACATTAAAAATAGAACTACTCTACGCCCCAGCAATTGCACTACTAGGTATTTATCCAAGGAATACAGGGATGCTGTTTCGAAGGGGCACATGCACCCCAATGTTTACAGCAGCACTATCAACAATAGCCAAAGTATGGAAAGACCCCAAATGCCCATTGATGGATGAATGGATAAAGAAGATGTGGTATATATATACAACGGAGTATTACTTGGCAATCAAAAAGAATGAAATCTTGCCATTTGCAACTACGTGGATGGAACTAGAGGGTATCATGCTAAGCGAAATTAGTCAGTCAGACAAAGACAAATATCATATGACTTCACTCGTATGAGGACTTTAAGACACAGAACAGATGAACATAAAGAAAGGGAAGCAAAAATAATATAAAAGCAGGGAGGGGGACAAAACAGAAGAGACCCATAAATATGGAGAACAAACTGAGGGTTGCTGGAGGGGTGGTGGGAGGGGGGATGGGCTAAATGGGTAAGGGGCATTAAGAAATCTACTGAAATCATTGCTTCACTATATACTAACTAATTTGGATGTAAATTTTAACAAATAAAAAATAAATTACAAAGTTAAAAAAAAACATAAGAGGGGCGCCTGGGTGGCCCAGTCGGTGAAATGTCCGACTTCGGCTCAGGTCATGATCTCACGGTCCGTGAGTTCGAGCCCCGCGTCAGGCTCTGTGCTGACAGCTCAGAGCCTGGAGCCTGCTTCAGATTCTGTGTCTCCTTCTCTCTCTGGCCCTCCCCCGTTCATGCTCTGTCTCTCTCTGTGTCAAAAATAAATAAAAAAACATTAAATAAAAAAAAACAAAAAAAAATGTAAGAGACTCTTAAATATGGAGAACAAACTGAGGGTTACTGGAGGGGTTGTGGGGGGGGAGATGGACTAAATCGGTAAGGGGCATTAAGGAATCTACTCCTGAAATCACTGTTGCACTATATGTTACCTAATTTGGATGTAAATTAAAAAAATGAAATTAAACCAAAAAAAAGTAAAAAAAAAGACAATTTACATACAGGAAAATGCACTAATGTGAAATATATAGTTTGATGAATTTTTTGCATAAAGACTTGTGTATTTTCATCACCCCAGAAAGTTCCCTCATATCCCTTTATAGTTAAGCCCCTTTGCAGTGAAAAGTTATTACTATTATGATTGCTATCACCATAGATTAATTCTGTATTTACTTGAACTTCATAAGAATGGAATCATTCAATTTGTACTGGTTTGAGTCAGACTCATTTTGCTCAATATGATGCTTTCAAAATTCATCCCTTTGTTGCAAGTATCAGTGATTTGTTCTTTTTTATTGCTGTGTGTTATTTCATTCTATCAAAATTTGGTTATCCATTCTCTTGTTGAAAAGTTGGGTTGTTGTAAGTTTGGGGCTATGCAGAATGCAGCTGTTATGAATGTAGTGATATGAGTCTTTTGGGGACATACACACTTGTTCCCAAGTCAGTGGTTCTTGAGCCTTTTCTCCAAGCCTCCCTCACTCCCTGAGTCCTCTTTCTCCTTTCATGCTGGTTGTTGGTCAGATTTAGAAACTTACACTCGGGGCGCCTGGGTGGCTCTGTCGGTTGAGCGGCGGACTTCGGCTCAGGTCACGATCTCGCGGTATGTGAGTTCGAGCCCCGCGTAGGGCTCTGTGCTGACTGCTCAGAGCTTGGAGCCTGTTTCGGATTCTGTGTCTCCCTCTCTCTCTGACCCTCCCCCGTTCATGCTCTGTCTCTCTCTGTCTCAAAAATAAAATAAACGTTAAAAAAAAAAAATTAAAAAAAAAAAAAGAAACTTACACTCAAGATGGCAGGTGCCAAACGTAGAATACAATTCAGGGAACCAAATTAAGATCTTGAACATGAAAAGTCCATAAAATTTGATTGTGCAAGCTGAGAAACTATATTTTATTTAATTACCACTGGTCAATAGCTGTTTGGCCAGTTGCCCTCAGGTGGATTCACTTGCCCTTTGCCCTATGTTGCAGATGCCTAATCTTGGTTCTGAAAGCTCAATCTGTCAAAACAAGAAAGGGGGACTTGTTTTACTCCCTGCTGTGAATGGGAGTGCCCTGAGAAAGACACCTTGGGAGTCTTATTTCCTGTGTCTAACATCAGATGACTCTTCTGGCTTTGGTAAATAGCCGCTGACACTCCTTACTGAGGTAACTACAGACTTAGGTAGCTTTTATTCCTCTTGAGGCTGCTAACAGCTTTGTGTCATATTTGTTTTCCCAAGAAATGGCTTCCTATGATGACTCTTTGAGGCCCTTGTTTCCCCTGTCATGTGGGTAAAATTTCAGGCTTTGTCTTTGGAGTCTTTCCAGGATATTTGCTAATTCTGTGGCTCTGTCATCACCTGAAGGGCCTGGGGTAGCCACTGCTCAGCAGAATGGTGGGCAGACAGATGCTACTCCCCCTAAATCAAGCCTCCTTCTGTAAGGAACTCAGTGAGCCCCACACCTGGAGATACTTGCCAGTCACCTCACCTTTGATAAACCTCAGATATTTAAATAGCTTCTTTTTTGTTTTCCCCACTCAGAGAATTACTTTCTGTCCCTCAGAATATATTTCTTTGTCACCTGCACCTTTTGGGTCATAAATTGGTCTCCTTCAACTAAGGAAATAAACTGAACTTTATAGGTTTTTCTAATTTTCTTTTATCTACCCAGTGTTCTGGGGGGTTACAATGTCTGTTATTTTGATGAAACATTAAAATTTCTCTCAAGATGTCTTTGCTGCCTAGTATGATTTTCAAATAAATTGACGTATTCCACTTCCTCTTGTCCAGATGGTCACATTCCAAGCGGCAATGTCATTCCTCTTACAGATAAAATAGAAGATTCTCACAAGTGAAGTGGTTCCATAATATGAAATGGTCCTTTTCAATCAATTGCCTCAGTAGCCACAGCTTGAGGCTTGACCGTGGTAAAATTATAAAGTGGCTGCTGTCCACTGCTTTTTGATTCAGTGTGTATTCTTCCTCCTTGTAAAGGTCACTCATGCCCACAAAAAGATCTGACACTTATTAACATTAAGGTGTAAATGTCCGTGAACTTTAACATACAGTCTTTGTGGAGCATTTCGCATTTTAACCTCCATCATACCAGAAGAGCAGAAGTAAGATGTTGGCTATCAGCCAACATGAGTATTCTTAAGAGTTCTATCCCTTAATGTGCATAGCTGTTGGAACTGTGAGACTTTTTGAGTGATGTCTGCTTGGGACTCTACAGAATATTCCATGTGTTCTTGAGTTCAAAGACTCTGAGGTGAATATTCCATTAACGCCCTTTGAGAGAGAAATTATTTTGAGAGTCAGTGGTTTTCCTTTGAGAGTCATTGTTCATCTTTTGCAAATGGCTGGCAGATGTAATATTTTTCCAGGCTTAGAAGAAAACCCAGTCCTGAGTTTCTAATGGACCCCAGTACAGATAAATGAGAAATCAGAATGGGCCTCTTGCCAGACTTGGGTTTCAGTCTTCGTTCCTTATTTGGGGACCTGACAGTTGTAATAGATGGTGAGAGGACAAGGTAATATCTGAGGAGCCAATTCTGGTTTCCTTTCGTGCTTTATTGCTCACTTTAATTCGGTGCTGACAGAAGTGAGGTACCTTAATATCTCTTTCACATGGGTCTCTCATTCTGTTTGCCATTTCTACAGAATCTGTCCCTTCAAGGAGCTTTACCCCTCTGACTTCACATGTCAGGCTAGTGCTATCCAAAAGTCGTTAGTATCCCTCATTTGTGGATGGAGCACTAAAGATATTCTATTTTTGGGGTCTAGCATATTTCCCTCCACTATGTGCTCCTTCTCTAATTAGAGTATAAAATTGCTTATTATTATTGATATTCGTGATTAACATTGTATAGTACTTTAAACCATCCAAATCACTTCCATATTGATTGTTGGTCCCTCAAGATGGGGAAAATTAAGCAGAGCAATGTTAGATATTCAGCCCAAAGGGATACAAATAACAATGACAGGGTCACACCCAAATGTGGGTCTTCTCTCTTGGGACCTGCCTCCACACCGTAAACCAGTATGTCTTCTGTGTTGTAATCTAGGCCTTGTGAACGTTTTTCATGAGTTTGCATAAGGATCATAGCATCAGAAGAAGCTATTTGGATGTTGAAGAAAAAAGAACAAAAGGAGAGAAAGAAGGGTTGTTTCAAGAGGTGGCTGAGTATAGTGAAATGAACACTGGATGGGGCTTAAATATTAACAATGAGAGCTTTTGTATATTGACTGGTTTCTGTGTGCTAGGCACAGTGAGAAGCCCCATGTAGACTTTTTTGCATTAATCTTAACAACAACTCTATGGTGAAGATCCTGTCATCAGCCTTGTTGTATGGATGAGAAACTAAGGCTTAGAGGGATGAAAGAGGTCCCCAAGGTTGTACAGTTAAGTGCTAAGCTACGGTCGAAAGCCCAAGTTCTTAACCATCACGCTCTCCTGCTTCTCATTATTTGAATCCTATAATAAAGTCTACTTGGTCTTGGTCCATGTATATCAAACAGAAACTAGCCTAGGTAGATTTTATGAATATAACATCCTTAAGAGACTTATATTTGTCTTATAAATTACTCTTCTGATTTAATTTAAAAAATGATAGCTAACCTTTATTGAGTGCTTACTACAGGCTGGACTTTGTTCCAAGCATTTTGCATGCATTAACTCATTCAATCATCACGACCATCTTTGAGGATGTTACTATTAATATCTCCACTTTACAAACAACAAAATAGAGCCCAGAGAGGTTCAGTACTTGGCACAAGTTTGCAGAACCAGCAAGTGGTAGATTTGGAGTCTGACTCCGGGCGGTCTGGCCTAGGTGTCCAGGCTCAGAACCACTCTCCTGTACTGGCTCCAAGCGAGTGGGACTTATGACCCTGGGCCATATAAGTCCTTCCTAAGAAACAATCTACTCATGCTATGCTGGCACATTTGGTGTCTGAGCCTGCAAGTCCTGGACCGAGAAATAGTCATTAAGCTAAAGAATGTTACCCTGTGAGGCTTTTTATGAGACAGACTGATGGTTTCCCTGGCAATAACTTTGGGCCCACAAATGGCCATATTTAAAAATACTCCACACATGCTCTGTGGGATGTAATGAGTGCAAATTATGTTCTGCAGGTGTGGTGCTATAAGGTCCCAGAAGTTCAGTGTCAGGAGGGCTAGTGACAGCTTCACTTAAGTGAAGGTGTTTGAGTGAAAAGGAAAGGGATGAGGCATAAGCAAAGGATGAAGCCAAGGTAGGTGGGGGTGGGGAGACAGCCTGGAGAGAGAGCTCACCTCAAGCAGGGGTCTCTGCTTGGGAGCAGTGAGAACCAGAGAACAGGTAAAGAGAGGCTAGAGCACAGAGGGACAGAGAGTTGACAACTAATGGCATCATAAGGTGCTAATGTCCAGATGAAGGGGCTGCTCTCCTGCCCCACAGAGGGAGGTGCTCCTGGTAGGAGGGTCTGGTGCTGTGTTTGGGAGGGCAGATCATTTGTCTATAGGCTTGTTCAAGAGAGCATGTTTAGAAACTTGAGAATAGAAATGTGGAAGTTGAGGTGCTGGAGCTGGCTGCATTTCATTCATTTTATTTTCTCCTTGTCACAGGGTTATGAATTTTCTGAGGTGAAACGAGGGTGGAAGAGAAAGGTCCAATGTAGAAACAGAGGTGTCCTGAAGGCTGAGGCAGGGAAGAACCATTTTCCCCACCTCACTTTGGGAGGATCTCGCTGGGTCTGGGTGCCCAATGGGTTGCATCAAACCTTACACTTATATGATCAATGAGTATTTGCAGTTGTGCACTAATTTAGTTCTAATGGGCCACCGGCCCCTCACTTCTGACTCTACTCTTCTGGAGAGAGGTGAGCTCTCTCTCCAGGCTGGCGTTGCACCACTCCTGGTGCTGCACTGAGAGCTGCCCATATTGGACACAACATTCTGTGCCTCAGGGCCTCTGATGGGAAACCCAGGGGAAGGGTCTGCTCAGTGACAGTTTGCAGCTTATACTGTGGAGGAGGGGACAATGTCATTTTGTTTCTGAAACATCCTAGGAACAAGTTGTGTTTCTGTCTCATCTTCTTAGCATCTATTGCTGGGTGGCTGAGGTGTGAAGTCAGGCCTTGCTTTTGCCCCCCCCGCCCCTTCCTTCCTGTTCCTTTAGGCTTATGGGCAGATAATCAGAATCTTTCTGGAGAGAATGTGTAGACCCACTAGAACAGCTGTCTCCTGATTTTATGGTGTCCTTTCACTTTTGACTGCCCCTTTGCAGTCACTTTTTTTTTTCAGGCACTGCTAGGTCTGTTCTCTTTTTTTTTTTTTTTTTTTTTTAAATTTTTTTTTTTTCAACGTTTTTTAAATTTATTTTTGGGACAGAGAGAGACAGAGCATGAACGGGGGAGGGGCAGAGAGAGGGAGACACAGAACCGGAAACAGGCTCCAGGCTCCGAGCCATCAGCCCAGAGCCCGACGCGGGGCTCGAACTCACGGACCGCGAGATCGTGACCTGGCTGAAGTCAGACGCTTAACCGACTGCGCCACCCAGGCGCCCCTCTGTTCTCTTTTTTAATGCTCTCCAGTGTTCTAGCCTCAGCCATCTCCTCCCTACTTCCTGCTCACACCCTCAGTGCGAGCTTTTCAACCCATGTCTTCACCTACCATTCATGTGTCCACGATTCCACTGCTATTTCTCTAGTCTAGACTGTTTTCCCCAAGCATTGCAGAGTGGGCCCAGGGGTCAAGAAAGCTGGTCCCAAAGCACCACAGGGATCAGTCACCTTTTTCCCTTTTAAGGACAGAGACTGTTGCCGCATTTTTGCCTGAGCACTGTAAGGTAAGTGGCCATGATTAGTGGTAGGTGGGTGGTGGGAGTGGAAGATGAGAAAGTAGAGATGCATCAGTGTGAATCCATTTTCAGCACTGGAAAGCCAGCAGCTAATTTCTGCCCTGCTGTTTGCAAAGGAGACACATTGATTGTGCTCAGGTGGAAGATAACAGAAAGTTCCCATCAATATGTCCCCTGATAGGAAGTAGGTCAGTGGGCCATCTGCTGATTCTGCCTCCTCCTGAAGAAGGGCCACTGTGGCACAGACCAACCAATCAGCAAGATGTTAGCTCTCGAAATTCTTCAATAAGCACTTAATCTGTGTTCCTACAGCATTTTCCAAAGTAAACATTGTTTATAAAATATAATATACACACACATATATATGAACACACATATATATATATATGTATGTTAGATATATTAGCATGAAGAATTTTTACCAAATAAACACACCCATGTTACCATCCATCGCTCAGGTAAAAAAACAAAAACAAAACCAAAAAACATTGCTACCAACCCGTAAACTCCCTTCTTGATCTCTCTCAGTCATTACTCTTTCCCAAAAGGTAGACCTATTCTGTCTTTATGTAAGATTGATATCAGTGGAGGGGCATCTGGGTGGCTCAGTCGGTTAGGTGTCTGACTTCGGCTCAGGTCATGATCTCACAGTTCATGGGTTTGAGCTCCGCATCAGGCTCTGTGCTAGCAGCTCAGAGCCTGGAGCCTGCTTTGGATTCTGTGTCTCCCTCTCTCTCTTCCCCTCCCCGACTCATACATGTCTCTCTCTCTCTCTCTCTCTCAAAAATAAAGATTAAAAAAAATTTTTTAAAAAGATTTATATCAGTGGGTTTATACAGCAAGTACCCTTTTATGCTTGGATTCTTTCTTTCAACATTATGGTTTTTTGAAAATGTTTATTTATTTTGAGAGAGAAATAAACGGGAGGTGCAGAGAAAGAGAGGGTGAGAGAGCTCTGTGGGCTCTGTGCTAACACCCATGATCTGTGAGATCGTGACTTGAGCTGGAATCAAGAGGCAGATGCTTAACTGACTGAGCCACCCAGATGCCCCTTAACATTATGTTTTTAATATTTATACATGTTGTTTTGAATAGCTGTAGTTAATTCATTTTAATTTCGAATATTTCATAATTTATAAATCCTATTTGCTGTTGATGGACATTTGTATTGTTTTTAGCTGCTGGCTATTTCAAACAATGTGCCATGAACATCCTTGCAAGAGTCTGGTGTTCATAAGCATACCTGTCACTTAACGTGTAACTTGAAGTGGAAATACTGGGTCAAAAGATATGGGTATTTTCAGATTTAGTAAATTGGTTTCAAATGGTTGCACCAATTTGCATCCATACCAGTTAAGCTGGAGAGTTTCCATTATTCTCTATCTATCTATCTATCTAAATATCATTATTCTATATCTTTACCAATACTTGGTATAGTCTGTTTTGAAAAAAAAAAACTAGCCAATGTGGTTGTGTAATAACATTCCATTGTGATTTTAAAGTAGATTTTCCTAATTACTAATGATGTTGAATAATATTTCATAAGTTTGTTAGTTACATGGAATGTCCTCTTTTTGTTTGGATGTCCTCTTTTGCCCATTCTTTAAAACTAGATGCTGGTTTTTCTTATTGATTTACAGTGGTTCTTTATGTATTTTGAAACATAAGTCATTTGTTGAATATATGTATTGGAAGTATTTTCTACTTTTGCTATCCTAAAATTGTCTTTTTTTTCCTAAAGTTGTCTTATGATAAATTCTATTCTTAGTGCTTTTTATGTTCAGTTTATAAAAGGTTGTAAAGATATTTTCTTATCTTCTAGGTGCTCTATTGTTTATCTTCTACATTTGGAACTAATCTATCTGGAACTGATGTGTGTGTGTGTGTGTGTGTGTGTGTGTGTGTATGCTATGTGGCTGGATTGACATTCACTTTTTTTTTTCAATATATGAAGTTTATTGTCAAATTGGTTTCCATACAACACCCAGTGCTCATCCCAAAAGGTGCCCTCCTCAATTCCCATCACCCACCCTCCCCTCCTTCCCACCCCCCCATCAAACCTCAGTTTGTTCTCAGTTTTTAAGAGTCTCGTATGCTTTGGCTCTCTTCCACTCTAACCTCTTTTTTTTTTTTCCTTCCCCTCCCCCATGGGTTTCTGTTAGTTTCTCAGGATCTACATAAGAGTGAAACCATATGGTATCTGTCTTTCTCTGTATGGCTTATTTCAGTTAGCATCACACTCTCCAGTTCCATCCATGTTGCTACAAAGGGCCATATTTCATTCTTTCTCATTGCCACGTAGTACTCCATTGTGTACATAAACCACAATTTCTTTATCCATTCATCATTTGATGGACATTTAGGCTCTTTCCATAATTTGGCTATTGTTGAGAGTGCTGCTATAAACATTGGGGTACAAGTGCCCCTATGCATCAAGTACTCCTGTATCCCTTGGGTAAATTCCTAGCAGTGCTATTGCTGGGTCATAGGGTAGGTCTATTTTTAATTTTCTGAGGAACCTCCACACTGTTTTCCAGAGTGGCTGCACCAGTTTGCATTCCCACCAACAGTGCAAGAGGGTTCCTGTTTCTCCACATCCTCGCCAGCATCTATAGTCTCCTGATTTGTTCATTTTGGCCACTCTGACTGGCGTGAGGTGATATCTGAGTGTGGTTTTGATTTGTATTTCCCTGATGAGGAGCGACGTTGAGCATCTTTTCATGTGCCTGTTGGCCATCTGGATGTCTTCTTTAGAGAAGTGTCTATTCATGTTTTCTGCCCATTTCTTCACTGGGTTATTTGTTTCTCGGGTGTGGAGTTTGGTGAGCTCTTTATAGATTTTGGATACTAACCCTTTGTCTGATATGTAATTTGCAAATATCTTTTCCCATTCCATTGGTTGCCTTTTAGTTTTGTTGTTTGTTTCCTTTGCTGTGCATAAGCTTTTTATCTCCCAGTAGTTCATTTTTGCTTTTAATTCCCTTGCCTTTGGGGATGTGTCAAGTAAGAAATTGCTACGGCTGAGGTCAGAGTGGTCTTTTCTGACATTCACTTTTAATGAGATATAAGATACCTGGCCCCCACACTGCCAATGTTGTTTTTTAAGGTTGCTGTTGCTATTGTAGGCCCCTTGAATTTTCACATCAACTTAAGATTCACCTTGTCATTTTCCAATAATAAAATTTCAAAAAGGGCTTTCTATTGGGATGGCATGAATCTACAGCAATACAGAAGAAAGCTGATGTCTTTGCAATGTTGAATCTTCCATTGCTTAACTAGGAAATTTCTCTCTACATCTAAGGTTTCTTTATTTTCTCTCAGTAATGTTTTGCTGTTTTCTGTATTATGTTTTGAACATCTTTCATTAGATTTATTTCTTGGTATTCATTTTTTTGAACAAAAATATCACTTAAAAATAGCAGTATGTTAAAAGTTTTACTTTTAGGGGCACCTGGGTGACTTGGTTAAGTGTCCAACTCTTGATCTCAGCTCAGGTATTGATCTCAGGGTTGTGAGATCAAGTCCTGAATTTGGCTTTACACTGGGTGTGAAGCCTACTTAACAAAAACAAGTTTTATTTTTAAATTCTTTTTGGCTAGTATGTAGAAATATACTCTAATCTGTTTTGGAGCCTATATCAGTGACTTTGCTAAATTCACTTATTGATTCTAACAGGTCATAGACATTCTTTTAAATTTCTATATAATTATGTCATCTGTGAGTACAGACAATTTTATTTTTTCCTTTCCAATTTATACCATCTATTTCTTTTTCTTGTTTTGTTTCAAGTTTGAATAAAGTGGTGATGACTGGTGTTCCAGATTTGAGGGGTAAAGCATCCACTATTTCATCAAGAGTAGTATTTGTTGTAGGTTTTAAAAATATATCATTTATTAAATTAAGGAAGTTCCTTTCTCTTCCTAATTTTATTGAACTTTTAAAATTATGAATCCATGTTCAATTTCATCTCATGTTTTTTCTGCCTTTTCTGAGGTAAAAATGTGAGTTTTCCCCTTTATTCTGTGATTGTGGTAAAATTCATAGGTTAGTTAAGTTAATTTTAAAATATTAAATCAACTTTACATTATTGGAATACACTCAATTTGGTTGTGATGAACTACCCCTTTCATATATTGCTGAATTGCATTGGCTTAGCATTTTTGTATCTATATTCATAGAAGAGATTGGTGTATATTTTTTTCTTTTAACATCCTTATTGGGTTTTGGTATCAAGGTTATACTGACCATGTAGAAGGAATTGGGAAGTATTCCCTCTTTTTCTGTTCTCTAGAAGACCTTGTGTAATGTTGGCATGATTTCTTCCTTAAATATTTGGGTAAGTTCACCCACCAGTGAGGGTCTCTGGGCCTAGATCTTTCTCTGTGGGAAAGTTTTAAATTATGGCCTTTTTCATTGATTTTAGTTCTCTGATGAAATTCTCAGTATCCCAATCTATTTTCATGAACATATTTAACAATTACTTCAATATCCAAAACTGCAGTATCTGGATTGTTGGTGGGTCTGTTTCTATTATATTTTCACATGTTTTATGTTTATTTGCTCCTTCCTGTTGACATTCCTGCCAAGTTTCCATTTAACACCAGATTTTATGTATCAGTATTTGTACATAACCTGGATGCTGTGTTATTTCTGACATGTTATCAGGAGGATGTGATAACTTGGTTGACCTGCAACTTGGACCTGGGCAATTGGAAACCCTGCTCCCCTCCTCTGTCCTTGGATTGTGTGTTCTGTCCACCATTTCCATAGCTGGATCCATTTCAAAGCTGCAACTTGAAGAGAACAATATGTTGTTCACACCCTCTGGACAGTATATGTGACTGAACCCTGGTAAGGCCTCTATGTAAACCTTTAAGATTCTGGTAGGCAGGTGTGGAGATCTACTTGTCTTGCACCTGCCCAAGACAAACCTCATATGTCAGTTTCCTGGCTTATTAAGCCTGGAACCTAACAATTTGGGGTGGTATGCCTCTTTTTTGTGTCTCTTCTTGCTCTTTGTGTATGGGGAAGTTTCACATTTCTCCCAGGGAGCTCTGAGGTTGTGGACCAACATTCCTAGCAGTTTGACTCTGAATAGAGGCAAATCACCTTGGTTCAGCTAGTGGTGAACATAATTTAAGGATGGATTTCAGCTCATGTGACAGTTGGTTTATTTTTCTCATCTAGAGTATGGTCTTTCAGGGATTTCAACTGAGAATCTGTGATGTTTACAAGGGCCATTCATCCTTGAGGGTCCTGAAACTCCAGATTTTGCCTGCTATGAGGCAATGCTTAGATATTTAGTTTCTTAGCTCCAGTTTTCTGCTTTGCTTCTTAGCTTATTGCCCTGTACAACCTAGAACTTGACAAATGCTCCTAGGAAAAAGCTGTACAGCTTATTGGGAGTCTTTATTTTGTGGTTTTATTTTCTCTTGTGCTTCGGCTTCTCAAACACTTGTTGCAAGCTTTAAGTTACTGTCTTCTGCTTAAGGATCTATCTATACTAAAAATTGTAAAATGCCATGGGGGAAAAACACGTCAGGAGAATGTCAGGATGTTTGCTGTCTCCTGAGGATCTTGTTTTGATACAAGTAAGCTTGATATAGCTGAAGTAATATCACTCCCTTCTCCAGTATTTTGTTTTCTCTGAATTGACACATACATTTTGTTTAAAGCATTGTCTATATCTTCTTAGACTATGAACTTCTGGAAGGTAGGCGATGGCTCATTTCACTTTTTGGAAAAACAGCTTTATTGGGATCAAATTTATTCTCCATAAATGTATCTACTGTAAGTGTACAGTTGACAGGTTCATTTTTGTTGCATTTATAGACTTGGTAGCCATCACCACAATCAAATTTTAGAAGCTTTCCATAACCCCATAAACTTCACTCATTCTTTAGCCTTAGGCAACCATTGATCTGCTTTTTATCTCTATGAATTTAAAGTTTTCTAGATGAGGTCCAATGTATTGATTTCTTTTCTTCATGAATAGCACTTTTGGTCCTGTATCTAAGACTCTGCCTAATTTAATGTCATGAACATTCTCTTCTATATTTTCTTCTAAAAGTTTTATAGGCTTAGTTCTTCTATTTAGTCTATGATTCATTTTTAGTTATTTTTATATATTTATGATGTAAGGGTCTAAGTTATTATTATTTTTTGCATGTGCTTATTCCATGATCATAGCACCATTTGTTGCGAAGACTATGTTTTCCACATTGGATTGTGTCAACATCTTTGTCAAAACGGGTTAGTTTATTTCTAGAATCTTTAATTCTATTCCATTGATCTACATGTTCATCCTTCTGTCAACACTACAATCTTTATTACTATGGCTTTTGAGTATGTTGTGAAATTGAAATAGTGTAAATCATCCAACTCTGTTCTTCAAAATTGTTTTGACTATTCTAGGTTCTTTACTTTTCCATATAAATTTTGTGGTCAGCTGATGAATTTTTACAAAAAATCCTTCTGAGATTTTGATAAGGATTGAATTGAATTTGTAGATCAATTTGAGAAAATTGAGTCTTCCATCCATGAAAATGGGAAGTCTTTCCATTTATTTAGACCTTCTTTAATTTCCTTTAGCAATTACAGGTTTTTTTTTTTTTTTTTTTTTGCCAGGGGCTTAATCATAGTTTTTAGTATACAAGTTTTATACTTCTTTTGTTAAAGTAATTCCTAAATATTTTATTCTTTTTTAATGCCATTGTGAAAAGAATTGCTTTCTTAATTTCATTTTTAGATTGTTTGATGGCTATATATAGAAATGTAATTAAATTTAGTATCCAATTTTGTAATTGATTTTGTGTCCTGTGACTTTGTTATTAGTTCTAATAGAGCTTTATGATTTCTTAGGATTTTCTACATGTATGATCAAGTCATCTGCAAATAAAGACAGTTTTACTTCTTTATTTTTAATTAAGATGCCTTTAATTCCTCTTAATTTGTCTTTTCACAGTGACTAAAATTTGTAGTACATTATTTAATAGAAGTAGAGAGGTAGACAACCTTCCTTTGTACCAGTTTTGGGAGAAATAATTAAGCCTTTTATCTTGTTTGCTGTTTGCTCTGGGGTGTTTTGTGGATGCTCTTTGTTAGGTTCCATTCCTAGTTTGTTCAGAGGTTTTTGTTTTTGTTTTTAAATTAAGAATGGTGTTGGATTTTGTCTAATTCTTTATCTGCATTTATTGGGATGATCATGTGGATTTGTCATTTATTCTACTGATAGGGTATATTACACTAATTGATTTTCAATATTAAACTAACTGCATTCTTGGGATAAATCCTACTTGGTCATGGTGTATAATATTTTTAAAACATTATTAGATTCACTTTCCTATATTTTGTTAAGAATTTTTGCATCTATGTTCATGAGGAATGTTGGTAATATTTTTTTCCTTATAATGTCTTTGACCTGGATTTGTTCTCAGAATAATATTGTTCACATAGAATGAAATGAGTATTTCCTTTGTCTCTATTTTCTGAAAGAATGTGCATGAGATTGGTATTTTTTCTTTGTAAAATATTTGGTAGAATCTACTAGTGAAGCCATTAGGGCCTGGGTTCATCTTGTTGAGAAGATTTTTAATTGTTAACTTATTTTCTTATTATAAGTCAATTCAGATTTTTTCTCTCATATTGATTAAGTATTGGTAATTTGTGTCTTTTAGGAATTTATATGATTCATCAAAGTTTTCTAATTTTGTGGCATTTACAATATTTTCTTTTTAGTGTTTTAAATTTCTATAAGGTCAGTAGCAATGCTCCTTCTTTTATTCCTGATTTTGGTGGTTTTTATCTTTTTTTTGTCAGTATATTAGTGTCCTGTGGCTAATTACCATCACAAATTGCCATAAACTGGTTGGCTTAATAATTTATATTGATTACATGTTGAAATGATAATTTGAATATGCAAAATATATTACCAAAATTAATTTCATTTTTAAATGTGGCTTCTAAGAAAACTTAACATGATATATGTGGCTACATTTTGGACAGCATTATAATAGAGGGTCTGTTTCTTGAGAGTCTCAAAGGAGTCTGTGACCAGATATAGTTAAGAGCCACTATAGGTGGTTTAAGTCTGACTTTGGATCAAGGCACGTCACTAGATGTGTACGTAATAGGACCAAATTGCTTATCCAGTAGAATTACTTCACAAAGGGAAGCTATTTCATGTCATAATAATATTGTTGACAACTTGTCCATTTGTTCATTCATTTAATACATTTGCCAGATACTATAGCTCTGGGATACAGTAGTGAACAAAACAGAAACATTCTGTTATGGAGCTACTGTGCTAGTTGGTGATGGGCCTGGAGTTACAGGCCACAGACAGATTGAATGTGTTTTATGGTATGTGGGAAGACGGTAAATGCTATGCAGAA
The DNA here is from genome assembly GCF_028018385.1 of Neofelis nebulosa. Classification (NCBI taxonomy): domain Eukaryota; kingdom Metazoa; phylum Chordata; class Mammalia; order Carnivora; family Felidae; genus Neofelis; species Neofelis nebulosa. Next base: position 68,488,777 of record NC_080790.1, read on the forward strand.
AAATGAACTGGAGAGAGGAAGTGGCGGTACAGGGGTGACAGTGGAGCTTGGCAGTCTTAAGCAGGGTTTCTGGGGAGAACTCAATGAAACTATGGTGTTTGAGGTAAGATTTGGGGTGGTGAGAGACTAAGTCATGTGACTGATGGGGAAAGGACATTCCAGAGAGCAGAACCGTGACTACAAAGGTCTGAAGCAGGAGAAGGTCTGGTACACCTTTGGAACAGCTGAGAAGGATGTCCCCTCTAGGAAACCGCACACGAACATTTTGTCTTAATATTGGTGCTAATGTAGAACTTGACTTCTTCTGAGCACTTGGGATGTTTTATCTTTTCTGATAACATAAATGTATATGTTACTCAGAGAAGTTTACTCCTCTTTCCTTTGGCTCTTGGGAATTTTGGAAGAAACTGAGAGGCCCTTATGAACCATACATGACGCATTTGCATTTTTGTCTTCACCTTGTTTTGTCTTTCTACTTTAGTTCACGTTTTCCTTGATTTTCATGCTTTGTCCTCTGGTTTATATTTTATCACATTTTTTTGTTTTTCCTTTGGTGTGCGTGTTTGAAGATGCCACCTCAACTGGCTGGTAGAAGGAGGCAGTGAACACTTAGTGAAGCAAGAGAGACCAGCAACAAGATTCATGATTTTTCAGTGTTAAGTCACCCATGCATCCAAAGCATTTAGCTTACATGCCTTCTATGTGCTACTCACTGTGGAATGAAAGAAACTGCCACATATAAAAACAAATTAAGCTACAAATTGTAGCTTTAAAAAATGTGTTTAATTGCTGGCTCGCTCACCCATAAATTTGTGTCTTCATATTGTAATATTACTGTGGGTCTCTTAAAGGTCAGAATCTAATTGTAAATCACAATGTGAAACACTATAATGTCAGTTTCCCCCTTTCTGCTTTCTGTGGTGGCTGCCTGTGGAGTTTGTGGGAATTGCATCCTGCTTTAGAGTTTGGGGCTGGCCATCCCTTCTGATGACGATCAAAGTAACGCAAGTCAAATTTCTCTTCCCAAAGATATTTGGAAATCTTCCTTAGAGATGCTGGGGACTCCTTATCACATGCTAACACAGGAAAACTTTTGAATTTGGTAGTTTTTCTTTGGTGAGTGGAGCAGATGGGTTGCTAAGGAGTGAAGCACATTTGTGATGGTGGGTGGATATTTTCTGTGTGGACATTCTGCATCTCTCTGAGATTAATTTGTTTCTTTTGCTGTTGTCATCCATGCTTTCTCTCCTCCTCCTCAGTGGCTCGGGCATATTTTTTTGTGGACGAAAGGAGAAAAAGTAATGACAGGTTTTGGGTTTGCAGAATCTCTGAGGTCATTCGTACCCAGAGAGATAAGAAAGTTTATTAAGAGTGCACCTGCTGAGGTACTAAAGAGAGGCAGAAAGTGTTTGTCCTTCATCTTTATTCATGAAGTCCTTGAGGGTGACGGGAAAGGAGACTGGCGATTAGGAGACCAGGCACACTCGCAGACAGTCCTCCTGTGCAGACACATTCAGGCTGGCGAGTCCTGGCTGCCTCTGTTGATGTGCATTCAGGACTGTGCCAAGCTATCTACCTTGGTGTGCTCTGCATTATTAATGCTTTCATAAGGGCTCTCATTTGTATGCTGTGGGGGAGGTGGGGTTGGCACAGTCTCATCTCTGCTGAACCCTGCCTATTCACCGCTGTGACACCAGGGCTCCCAGAATGATGCAGAATTGAGCAAGCACAGCTGGAAGACAGCAGATTGTCTGGAACTGGGAAAAACATGCGTGTAGTCAATTTTAAATTAAGAGGCTTTGTTTACGTTTTCTCAGCTCCTCTTACAGAGTTAGTCAAATTTTAGATTCCCTCCAAAATTAAACAAGTGTCAGGAACAGATGGCGGGTTTATTTTACTTCATTCAACCTGTTCGAGGAGGTGTGAACTCTGGGACTGATCAGTGTGACACAACTTCTCATGTTGAATTGTCAAAAGAAAGCTTGATGTGTGGCTTCCTCAAAGAGAACAATTTATTTGCATGGGAGGCCGTGGCCTGCAGTGAGACTGCTCTGTCCAGCGTTCTGTCTGGAGCTTCATTCGTCATCTTGTCCTGGGAAGCCAGGCTAGGGAGAAGGCTGCTAGATAGGAAGGTAGAAAGATAGGTCTGGATTTGTATTTCTGGTTTATATTCTTCTTCTTCTTTTTTTAAGGTTTATCTTAGAGAGAGAGGGAGACAGACAGAAAGCAAGTGGGGGAGGGGCAGAGAGAGAGAGAGAGAGAGAGAGACCTAGAATCCGAGGCAGGCTTCAGGCTGTGAGCTGTCGGCACAGAGCCCAACGTGGGGCTCGAATCACAAACTGTGAGAGCATGACCTTAGCTGAAGTTGGACGCTTAACCGACTGAGGCACCCAGGTGCCCCTATGGTTTATATTCTATTAGGTTCCACGTGGGGGAAAGATTTAGTAAATCTAGATGGCAAGGCCAAGATAAAATGCTTTGATGGTGTCAGTTATCTCTGTATGAATGATGCCAGCTTCTGTTTTCAAACCAATTTTGGGTTGTCTTGTTGCCTCAACTTTTGTGTGTCATCTCCACCCACTACGATCTCATGGAAGGGAACCGGGGAGGAAAAGCTACTTCTCTGGCATTTCAAACACATTGAAGGCCTTGTTTGGCTGCTTCCCATTTGAGCTTGCTTTTGGCAAGTCTGACATTGCGAGAAAACCACAATAATTTAGACCAAGTTTTACTTGTGATTCCACCGACAGAGTTCCTCTCCTTTTACAGATGTGAATAATTGTTTTTCAGATGCTGTGGAAAACAATCAGACATAATCTCACTGAAATATTTTCTTTGCTTTGGAAATTCTTGTCACCTAAATGAAGCATTTCATTTGGAAACTAATAGTGGTTAAAAGAGAAGCAGTGATTTTTTTAATGGATAATTTGAGACTGCATCTCCTACTTCCCATTCTTTCCTTAATAGCATTTCATGAGTTTTTTAATTATCCAGATAATTACTTCAATGCTCCATTTAATATTACACTTGTGGGAACAGCATATAATATCATTTTTTTTAGGTAAATGTCGGTATATTCCAATCTCCCCACTTGTTTTAATCTGTAGCTAATGTAAAATGACCACAGAAGTCAATTTCTAATTAAAAATAAAAAAAGCCCAGCTAGATCAATAGATGCTCGGTTGGGGTTCAACTCAGACTTTTCACAAACTTTCTCATTCCTTACTGAATCTGAAATAGCTGATGTTCTTAGCTACTCAGCATGGCTTCAGTTATAATTTAATTTAATGAATTGCCAGATAATTCTTATATGAGGTAAGCAATTATCCAGATAACTCAAAGCGTTTCTTAATCTTGTTAGTGTTTACAAGCCTGTAACAAACACCAAAAATGTGACAGCCAATGTCAAAGAAATATGTTCACTGATAATAATAAAAAGAAAATACTGACTGATGTTTTAAACATGTGCCCAGGGTAATGTTCTCATGAGTCATTATTACAGATTTGTGGACAGATGTATGCATGATAACAAAAAAACATGTAGGACAGGGGTGGGGGTGTATCTGGGTGGCTCAGTCAGTTAAGCATCTGATTCTTGATTTTGGTTCAAGTCATCATCCCAGGGTCCTGGGTTCAGGTCTTCTGTCAGGCTCTGTGCCGAGCTTGGAGCCTGCTTGGGATTCTCTCTCTTTCCTTCTGTCCCTCTCCCCCATTTGCTCTCTCTCTCTCTCAAAAAAAAAAAAAAAAAAAAGATGTAGGACAAATGGCTAGTGAGGAGTATTGAAACTGCCTATGGAAAGATTCACCTGGAAATATTAATGGAGTAATTTGTCATAGAATGATGATGGTGGTGTGTGTGGTCTGCCCTCAGCCTGAAACTTACCAAGATAAAGAAAGTAAACTCCTGAATTCTTTTAAGGAAGAAAAAATAAAAAGTTCAGAAATAATTAAAAGCTTTGTACATGTGGGAGAGCCCATGACATGCTATATAATAGAAGTAGGTGTTCTTAATCATGAATCTAGAGTCCATCATCATTAAATATAGTTTGGCGTTCAATCATGAATATAAGTACACTACACTGTATGTGTTCATAACCATCATTTCGTATATTTTAAACATTTACCCTGAACAATAGAGTTAATACTAATAGCTACTATTTTCCAAGTTGCTTATTCTGTACCAGAGGCTGTCTTAATTGTCTGTTAGGTCCTCACAGTGACATAAGACAGGATCATTTTATGAGTGAGGAAATCAAGGCTCAGAGAAGTAAAGACTATTGCCCCAAGCCACACTGCTGGTCAGCAAATTTGAATCAGATCTGTTTGACTCATTATGCTTCCCGGATAGAAATAAAATCTATTATTGAAAGTATAAAGAGTTTTACTTTTCTCTCTTTCCTTCTTTTTTTATTGAAGTATAATTAGCACACAGTGTTATGTTAGTTTCAGGTGTATAATATAACAATTTAACAATTCTATACGTTACTCAGTGCTCATTACTAAGTGTATTCTTAATCCCTTTTACCTGTTTAACCCCCCCCCCCCCACCTTTCCTACTTTTCTTATAGCTAGAAATATTTAGAATCTTACTTCTGAGATATGCCTGTCCCTCTTTAACTTTTTCTGAAGATGACAGACTGTTTTGTTTAAGCCATTTAAACATCCAATGACTCTTCTCAGCCTGTGGCAAGGAATTGCAGGAGAAGCCAAAACTGCTGACAGGAGACTAAAAAATCTAATTAACACAAATATCTAAAAATCCTTAGAAAAAGTAGCAAACTGAGTTATAAGTTAAAACAACAACAAAGTTAATTGAAATATGAGGAATTAACAAGTAAAATGTTAAAGCCAAATTATTTTTATACAGCTATGTATTTAAAGGGTCACCTATTTTCCTGACAAATGAAAATCTAAACACTTAGAAGTGGTTATTAAACTGGTGATTTAATAAATAACTTCACACATTTAAAAATCTCAACTTCCTTTTATAGTTGGGCAGGCCTCATATGACAATTTGCAGCTAGGTGTAGATTTCTTTCCCTAAAGGTCTTACTATACATTTGTAGCAAGTTTGTTAGGGAAAGAAAGGGGCAGACCATTACACGAGCAAATAACTTTTCACATTGTTATTGTCTAGGGATTACTTTCTTTAACTACTTTAAAATCATCATTCAAAGTGTTGGAAAAGTAGGAGGTGAAAAATAAACAGAAAAATTAAGCATGAATATTTAGAACTTTTGGAGGAAGTTCAGTTTTACTAAAAACATTCATCATCATTATTACTATTCTGTTAAAATTATGAGCAATGAGAAATATTTGAAGGTTATTAATGATGAGATCCAAGCATGAAAGAGCTGGATTTCTCTCAGCATTTCAGGGGTAGCCTGAAGAAAGGAATGATAATTTAGGCAACGGAAAAATTTACTCGTTAATTCAAGGAAAATATGGGCAGTTCTTTCAAGAAAGGTTAACATTAGGAAGGAAGTCTCCATTTTCAACTGGCTCCAGAATGCAGAAGTTCCTGGAGGTCAGATTGGATCCCATTTTGATTCCCCAAGGCTATTTATTGAACATCCACCATGTGAGTTGGGTTTTTTTTTCAGAGATATTGGGATAAAATGGCAAGGAAAAGGACAAGTTGTGCCTTCAAGAATATTTTAACCCTAAAGGACATTTCAATAGAAATCTTAAAAAATTGGTATATACATATACTTTCCTCATATACATAGAAGTGAAGACTAGAAAAATGTCAAAGACCACACCTACAGGCATAGGGAAAGAGGAAGAAAAAAAATGACCTAACTAGACAGTGGTGGACTCTGTTCCTTCAACTTTCCTTGGAGATAGCATCAGCTAAAGAAACTGCATCACTCAAAGTCATGCCTCCTCCCAGATGCAGTCCACATCGAAGAATTTATTGACGCCGGGGTATTGAAGACCTGACTCCCTTGTTCCAACTTGGAAAAACTCAGAAGGGCCTTCTAGGCTCCAGAGAGCCCTACGAGGTGCGTGCTGGAAGCCTGCGTTGGTCTTGCACTTCAGCTTAGCTGCTTCCTTTTCACTCCGGCCTCCTTCCCCCTGCTTCTACAGCTGTCGGTCCCCCAAACGCTCCCTGTTAAACATCCTGCATGCCAGCCTCCATCTTTCCACTCCCCTTCTGAGAAACCCAACCTCTGATAGCTTCTTGGGTCTGTTCATGGTCCCTCCCTTCTTTTCAGCCACTCTGCATCTCTCCAACTTTCTTCCCATCTGCCATTCTCTGTTTATCTCTACTTGCCTGTCTATTCACCCTTCTGTTTTTCTCCTGCCCTTTCTTTCACCAAAATACAGATCTAATATAGGCTTATTTTATTATATTTATTGAGTAGTGTTATCTGCACTCTATTCTTAAAAAATAATTATCTTCTATTTTGGTTTCTTTCATATTGTATTCTCTTTTCATTCCTTCCTGTTTATCTCTCTCTCTCTCTCTTTAAAGTTTATTTATTTTGAAAGAGACAGAGACAGTGCAAGTTGGGCAGGGACAAAGAGAGAGGGAGACAGAGAATCCCAAGCAGGCTCCGCACTGTCAGTGTGGAGCCCTATCGGGGCTCAAACCCACAAAACCATGAGATCATGACCTGAGCTGAAACCAAGAGTCGGACACTTAACAGACTGAGCCACCCAGGCACCCCCTTCCTGTTTCTCGTTAAAAATAAAATCTATAATCCAACACACACTCTCATCAAAAATAAACAAAAAGTTAGCCCAAACGACTGCATCACATTTTTGAAATTACCTATATGGACTAGGGTGACAATATATTCTAGCTTATATTGTTGCCTCAGCATAAGTATTAAGAGTACCCCCTTTCACTCTCAAAGTGTCCTGTTTTACATCAGCAATTATTTTGTCACTTTATCCTTAACTGAGTTTTGTGGGTTTCTATTGATCTATTGGGAGTATGTTCCCCTCTTCTATTATAGGTTGACATTTATCTAATAGAAGTTTAATTTAAAAATAAAATTGAAGTTCATGTGTTAAAATCTCAAGACAAAACAAAACATAGCTTTGAATGGATTCAGAAAAAGCCTTTTTAGAATTAAACTAAATACTTTAAATGGTTGGAAAAAATTTTTACTTAAAACAGTAACCCAAGTAAGAACTGCCAATAGTCTTTATCATAGTTTGCTACCTTCTGTAAACATTCATCCATGTTAACTCACAGGGGTTCATTGCGTAATTGCTTTACACATGAAATCCGAGGAAAAAATTCATTTATTCAGCAAAAATTCATTGAGAAAGCACTGTGGTCTAGCCCTATGCTAGATAGTTTGACAGTAAAGTCATATGCCTGCTCAAGCAAATAAATACACAGGAAAATTTTGACTTATGAATAGAAGTAAGGAAAAAATAAAATAATGATAGAAAAAAACTGGTTGGTGGGATTGATAATTAAGGAAGGCCTTACTGAAGAGGGAGTATTTGAATGGTGACTCAAATGACAAGATCTGGTAGGAGTATGTTCCAGGGAGAGGGAACAGTGAGTGCAAAGGCCCAGAGGTAGAGATGAGCTTCTGTATCAAAGACGAGAAGGAAGACCTAAGTGACTGGAGAGCAGTGAGTTGGTGAGAAAATAGAATAAATGGGGCTGGTAATGTGGGGAGGGACTTGTAGGATTTTAGTCCAAGCAGATTAGAAAGAAATGAGGCTGTTTACAGCAAGGTGTCACATAGTTTGACTTAAATATTTAGAGGATTGCCCAGGTTGACTGCTGGGTAGAGTATGGAATGTAGTGGGACAAGAGTGGAAGTTGGGAGACCAGTTAGGCCATTGCAGAAATCTCAGTGAGTGATGATGGTGGCTTGGATCCAGGCTGGTGGTGGAGCATGTGGAGTTAACAAGCCTTGCTGATGGATTGGAAGTAGGTGGTATGAGAAATTGAGACTGTGTTCTAGGTTTCTGGCCTGAGCAGCTATAGGTTGGCTAGTGGCATCATAATAAGTTGAGAAAGACAAGGTTTTTATTTGTTGGTGAGAGGGTGGTAAAAGAAAGAGCTCTCTTTGGGCTATATAACATTTAAGATGTATCTGACAAGATGTTAAATGGGACTTTTCCTTTTGTCTTGGACTTTTAACTGAAACTCAAAGCTGAGAACCATTTGGAGGCATTGCCCCATCTTCTTTTTTTTTTTTTAATTATTTTTAACGTTTATTTATTTTTGAGATAGAGAGAGAGACAGAGCATGAATGGGGGAGGAGCAGAGAGAGAGGGAGACACAGAATCGGAAGCAGGCTCCAGGCTCTGAGCCATCAGCCCAGAGCCCCACGCGGGGCTCGAACTCACGGACCGCGAGATCGCGAGATCGTGAGATCGTGACCTGAGCTGAAGTCGGACGCTCAACCGACTGAGCCACCCAGGCGCCCCTGCCCCTATCTTCTTAAGAGATGTTAGACCCACCCTCATGTGACTTCTTAAGAGGTGGCCAAAGTGAGGTCTACAACCTGCTTCTAGTGTCAAACAGAGAGAAGGATTCTTTAAAGGCTGTTCATGGAAGTAGGGTGTTGTGGCATCCCCCTTCTCCTTTAATGGAGAAGAGAGGGATGTATTTCATTTTCTACCCTGAAAACTGAGAAAGAGGACCCATGAGCCCCTCAGAGAGATTGGATTTGCTTGCCAAAAGGGAGGCCCTTGCTGCCTCCTTGATCATCAGTAAATCAACTTTGCAAGTACTGTATTCCTTCATTTGCTCACATCTCTTAGGGTGCAGGGGTGAGAGAAGAGTGTTGATGTGCTTGAATGTTGGTCTAGTGTCCTAGGTTTGTATATACCTGCCTTGTGAATTAAAGCTTCCAGTGACCTTAATAGAAATTTCAGATTGCATAGATAAGACAAAAATTCAAATAAGTGGATTTTCTTACATAAAGTCAGTATTGGAATCTTTGCCTTGATAATTCATCCAATGTCCTTATCTTTTAAGTAAGCTGAGGGCCCAAGGTGTTAATTGACACACTCTAGGTTACAGTCAGTGAAAGGTATAGCCAGGACTGGAACTCATATAAGCCTGGTTTTTGAGACTGGTTTTTGACTTAACTATCTGTTGTCACACCAGAGTGGAGAAACAAAATTGATTCTCATTATTTTGGGGAGATATTTATATGAGTTTCTTTAGAAGCTGGTCAGTACCGAGAGTGAAAAAACAAGTCTTTTTGGCTCTTCCCTATTGCTTAGGGAATCTCATTCTCTACATCTCTTAAGTCTCTAAGTGTGAAAATTCTTTGAGATTTTGGTTTAGGTAGAAAAGAAACAATTGAAATACTGATGATCATTTACTGCATTTTCCCCCCTTCCTCCTTATTTTTTCTTTTCTACGTCCTCCCCTCTCTCCTATATTCTCAATTTTTTTTTCTCTTGCTGGCAAACTGCTGAAGCTCACTGTGTAAATACCTTCTTCCTAAACTGTGCCTTAGCTGCCCCTTGCTTAGAAAGGAGAAGGAAACAACATGTGTGTTTCACCTTCCCAGTGACATATTTCCCTGGGCATTGTATTTAATTAGATTATGGTGAATGTCATGCTGTGCAGTGCTGTGTTTTATTAAGGCCAAAATGCGGTTCCATGATAAAACATGCTGTAAGTCCCGCAGTGCAGTGCAACACGAAATTTGTAGCAACACCTGTGTCTGCTGCATTGTAGATGGTAAATACTAACCAAAATGGCTACGTTAAGGGAGAAAAAAAGCCAGAGGAGACCCTATTATCCAAGTAAAAACACGCTCAGCTTGAAACATAAAAGTGAAGTTTATTATAGAAAATTTCAACTTTTACAGTAATATCAGAATGGAATATTTCCTTGTGGTTATAGCTTAATGGTGTAGAGCAAGCATTGCTGTAGGGCTGAGGTCACGGAAGGACTCAGGTGTTCATCTGTTAGCTCATCCATTTGTTCAATACATATTTATTGATCACCTGCCTCTTACGTAGCATTGAGGGAATATAGAGCATAGTTTCTTCCTCATTGAGCTTGCCCTGCTTATCCACTAGTGAACCTTATATATCTTATTGAGGTAGACTCAGGCTATAATGATACAGCTTTCAAGAAAGACTCCAATCCAGCCAGTGTTGGACACTGACTGACTATGTGGAAAGAATTAGACTGGGAAAAAAAAAAAGACTTCTTTGTATGTTCCATCCAGAGCCTTGGATGTTTTTTCAAATCAGTATTTGCCTTTTTCCTCCTATTTTCACATTTTCTTCTTTTTGCCAAATAGAGGAACCTATTTTTTTTTAATTTTATTTTTTGCTGTGATTCGTGCTAAAGGGTATGTGAACATTTTCTATCTGAGGTTACCTTATCTGCTGGCCCTGCTTTATCTCCTTCTTCCATGGCCTAATTGGGTATTCATATGGAAATATGCCAAGATACAACAAAACGGCATGGGGAGAAGCCACATGTTGGAAATGTGACTGCCCTTTGTCCAAGGGTATCATGCTGATCACTGGTATCCATGGAGCATACTCTGATTTTATGTAGCCTATTTTCAATACTAGGCTGAGCCAGTCATTCACAAGTCAGATTTGTTTTGATTCTGAAACCAGTTAGAAGTCAGGGTGAGTCTGATTATTGGCAAGTGAGAGGTTTTCACTTTAAGAGCCAAGCCTAGCTAGTCCAGAGGACAGACTTCCCAGGAGATTTAAAAAGCAGCACTGAAATGAACATAAATGAAGCCTCTATTTCAGGACCTCCCCTCCATTTGAAACTGTTAAACACCATGAAATGGGCGTGTATTGCTGGCTAGCACCTGCCCTCCCATGTACTCTGAAAAGAAAAGCTTTCATGACTTGAGGATTTTCCCAAATGAGACAGAATCCAGCTTCCTTCAATGGCTGTGGGTCTGCTTTCCCAGAATGTTTCTAGGAAGGCAGTTGGTAGCTCTCTTCAGTGGGAATTACAGAAACTAGGTGGCTGTCACGAGACCATTTAGTGATGAGGCACCATTGCTGGTTACTAGGACAACAGAGTTTGATCCATCCAAGCTGTGAGCCCCATCAAGGTTAACAGTGGTAGGTAGCTAAAAAGTAGCAGTTCTGATATTCAGGGGAAGTTCGGCCCAGAAGATGATCTATTCCTGTGAAGCAGATACCACTAGAAAGAGGACTTACTGACAGAATATGATAAATAACATAGCTAGATTATACAGGAGAAGAGGCTTAAATCTTTCGAAAGCTAATGAATAGATGACAATGATAGCTCAGTCAATGCTGATAAATAATGACAAGTTGCTGGATAGTGGAATACAGGATTAATTTGTGCACCCTTCAGCATACGAGATTAAAAAAAAAAGTCAAGGAGTCAAGTATGTGTTACATTAAATATGAATGATCAGAATGAACATGGAACAAAGTGAAAGTCAAATCTGTATGTGCCATTAAGTATGAGCCGGCAGTACCTAAAGGCATTTTTTTCAATCTCTTGGAGGATCACGGGGTACCCGCTTCTTAAAGTAAATGCGTATGTATTTTTTAAATGGGAAAAAGAGTCAATGTAAATTAAAAAAAAACCCACCTTCAAAAATGGACAGCGTACTCAGAAGGAATTGTTAATGTGACTTTTGATTCTGAACATTTGGAATGATGTGAGCAGTATTGATATTTGGTTCTGAGAATGAAAGGCAAAGAAGTGAAGAACAAAGAGCGGCCCTAGCCGGCAATGGACGAGAGTGGAATGGTAGATAATGAGGAGAGGACAGCCAGACACACAGGGCCTTAGATCTCCGGGAGGATAACAGATGGGAAAGCGCGGTCAGGGCAGAGCATGTGGAATCATGATGTCTTTGATGAATCTTCTTCATATCCATCTAGGCATGCTGTGGAGCAGGCTGAAAGAAATAAAAAGCACTGTCCGAAGACCCATCTTTGAGTTCCACTAATGGTGACGTGTCAGAAGACAAAACACTTACAACTGTATGCAGACTCTGTGAAGACATCAATGAGTGAGCTGTCACCAAATCTTTTATGTGTTTATTAAATTGTGTGGAATAAAAGTGTTTCTATTAGAGGTAAAGATGTATATCAGGCTGGTTAAAAAATAGAGACAAACTAATTTGTATGAATCCAGAGAAAATTAGTTGCCTGCAATTAAATGACATGGTTGGAGCAGGTCTTCCTATTTAGTCAAATAAGCAGCTTTGCCCAAAACTGGATACCCTAGCCACCCTCCAGACATGTCACTGTTGTCACCTAAAGATAGTCTGTGATGAATTTTCTTACAGGGTTGATCAGAGGAGAATCTTGGGAGACAAAACGTTTAAGTATAGGGAGCTGTGATCTTTGACTACATGATGCTGTTACTGCTGCTGATTAAAAAGTAAAAATGTAATCAATCATTTCTTTTTCTTGGTTTATAAAGAACTAAATAATCACTTTGGAGGAGTTTTCACAATGGAAACAATAAAGTAATGACTCTTTCTTCATACCTGATTCTGAAGCATCCCACCTTCTTTTTAAAATTTTTAAAAAATGTTTAGTTATTTTTGAGAAAGCGAGACACTGAGTGCAAGTGGGGGAGAGTCAGAGAGAGAGAGAGAGGAGACACAGAAACTGAAGCAGACTCCAGGCTCTGAGCTGTCAGCATAGAGCCCGATGATGCGGGGCTGGAACCCACAAACGGTGAGATCACAACTGAGCTGAAGTTGGATGCTTAACCTACTGAGCCACCGAGGTGCCCCAAGCATCCCACCTTCTGAGAAAGGATCTCAGAGTTCAGAATGCTGCCTTCCATGCTCTAATAATCTTTCAACATTTAGAAAGGCAGGAAGGCACAAGAGATCTCAGATCAGGGTATGCTACTGCCTTTCACTACTCATCATAAACCTTAACCAACTGGCCTCATTAAAACAGCAACAAAAATGAAACAAAACAAAAATCAAATAAGCTATTTTTGTCCTTTGTGCAGGCAGGGGAACCTTTTTATTTGAAAGAGTGTTTTGGCTTGCATTACCAAGATTTGCTTTCTCCAAACTTCTTGGAGAAGCAGGAGGGTTAGATTCTAAGGAAAAACAAGGACCACAAACGGTCCTCTGGTTGCCCTGAGAGAATATATTTAAACTACATCTCAGAATCTTAAGTTGTCTGCTCATGCATTTGTATATTCATCCAATTTAGTCGTTAAATTCCTGGGGCTATAGTGTTGTGCAAAAACAGATGTGCCCCAATGCCCTCACAGAGCTTATTCTATATGGGGATGTAATTGGTTGTATATGTAACTAGTCACACACATGAGGGTATATGATTACTGTAATAATGAACGTGCTCTAAAGCAGGGTACAGAGTTTTGTAAGCACATATATAACAAAGTAACTGAGCTAGAATCACAGGTTAGGAAAGCCTTGACTTGAGAGATGAATAATGAATAGACATTAATTAGATGAAGTGAAGTGGGGGAGAGTGTCCAGATAGAAGGAATCTCATGAGCAAACGCTACCAACCCCGTGGAAAGATCAAGATTTAAAAAAGTTCTCCAGGAACACTATTTAATACATTAGTTTCTAGGGTTCCCTGCTCCATGCAATTTGGTTCCATTTTTTTACTAAGTGAACATAGCTAGTTAACTTCTTTGAGTCTCAATTCTTCTGGAAGATAAAAGTAGTAAGGGATTAGTGACAGTACCAAGATAGTACCAAGGGTTCTTTTGAATTAAATGAACTAATGCTGTAAACTATTTAGAACAGTGCACAGCACATTCTAAATAATTGTTATTTTTATTAGATGAAAGCATTCTAGATTCTTACAATTTTTAGTGTTGGGATTTGTGTGTGTGTGTGTGTGTGTGTGTGTGTGTATAGTTTTAAATTTTATCAAAGTAGAGTCAGAGCTCTACAGGCCTGTAATGAGAAACAGGCTACCCCAGTGCCTTCATACTCCAGTATTTTGCCTCCCAAGAAACAACCAGTTACCTCCATGTTTTTAATAACTCAAGTCTGTTACTACTTCTTGAATTTGAAGTTTTAGCCGTTAGCTACTGACTTTCTTCTATATAACAAGGATTTAATTCTTTCATGCTTTGCTTCCAACCCTACAAAATATATGCTAGATGTAATGACTATTTCTACATTTGTGATATGTAGAAATTCCCCTCCTCTCAGTGTGCTTATGGTCTTACAGCTTTGTTAGTGTGAGTGTGGCTGAGCCAGGTAGTATAGTATGATTAATTTTGCTTTCCTTCACAATATTTTTTTTCTTAAAGTTAGTAATAAATGTCTTTTTAATTTACCTGTTTATTTTTCTATGTGTTGGCCACTAATTCAGCCCAAACCCTCCTCATTTGTGCATATCTTATCTCAATACATTTAAACACTTTAAGCTCTCTACCACTTTTTTTTTAAATTTTTTTTTTTTCAACGTTTTTTTTTTTTATTTATTTTTGGGACAGAGAGAGACAGAGCATGAACGGGGGAGGGGCAGAGAGAGAGGGAGACACAGAATCGGAAACAGGCTCCAGGCTCCGAGCCATCAGCCCAGAGCCTGACGCGGGGCTCGAACTCACGGACCGCGAGATCGTGACCTGGCTGAAGTCGGATGCTTAACCGACTGCGCCACCCAGGCGCCCCACCACTTTTATTTTCTTGAAAAAAAGTCTCTCCTGAAGACTTTGGGTCTACACTAGTCTGTACTGCCTGTTCTTTAGGCTGGATGCACAGCTGACATCTTACATTTCCCTTCACCATTATCCTGGGATTCCCCTTTAGGTCTCTATTCTCTGGGATTTTTTTTCCTTTGATTATGTTTATTACTCATTCTTGTTTTGCCCTGTCATTTCAATGGAACACATTTTCCAGTAGTTTCCTGAAGAAAGGTATGCAAAATTAAAAATTTTTGAAATGTTGATTATCTAATCATGTATTATTAATTAATTAATTCTAATTTCAGCATAGTTAACATACAGTGTTATATTAGTTTCAGGTGTACAATCTAGTGATTCAACAATTCTATACATTACCCAGTGCTTATCATGATAAGTGTACTCTTTTTTTTTTAATTTTTTTTAACGTTTTATTTATTTTTGAGACAGAGAGAGACAGAGCGTGAACGGGGGAGGGGCAGAGAGAGAGGGAGACACAGAATCGGAAGCAGGCTCCAGGCTCTGAGCCATCAGCCCAGAGCCCGACGCGGGGCTCCAACTCACGGACCGTGAGATCGTGATCTGAGCTGAAGTCGGCCACTTAACGGACTGAGCCACCCAGGCGCCCCGTGATAAGTGCACTCTTAATCCCCTCACCTATTTTACTCATCCTCCCACCCGCCCACCCATGGTAACCATCTGTTTAACAGTCTGTTTTTGGTTTATGTTTTTCTTAATTGTTTGTTTTGTTTCTTAAATCCCACACATGAGTGAAATCATATGGTATTTGTCTTTCTCTGACTTATGTCACTTGGTATTATACTCTCTAGACCCATCCATGTTGATGCAAATGGTAAGATTTCATTCTCTTTTATGGCTGAGTAATATTCCATTGTATATATAGACTACATCTTTATCTTTTCAGCTGTTGATGGACACTTGAGCTGCTTCCATAGTTTGGCTATTGTAATAATGCTGCAATAAGCATAGGGGTGTGTATAACCCTTTGAATTAATGTTTTCATATTCTTTTGGTAAATACCAAGTAATGGAATTACTGGATCATGTGGTAGTTCTATATCTATCTATCTACCTATCATCTATCTATCGAGAAAGGGAGAAAGAGAGAGAGAAGGAGAACCAGTGGGGGAGGGTCCTAGAGAGAGGGAGACAGACAATCCCAAGCAGGCTCTGTGCTAAGCCTGAGGTGGGGCTTAAACTCATGAACTGTGAGATCATGACCTGAGCGAAAACCAAGAGTTGGATGCTTAACTGACTGACCCACCCAGGTGCCCTGGTAGTTCTCTTTTTAATGTTTTGAGGAGCCTCCATACTGTTTTCCACAAGTTTGCATTTCCACCAGCAGTGCTCAAGGGTTTCTTTTCCTCCACATCCTCACCAACACCTGTTGTATCTTATTTTTTGATTTTACCCATCCTGACAGGTATGAGGTATGGGTATACAATTTTAGATTAGAAAATTTTTTACCTCATTATTTTAAAGTCATTGTTTCATTATCTTTTGGATTCCACAACCTGCTGTTGAGAAGGCACTACCATACTGCTTCATGATGCTATGTATAAAAACTGTTTTTCCCCATCTTGTTCCAGAATTTTCATGATGATATATATCTAAATATATGCTTATTTTTATCCCTTGTATTAGAGACATTCAATGTAGAAAAGCATGGCTTTTAATTGTGAGGAATTTTTTTGAATTACGTCTTTGATTTCCTCTCCTGTTTTCTCCCTTGTCTTTCTGGAATTCTAATTATTTGAAAACTCAACATACTGGATCGATATGCCAATTTTCATTTATTTTCCACCTCTATTTTATTTCTCCCTTTTTGTAACATTTTCTCAAAATTATTTTCTATCTCTTTGTTGAATTTTTCATTTCTATTATCATACTTTTAATTTCTAAGAGTTCTTTTTTTTTTTGCTTTTTGAATGTTCCTTTTAAAAACTAATGTACCTGTCTTGTTTTATGGATGTAATGTATCCTTTTATCTTTCTGATGATTAATTTTAAGGTTTTTTTGGAAGTTTTCTTCTTCCTCATAGCTCTCAACTTGCTTTTATGTTTGCTTTATTGTAGTCTCTGATTTTCATACAGGTTCATTCTTCAAATGTCTGGTGATTCGTGACTGTTTGATTATATTTAAGTGTGGGTCATTAGAGTAGATTAGAAGCTTTATTTGAGCTTGTCTCCTGTGGTCTTCACTACAGGGAGATCTGGTTGGACTATTTCCTTGGGAAGTCTGTTCTTTTAGACTAGTCAGATTTCGTGTGTGTGTGTGTGTGTGTGTGTGTGTGTATTTGTGTTTGTGTATGTGCCTGGCTGTTGGCATTCTGGTAACCAAATAGGGGAAGAAATCTAGGGGTCTTAATGTCAGTATGTATATACTAATTTAATTTCCCTTACGTCACTACAGTGGCTTTTTCTTCAAATGGGCATGGTATTCTCAAATAGAGAATAAAACTTTAGTCCTCTGCCGGGGCTGGAGAAGGGGAGTCACCTAGTTGCATTCAGTAAAGGAGAGATATCCTGGGTGTCATCTTATTTGCCATTAAATGGATTTGCAATGTCATTTCACTTTTATATCACATTCACCCTTATATGCAAAGGTACTGGCACTTTTGCTTTCGGGGCCTATTGAGGATTTGTGCTATAAATTGTTCTTTGTTTTTTTCTTATGGCTTAGATTTCAGCTTTCTTGGAGGCTGTAAAGCCAGATAACTCAAATTTACTTGCTTTTCTGACTTTCAGTTCATATAAAATATTATCTTTTTCCCCTTTGTTCTTTTGAGTTTGTACCTTAAAATTATCCTTTATTGTGATTTTTAGAGAACTTAAGAGAAAGAGTTAAATACATGTGTTCAGTCTACCATCTTTAGCTGAAAGTGGAGAAATTCCTTGAATTTACCTATTTTCTTATGTAGAGAGCGCTTAACACATTTTGAACGTTTTTTTCCTGCTTCTCCCCCACCATATTTTATACATATTTTCACCTAGAAAAACACAGTTTTCTTGAAAAAAAATAGTATAGCATTTTTATTACCACCAACACCTACCATATATTTTCTACTGTATGGCTTCAATGTGCTCAGATACTTTAGAAAGGCAAATTCAAAAAAATATTCTGTATGTTTTTCTTCAGTAGTGATTGTTGGTTTTAATAAAGCTATAATTGTAGTTAAAAGAATGACAGTTAATTCCCTATTACTCAAGGACTCATTGCCCAATTGGGGATTATTTAAATTCCTTGATTTCTATTTCCTTTCTTTAGTGCTGCTTTGCTTCTGAACCTTTCAGTTCTTATTGAGATCTTCCTCCATTAAATTAAAAAAAAGTTAGGAAATACAATAAAGTTGTCCAATTACCATCTTTGGTTCAGTTCAACAAACATTTCTTAAATGTTTATAGTATTGTGCTAGGCACTGGGGATATAAAAATAAGGCATGGTCTCTACCTAGCCTAGCTCCTTACTAATAGTTTGATATTGATAAAGGTGAAAATAACATGAACAAGAATTAGTTTTTGATTATTCATGTATTTCATTTGTTCTGTTCTCCCCATGATTTAAAAATTGTAATTCCAGGGGTGCCTGGGTCGCTCAGTTGGTTAAGCGTCCGACTTTGGCTCAGGTCATGATCTTGTGGTTTGTGAGTTCGAGCCCTGGGTTGGGCTCTGTGCTGACAGCTCAGAGCCTGGAGCCTGCTTCGGATTCTGTGTCTCCCCCTCTCTCTGCCCCTCCCATGCTCATGCTCTGTCTCTCTCTGTCTCTCAATAATAAATACATGTTAAAAACGTTTTTTTAAATTGAAATTCTTTTATTTTATCGTTTTTATTTTTATTTTATTTTAGAGAGAGAGAATGCATGACCAGGGGAGGGGCAGAGAGAGAGAAAGAGAGAGAGGGAGAGAGAGCCCAATGTGGGGCTCGAACCCATGAACCATGAGATCATGAACTGAGCAGAAACCAAGAGTCAGATGCTCAACCAACTGAGCCACCCAGGCACCCCTCCCCCTTGTTTAATCTTTTGACATTTTAAGCAATGCCAAAACATAAGAGGAAACATTCATTACTGCTTACCTGCAAACATTTTCCCCATTTGATTAACTAGTGGTTGAAATCCACTATTAATATTCATGGCTTTCATTTAATAAGGTCTGAAGCCCATTAAAACATAAAAAACAAATTGTCCAGTTCACATCTCAATACTCTCTGATTCTTCCCTGTCAGTGTGTTTGGCAGGCTTGAAAATGGAGAAAACATGAGGCTCTAGGTCATCTCTAGGGGACGTTAAGGTATATAGTGGAGGGAATTAAGGGAGAACAGTATACCTGGAAAGGAAGGCTGGTAGTGACAAAAGTAGATCACCAGTTTCTGTGTTCTTATTTACTTTTAGATTTTTCAAAAAAATATGTTGTCTATTTTGTTTTATTTAATTCTAGGTAATTAACAATACTTGAAGAGTCTATGTAGCAACTCTCAACTAACTAGCATATTTGATTGACCAGAACGTCTTTGTTGCCAACTATTCTGGACCATTGAGCTTATATGATGGATCATTAGTCCTGGAGGGAACAGAACACGTGTGTCTCTTTTGTCTTCTATCCCTTCTCAGCACCAACACCTGTCCTCTCAGCAGGAGTGGTAGGGCCGCAGGTAAGGTTGTTGATTGACTGAAGATTTTCTGCCATCCTGCTTCATTCCATCTGGTATCTTTCCTCTTGGTGGGGATGTTTTTGAGGCTATCTTTCCCTACTGAGCCCTCAAATTTGCTCTCTTCCCCATTCCAGCTTTTTGGCCAGGACCTTATTACCTCTTGCAGTTGCAATTGATCCCTAGAAGCAGAAAATAGCTTCAGTTAATGGTTCACAGATTGCTGGGTAGTCAGACCTTGAAACTGGCATTTACTAACATTGTTGGGAACCTGGATGTCAAAAGGGCTGGGGAGGCTTCTAAGTGCTGTGTTTAGGACAGTGAAGAGATTATAGTGCCCCTCACCTTTGCAGAGAAGCAGAATCCTTGCAAATTGCCAGGATTTGATCTTTTAGGGTAGGTTTGTTGAGGGGTGATGCAGAGAGGTTTGGACAAGATGCCATTTCAAATAACCATTCTTCCTCTTACCCATTAAAAAAAAAACATTGGACCCGAGTGATTAGTGCTCAGCCTCTACTTGGATTCACTTCAAGCTTCAGTGTTCATCAACTGTGGTTTTGGGGAAAGTTACTTAACATTTGTACCTCAGTTCTCTCATTTGCAAAATAGGGAAAAAGTATTATCTGTTTCATAAGGTCATCGGGCAGGGATTAAATGAGTTAATATGAGTTAAACACCTAGAATATGTGTGCAATGGATGTTAGGCACCATCATTATTATTATCCAGATAATCAGATCAAAGGTGTCTGAGAGGATCCAGGGGATTTGGAGGACCCCTGACCTGTAAGTCCCTCTAAATTGCTTCCCGCTAGGAAGAAAATAATCATCTGCTCTATGTAAACCCTCATTGTCACTAGCTCACTAATTAGGTTTCCAACTTATCATAGCCCAGAGGGTGACAGACAAAATTGGAGTGTGGCAGAAAGGAGTTGTACCTAAAAATAACAAGAAATTTGCTAAAATGTATTGTTGCTATGGAGGCAAGAGTGTGCACAGAAGCAGCACAGTCACGGTGACAGATGACCTCTGCCCACGGGCAGACCATTCAACCTCTCTGACACTCTGGTTCCTTGCCTGTAAAATGAGGGTAAGAATGATCTGCCTCACACAGCATTTTGAGGGTTAATTATACACAAACGTATGTGTGTGTGTGCACACGAGTGCGCACACACACACATACACATACTAACAGCTAGTATTTATTGAACAGTTAGTGCAGTGCCTGGCATATAATAAGCATTCAAGAAATCTTAGCTGTTTTTCTCGTGTTGTGTTATGAATAGTGCAAGTCTTTCTCCCTGAGTCAGTCTTGTCTAATAATAGTAATATCTTGTAAGAAGGTTCAGTGTATGTGTACTCCTGAAACCGTGAGAATTCAGGGAACAAATAAGACAAAGCCATGAAGAATGCACCAGAATTATGTGACCCCTGAGGATAAGCAGGCATGGATGGCCTTGTCTGGAAAATTAACCTAGTAGAATGGCCCCTTTGACAAAGTGGGATTTATCTAGCTATTGAGTTGAGGGCAATCCTGACCACCTGGGAAGAGTATAACAAAAGAAGTAGCCCCTGATGTTTTGTTTTCCAGAGATCTATTTCCTTTGGACAATTGAGCTATCTCTAATGAACATTTTTTTCTGGCCTTATCTCACCCTATCAACCATTCCCTGAGTGTGAAAAATCCTTCTCTTGTATTTCTTCACACCATTCTTTCCAGGATTTCTTCTGTCTAATGGCTTCTTCTCAGTCTTCACTGTGGGTTGCTCATCCTTTGCTTATCTCTCAAATGTTAATCCTCAAAGATCTACTCTCACCCCTCTTCTCTTCTCCACTTATACATTTGTGGCAGAGAGAGATAGTTTTGTTTACTTCTATACCCAACTCTCCTTTGTTCTTAGTGACAGAACCTCAATTTTATTTTATTTTATTTTATTAAAATTTTTTTGATGTTTATTTATTAGAGAGAGAGAGAGAGAGAGAGAGAGAGAGAGAGCGCCTGAGTGGGGGAGGAGCAGAGAGAAGGGGAGACACAGAATCTGAAGCAGGGTCCAGGCTCGGAGCTGTCAGAACAGAGTCCAGCTTGGGGCTCGAACTCATGAACTGTGAGATCATGACCTGAGCTGAAGTCTGACGCTTAACCAACTGAGCCACCTAGGCACCCCCAAACCTCAATTTTAGATGGGCACCTGCCTACTTGGGATAAAGCCAGCATTTCTCAACCTCCCTTGCAGCCATGTGATGAAGATAAGATTGTTTTGTGTGGTGTTTCAAGGAAGAGGAATTTTTTCTCTCTACTGCCTGTCATGCTCCTTCTGATCTGCAATGAGGATGTGATGGTGGATCTCTAGCAGCCCTCTTGGACCATGAGGTGGTCTTGAGGATGGAAGCCATGTTCTATGGTGGTGGGGCAGAAGGACAAGGCCCTATTGTGTTGCTGCTTTATCAGCCCTAGATCACCTACTTCCAGAGTTGTTTTATATGAGACAGTGATATTCCTATCTTGTTTAGGCTTTGCTAATTTAGGCTTTCCCGATATGCTTGGCACAGGTGAACTTCAAGTAACATATAGGCATGAACAATGAAGTGAATAGAGAAGAGGATGGGGGACTGAAAAGTAGAGGCCATATTTTGTTTGGTGGGTACCTTCTAAGTTCTAAGATTCTTATGCAGCTGTAGGGATGTGATATAGGTTTTTTGTTATTGACTGAGATGGAACTTTCTGCCAGATTAGAGGGGCTTAAAGTTAAATCCTAGTTGGCATGAAGAAATGAGATGTTTCTCTCACACATGAGTTAGTGGAGTAGGATTCATCTTGATACAAACATAGATGATCTTTTGTATAAGACATTCTTTAACCTCTGTTTTTCCCTCCTTAATATATAGAGGACCCGTTTTCCTGTCAATAAATGCTCATACATATCATGACTTTTAATGAGCACATCATAGTATGTTTTCCGGTGTGCTGTAATATATTTAACCAATCTTTTTTCTTTAACCATCTTTGCCAGTCAGTACTTCGGGTGGTGTATTGAACTCTGGTGCTTGCTGTCACTTGTGCATACATTAGGTAACTTGTCCCTGAACTTGGTTCCTCCTGGTGCCTTTCAGTCTAATTTGGTGACTTTTCTATGATCCTTGACGAGACTATGGTAGGCATTCTCTTGACCCTTATTTAAGCTCTGCTGGTCCCATGCTGGTGCAGGCCCTCTGAGAGGTCCCCACCCTCTTTGTGGTACGAGGTATTAACAGTGATGCATGTTCCCATCTTTTCCACCTTTCAAAGCCCAACTAGTGCCATCATGTGCTCTCAGTCATCTCTGACTCACTCTGCCAAATGAAGTCATTTCTCCCTCTTGAGAACAGTCAGCCACTTACCTGTGTGACCTCATCATTTCCTATCCATTTCTTTGGGTTCATAGCTCCACCTGGTGCCTTTCCCTAGGTCTTGAGTTACTTAATAAAAGGATTGATATTTGACTCACCTCCCAACCCCAAAGATCATGGTATATTTTTCACAGCCAAGGCTCAAGAGATGTTGGTAGGGTAAAGGGCATTTCTGTTGATTTTCCTCATAATGTATTGGTCTTAGTACACTTGAATCTCAGTATCATTTAGAGGCTTGTCATTGTAGTAAAATCTCAAGGCTCTCGAGTTAAATTTTGAGTGTCTGAAAATACACCAACCACGTTGCAAAAGCAGGTGGCAGGAAGGCAGAGTTTTATAAACAGCCTAGCTGGATTGTCCTATGTTATTTTGACCCTTCAGGAGATATGATTAAGGTGGGAGGAGTGGCTTTCCCACCACTGCAACAACTGGAGACTGTCTCAGGTTGCTCCTGGCTTGACTTTGCGAATCTGTGGAAATTTTTTATTTATTTATTTATTTTTGGGACAGAGAGAGACAGAGCATGAACGGGGGAGGGGCAGAGAGAGAGGGAGACACAGAATCGGAAACAGGCTCCAGGCTCCGAGCCATCAGCCCAGAGCCTGACGCGGGGCTCGAACTCACGGGCCGCGAGATCGTGACCTGGCTGAAGTCGGACACTTAACCGACTGCGCCACCCAGGCGCCCCATCTGTGGAGATCTTTAGCCCTAAAATATCCAATAAAAAATGTAATGTCTTAAAATGATCAGGCAGCCAGACTGACCCAGGTCAATTCCTTTCAGCTGGCGGACACACTAGGAATTTAGGGCACTGAGTTCAGATGAGGTTCTGTTCACTGCCATGTGGTGATTCAAAGGGATAGAGAGAAATGGATTGCTTCTTTGCAGGGCGGGGATGTCTAGAAAGCTTAATGAGGCCAGATCTGGGCTTTGCAGTCTGCTGATGGGAGGCCTGGTGTGACAGGCAGTTAATGTTTAAGGACAATGAACTGTCTTGCTGTGTGATTACTGCAAGACGGTCTTTTATGGTCTCATTGATGAGTCATCCTCTCTGGGCAATCAATTTTTAGCTTGCTGTACATGCTCTGCTTTCCCTATGAATAAGTTTATTTATAATCTTCAAATCCTCTATTCCTGCTTGGTCTCTAGTTTTGAACTTTGGCTGGGCACTCGCTGGGAAACTCCAGGCTGTTCAGGTTCGGGATATGTATTTCAAAGTCAAATTGTCTAGACATCTGTTACAGAAGTTGGTGCAGCTTTGCTGAGCACGTCACTTGGGAGATGAATTTCTTTATGGCTGGCCTGGCATCATTAATTTTAGTAAAAAGTTTTTTTTTGCATTGTAGTTTTATACACTAATAGTCTGGAAGTACTCTGCATTACTAATCCCAGAGGCCCAGGGAAATGAAAGCCTCTGACAGAGTCTATGACAGGAAAACATCACCAGCTCCAACACCCGATTACTCACTGAAGTTTCCAATGAATCTGCCAATGCCTGAGCCATCTTCTCCACCTAGACTCCCCCCCCCCCACTTAATATGAGAATGTGAATATGCCAGTAATGCTGAAGAGTATAACAACAGCAATAACAACAACAATGATGATGATGATGAGGATAATGGGGACGGCCACCATTTAATCAAGCATCAGGTGTCCCTGGGCATTGATTGGGCTAGGTACTCTGTGTAAATCAGTGGTTCCCACCCCTTGACTGCATATGAGAATCACCTGGGGAGTTAGGAACATGAAAATGTATTGGGGTCTCACCCATATCAATTAAATTGGAATTTTCTTTTCCCGTCTTATTCCCAGAGCTCCCTTTACAAACTCTCTTTAAAAATTAACATTAACTTCCCACAGTTATTAAAGCAATATATAATCCTTATAGGAAATTTAGATAATTAAAAAAATAAAAATTAAGATAATCTATGATCCCACTTCTCAGAAATCCTCTGTTAACATTTTTAAATAACTTCACTGAGGTATAGATGACATGCAATAAGCTACATGTTTGAAGTGTACAAATTGAAGTTTTGATGCTTTATTAACATTTAGATATGTTTCCTTCCTTTTTTCCTCCCTCTCTCCCTTTTCCTCCCTCCCTCTCTTCCTCCCACCCCATAAGTTGTACACATTTTTGTATGCCGTTCTTTTTTCATGAACATTTATCATGAGAATTTTCCTGTGTTATTTTATTTTCTTCAATAGATGAATTTAATGGCTGCACAATTTTCTGCCCATTTGGTTCCCTTATAATTAATATTCCTTTATTGTTGGGTAGTTGCACCATTTTTACTATTAGAAATGAAGATGTAATAAACTGTTATAAACTATCTTCACTGGATTAGACTATTGTAGTATAGGACTTGGGTCAGGTTAAAAAAAATCTTTGTGCCTCAGTTTTCTCATCTGCAAATGGGGTTAATGTTAATACCTACCATAGAAGGATGTCATGATGAGTAAATAAAATGTTGCTTTAGCACAGCACTCAGTACTTTATATGTGCTCAATTTATATTAGCTGTTGTCATTACCATTATTGGCAATTAGACATATATGTGTATCCACTTTCTCCCACATTAAAATGGAACCTCTCTGAACACTAAAAGCATGTGTTATGCATCTTGTCTCCTTTGGAAGTGACCCCACAATAGGAAGCACATGACAAAGTCCATATACATTTTTAAATAAAGTTACTGAATCAATCAATCAGTCAGTCAGCCAAGTCAATCTTTTAAAATGGGTTTTCTTCTTCTTTTTTTTAATGTTTGTTTATTTTTGAGAGAGAGAGAGAGAGAGAGAGAGAGAAACAGAGTGTGAGCAGGGGAGGGGCAGAGAGAGAGGGAGACACAGAATTCAAAGCAGATTCCAGGCTCTGAGCTGTCAGCACAGAGCCTGATAATGTGGTGCTCAAACTCACAAACTGTGAGATCATGACCTGAACCAAAGTTGGACTCTTAACTGAGCCACGCAGGTGCCTCTTAACATGAGTTTTCAACATCCATAGGTTCTCACAGCTCCCCTCTAGCCTGAAAAATTGACATGGGACCTACTCACCTTTGCTATGTGCCTCTTCTACTATACATTCTGGCTTTTGGGGGTTCAAAGTCACAGGTGACCTGCAGCAACAGTGCTCAGGAGGAATCAGTGGCCTCTCTTAGCAAGGAGCTCAGTTAGTTGCCCTAGAAGGGACTCAGGAGGCTGGAGATAGCAAGAGAAAAAAAGGCAGAATAGATGCAGGAAGATAGGGCAAGGGAAGAGCTGAAATAATGTTAGACATCCAGTCTGGTAGGTGTGGGAGGGAAGTTGTATTGGTAGTGTGGGGCTGGTTGGGGGAGGATGCTGGATGCCTGTGTTCCCCTCTTCAGGTGTCTAACCTGTGTAAGTTAAAGTTTCCTGTGGTTCCACAATATTGCATGTCTCAGGATCTGCTGATGGGTGGAAGGGAGCCATGAGCAGCAGCTCCCATTTGCCCCTGCATTTGGTTGGGGTTTATAGCCAGATGGGTTTGGAGGTGGAGCCTGAGGTGACAGATGTTACCTCTCCAGCACTTTGGTCTCTTCATCTTTATGGCAGGACAATAAATTTGACTGCTAATTAGCGTTTGTTCTCTATTTTTCCTTCCTCCTTTGAAGCAGGTTCCTAGGCCCTTAGTGAGTCTTGGAACCAGGGATTCAGAAATTTTTGGCTGTGTGAAAAACAGAAGCTGCTGGAAGTCAGTGTCTCTTTCTTCTTTTGGAATAGCTAACCTGAAAAACAAGATCATACCTGGTGTTCTCAACAGTGAAGAGAGAGAAGAGGGAGAAATTTCCAGAAATTGGAACGTTTCACCTTCATCATGAAGCCATGCCTGGCTTCACAACAGCACTCTGGAAAGTTGCAGTGGAGATGCCACATAGCAATCTTGTCAAGGTGGGACTCTAGGCCCCAGGATGCATCAGTAGGGATGCTTGGGCCCCACACGTGGCATGGAAGCAGAGGGCCTTTGTATCTCAAGGGACCACATGGGCTTGATCAATGAAGACAGCACTGAGAGCCATGATGGGCTTGATGTTAGTCTCTGCCTCTGTTTGCCAACTACCACATAACTGCCAGTGATGTCAGATCGAATTTCCCTCTGGCCTGGCAAGATGGAGATCTGTACTTGGGAATTAAACTGATATACTGAATTAAAGAAATGTATATTTTTTTGCAAGTTCAAGTGTTCATGTCCATTGAGATTTCATTCTCTCTGCATCTCAGAATTGAAGATGGCATTTCCCCTTGTTCCAAGCAGGAGTTGCAGCCAGAATCAGAGTGAAAGTTGAAGTGGCTGTAGGTTCCACGAGGGCAGGAATATATCTAGCACCTATACTGTAAGTCTTCAATAGTTGTGTGTTGAATAAGTGATCAATGGGTAAATAAAAAAAATATATATAAATGGTTATTTTTGCTTGAAGTTTAGGAAGGAAAACTGGGAGATATGCTGGCTGCATTATGCATAGGAGGTGATGTCACTCTCTACTATGTGGCTTCTCTAAGTCCTCATGATTGCTCTCAGCTCATACACCCAACAAAGAGCCAGCACAGCAGATAGTACTAGAGGCCAGTGAATGTCCTCAGAGGTCCCTATAATAACAGGATGCCCTGACACTGCAGAGTCAGAGTCGGAAAGAGCAGACACATTCAATTCTATTTCTTTAGGCTCACTGACTTGTCATTAGGTCTATTGCCTAATTTCCTTTAGGCTGCTCCAGATTCTTTCTACATACATGATCTAGGAGATATACCTGCCTGATAAATGTCACCAGGTGCAGAAAAGGTCAAGTCTCTTGTCCTGAGCCTGTCAACAGTGACAGGCTTGTCTTGGACTCAGCCTCCTGTGTCTGGCACAGAAGCAGCCTTCTGTTTCCTACTGACCCCTCCCACTTGCCAAACCATGTGGTGCATAAAGCCCCGATTCAAACCATTTTCCCCATTAGCCCTACCTGCGCATGAATGCTTCATTGCATTCCAAATGTCAAACTCTAATGGAATAATAGGCTTTAACCTAGAGCAGACAGCAAGGCTGATCAGGTGTTAAAGAAGGATTATTAATGAAAATGAGAAAAACAGTATATTTAAGAGAGAGTGTCAAATGAAGAGAACAGTAGGCTGGGATAATGGTTTCCTGCTGCTTGTGGGAAGCAGCTCCAAAGGCACAGCGTCTGCTTTCATGACAGACATGGGGATGCTCTGGCTCAGGGAGTAATGAAGATTGTGCCTTTCATCACAGGAGGGCAGCAAATTTCCTGAACATTAGCTCCTTGCTTCTCACTGAGTCCCTGAGACAGATGTCACAGAGAGTGGGGAGAGACTCTGGCAGGAGGCTGCATTCTGGAACTACCAAGGGCATGGGGTTAGAAGGCAGAGTGGAAAGTCAGGGTGATTCAAGTTGCTTTGGGACCAGAAAAGGCACAGAGCAGACTGAGGTCCATGAGAGCAAAGCTGAGCAGAAAAAGTCCCACTTAAATGCTGAAAGCATCAGGAAATGAGTTTTGTTTACCTGCCACACCTTCCAGCGGGATCCAAGGAGAGTGCATTTACCTTTCTGGTCCTAGTTTTGCAGAGACAAGAGGAGCTATTCTGCTTCCCTCAGGTGGTGGTTGCAACCTGGTGATAGGTGAAAGTGCTCTCAGATCGAAATGCAGATTTTACCCAATGAACATTTATTTAGCAGTTTGTTTAGCAATTTTGAATCCATAATGTGGGAGACACTGTGTTATATGAAAAGATAATGTAAAAGAAAGATTTTGAATCTAAATGATTATAAGGTGAGGCAGGCCATGATAAATCCCCGAACTGCAATTTAAATCAAAAGTGATGAGACTTTAGAAGTAGAGGACCTCATTTCTGGCTTGATACATAATGGAAAGTTGCCCATGGAAGGAAGTGGCAGGAAAACTAAGACTACACCTTGGGCAGGTAATGTGGAGGTGGCATGCAGGTTCAGAGGATAGAGTGGAATGGAAAAGGCTTTATGATGTCAAAAGAGTGGAAAGTAATGGGTTGTCTGGAATGAAGGGTGCATAGAGGGGAGAGTGAAAGATGAAGCTGAACTATAATGAAGCCATGACAGTGAGGGTGATGAAAGGCTGAGAAGTGGGAACTGTATTCATAGCTAATGGAAACTTTGTCAAGGAGTGTTCTAAGTAACTTGATTTTGTTGGACAGTAGAGTGTAGATTAGAGCAAAGAAATATGGGGACTCCCTCTTAGGAGGTTCCTGGAATAGTCTAGATGTGATCTATTATGAGCTGGATTAGGATGATGAAAAGGGAATGAAAAGAAAGGAAAAAAGGCAAGAAATGAGAAGAATGAAAAAAATCATCAGGCACCCATTAAGTATAAGGACTCAGGGAAAGATAAAAGTTAAGAAAAGGAAGGAGTGGGGCTGGGAATGAACCTGAAGAGCTAAGGTCAAATGGGCTCAGAAGGGCCTTTTGGGCCATCCTGAGGTTGCTGTTGAGTTTCATTTGGTAGGTGCATGGAACCCATGAGGTTTCAAGTGAAATGATGCCAGGATCTGATTTGTCTTTGAGGAAGATCTCTGTTTAGCCCGTAGTTCAGAAAGACTAGTGGCAGAGAGAACTGTCAGAAAATTTTATAATCTATTGTCTATACAAAAAATGATTGGCTATGATCAAAGGCAACAGAGGGGGAGTTATTTTCAGATTAGAATGTAGAGGAGAAGAGAGAGGAGTTAAAGGTGAGTCAGTTTTCTGCCTGTGGAAAATAGGTGGGTGGTGATGTCTATTACTGGAAACCAGGAAGATAGGCAAGGAATGATTTTGTGGAGAATAGTGATTAATGCAGCTTCAGAAATACTGAGTATGAAGTGATTTTAGGACTTTCAGGTGAAGATGTTCAAGAAGCAGCTGAAAATAAGGACCTAGAGCTCACTGGAGACACAAGGGATGAAAATAGAAATGTGAGTGAACAGCATGGATATATAAATAGAAGCAGATTTTACGGGATAAGAACAGGACCAAGGATGGGATCCTGGGTAACTTCAACTTTTAGAAGGCATTTCATAGTCTATACAGAGTTTTAACAGCCATTATATTTTTTGATCATTAAAACTCTGTGGGGCAAGTGGTGAAGGTTTCATTATAGGCTAGGAGTCTTGGCAAGACAAATGTATGAGGTTGGATAGATTCAGTGCTCTGATATTATAGTGATATACTAACCTACTTTGTGGAGGAATTTTTCCTATTTTTCTTCATCATCTCTTTATTCCTTATGGGTCTTTGGAGGAAACATTTTCATCCCTCCTCTTTGAGCTGTACTCTATTTGAATAGATTACTGGGAAAGAAATTTCTATTAGTAGACAAAGAGCCATGAAGTGGATAGGATATATGTGGCATAAATCAGGAATGCTTTTTAGCTGCACGTAACTAACAGGGTTTAAATAAATAGGGGCCTATTTTCTTATAGAATGAGAATTCTGGGCATAGGAAACTGAAGGTGTTGGATCAGTAGTTCAGCAGTGTTAGGTGGACTGTTTCTAACCCTCTTGGCCTAATGGCTGTTAGATGATTTCTACATGCCAAGCATCATGTCTACCTTCATGCCTACCGCAGGGGAAAAAGGAGTATGCCATATATACTGACGCTTTTTATTAAGGAAAGCATAAGTGCTACAAGAAAACTTCATCTTAGTTCTTATTATCCAGAACTGTGTCATGTCTTCACTCCTAGCTGTCTAAATGTTTAGGAAAGTGAGTATTTAGCTTTCCAGAATCTATAATGGAGCCAGGCAAGGAAGGAGAGACTGGCAGTGGACATTTACTTGACCAACCCACAAGGTCTGCCACTCATATCACCTAATCATGCCATATGTCTCAATCACAGTATTTATTATTGTTGTCAAAAATGGTAACCATAAGAATAATAGAGCAATGGAAGTAACCCCTGGTCATGATACAGCATTGTTTGACTTTTAAAAAGTTTTTTCACATTTACAAAAATTTGCATTCTCTCCTTACAGCAATGCTAGGAAGTTGGTATTCTCTGACAGATGAGGAAGTCAAGTCCAGGAGTGGCTGAGTTGACTTGCCAAAAGTGGTGAAGTTAGTTGGTAGCAGAGCTGGAATTCTGATTCTGAGTCCCATGACCTGCTTATATTACCAGGGTATAAATGAGTCATGACAAAGACCTTGAGTCTCCTGCCTCCCCAGCCCACAGTGCTTTCCATTGGACCATAAGACCCTTTGTCCAAATGCTAAGATGGTTATTATTCCAACTTCTGAGGCCTTGGCATATTTACAGATGAGTTAAAATTGGTGATCTTTCAGGATGTCCTCCAGGATTTCCCCTTTGTCATAGATGAGTAGGGATAGTAGGAGGTTGGTGAAACACTGTGCCAGTATGGAGGTCCTTTTTCTTGTTGATATCATAATTCTCCCTCCCACCTCCCCTTACAACTGGACAGATGCTGTTGACTGAGAGACAAAAACAACTTTATTGATCATGAGAATGTAATAAGGCATTCAGGACACTTGATAAATAGGAGATATTCAGTTGTAGATAAATAACAACAAAACCACACATATAGCTGTGACCCAATTGTTGACCACTCGAGTGTCCTGATATTCTTCAGGTGGCCAGGATCACTCTGTTTATTAAATTTGCCTGCCAACCCCAGACCATGAGTAGTGGGACATCTCATGACTCTTTCCATATCTCTTGGAATTCCTGAGGAGGGACATACATTTTTCCATTGGCCTCTTGTTCTGGGTTTTCTTTGGCTTAATTATCTCAGTTTATGATTCACTTCACAAAAATGAATATGTATGTAGCAAACAGCATGTAATCATATTATGAATTATATCACTTTGTGCTGGTTATTGCTCTAATTCATTCATTTTCTCAAAATATTGGCCACACAAGGCACATATGTTTTGGGCTTTATCCAAAGTTTGGTGCCCTGCAGGAAATGGCCAGGGTTGGGATAGGCTGAGGCCAGGCCTGCATGACCCAGAGAATGAGCACCTCCTGAAGTTTTGTACCCTAGGTGCCTCCCTTACCTTACCCTAGTCTGGCTCTACCCTAGTCTGGCTCTGCAGATGACATCCTATCACAGAAAAGCAAACAACTTAAGACTGAGTAGTAAACATTTGTATTCTTTAAATTGCCAAGTGGTTCTCATTTCCAAAGCAGTTATTGACCATCTCCTGTGCAGAGGCTGGCTTCCTTCCTCTTGCTTCTTCTCTCTCTGTGGCTCATTTCTTATTATGCCTTAAAATATTCCCCTAGTTTTCTTCTCTTAATTCCCTTTAGCTCATCTAGGCCATTCCCTCAGGGACTTGATCCTTCATTTGTGAGAGGCCATCAAAATGTTTGGCTAAACAAAGACCTTGTTCCACCTAAGAAGAGTTCTAGCGTAGTCTGATAAGTGCAGACTGTCAGTCCACAGAGCAATGGCAATGTATCTGGACCATGTCCTTGAAGATGATAAAACCTTGGAGTCATCTGACCATACTCTGAAGGGCCTCTCATTGGGAAGTAGTGTGGTGAGGAGGATAGAGTCCTGACCTTGGAGCTGGCTAGCCTGGGTTCATGGAGCTGAGTGAATGCTTGCAACATGTACCATATGTGAATTTGGGCCAGTGTCTTAACTGACTTGAGTCTTAGTTTACTCATCTGCAAAATGGCATTGAGATTATACGAGATAATATCTATGTGGTTATTTTTTTAAGCTATCCAGTGCTTGAAAATGCTATTATTTTTATAACAAAATTAAGACAGGCTCAGGAACACTTGTTAAAGCAAATTTCTTACTGTCTAGGCACTGCTTGTGTGGCTGAGGTGGTATGATGACCCGGGCTGAGGTGAGGTATCTGAGCTGTGCTGGGCAGGAAAGCCCACCTCCAGAAGCGAAGGGTGCCATGTTTTCTATAGAACATCCCCCTGTGGGAAGTCTTCCCTCACAGAGCTCCCCTCTCTGGAGTATCAATTACAAAGGGGCTTAAGTGGCAAGTCCAATTAATGACTAATTGCCAAAGGTGCAAAAAAGAACTTCAACCAGACTCCTAATGATACTTAAGAGACCATTTGGTGCGCATATGAGGCAGTAGAGCAGCCTGAGGAAAACACAAAAACTTCTTATCTCTTGGGGGTCTCTCATTCAGAGGCATTTTGAAGGCATTCCTTGATTGGGAGTCTGTTGAGACATAGCTGCAGAAATAGTGCTTAGAGCTCCCTCTGTTTGTGCCTTGTGTATGGATTTCATTTTTAGTGTCAACCAAAGGAAAGGGTGGAATTTTATGCAGTATTTAGTGCAAGTTCAGTGCTGGGAAAATGGTTGATACTTGACTCTGTTATTTTCCTTTTATTTATGAGCAGGTACCAATCTACTTTAACACAGATGCTTTGCGTGTCGTGGCCTGTCTTCCTTACTGGTTGATTGAAAACATGGGAAATTCTAGTTAAAAATTTCTCTTCCTGGTATTTCCAATCTGAAGAGTGTCTTAGAGGAAATTAATCCTAATGAATGAAACAAATACATTTACTGGGAGTTAGGGTGGGGACATGGCTTCTTCATCACTGGTTCTCATCGCATTTTCCTCAGAGATGTGCAGGACAGTCTCAGTGAGCAGTGGCTTTCTGAAATGAGAAAGAGACTTTTTTTTTTTTGTTCTGGTTTTACTTCATAAGCTTCTAATTAGAAATGACTGGGAATATTGTTTCTGGAATAATAAAAAAGGCACATCTGATTTCATAGCAAATGGGAGAAAAGTGAAACTAACAGAAAACCCGAAGAAAGGGAGACTTGAAATAGTTGACATTCTACTTGTTTTA
The DNA here is from genome assembly GCF_028018385.1 of Neofelis nebulosa. Classification (NCBI taxonomy): domain Eukaryota; kingdom Metazoa; phylum Chordata; class Mammalia; order Carnivora; family Felidae; genus Neofelis; species Neofelis nebulosa. Next base: position 68,522,242 of record NC_080790.1, read on the forward strand.
ATTGAATTGAGGCACCTGGGTGGCTCAGTTGGTCGAGTGTCCCACTCTTGATTTTGGCTCTGGATCATGATCTCACGGTTTGTGACTTCGAGCCCCACGTCGGGCTCTGTGCTGACACTGCAAAGTCTGCTTGGGATTCTCTCTCTCCCTCCCTCTGCCCCTCCCCCGCTGTCTGTCTGTCTCTCTTTCTCTCAAAATAAATAAATAAACTTTAATTAAATGTTTCTTAACAGTAATAATTTAAAATGAACTTATTTATTTTGTTTTTCTTAATGTAGAATAATTTCTTTTTCTCTGTCCTTTATGAAAAGCTATTAGTCTGGGATGCCTGGGTAGCTCAGTTGGTTAAGTGTCCGACTTCAGCTCAGGTCATGATCTCATAGTTCATGGGTTTGAGCCCCGCATCAGGCTGTATACTGACATCTCAGAGTCTGGAGCCTGCTTCTGATTCTGTGTCTCCTTCCCCCTCTGTCCCTCTCCCACTCACACACACACTGTCTCTCTCTCTCTCTCAAAAAATAAATAAACATTAAATTTTTTTTTAAAGCCATTGGTTTGTTTATAAAAAATAGTACAGGTATTTGCTCTAAATATTCCCTGGTCCCAATGCAGTAAGAAGCACATTTCCATTTATGGTTCAGGGCTTAATAAGTGAGGCCAAATTCCTTTATCGTCCATGGGGATTGAAGTGTAAATTTTTTTTAAACCACAGTAGCAAAAGAGTCAAATGTATTTTCCATGGTCAGCCCTGCTTTATAATTAGGATGCTATACTTCAGTTACATTACATTTTCAATAAGTGGGACTGAATTTTAGAGAATTGGTACAATCTATCAGAAGGTGCTTGAAGCTGTGATTCAATAAAATGCCTGCATGTGGGGGAATTGAAAATGCTGCTAGAACCAAGTCCTGGTGACTTGAGAATATTACATCATGTTTTACTGTAAATGTTGATGTCAGTGTGTTACAATGTCTGTAATTCACTTTAAATATTTCAGCATAGATCAGGAACATTAAGAATGTGTGTGAATTAGTTTAAGGCACATAAGAGGCAACTAGTTGACCTAATCAGAAGTTCTTGCCTCAGGAGTTTTCAGTTAGCAATTCATCAGAAAGGCCATACTCCAGACAAGGCTCCTGGGGACTTCCTTTATATTTAGTTTTTGATCAGCATCATAGAAATTACGAACAAGTTTTTAACAGATGAAATTGGTGGCTTAGTACGATGGATTCTTGGAAAGGGATCACATTGGTGAAACTGCTATTATTCAAGAAGTTAAATTATTTTGGAGATACTCTCATCTGTGTCCAATAAGGTATGAAAACCTAGCAAGCCCTCTAGCCTGTATCCTTAGAGATGTCTCATTACCTGATGCCTCTACTACAAGATTAGAAGTCTTTCTCTGTAAGTGACCACATAGTAATTATTTTATGGTTTGGCTGTTTGGTCTTTATTCCAGCTATTCACCTCTGCCTTTGTCCCATGAAAGCATCCATAGACAAAGGTAAAGGAAGGGACTTGGCTGTGTTCCAGTTGAATTCTATTTATAAAACTGCGTAGGGCTGCTTTTGGCTCAGGGATGGAAGTTTGCTTACTCCTGCTCTAGAATATTGTTTTACCTGCCTCAGGTGAATCTTTCAGGCCAAGCTGGATCCTTTAAAATGATGGAGTCCTGTGATGTCATTGAGTGGAAAGAGCAGATTGTATGTGTAATGTTGTGACTACTTGCTAATAAATATTAGTATGTGTGGTTAAATTCAAGTCACAGATTTGCTTCCATTATAGACTCATAGCAGGGAATTAGATAACCCTCATACATCTGAAAAATATTAGTGGCTATGCTAATGTACCAACTTAATGGTTTATATGCTGAATTGGGAGCTGGCATAGGCTATGATCTTGAATACATTGGGCAAGACCAGGATGCTTTTCCTCAATGGTGGCCCCAGTCTTGCAGTGATTCATGATTGTGCTGACACATGGTAGGTGCTCAGTGCAGATTTGTTGATTTAGTGAATAGATAGATTTTTGCTTGGCAATTTAGTTTGAGGTGGGCTATTTCTTGGGGCCCTGATGTGCTTAGCATTTAATTATCAGTGTGAGCATGGGAATTAGGTAGACATATGGATTAATCGTTGTGCCAATTTACAGTATTGACCTCAGAGATGTTAACTCATAAATTTAGCATCTGATATCTGGTTAAAGTCCTGCTTCATATCAGGTTGCATGGGTTGAGAAAATGAAACAAAAGATTATGAATTTTGCACACAAATTATTTTTATGCCCCACATTGCTTATTTTACATATTATGACTTGGAGATAGAATTTTAACTTTTGCAGTGAGCTAATCCTCATTGCAGATAACCCACTACAGATAACTGAGATAATCACTTGCTGACTGTAACTGGGAGAGTGGAGGTGACTTGCTCTTTTTTTTTTCTTCGTCAACTTTTCTTCTAAGTTCCTTCCCTACGGCCTATCTCACTGCAATGTGAGTTTTCTTGTTCTAATATTTATCATTTGTAAATTAAGCAAATATTTTTTAAGCAACTTTTAAGTGCATAGCGCTGTTGTAGTTGCCCCAAAGGCACAAAGATGAAAAAGGCATAGTCTCTGATCTTAAGGTCAGATGGAGGGAAAGAGCAGAGCCTTTTTCCTTTGGAGAAAATCATGGAACACTTCATTTAATCTGCACCTTTGAGGACAGGTAGGATTTTAGTGAATGGTAAGGGCTTGCTGGTAGAGAGAACTGGATGAATTGAGATTTAGAGGTGGGAAAATTCTGGGTGTGTTTGCATAAAGGGAAAGAGTCCAAGGTTAGGTCTTGAGTGGGTGTCATTTTCATGTATATCTTGGGTGTGTGGAGATTGTGAGGGATGATGACAAGGAAGTTTGGGCATATTTGGATCAGTACTACTCCATGATGAGCTCTTTTGGAGGACAGAGGAAAATACCGTTGCCCTAAAGAAATGCTTGATAAGCAATGCAGTTTGAGTTTTGACACCTGCTGGTCTGTTCCCAGAGGGCAGGAGACAGGGGTATGAATGATAGAGAGTGGTCACCTGGAGTGAAGAGAAAGCTGTAACACCAAAGGTGACCCCACTTCCAGGACTAAGGGTTAAGGTGAGAAAGCCTTCCAAGAGAATGAGTTGTGATGCTGGCAGAGTTGCTGAGACTTGGTCTTTGATTCCCCTGCGTCCCTCCTGCCTTTCACTAGCTGAGGCTGATGAGTGTAGCTAACTTTCTTGACAGAGTTTCTTACTTTCATCTAGGGTTATTTTTATTTATTTATTTATTTATTTATTTTTATTATTAAAAATTTTTTTTAACGTTTATTTATTTTCAAGACAGAGAGAGACAGAGCGTGAATGGGGGAGGGTCAGAGAGAGAGGGAGACACAGAATCTGAAACAGACTCCAGGCTCTGAGCTGTCAGCACAGAGCCTGACACGGGGCTCGAACTCATGGACTGCAAGATCATGACCTGAGCCAAAGTCGGATGCTTAACTGACTGAGCCATCCAGGTGCCCCTATTTTTATTATTTTTTAAAAATGGTTTTAAATTTATTTGAGAGAGAGTGTGTGAGTGAATGCGGGAGGGCACAGTGAGAGAGTGAGAGAGAGAGAGAGAGAGAGAGAGAGAATCTTAACATGACCAGTGGAGAGCCCGATGAGGGGTTCAATTCCACGACCATGAGCTGAAATCAAGAGTCAGATGCTTAACCGACTGAGTCACCAAGGTGCCCTTAGGGTTCTTTTTAAGATGCAGACTTCTCAAGTCCACTCTAAATCTACTGCAGAATTTGGGGTCCAGAGTATGAGGTCCAGGAATGTTCATTTAACAAGTTTGCCTGTTGATTCTTACGTAAAATATGAAAACTACTACTAGGCATAAGGGGTTATAAGGTGGAGAGTCTGTTGATATTTCTGGTCAGTTTCGCTAAATTCACTGATGACATTCCAGGCACTATTCTAGAAGCTGAGAATATAAAAAGAGCAAGACTTGCCTTAGGTTTTCAAGGAGCTTGTGGTTTCATGAAGAAGGTAGATATGTGAATATATAACTGAAATATGGTACTCAAATTATGTACAAGGAAAGGAAACATTAGAGAAGACAAGAATTTAAATCTGTGTGGGAGAGTCAGGGAAGATTTTCCAGAAATGATGATTCCTGAGAGGGGTGGGTTTTGAAAGATGAACAGGACTTTGTCAAGAGGACTAGGGAGAAGGATGCAGAAGCTTAAAAGTGATTAGTGCATCCAGAGAACTGATGGAGAAAAAACACCAGGGGCAGAATGGCTTTGTTGACTGACCCGCATTTTTAAGTAGGAGGAAATTATTTTATGACTGAAGAAACACATAAAGATAACGATGAACATCATACATGAATAGATATGAATTGGCACCAACACACTGATCGCACATGTTACAGACTCTTATTCAGGTGTTTCCATTTGTGGTCTGCACGCATGACTTGCGAAACCTGAGTATGGGGAGATGAAGGGAGTTTTACTAGTCTCTTTGAGATTTGCTATTTTTCCTTTACCTTTCTCCTCCCCCACCTTATCTCTTATCAGGAAACTCATCAATATGACCTAAGCAGGGAATCATGGTTTGGCCAGTTCTCATGATCTGCTCACACTCATCTGTCATCTCTTTGGTGCTTTTGGTGCCCACATTCGCCAGACAGATAAGTTTTCTTTTGGTTTTATTATAGCCTTGGTCACAAAGATCTGTAAAACAGAGACTCTTATAATACTAGGAGACGAGCCAGGTGAGGTGGGTAGTGGTGGGTGAAGTAAGGCCTTCCATGCTGTGTTGAAGAGTCTGATTTTTTTTTTTTGAAGAGTCTGATTTTTAATCTGTAGGCAAAAGGGAGCCAGTGAAGGGTTCTGGCTGCAGGGTGATGGATGCATTGGTGTGGGGTGTAGCATGGGCTCAGGAGTCAGACTGCTTGGCTTTGAATCTTGGCTTTCCCATTTACTATGGTGTGACCTAGCAAGTCACTTACCCATTCTGTTCCTTTGTAAAATAGTGATAATAATAATAGCTCTTTCCTTGTTCTTTTGTTGTGAAGAGTAAATATGATGATACACAGTACGAGCTCCAGTCCTGCCTAACTCGTGAGGCTCAGTAAATATTAGAATCAGCATACTTTACACACCCATGCATATTCTTCGATGGTGTAAGTGTATATATACATGTATGTATACAATTTAAACCTTGGCATGATATGGCATTGGGGCAGGGCTCTGCTTTAAAACTCCTAAGGCTCAAAATAAGTGAATGGTCTGAACAAAGGGCAAAGCCAGGCCTATCACCAAAGCCCATTTGACTCCCAGTCCCCTGCCATTTCTACAATACCCCTGCTGCTTCAGCCACAAGATCTGCTCTCCTCAAAGCCAGCTCTAAATATTTTCCAATAATGACATGTCCTGGCATTCTTTTGGATGAACACATTAGTAGTCCCCAGGGATTATGTCAAAGCAAAGATTTCTTTTCAGCACGTGTAGGTAGGTACTCACCATTCAAAAGTTTTCAGGAGAGAGGAGGGGGTATATACATCAAGTATTCCCTGGACCCTGTCAAAATTACTTTGGGTTTGGAAGATTCTGTTCATGTTTCAAACCTCCTTTCCCTGAGGTGCTATTCTGGATGGTCAAGTGATGAGCAGGAGGTTTCAAAAGAAAGAATCATACATTTCAGGTTTGCTTTGCTGCTTAATGATGTTCAAAAGAAGCTATTGTGTGTGATTGGAGTATGAACCCACGGGCAGAGTGCGTTTTAATTTCCATTTAAAGTGGGGAGCAAGCCCGTGGGGAGCCAGCCTGACCTCATTTAGCTGGCAAAAGGTAGGTATGTGCATAGCTAATAGTGAAAGTATCTTACATTTGTAAAGGGTTTTATGCTTTGAAAAGTTCTTTGACACACTTTATTATATTTTGATCCTTCCAATAGTTCCAAGAGGACACCAGAATTATTATTCCCTTTTTGGATACATGGAAAATGAGACTCAGAAAAATTAAGTGATGTGCCCATGTTGCCTGTAAACCTGCAATTACATTGGCACAATTACAGCTCTAGAGTCATGTCTGGTGCTGTTTCTGTTACAGTGAAACTACCCATGAGATATGGTGGAATCCTCCTTCTAAGTCAAAATTAGATAACTATTATAGTGATATCACTTCTGACTGCACTGGATTCATGGTCAAGTCAGACGAAAACCACTCCATTTCTCTGGACCTTAAAATCCTCTTTTAAAGCGTCTCAAAGGAGCCTACATTAACTCCATATGTTAACATTGTATGATTCTCTTAGTTGCTTATTTTCAATGGAACATTTTGTTACATGATTCCTTACCCAACTTCCAGGCAAAGTCAAGTGGACTTTCATTTGCTTCTTAGGAATGGCATGGCTATTTTGAATTTTGTAAACATGTCTAAAAACACTTAAATCTGCTATCTCTTATCCTAAGGATCATTGGGGAAAAATTAACTCAGCTAATGAGGTCCATCTTTTTCCTTAGTAATATGAGTAAATTAAAGTATATATACTACTGAGTCATTAAAAATGCTTTCAAATTGTTTGGTAGAGATGCTTATAGGTATAAGGAAGGGAAGGGAAAATAAAATGGAAAGAAGAAAGAAGGAAAAAAAAACCTCAGACAGTTCTGGTACTGGTTATAAAATACAAAATTTATGTATTATAACAGAGAAAGATATCCACAAAGTGCAGAAGCAGACAGTATTAGAGTTGGCAGGCCTTTAGAATTCACAATTCCAGCCTCATCTCCTATGTATGCTCAGAGAGGTTAAATAACTTGTCCAAAGTTATATGGCAGGCCATGGCAGCGCCAGGACTGGGGAAAATTGGGAGCCAAGTTTGAATGTCTACTATGTCAAGGGCTTTACAAATATTATCTCCCAATATTATGAGTTGAATTGTCATCCCCCTCTCCCAATTCATATGTTGATGTCCTAACTCCCAGCACCTCAGAAAGTGGCCTTATTTGGATATAGGGTTTTCACAGAGGTAATCAAGTTCAAGTAAGGATTAGGATGGGTCCTGATCCAACATGGCTGGTTTCCTTGTAAAAGGGGGAAATCTGGACACAGACACAATGACATACAGAGAATACCATCTGAACATGAAGGTGGCCATACACAAGCCAAGGAGAGAGGCCCAGGAGACTTGTTTCCTTCCCAGCTCTCAAAAGGAACCCAGACTGCCAGTACCTTCATCTCAGACTTAGTCTCCAGAACTGTGGAACAATAAACTCCTGTTGTTTAAAAAAAAATTTTTTTTAAATGTTTATTTTTAGAGAGAGTGAAGGCAGAGCATGAACAGGGGAGGGGCAGAGAGAGGGACACAGAGTCAGAAGCAGGCTCCAGGCTCAGAGCTGTCATCATAGAGCCCAACACAGGGCTCGAATTCACAAACCATGAGATCATGAGCTGAGCTGAAGTTGGATGCTCAACTGGCTGAGCCACTCAGGCACCCCTAAATTCCTGTTGTTAAAGCCACCCAGTTAGTGGTAGTTCGTTATTGGCAGTCCTAGCAAATGCCTGCACCCCGGGATCCTACTGGGCAGGTATTGTCTTTCCTGGCTTGCAAGAGGAGGAGCATAATGGCGTTAAACTGGGGAGCAGGTATGTCGAGGTCCACAGGTCTCCTGCTGTGTGATGTGGCTGTGCTGGGGAGGAGGAGTGTTATGAGGCAGAAGGCCCTCACTGCCTTTTCTCCTTGGCCTCACAGTATTTTGGTGGGAAACTTCCCATTTTTAAGACTTCAAAGCACGTAGTAACCATCCAGCTTTCTTTCCAGTTGAATTGTGTTTTTCTTTTTTCTTTTGAAAGAGAGGGTTTTTCCTCAAGTGTTTTCAACTGTGAGAATAGGTAGGCCCTAGGTATAGAGGAATCGTTAGCTGTGGCAGGTGGGGAATTTAAACACTTCAGCTTAAACACAAAGTGATTTCTGTCACTTTGAACCCAAATACCTACAGCTGCAACCAGCAATAGTCTAATCAGTCAAGTGTCGGGTCATGTTGTGCAGAAGCTTAAGCGGCAGCATTTCTTTTCAGGAAGCCCCCTGTGAATGGGCTGAACTGTGAGATTAGGAGGCCCACTGCAGCCATATTGAGCAGTGTTGAGAGCTGATTCAGCAGAGAAGATGCGTACCTGTGCCTAGGTGGTTTCACTTCCTTAGACAGAGTTCCAGAAAATGGTTTCCTTCAGTGGTGGTGCATACGCTCTGGTAGCTTGTTTTCCAAATTGGGGTAACTATGTGTAGAAAAATTGTTTTGTAGGAAAAGCATACTTGAGTACTCATAATTTTTTGGTGTGTTTTAAAATCCCCAAACTTCAGCTTCCTAGCTATGAAATGTGGTAAAATCTGCCTCATGGGGTTGGCTGAGGATGAAACGTTACGTGTCTTGGGAGGTTTTGGAAAGCAGAAAGCCCTATGCCCAGGTAAAGAGAAGTTTTTAACCAGACTGTAAATTTACACTGATAATCATTAAAATAGCTGTAGCATCCATTTATTCAGAAGTTATAATCAAGGTTCCTTTCTCCTAATTTTGGAGCCTGGAGTGAGAATATATGTGTATGGCATACCTTGACATTTGGGAGGAAAATGTGCGAAGTGAATTCAAGGTCTTGATGTTATTAACTGGTATGTCCCTCCTCTCACACTTGATAAATGACTTATAGTTCATGTGAAGGTTTTTACTGTGTTTGTTTTTGTGTTTCTGGCTTTACTGAGTCAGACCTCACTTGCGTTGGCCAGTCCAAGGTTTGGGGTTTCTTTTTCTTTTTTTTTTGAGAGAGAGCACACATGTGTGAACTGGGGAGGGCAAAGGGAGAGAGAGGATCTTAAGTCTGTTCCATGCCCAGCACGGAGCCCTATATGGGGCTTGATATCACAACCATGAGAGCATGAACAGGGCCCAAATCAAGAGTCGGCAGCTCAACTGACTAAGCCATGCAGGTGTCCCCAAGGTTTGAGTTTTTAAAAAAAGTTAAGACGAGTAGCTATGTTTCATCTATAGTGCATACTCAACCATATAGCACAGTCCCCTACTGTTATCTCTTTCAGTCACCTGGATATGTTCACGGGAAAGAAAAGAGAAGGGTCATATAAGATTTTGGGAGGTGTGATGGTGGCAGAAGGTGCGTATGGAAGTGAGAAGTGTGGGACTCAGGTATAAAGAGGTGGTTGGGATTATGGCTCTGGAGGCAGATTTTCTGACTTTGAATCCCAGTTGCCTTTCTGTGCTTTGGTTGCCTTGTCCATAAAATAGGAATGAGAAAGCTCTATGATGAGATGGGTTCCCATGTAAACCACAGAGTTCAGGGCCCAGCACATGGCAGTGTTCAGTGCTGGCTGCTCTTAATGCTTCTCTGTGAAGACCTGTTTGTGTGCTCCACCCCCCACTCCTGTTAGACTGTGAGCTCCTTGAGTGGTCTCTAGGATGTCTTATTCATCTTTCTCTCTTTTAACATTAATGTTGTTGAATGAATGAGCCACAGGATCTATCAGAGTGTTGTTTGCCTCACCCTCTGTCAGCCTCAACTGACATCACCATCATCAAGGGTAAATGTGGAAGTAAGTTGAGTTCTTTGTGGTCAGAAAATGGCTTCATTTTTGAAACTATTTGGTTCTAAGTATAACAAGACATACAAATATAATGGATCATGGATAGTACCTCAGTGTTAGCAGCAGCAGTTTTAAAAGTTAAGGGTCAAAGGGGGCATCTGAGGTTTGTTGCTATTTAGAAGGTATAGCAAGTGTCTGCCTAGAACAAAGTGGCTGAATATAAAATTTGTCTTGAAGGAGCAATATCAAGGATAAGGTCATTCTTTTACAGATATTGAGTGGCTCATTTGTTATCACAGTCCTATGCTGTCCTGCCTTTCTTTCTGGCCTCGAGTGGCCTTACTTTTGGCTCCCTCCCATATTTCCACTCCTCCTTGTCAGGGCTGTTGGTGCCATGCCAGTCCCCATCCTAAGGGAGGGACCATTTGTCCTTGTATTTCCCAGTTTTCGCTCCTTCTTATCCCACATTGATCAAGACAAAGTAAGTACTCAATAAATGTTGGCCGAATTTAGTTTCTGTCTTCCTTCGTTCTGCCCTCTCTTTCCCCCAAAGCCAAATAAGCCAAATCCAGCTAGCTTTGAGGCTCATATAATTCAACACATCTTCTAGGGTTACAAATGAATGATTAGATCAGCTCACATGCTATGAGGAATGGTAAATAAGCATACACTTCAGTGGTTTTTATACCCACTGTGGATTTACATTTTCCCAGATCTCAGTTTTGAAGCTTTATTGATCTGTAACAGGAAACATGGGGCTATTATAAATCCAGTAGAATGCGGGGTCCTGCAAATAGATTCAGTGATGTGATCTTGTACGCTGTAAACATCAACACAGTCATGTGGAAGTTGGACTTGGAAGCTGAGGCCTAGGCTCTTTAGTGAGGACAGTCTCCTCCTCTGCTGTCACTATTGGGTCTACCAAGACATAGTGAAGCTCATGTTCTGTGGATTTGTGGGTCTGTTTCCTCTCTCCTTCCTTGTTCATATAGGATTTTATGAAAATGGTTTATTGAAGGTAGATTCTGGTTCTCCTTTAGAGATTATATTTTTTAATTACTGGTTTCAAGACTTGGAGTTTTGTAGAAAGATTCATAAAGTTAAAATATTGGCTGTGTGTGTGTATGTGTGTGTGTGTGTGTGTTGGGGTGTATTGCCAGGAAGGGCCCAGGAGAGATTTAAAAGCAGCTGGGACATTTCTATGTTTAGGACAAACAAACAAATACCACTTTCCCTGGTATCCTAGAAGGGGTAGGTGGGAATTTTACACCTTTGGTTCTTTCCACTGGTAGGATATAGCCTGATCCTTTGGCATGCTATGTTTAGTGGATTATGATGTAGGCATTTACTTATTCTTTTTTGTGGCATCTATCCCTCAGAGGCAGAGCCATGCTAAACAGTACTTGCCCAGCTATGTGCTTTCTTGCACAAACAGGAGACCATGGTTGTCACTGTGTGAGTGGACATAACATCAATGAACAGTATAACTCCATGTAAACAGCAATCAGAGTTTCTTACTAAGTTGAGGGAACAATTATTGTAAAATATAGAAAATATTCATAAAGCAGCATTTTCCAATGTTAGTTCCGTAGAAAACTAGTCCCCTAAAACCCTTCACAAAAAGGAAGTTTTTAGAACTCTGTCATTTAATATGTTTGGGAAATGAGTGAACCATACCCTCCTCTTGGATATTCACAATGCAGGCAAAGTTTTTTCAGCCTCTGGGAAGTCTTGTAACAAAGATAGCTAATCCATATCTAATTTTGGTTAGTCTGGTGTTTCCCAAACATATTTTACTTTGGATTATTTTTTCAGAACATCAATGATGGTCCTGGAAAATGGTGTTTCTTGTAACATGTTTTTGAAAGTACTATAGTAAAGTACAAACCTTTGAGCTAGTGAGCTTGGAATTATTTTAAATTATATTGAACTGTGTGGATTCTGAGAAAATGATTTTCTATCAAAACCCAGAGAAACCTACAAAACACCTTGTAGTCAATAATGCACAGAAGGCAACAATTTATAGTAGGCATTTTTGCAGAAGCAGCATTAGGGAAGGAATACATCTCAGTGTTTCTGCAGTTGTACTCAGCCTGCATAGAAGCAAATAGAACAAGCTAATAGGGTGAGTTTGAGTTGCAGAATTACAGTTCAGACTGAACTCCAGGCTGCTGTGTAAGTAGAATCTGAAGCTCCTCTGAGTCACGCAACAAGTATTTACTAATTACCTGCTAGTTTCCCCCACACTGTGCCAAGTTCTGAGAATGCAACTCTGAGAAAGATACAGCCTCAGCTTTCAAGAACCAGTGAGGGAGACCTGAAAACACACAGGCAGCTGCACTTCCAGGTAGGCTAGGTTCAGGGAAGCACAGTGGACTGGTTGCAAAGAAGAACCAAGTCAAACCTTATTGGGACAGGAGAGTTTGTTAAAAGAAGTGACAGCCAGGTAGAGGTGTGAAGGATGGAGGTGGAGTTGGGAAGACTGTCCAGAGCAGAGGCAGTTGGCAAAAGACTGTCCGGTACAAAGCCTGGGAGGAGAGCTAATCTGGCATGTTTGGAGAACATATCACAGATGAGGGAGCCAGAATGCTGTGCAGGAGAGGCTGGAGAGGGGTGCTGAGCACAGTTTGCTGGACTATGAAGGGCCTCTCTACCATGTAGAAGGGTGTCTATTTCCTCTGTGATTAACACAGGGGACTGGTACAAAAAAGTAAGCCAGCTTGTGGGGATCATCCTGGCATGTGGACAACTGAGGGACAGGAAGTAGATCAGTGGACGACTTAGGGTCAGGCAATAAAAGAAGAGAATGTTCTGGATAAAAGTGTCTTCCCAAACCCTCCAGTCTGTGAATTTCACTGACATTCTACAGAGGAGAAATTAGCAATTAGGCCAGAAGTACACAGGAGCCATGCTGTTGGATGACTGGTAGTTTATGAGAGCATGCACCTCTTTGTGTGCACCTCTTTATGTGTCCATATTATTTGTTAGCAGCCTGTATGTTATTTATTACAGAGTTTGCATTCAGGTGGTCTCAGATAATCCTTTTTGTTTATCTACTCATTTATTCTACAAGTATTTATTGAGCTTCTGGCAGTGTCAGGTGCTGAGGATATAATACATGACAAAACAATTACAGTCTGCTCTACAGTCTAGAATAGGAGACTGACATTACTCACCTAATCATACTAATAAACACAAAATTACAACTGTGGTAAGTGCCATGAAAGAGAAGCACATGGTGTTATGAGATCAGAGCTTTGAGGGTCAGGAAAGGCTTCCCTGACAAGGTGGGCTTTAGGCTGACAGCTAAAGAATGAACAAGAGTTAGCTAAATGTACAGTAGGGGAGAGCAAGTGGGAACATGGTTCATTTAAGGAGCTGAAATGGGTGGCTGGAGTTCACATAGTAAAAGGGAGCAATGGTGCAATAGAAGCCAAGGAGTTAAAGAGTCCAGACTCTACAAGGCCCCCTAGTTGTGTTAAGGAACTTCCTTTGTTCCAAGAGCAATGCCAAATCTTCAGAGGATTTTAAGTAAGAGGGTATAAATCGTTAGATTTGTATTTTGCAAAGATTATGCTGGTTATATTGTGGAGAATATATTGGAGGGAGCAAGAGTGGATGTGGGTGTATAGGCCAGGCTACCATGGGAATCCATGCTAAAGATGGTGGTGTTTGGACTTAGGGTGGTGGTATTGGAAATGGAGTGAAATAAGGGAATTCAAGAGCCATTTAGGCTCTATAGACATGACATTGCACTTTGTACAGAGCAGAGACAGAGAGAGAAGTGGAGTTCCTAGACCCTGTGCAACCAAGGTAGAGAATATATTGGATCTGGTTTTGTGGGAAGGATCATACAGTCACTTTGACCATTTGGATATGAAGCTAAGAGAAGGGTTTTAACTGAGATATAATTTAGGAGCACTGGCACTGATACTATGGTATACATGACAAGTCTTAGGCAGAGAGTCAAGGCTGGATAGAAATCAAGCTGACAGAAGACTTGAGGTGTTTCAGGTGTCTTTAGAGGAGCCTGAGAAAGACCAGCTAGAGAAGTAGGGAGAAAAATCAGGAAAATGAGGCATGAAAGACAAGGGAGTTATTATTATTCCAGGAGGAAATATGTGATCATCAGTGTTGATTTGCCATAGAAACATCAGATAAGATGAGGAATGAAAATGAAAACTGAACTTGGTAGCAAGGAGGGGACGGTTGGCCTCAGTAATTGTTTTGCTGGAGAAGAAGAGCAGGAGCCCAAATGGAATACCTTTTATGGAGTTAGCAGTAAGGACCCCCTTCCTGTGCTGTAGTACAGAGGTAAGACCTGGGGGGTTCGGCACCTGTGTACTGCCAGACCTGATGCTTGGAGTGAGAGCCCAGGTAAACAGTATCCCTTATAGAATGGTCTGGAAATGGGCCCTCTGCTGTGGGCCACAGGAAATAGGATAGAGTCATGTCTAGCATGCCTGTCTTATCTTTGACTAGAGAGTATTCAGTAAACAATTGTTCAATTTGTATGTTTAAAGTCTTTTAAAAATACATTAAAATGGGGAAAGCTCTTTGTCAAAATTTTCTTGTGTTGGAGTGAAGTAGAATTATAAGACTTTATGTTGTTAAAAAAAAATACCTCTACTTTTATATACATCCCATAGAGAGCCTAAGAAAGAAATAGAAATGCCTCCATTTTTTTCCCTTGAAGGCTGTAGCTGATTAGCTTTGGTAGATATTGAATGCCTTCAAAATTCTTGCAAAGGTTGAACTCCTTGAATGTAATTTATCCTTTGTTTATCCTCTTGGGCAATGAGAATAAGCATTTGTCTCCAACTTATATCACTCCCACTTTATTGAACCACTTTGCAAAAACTGAAGCATGATTTACAGTAATGTTTCATAACAGCCAGGATTAATAAAATGGCTAAGGGTTTTGCAGGCTCTTGAAACATGAGGCTCTAAATTTTGGACGAAAAATGATATTATGGATTTCAGTTTACAAAAGAACTGGGTTAAATTCAGTTTTCAGACACAGGGGTATCTGTTGGCTTGTATTTCTGCTGGTTGTGCAAAAAAAAAGAAAAAAAAAAGAAAAAAAAAGGACTAAATACTCCACAGTTATTTTAAAGGCCATTTTAATCTTATGGGACCATTGATAGGTGCTTTGTAGAATGCCATAGAATTTCAGAAGGAACATCTATATTGTCTCATTCTGTAGGGCAGTATTTCTCCCACTGTGGTTCTGGGACTGGCAATAGCAATATCACTTGGGAAGTGTTGGGATGTAAATTCTGTGGCCTCCCTGAGATCTACAGAATCAGAAACTCAGGGATTGGGGCCCAGTAATCTATGTTTCAATAGCCTCACAACATATACAAGTTTGTGAGCCACTGTTCTTGAGGTAGCAGTGTCTTGGCCAAAATAGACATCAAAACCTGTCTCATAGGTAGAAGCAAAATCAGAATATTTTCCCCACTCTGTAAATTTATGCCCAGCTCACTGGCTCCTCATGACTATAGTCACCTACATTATCCCTAAAGCACTGCCTGGTCCAACCCCTTGATTTGCATTCAAGGATCCCAAGAAAAGTATTGATGGTGATTCAACTTTGCTACAATAACCAGGGAGCATGGAGATCACTTCTTTAGATGTTCCATCTGAAACGCTTACCACAAGTCAGGCACTGTGCTGAGTACACTTTTACTATCTTTTTAACCCTCAAAACAACCCTATGAGTGTGTATTTCTATCTCCACATTGCAGATGAAGACACTGAAGCTCAGAGAGGCTTAAAGAAGTGCTTAAACTTAAACAGATAGTCAGCAGCAGACACAGGATTGAAGTCCATGTGTTTAACAATGATCTCCTTCTTCTGGTTGATGGTTACCATCAGCAAAAGGGTTTTCCCTTTAGTTTGTCTTGTCAACTTAAGCCCAGGGCTCCAGGTTTCTTTACCCAGCCATGGTTGGCTTTAGGCTTTCAATTTGATAATTCTATATATTCAGTTAAGGAAGTATTAGCAGGATACACAAAAGTGCTTTTGAGAATTTTGAAAAATAAAAAAGGGTGAATATGAACACAAGGGAAATGTTTTTTAAAACTTGTTATATAGTGGCAGAAAACTCAGCAGAGTTGTATCCTGCAGTTATGTGGAAAGCAGAATTTGGAAGTGATGAAATTTTACATTTAGCTGAGGAGCTTTTCAAACAAAGTGTTGAACATGTAGCCTGGCTTCTTGCTGCTTAAAGGAAAATGTGAGAGGAAAAAGAAATTGAAAGAAGTACTTGAAATTTTTTAAAGTCACTTTATTTTATTTCATCATGATAAGCATATTCTTTAATCTTCATCACCAATTTCACCAAAACCTCCACTCACCTCCCCATCAATTTGTTCTCTATAGTTAAGGTTCTGTTTCCTGGTTTCTCTCTCTCTTTTTTCCCCTTTGTATCTTTGTTTTGTTTCTTAAATTCCATATATGATTGAGATCATATGGTATTTGTCTTTCTCTGACTGACTTTACATAGCATTATACTCTCTAGCTCTATCCATGCTGTTGCAAATGGCAAGATTTCATTCTTTTCTACGGCTGAATAATATTCCATTGTATATATATACCACATCTTCTTAATCCATTCATCTATCCATGGACACCTGGGCTACTTTCATAGTTTGGCTGTAGTAAATAATGCCACAATAAACATAGGGGTGCATGTATCCCTTTGAATTAGTGTTTTTGGTTTTGGGGGGTAAATACCCAGGAGTGCAATTGCTGGATCATAGGGTAGTTGTAGTTTTAATTTTTTGAGGAACTTCTATACTATTTTCCACAGTGGGTGTACTAGTTCGCATTCCTGGTAACAATGCAAGAGGGTTCCTTTTTGTCCACATCCTCACCAAAGCTGTTTTTTCTTGTTAATTTTAGCCATTCTGACAGGTGTGAGTTGATATTTCATTGCAGTTTTGACCTTCATTTTCCTGATGATGAGTGATGTTGAGCATCTTTTCATGTGTCTGTTGGCCACCTGATTGTCTTCTTTGGAAAAATGCCTGTTCATGTCTTCTGCCCATTTTTAAATTAGATTATTTTTTGGGGGTATTCTGTTGTATCAGTTCTTTGTATATTTTGGATGCTAACCCTTTATTGGACATGTCATTTGCAAATATCTTCTCCCATTAAATAGGTTGCCTTTTAGTTTTGTTGATTGTTTCCTTTACTGTGAAGAAACTTTATTTTTCTTAATTTTTTATTAAAATTTTTTTTAACATTTATTCATTTTGAGAGACAGAGAGAGACAGAGCATAAGCGGGGAAGGGGGAGAGAGAGAGGGAGACACAGAATCCAAAGCAGGCTCCAGACTCTGAGCTGTCAGCACAGAACCTGACACAGGGCTCAAACTCACGAACTGTGAGATCATGACTTAAGCCAAAGTCGACGCTCAACTGACTGAGCCACCCAGGTGCCCCAGAAACTTTATTTTGATCTCAGCCCAATAGTTTATTTTTACGTTTAATTTCCTTGCCTCAGGAAACAGATCTAGAAAAATGTTGCTATGGTTGATGTCAGAGACATTATTGTCTGTGCTCTCGTCAAGATTTTTATGTTTTCAGGTCTTGCATATAGGTCTTTAATCTATTTTGAGTTTATTTTTGTGTATGGTAAAAGAAAGTGGTCCAGTTTCATTTGTTTGTATGTGGCTATCCAGGTTTCCCAGCATCATTTGTTGAAGAGACTGTCTTTTCCCCAAGGTATATTCATTCCTCCTTTGTCAAAAATTAATTTACATTAAAGTTGTGGGTTTATTTTTGTTTTTTTTGTTCTATTCCATTGATTTATGTGTCTATTTTTATGCCAGAGCCATACTGTTTTTTTTTGTAGATGCACCTTATTATTTATTTATTTTTAATTAATTAGTTAATTGATTAATTTTTAATTTACATCCAAGTTAGTTAGCATATAGTGCAATAATGGTTTCAGTAGAATCCAGTGATTCATCCCCCATATATAACACCCAGTGCTCATCCCAACCAGTGTCCTCCTTAATGCCCCTTGCCCATTTAGCCTATACTCCCACCCACAGCCCTCCAGTGACCCTCAGTTTGTTCTCTATATTTAAAAGTCTCTTATGTTTTGCCCCTTCCTCTTTTATATTATTTTGCTTCCATTCCCTTATGTTCATCTTTTTTGTATCTTAAATTACACATGTGAGTGAAGTCTTATGATATTTGTCTTTCTCTGACTAATTTTGCTTAGCATAATACACTCTAGTTCCACCCATGTTGTGGCAAATGGCAATATTTCATTCTTTTTGATTGCTGAGAGATACTTGATTGTATATATATACCACATCTTCTGTATCCATTCATCTGTCAATGGACATTTGGGCTCTTTCCATACTTTGGCTATTGTTGATAGTGCTGCTATAAACATTAGGGTGCATGTACCCTTAGAAACAGCACACTGGCATCCTTTAGATAAATACCTAGTAGGGCAATTGCTGGGTCTTGGGATAGTTCTATTTTTAATTCTTGAGGAACCTCCATACTGTTTCCCAGAGTGGCTTTACCAGTTTGCATTCTCACCAGCAGTGCAAAAGGGTTCCTCTTTCTCGCATCCTCGCCAACATCTGTTGCCTGAGTTGTTAATGTTAGCCATTCTGACTGGTGTGAGGTGGTATCTCATTGTGGTTTTGATTTGTATTTCCCTGATGATGAATGACATTGAGTATATTTTCAAGTGCCTGTTAGCCATCTGGATGTCTTCTTTGGAGAAGTGTTTTATTCATGTCTTTTGCCCATTTGTGCACTGGATTATTTGTTTTTTGAGTGTTGAGTTTGATAAGTTCTTTATAGATTTTGGATACTAACCCTTTATCTGCTATGCCATTTGCAAATATCTTCTCCCATTTGGTCAGTTGCCTTTTGGTTTTGCTGATTGTTTCTTTCACCATGCAGAAGCTTTTTATCTTCATGAGGTCTCAATAGTTTATTTTTGCTTTTATTTCCCTTGCCTCCAGAGACATGTTGAGTAAGAAGTTGCTGTGGCTGAGGTCAAAGAGGTTTTTGCCTGCTTTCTCCTATAGGATTTTGGTGGCTTCCTGCCTTAGGTTTAGGTCTTTGATCCAGTTTGAGTGTATTTTTTTGTATGGTGTAATAAAGTGGTCCAGGTTTATTCTTCTGTATGTTGCCGTTTTCCCAACACCATTTGCTGAAGGGACTGTCTTTATTCCATCGGATATTCTTTCCTACTTTGTCAAAGATTAGTTGGCCATATGTTTGTGGGTCCATTTCTGGGTTCTCTATTCTGTTCCATTGATCTGTCTGTTTTTGTGCCAATACCATACTATCTTGATGATTATAGTTTTTAAATACACCTTGAAGTCTGGAATTGTGATGCCTCCAGCTTTGATTTTCTTTTTCAGTATTGCTTTGCCTATTTGGGTTCTTTTCTGGTTCCACACAAATTTTAGGACTGTTTGTTCTAGTTCTGTGAAGAATGGTGGTGTTACTTTGTCAGATATTACATTGAATATGTAGATTGCTTTGGGTAGCATTGACATTTTAACAATATTTGTTCTTCCAATCCATGACCATGGAATATTTTCCACTTTTTTGTGTCTTCTTCAATTTCTTTCATAAGCTCTTTATAATTTTCAGTGTATAGATTTCTCACCTCTTTGATTAGGTTTATTCCTAGGTATTTTATGGTTTTTGGTGCAATTGTAAATGGGATAGATTCCTTGATTTCTCTTTCTGCCTCTTCATTTTTAGTTTATAGTAATCAACTGATTTCTGTGCATTGATTTTATATCCTGCAACTTTGCTGAACTCATGGATCAGTTCTAGCAGTTTTTTTGTGAAATATTTTGGGTTTTCCATATAGAGTATCATATCGTCTGCAAAGAGTGAAAGTTTGAATTCCTCCTTGCCGATTTGAATGCCTTTTATTTCTTTGTGTTGTATGTTCGCTGAGACTAGGACTTCCAATATTATGTTGAATAACAGTGGCGAGAGTCTACATCTCTGTTGCATTCCTGACTTTAGGAGGAAAGCTCTCTGTTTTTCCCCATTGAGAATGATATTAGCGGTGGGTCTTTTGTACATTGCTTTTATGATCTTGAAGTATGATCTTTCTATTCCTACTTTTTTGTCAAGAAAGGATGCTGTATTTTGTCAAATGCTTTCTTTGCATCTATTGAAAGGATCATGTGCTTCTTGTCCTTTCTTTTATTAATGTAGTGTATCACATTGATTGATTTGCACATATTTATCCACCCCTGCATCCCAGGCCCAGATCAAAGCCCACTTGATTCTGGTGAATTATTCTATTAATGTATTGTTGGATTCAGTTGGCTAGTATCTTTTTGAGAATTTTGCATCCATGTTCATCAGGGAAACTGGTCTATAGTTCTCCTTTTTAGTAGGGTCTTTGGTTTTGGAATCAGGGTAATGCTGGCCTTATAGAAGGAGTTTGGAGGTTTTACTTCCATTTCTATTTTTTGTAACAGCTTCAAAAGAATAGGTGGCAACTCTTCTTTAAATGTTTAGTACAATTCCCCTGGAAAGCCATCCATCCCTGGACGCTTGTTTTTTGGGAGATTTTTGATTACTAATTCAGTTTCTTTACTGGTTATGGGTCTGCTCAAATTTCCTATTTCTTCTTATTTCAGTTTGGTAGTTTATATGTTTCTAGGGATTTGTCCATTTCTTCCACATTGCCCAATATATTGGCATATAATTGCTCATTATACTCTCTTATTATTTGTATTTCTGTGGTGTTGGTTGCTATCTCTACTCCTTCATTCTTGATTTTATTTATTTGGGTCCTTTTTCTTTTCGATCAAACTGGCTAGGGGTTTATCAATTTTGTTGAGTCTTTCAAAGAACCAGCTCCTGGTTTCATTGATCTGTTCTATTTTTTTTTTTTGATAGTGTTGATTTCTGCTCTAATCTTTGTTATTTCCCATCTTATGCTGGTTTTGTGTTTTATCTGCTGTTTTTTTTTTCCAGCTCTTTAAGGTGTATGGTTAAGTTGTGTATCTGAGACCTTTCTTTCTTCTTTAGGAAGGCCTAGACTGCTATATACTTCCCCCTTTTGACCACATTTGCTGCATTCCAGAAGTTTTGGGCTGTGGTGTTACCATTTTCATTGGCTTCCAAGTACTTTTTAATTTCCTCTTTAACTTCTTGGTTAGCCCATTAATTCTTTAGTAGGATGTTCTTTAGTCTCCAAGTATTCATTGTCTTTCCAAATTTTTTCTTGTGGGTGATTTCGAGTTTCATAGTGTTGTGGTCTAAAAATATGCACAGTATTATCTCGATCTTTTTGTACTTGTTGAGGGCTGATTTGTGTCCCAGTATGTGATCTATTCTGGAGAATGTTCCATGTGCACTCGAGAAGAATGTGTATTCTGCTGCTATAGGATGAAATGTTTTGAATATATCCATTAAGTCCATCGGCCCAGTGTGTCATTCAAAGCCATTGTTTCCTTGTTGATTTTTTGCTTAGATGACCTGTCCATTGTTGTAAGTGGAGTGTCAAATTCCCTCTATTATTATGGTATCATTATCAATGAGTTTCTATATGTTTGTGATTAATTGATTTATATATTTGGGTTTTCATGTTGGGGGCATAAATGTTTATAATTGTTAGATCTTTGTGGATAGACCCCTTAATTATGATATAATGCCCTTCTTCATCTCTTGTTACAGTCTTTATTTTAAAATCTAGATTGTCTGATATAAGTATGGCTACTCCAGCTTTCTTTTGGCGACCATTAGCATGATAGACAGTTCTCCATCCCCTTACTTTCAATCTGAAGATGTCTTTAGGTCTAAAATGGCCTCTTGTAAACAGCATATGGATGGATCTTGTTTTCTTATGCATTCTGATACCCTATGTCTTTGGTTAGAGTGTTTAGTCTAAAGACATTTAAAGTGAGTACTGGATATGAATTTATTGCCATTGTGTTGCTTGTAGAGTTGGAGTTTCTGGTGGTGCTCTCTGGTCCTTTCTAGTCTTTTTGTCTTTTTTGTTTTGTTTCATCTTTTCTCCTCTCAGAGAGTCCTCCTTAACGTTTCTTGCAGGATTGGTTTAGTGGTCATGAACTCCTTTAGCTTTTGTTTGTCTGGGAAACTTTTTATGTCTGCTTCTATTTTGAATGACAGCCTTGCTGGGTAAAGAATTCTTGGCTGCATATTTTTCTGATTCAGCACGTTGATTACATACTGCCACTCCTTTCTGGCCTGCCAAGTTTCTGTGGATAGGTCTGTTGTGAACCTGATCTGTCTTCCCCTATAGGTTAAGGACTCTTTTCCCTTGCTGCTTTCATAATTTTTCCTTGTCTGTGTATTTGTGAATATGCTGTGTTGATGGTTTTTTTTTTTTTAATCTAATGGAAGTTCTCTGTGCTTCTTGGATTCTTATGTCTGTGTCTTTCCCCAGGTTAGAAAAGTTTTCCACTATGATTTGCTCACATAAACCTTCTACTCCTTTTTCTCTCTCTTCATCTTCTGGGACTCCTATGATTTGGATGTTATTTCTTTTTTAATGAGCCACTGAATTCTCTAATTCTTATACCATGCTCTTTTGCCTTAGTTTCCTTCTTTATCTCTGCTTCATTATTCTCCATAATTTTGTCTTCTATATCGCTGATTCACTGCTCTGCTTCTTCCAACATTGCCACTGTGGCACCATTCAAGATTGCATCTCAGTTATAGCATTTTAAATTTTATCTTTATAGATTTTACTTCTTTTATCTCTGCAGAAAGGGATTCTAAGCTTTTTTCAACCCCAGCTAGTATTCTTGTTATTGTGATTCTAAATTATAGTTCAGACATCTTGCTTATATCTGTGTTGATTAAATTCCTGGTTGTCATTTCTTCTTGTTCTTTCTTTTGGGGTGAATTCCTTCATTTTGTCATTTTGGAGGAAGTAAAAGAATTAATAAAAAAGAAATAAAACACAAAAATTAAAAACAACAGAAAAAATCAAATAAAGGAAACTAGATCTTAGGTGTATTTTGGTCTGGTTTTTGAAAGAAGCTTGATAGAATAGAGAAAAAAGGGAAAGAAAAGAGAAAAAACTTAAAATGTTTAAAAATTAAAACAAGTGTATTCAGTAAAGTAGAATAAAATGAAGTGAAGAAAGTACAATGGAAAAAATTTACAAAAAAACTATAGTAAAAAAATTAATTTTTTATAAAAAATGGAAAATAAAAAATTTTTCTGTCTATATCCAAGATTAAGAAAAGAGAAACAAAGCAAAACAAAACAAAACACTCCAATATATGGACTAGTGAACAGAATGAAAGCTGAATGAAATTACATCCACTTTCCCCTAGAAGTCAAGCTATGTCGCACTTTATAGTCCATATACTAAGCAGGAAGAGACTTGTGTGGCTCCTCTGGGGCTTGGTTGGAACAGTTGGCTAGGGCTTGGTATAACTGCTCCATTCTCTTCTAGGTGGCACTGCTTAGCTTATTGGGGTGGATAGGTGTGACACATGTGCACTTGGGCATGTATGTGCATGTGAAGGGGAGGTGAAAATGGCTTCACCTAGCTTCCCAGTCTTTGGCACAGGGAAACTTCACTCTCACTTACCAGCAATCAAACACCCCTCCCTTGCCTGTGGCTTCCCTCAACTCCCCGCTTCTACACTGTCCGAGTCCAAGCCATAGACTGCCAGGCAGTACCTCCCACCCGAATTTTATCTCAAATGGGTCTGTGTTTCTAACCCCCCTGCTTCTAAGGGCCCTGTAGCTTGGCCCCACTCTGACCCCCTGGGGGAGGGTCTCCTGGAGCAATGGTCAGGTGCTGGCTTGCCCCGGAAATGTTCGTGTGATTGTGCTGTTGCAGAGGCTCAGGGATTGTGTCCAGGTGATGGCTTTCCCCAGAAAAAGTTCATGTGATCTTGCAGCAGCAGAGGTTTAAAGATTATGGCAAAACACAACACACAGTTGGTGCCAGGTTTTACCACACCCTTGCATCTTTGTTCTAATAACAGCAAACACAGCTATTCTCTGGGGTCTTCTGGGACCTTTGCCTGTGAGGAGGCCATTCGGCTTCTACCAAATGACCCCTTAGCAGGGGAACCATTTCTCCTTGTGTGGCTGTTGACTCCTCGGACCTTGCTGCCTACTCTTGGGGATTCGCCCTTCCCACCAGGGCACCACCAGGTATCGAGCTGGAGAATCTCCGATTGCTCTCCCTTGTTTATAGAGTCCTAATGGTATTCAATAACTTGTTCAGTCACTTGTGGGTGTTTCCACTCTTTCTCCTTCTCTCCAGCTACTTCTGGGGTGGGGATGCTTTTCCTGCACTCTCCCCTTTTTCTCTGTCCTCTCTCCACAAAACAGTTCCCTATGCTCCGTGGCTTCTCTCTCCCTTACTTCACCTCTGAGTGCCATGTACCTCCTACGTTCTGTGGCTCAAGTTATGCAGATTGTTGTGTTAATCCTCAGATCAGTTTTCTAGGTGTGCAAAATGGTTTGGTGCTGATCTAGTTGCATTTCAGGGATGAGAGAAGCAGGGAATTTCCATGCTGCTTGGCCCCTCTTCCAGAGCCATATTGTTTTAATTACTACCACTTTGTAATATAAGTTGAGATCTGGAATTGTGATTGCTTCAGTTTTTGTTTTTCTTTTTCAAGATTGATTTGGCTATTTGAGGTCTTTTGTGGTTTGATACAAATTTTAAGATTTTCCTAGTTCTGTGAAAAATGCTGTTGGTGTTTTGATAAGGATTGCATTAAATCTGTGGATTGCTTTGGGTAGTATAGATATTTTATTTATTTTTTTTTTTTTGTCAACATTTTTTATTTATTTTTGGGACAGAGAGAGACAGAGCATGAACGGGGGAGGGGCAGAGAGAGAGGGAGACACAGAATCGGAAACAGGCTCCAGGCTCCGAGCCATCAGCCCAGAGCCTGACGCGGGGCTCGAACTCACGGACCGCGAGATCGTGACCTGGCTGAAGTCGGACGCTTAACCGACTGCGCCACCCAGGCGCCCCTAGATATTTTAATAATATTTATTTTTCCAATCCAATAGCATGGAATGTCTTTCCATTTCTTTGTGTTGTCTTCAATTTCAATTTTCAGTAAAAGGGGAAAGATTTATTCGATCTGAAGAGAAATCAGAGTATTCAATTTTCTGATTATAGCAATTCACCTCTTTGGTTAAGTTTATTCCTAGATATTTTATTTTTGTTGCAATTATAAATGACATTGTTTTCATAACTTCATTTTCTGCTGCTTCATTATTAGTGTGTAGGAATGCAACAGATTTCTGTACATTGATTTTATATCCTGCAACTTTACTGATTTTATATTTATCAGTTCTAGTAGTTTTTTTGGTGGAGTCTTTAGGATTTTTTATATATAGTATCATGTCATTTGCATCTTCCTTACCAATTTGGATTCCTTTTATTTCTTTTTGTTGTCTAATTGTTGTGTGGTATTTTGCTGAATAAAAATGTTGTTTTGTTCCTGATCTTAAGGGGAAAGCTCTCAGTTTTCCCCCATTGAGTATGATGTTGACTGGGTTTTTCACTTAAGGCCTTTATTATATTGAGGTATGGTCCCTCTAGACTTACTTTGCAGAGGGTTTTTATCACGAATGGATGTTGTACTTTGTCAAATGCTTTTTTGATATCTATTGAAATGATCATATGATTTTTATCCTTTATGTTATTGATGTGATGTAGCATTCTGATTGTTTCGCAAATATTGAATCATCTTTGAATCCTGGAAATAAATCCTACTTGATTGTGATGCATGATTTTTTTAAATGTATTGTTGGATTTGGTTTGCTAATATTTTGTTGAGGATTTTTGCATCCATGTTCATGAGAGATATTGGTCTGTAGATCTCTTTTGTTTTGTGGTATCTTTACCTGGTTTTTAGTATCAGGGTGATATTGGACTCAAATAATGAATTTGAAAGTTTTCTTTCCTTTTGTATTTTTTGGAATAGTTTGAGGAGGACAGGTATTAGCTCTTGGTTGAATGTTTTGTAGAATTTGCCCGTGAAGCCATCTGGTTCTGCATTTTTATTTGTTGAGAATTCAAAAAAATTTTTTAAAAAATGTTTTATTTATTTTTGAGAGAGAAAGAGACAGAGACACAGAGAGAGAGACAGAGACAGAGAGAGAATGAGTAGGGGAGGGGCAGAGAAAGAAAGAAAAAGAGAGAGTATGAATGGGGGAGGAGAGAGAGAGAGAGAGAGAGAGAGAGAGAGAGAGAGAGAATCTGAAGCAGGCTCCAGGCTCTGAGCAGTCAGCACAGAGCCCGACATGGGGCTTGAATGCATGAACCAAGAGATCATGACCTGAGCTGAAGCTGGACACTTAACTGACTGAACCACCCAGGTGCCCCAGAGAAATTTTTTTAAATTTAAATTTTAGTTAGTTAACATACAGTGCAGTATTTGTTTCTGGAGTATAATCCAGTGATTTGTCACTCACAAAACCCAGTGCTCATCACTACAAGGTACACCCTTATTATTCCCCTTCACCCATCTAGTCCATCTCCCACCCACATCCCTCCATCAAGGGTCTTTATCTCTATTCTCTATCATTAAGAGTCTCATGTGGTTTGTTTCCCTCTCTTTTCTTCCCCCTACCCCTTCCCATATGTTCATTTGTTTTGTTTCCCAGATTTGTTGGGAATTCTTTGATTACTGATTCCATTTCATTGCTGGTAATTAGTCTGTTATAATTTTCTGTTTCTTTCTCCTTTAGTTTTGGTAGGTTATATGTTTCTAGGAATTTATCCACTTCTAAGCTGTCCAATTTGTTGGCGTATAGGTTTTCCTAATAATTTAAGATTGTTTGTGTTTCTATGGTTGTTATTTCTCATCTTTCATTTGTGATTTTATTTGGGTTCTCTTTCCCTTTTTTAATGAGGCTTGCTCAAGGTTTATTAATTTAGTTGATCTTCCCAATGAATCTTGTTTCATTGATCTGTTTATTATGTTTTTTAGTTTCTGTATCAGTAATTTCTGCTCTAATTTTTTATTATTTCCTTCCTGTGTTGGGTTTTGGTTTTATTTGTTCTTCTTTTTCTTACTCCTTTAAGGGGTAAAGTTAGGTTATTTATCTGAGGTTTTTTTTCTTACTTCTTAAGGTAGGCCTGTATTATATAAACTTCTGAGGGAAGAACTTTTAAATGAAAAGGAACCAGGATTTAATGACTGGAGAAATTCTTAGCCTATTTGGTTTGCAAAAGATGCTAAAATTAAGAGATTAATGGAGAGAAAATTGTGTTTTAGAGAAAAAGCTATGATTGGCTGGACAAACTTTTCGTTATGCCTCAGTAAGATCAAGACATGCAGTCATGCAGCAGTTTCTCTGAAGAGACTGAATCTCTTCAGTGAATGATAAAGACTGTCTTATTTTCCTGGGACCACCAATTATACTGATAAACTGGGGATGAGAAGTTTGTATTGTTTTCTAGTTTTTGTTGTTGTTTGTTTATTTTGAGTTGGAGAGGAAAGGGTTGTTGGTGTGTGTTAAGATTGCAATTGTCTTTTGCTGTTCTGGGACCCTTAATTTCCACATGGCACCAGAGCATGCCTGCCCCAGAGTGGTGTTCTGGGTCTTGTATTCTCTCAAACCCTTTCCTTTTGATTTACCAGATGCCAGTGGTACCAAACTGAGACCTGTTTCTAGTATGTTTCCATACTTTGAGTTGACTTTCTTCCTCTGGGGTTAATTTTGTTTAGTACTCACCCTAGACCCTCTCTTTCCTTCTTTCTCCTCCACGCTCATCCCTTTTCCTTCCCTCTTTAATATATTCTCTGCCCTGACTTTCCACTCTGGATTTGGACACTTATTTCCTTATTTACAAGCAACTTGAAGTTCACAGTATTTTTTTGACTCCTATTTATATTGTTAGTGTGGGTTATGAGCAGTTCATTTGCTTTTGTTAATTTGTATATTTTTGTAGGTGATGGAAAGTGGCTGCATTATCTTATGGCACGGTTTCTCAACCTTGATATCCTGATATTTGGGGAGAGATTTTTGTTGTGGGCAACTGCCCTGTGCATTCCAGAATGTTTAGCAGCACCTTGCCTCTACTCACTATATGACAGTAGTGGCCATCTCCTCCATTGTGACAGCACTGGATGTCTCCAGACATTGCTAAATGTCCTGTAAGAGGCGAAATCACATCTGGTTGGTCACCACTGTCTTATAGGAACACTTTCTATCTCTTTTTGCTTTACTACTATACTTTCTTAGAGATTTCTCAACTTTATTTTTCATTTTCTGTCATCATGCTTTAATATTTGTTGTTCTCAGAGTGTTCCTTTAAAAACAATTAAAACTGCGTCCTGCTTTTTTTCATGAATGCAGTATCTCTTCTTTTTCTTTTAAAAGCATTATTTATCATTGTTAACTTGATGTTTGAATTGTTGCTTTATTAACTTTGTTTCCTCTACTATTTGATTATTCTTGGGTAATAATTCATACTTCAGAGTAAGGCACTACAATACTAATGGGAATACTAATGGGAATGTGTGCATGGAGTGTATTCATTGGTCTTCAGTGTAGGATAACTGGAGAGTGATCCTATTTCATGGGGGAATCCCTAGTATCAGTATCAATGGATATTTTCTCTTGGTCTGATCAATTTCACCACAGAGAAAGTTTTCAATTTTCTGCTTACCAGTTAGTATTTTGGGTAGGGATCAAGGGAAGGAGCCAGAGGTGGAGTGTGGGGTGGGAGGATGTCTCACTTTTCAGTGTGTAGCTTTTCCATTTATGCCCTTGGCTTTTTAGTAAAGCACTTTCCAAGCTTTTCCAGGTTCCTCTTTCATACTTTAACCTCTTCAGATGATAAACATGCAGTCTTCTGCTGGGTTACATAGAAGGAGACCTGGGGCTTAGTTGCTCCTTTTTAAAGATTTTGAACCAATTGTCCTATTTTCAGTCCTACCTTTACTGTTTTCTTAAAGGTATCCGATGCCTGCAGTTCTTGAGCCTTGCATACTTCCATTTGATACCGCCTGTTCCCAAATGGTGCTTAGCTTTCAGCTTTCTGTGATCCTCTGGGCCAATTGCCTCTTATCTATTTGTTTTCTAGCCCTTAAAACTTGTTTTTAATGTTTTTAAGTCTGTAAAAATACAGACTTGTATTTTAAATACAAATACTCAGCATCATTCTGTATAAATAAATAAATAAATATATTCAATCCTTTGTGTTCAAGTGGAACTCGAACATCCTTGTCATATAATATTAGTTCACAAGGTGAGCTAAGACCAGCAGCATCACCCTCACTTTGAAATTTGCTCAAATTTATTTATTTATTTATTTTTTTTTAAATTTTTTTTTTTTTTCAACGTTTTTTATTTTATTTTTGGGACAGAGAGAGACAAAGCATGAACGGGGCAGGGGCAGAGAGAGAGGGAGACACAGAATCGGAAACAGGCTCCAGGCTCTGAGCCATCAGCCCAGAGCCTGACGCGGGGCTCGAACTCACAGACCGCGAGATCGTGACCTGGCTGAAGTCGGACGCTTAACCGACTGCGCCACCCAGGCGCCCCAAAATTTGCTCAAATTTAAACTCTTGAGCTTTATCCCAGTCCTCATAAATCAGAAAATCTGGGGATTACCAGCCTTCTAGATGATTTGATGCATACTAAAATTTGAGGATCACATCTTAGAAGAAAATTAGAACTTTTAAAAATCAAGACATCTCTCTAAATAATCCATTACAACACCTAATCTTCTTTCAATCTTTCTTTTTTCCCATTTAAGGAGAAAAATTTAGCTTTTCAGACCTTTAGCTCCCATGAGCTCGTTACTTAGATATCTGAGAACTGGAAGGGCATTTTAATTTGAAATATAATATCTGACTTTGCACATTTACTATTTTTGTAATGTCTGCTTATTTTTTAAGCAAATATTTCAGTATTCCCTAAAAGGTTGGTCATATTTTTAGAATCATTTTTTATTTCTCTGTTTTTTAAAAAATACCTTATTTAACTACATTGCCCCCCATAGTCCCTTAAATTGAATTCAAATGCATTTCAATGATTTGTTTCAGCCTTTTTTGAATACTTTTCATTTTTATAATTATTCCCTCAATACATTACAAAACTCTCATTAAAATCCTTGCTGGCTCTTATTTTCTCCCAATTCATTTTCCAAATGTCAATGTCTTCAGCTTTTTCTTCCTTGTTTTAAACTATCTAACAAGAGAAAATGTTGAGATGATCACTTTTTTTCCTTTTCCAACCTGGAATACTTGTTATTATTTTCAGACTTGGAGAAAAAGAGGTGGGCTAGAGAACATTTTCTCTTACTCATACTTAATGTTTACCTCTCTTTATCCTCAACTGTCAATGACTTGAACCAAGGAGCACAAACAAGTCAGGTATCCCCACCTTGCAGCATAGCAGCTGGAAACCTCTGACTCTCAGTGACAGTAGTGGGCATATTAATGCCTCCTGACGCCATAGCCAGCCTTAAACTCAAGAATGGGAGAGCACCAGGGAAATAATTCTCATAGTAACCAATCTTAGGTATCACATTTGTATAACCCTATTTGTAGTTTTTTTTTAATGTTATAATTTACCTTAACAATTCTGTGTAGGTAAGGTTAGTTGTGACAATGTCTGCTTTAAAGGTATAGACAGATACATGAAGGCAGGAAGTCTAAGACCCAGATGCTAGAAGGTTTGGCATCTTCTGAGGCCTCTCTTCTTGGCTTGCAGATGGCTGCCTTCTTGCTGTGTCCTTAGTCATCTTTTCTCTTTGTATATATATCCCTTGTGGCCCTGTGTCTAAATTTCTTCTTATAAGGACACCAATGAGATGAGCTTAAGGCCCACCCTAGCAGGCTCATTTTACTTTAATCACCTGTCTAAGGTCCCATCTCCAAATACTGTTAAGCTCTGAAATTCAGGGAGTAGGGACTTCAACATATGAATTTTGGGGGACAAAAATTCAGAGCATACCAGTAATATTAATCAGTTGTTCTTCTTTTTTTTTTTTTTTTTTCAGGACCATTTGAAAAGAGGTATCTTTTTATTTTGGATGGGGCCATCCATTGATACTCATATGTACATTTCCCCAAAATGCTTGCAAAACAATGATGTTTTCCCTATCATTAACTCTTTTTTTTTTAAATTTATTTTTTAATATATGAAATTTACTGTCAAATTGGTTTCCATACAACACCCAGTGCTCATCCCAAAAGGTGCCCTCCTCAATACCCATCACCCACCCTGCCCTCCCTCCCACCCCCCATCAACCTTCAGTTTGTTCTCAGTTTTTAACAGTCTCTTATGCTTTGGCTCTCTCCCACTCTAACCTCTTTTTTTTTTTTCCTTCCCCTCCCCCATGGGCTTCTGTTACGTTTCTCAGGATCCACATAAGAGTGAAACCATATGGTATCTGTCTTTCTCTGTATGGCTTATTTCACTTAGCATCACACTCTCCAGTTCCATCCACATTGCTACAAAAGGCCATATTTCATTTTTTCTCATTGCCACGTAGTATTTCATTGTGTATATAAACCACAATTTCTTTATCCATTCATCAGTTGATGGACATTTAGGCTCTTTCCATAATTTGGCTATTGTTGAGAGTGCTGCTATAAACATTGGGGTACAAGTGCCCCTATGCATCCGTACTCCTGTATCCCTTGGATAAATTCCTAGCAGTGCTATTGCTGGGTCATAGGGTAGGTCTACTTTTAATTTTCTGAGGAACCTCCACACTGCTTTCCAGAGTGGCTGCACCAATTTGCATTCCCACCAACAGTGCAAGAGGGATCCCGTTTCTCCACATCTTCTCCAGCATCTATAGTCTCCTGATTTGTTCATTTTGGCCACTCTGCCTGGCGTGAGGTGATATCTGAGTGTGGTTTTGATTTGTATTTCCCTGATGAGGAGCGACGTTGAACATCTTTTCATGTGCCTGTTGGCCATCCGGATGTCTTCTTTAGAGAAGTGTCTATTCATGTTTTCTGCCCATTTCTTCACTGGGTTATTTGTTTTTCGGGTGTGGAGTTTGGTGAGCTCTTTATAGATTTTGGATACTAGCCCTTTGTCTGATATGTCATTTGCAAATATCTTTTCCCATTCCCTTGGTTGCCTTTTTGTTTTGTTGGTTGTTTCCTTTGCTGTGCAGAAGCTTTTTATCTTCATAAGGTCCCAGCAATTCACTTTTGCTTTTAATTCCCTTGCCTTTGGGGATGTGTCGCGTAAGAGATTGCTATGGCTGAGGTCAGAGAGGTCTTTTCCTCCTTTCTCTTCTAAGGTTTTGATGGTTTCCTGTCTCACATTCAGTTCCTTTATCCATTTTGAGTTTATTTTTGTGAATGGTGTGAGAAAGTGGTCTAGTTTCAACCTTCTGCATGCTGCTGTCCAGTTCTCCCAGCACCATTTGTTAAAGAGACTGTCTTTTTTCCATTGGATGTTCTTTCCTGCTTTGTCAAAGATGAGTTGGCCATACGTTTGTGGGTCTAGTTCTGGGGTTTCTATTCTATTCCATTGGTCTATGTGTCTGTTTTTGTGCCAATACCATGCTGTCTTGATGATGACAGCTTTGTAGTAGAGGCTAAAGTCTGGGATTGTGATGCCTCCTGCTTTGGTCTTCTTCTTCAAAATTACTTTGGCTATTCGGGGCCTTTTGTGGTTCCATTTGAATTTTAGGATTGCTTGTTCTAGTTTCGAGAAGAATGCTGGTGCAATTTTGATTGGGATTGCATTGAATGTGTAGATAGCTTTGGGTAGTATTGACATTTTGACAATATTTATTCTTCCAATCCATGAGCAGGGAATGTCTTTCCATTTCTTTATATCTTCTTCAATTACCTGCATAAGCTTTCTATAGTTTTCAGCATACAGATCTTTTACATCTTTGGTTAGATTTATTCCTAGGTATTTTATGCTTCTTGGTGCAATTGTGAATGGGATCAGTTTCTTTATTTGTCTTTCTGTTGCTTCCTTGTTAGTGTATAAGAATGCAAGTGATTTCTGTACATTGATTTTGTATCCTGCAACTTTGCTGAATTCATGTATCAGTTCTAGCAGACTTTTGGTGGAGTCTATCGGATTTTCCATGTATAATATAATGTCGTCTGCAAAAAGCGAAAACTTGACTTCATCTTTGCCAATTTTGATGCCTTTGATTTCCTTTTGTTGTCTGATTGCTGATGCTAGTACTTCCAGCACTATGTTAAACAACAGCAGTGAGAGTGGGCATCCCTGTCGTGTTCCTGATCTCAGGGAAAAAGCTCTCAGTTTTTCCCTGTTGAGGATGATGTTAGCTGTGGGCTTTTCATAAATGGCTTTTATGATCTTTAAGTATGTTCCTTCTATCCCGACTTTCTCAAGGGTTTTTATTAAGAAAGGGTGCTGGATTTTGTCAAAGGCCTTTTCTGCATCGATTGACAGGATCATATGGTTCTTCTCTCTTTTTTTTTGTTAATGTGA
Source organism: Neofelis nebulosa (assembly GCF_028018385.1). Taxonomy (NCBI): domain Eukaryota; kingdom Metazoa; phylum Chordata; class Mammalia; order Carnivora; family Felidae; genus Neofelis; species Neofelis nebulosa. The sequence goes on from NC_080790.1 coordinate 68,555,264, forward strand.
TGTATCACGTTGATTGATTTGCGAATGTTGAACCAGCCCTGCATCCCAGGAATGAATCCCACTTGATCATGGTGAATAATTCTTTTTATATGCTGTTGAATTCGATTTGCTAGTATCTTATTGAGATTTTTGCATCCATATTCATTAGGGATATTGGCCTCTAGTTCTCTTTTTTTACTGGGTCTCTGTCTGGTTTAGGAATCAAAGTAATACTGGCTTCATAGAATGAGTCTGGAAGTTTTCCTTCCCTTTCTATTTCTTGGAATAGCTTGAGAAGGATAGGTATTATCTCTGCTTTAAACGTCTGGTAGAACTCCCCTGGGAAGCCATCTGGTCCTGGACTCTTACTTGTTGGGAGATTTGGGATGACTGATTCAATTTCTTTGCTGGTTATGGGTCTGTTCAAGCTTTGTATTTCCTCCTGATTGAGTTTTGGAAGCGTGTGGGTGTTTAGGAATTTGTCCATTTCTTCCAGGTTGTCCAGTTTGTTGGCATATACTTTTTCATAGTATTCCCTGATAATTGCTTGTATCTCTGAGGGATTGGTTGTAATAATTCCATTTTCATTCATGATTTTATCTATATGGGTCATCTCCCTTTTCTTTTTGAGAAGCCTGGCTAGAGGTTTGTCAATTTTGTTTATTTTTTCAAAAAACCAACTCTTGGTTTCGTTGATCTGCTCTACAGTTTTGTTAGATTCTATATTGTTTATTTCTGCTCTGATCTTTATTATTTCTCTTCTTCTGCTGGGTTTAGGCTGCCTTTGCTGTTCTGCTTCTATTTCCTTTAGGTGTGCTGTTAGATTTTGTATTTGGGATTTTTCTTGTTTCTTGAGATAGGCCTCGATTGCAATGTATTTTCCTCTCAGGACTGCCTTCGCTGCATCCCAAAGCGTTTGGATTGTTGTATTTTCATTTTCGTTTGTTTCCATATATTGTTTAATTTCTTCTCTAATTGCCTGGTTGACCCACTCATTCATTAGTAGGGTGTTCTTTAACCTCCATGCTTTTGGAGGTTTTCCAGACTTTTTCCTGTGGTTGATTTCAAGCTTCATAGCATTGTGGTCTGAAAGTATCCATGGTATGATTTCAATTCTTGTAAACTTATGAAGGGGTGTTTTGTGACCCAGTATATGATCTATCTTGGAGAATGTTCCACGTGCACTCGAGAAGAAAGTATATTCTGTTGCTTTGGGATGCAGAGTTCTAAATATATCTGTCAAGTCCATCTGATCCAATGTATCATTCAGGGCCCTTGTTTCTTTATTGACCGTGTGTCTAGATGATCTATCCATTTCTGTAAGTGGGGTGTTAAAGTCCCCTGCAATGACCACATTCTTATCAATAAGGTTGCTTATATTTATGAGTAATTGTTTTATATATCTGGGGGCTCCGGTATTAGGCGCATAGACATTTATAATTGTTAGCTCTTCCTGATGGATAGACCCTGTAATTATTATATAATGCCCTTCTTCATCTCTTGTTACAGCCTTTAATTTAAAGTCTAGTTTGTCTGATATAAGTATGGCTACTCCAGCTTTCTTTTGGCTTCCAGTAGCATGATAAATAGTTCTCCATCCCCTCCCTCTCAATCTAAAGGTGTCCTCAGATCTAAAATGAGTCTCTTGTAGACAGCAAATAGATGGGTCTTGTTTTTTTATCCATTCTGATACCCTATGTCTTTTGGTTGGCGCATTTAATCCATTTACATTCAGTGTTATTATAGAAAGATACGGGTTTAGAGTCATTGTGATGTCTGTATGTTTTATGCTTGTAGCGATGTCTCTGGTACTTTGTCTCACAGGATCCCCCTTAGGATCTCTTGTAGGGCTGGTTTAGTGGTGACGAATTCCTTCAGTTTTTGTTTGTTTGGGAAGACCTTTATCTCTCCTTCCATTCTAAATGACAGACTTGCTGGATAAAGTATTCTCAGCTGCATATTTTTTCTGTTCAACACATTGAAGATCTCGTGCCAATCCTTTCTGGCCTGCCAAGTTTCAAAGGAGAGATCAGTCACGAGTCTTATAGGTCTCCCTTTATATGTGAGGGCACGTTTATCCCTTGCTGCTTTCAGAATTTTCTCTTTATCCTTGTATTTTGCCAGTTTCACTATGATATGTCGTGCAGAAGATCGATTCAAGTTACGTCTGAAGGGAGTTCTCTGTGCCTCTTGGATTTCAATGCCTTTTTCCTTCCCCAGTTCAGGGAAGTTCTCAGCTATAATTTCTTCAAGTACCCCTTCAGCACCTTTCCCTCTCTCTTCCTCCTCTGGGATACCAATTATGCGTATATAATTTCTTTTTAGTGTATCACTTAGTTCTCTAATTTCCCCCTCATACTCCTGGATTTTTTTTTATCTCTCTTTCTCTCAGCTTCCTCTTTTTCCATAACTTTATCTTCTAGTTCACCTATTCTCTCCTCTGCCTCTTCAATCCAAGCTGTCGTCGTTTCCATTTTGTTTTGCATTTCGTTTAAAGCACTTTTCAGCTCCTCGTGACTGTTCCTTAGTCCCTTGATCTCTGTGGCAAGAGATTCTCTGCTGTCCTGTATACTGTTTTCAAGCCCAGCGATTAATTTTATGACTATTATTCTAAATTCACTTTCTGTTATATTATTTAAATCCTTTTTGATCAGTTCATTAGCTGTTGTTATTTCCTGGAGATTCTTTTGTGGGGAATTCTTCCATTTGGTCATTTTGTATAGTCCCTGGAGTGGTGAGGACCTGCAGGGCACTTCCCCTGTGCTGTGGTGTATAACTGGAGTTGGTGGGCGGGGCTGCAGTCCGACCTGATGTTTGCCCCAGCCCACCGCTGGGGCCACAGTCAGACTGGCGTGTGCCTTCTCTTCCCCTCTCCTAGGGGCGGGATTCACTGTGGTGTGGCGTGGCGCATCTCGGCTACTTGCACACTGCCAGGCTTGTGGTGCTGGGGATCTGGCGTATTAGCTGGGGTGGATCGGCAAGGTGCACGGGGGCAGGAGGGGTAGGCTTAGCTCGCTTCTCCTTAGGTGATCCACTTCAGGAGGGCCTATGGCAGTGGGAGGGAGTCAGATCCGCTGCCGGAGGTTTGGCTCCACAGAAGCACAGAGTTGGGTGTTTGGGCGGAGCGAGCAAGTTCCCTGGCGGGAACTGGTTCTCTTTGGGATTTTGGCTGGGGGATGGGCGGGGGAGATGGCGCTGGCGAGCGCCTTTGTTCCCCGCCAAGCTGAGCTCCGCCGTCCGGGGCTCAGCAGCTCTCCCTCCCTTTGTCCTCCAGCCTTCCCGCTTTCTGAGCAGAGCTGTTAACTTATGACCTCCCAGACGCTAAGTCGCGCTTGCTGTCGGAACACAGTCTGTCAGGCCCCTCCGCTTTTGCCAGCCAGACTCGGGGGCTCTGCTTGGCCGGCGAGCCGCCCCTCCGCCCCGGCTCCCTCCCGCCAGTCCGTGGAGCGCGCACCGCCTCGCCGCCCTTCCTACCCTCTTCCGTGGGCCTCTCGTCTGCGCTTGGCTCTGGAGACTCCGTTCTGCTAATCCTCTGGCGGTTTTCTGGGTTCTTTAGGCAGGTGTAGGTGGAATCTAAGTGATCAGCAGGACGCGCGGTGAGCCCAGCGTCCTCCTACGCCGCCATCTTCCCTCCCTATACCAATCAGTTGTTCTTCTGATCTTAAGTCCAGTTCTGTCAGTGAGCTGTGACAGAGAGGAATGTGCAAGATGAAGACAGATTCAGAATGGAAAAGTGGCAAAATTAAAGAAAGAGGTCCAGATTAGGAAAATGCCAGTCAAGATGGCTTCAGGCCACTCTCTAAAAAAAGTTCTCCTTGTCTCAGTCTTTTTGGATTTCTAACTTTTTCCCCCTTCTTTAAAAAATCTTGTTCCTACTTAAGACATATTTGTGCTTCCTTTTTTACCTCTATTGGAAAAGCTTCTAGTACTCCTCTCTTGCTCAGTTTGGGCTTTTGTAGGTATAGGCACAAAGTTACTCTGTCAAATTCAAGCAAATCCTCATGTATCTATTTTTAGGTTATCTGTTTCCTAAAAGCAACATAGAACTTGAAGAAATCTGTGATGATTATGGCTTTCAGTTGCTGGAAATTCTTGACTTCCACACAAGAGAACACTCATCTCCCTGAAGCACTCCCTGTCCTTGAGTTGTATTGCTGCAGGCTTCAGGGCTTGTGAATTAACACAATATCAAGCTTCACTCTCACTGCAAATTCCCAGCCAGTTTTCTTCCTAGCCATTTTAGGATTTTAATAAAATAAAATTCTTCTTTTACTGGGGACAGTGAGAAATTGCCCTCCTCTTCACCAAAGTACATAATAGAATTTGAGATTGACTAAAATTCACTAAACCTTTGTACAAATACACTTCTGAGTCAAACTTTCCAGAAAGAGACATTTTTTTAACTATGTGTTTTTCTTAAGAAGCACAGGTGGGCCAAGAGAGTAGGGTTTATTTTTTGGGAATAAGAACATTTTCAGAAACTTTTTGTCTCCTTAGATCTCTTTCCCCTTCCTTAAACCATGTACATGAGTCACTTGAGGATCTAATTTAATGTGTGATACATCAGAGCCCAGGTTTAAAGTCAGAATTTCTGAACACGTGGACCATGCAAATGCTTGCATGAAAGTCACTTGCAGCGTTTGTTAAAAATGCCTGTATTGGGAGCCAGCCCTTGATCTTCTCATTGGACTGGGAATCTGCATTCCATAAGCACCCAGTAATTCTTCCACACACAAGATGTTAAGAAACTAATGCTTTAAATGAGAGCTTGTTAAAATTAATCTTTTACACACCTTTTTCTGTCCCAAATGAAAATCTGCTTTTAATTTTGATGCCTGGATGTGGTAGAATTAACCCTGCCAGTTAGGTATTTAATGTTTCCTCTATTGGGGAATTTGACTTATGTCTGCTAGACATTTGGGAAGCACTAGGTATGTGCAATCCAAAATTTAGTGGTTTAGTTTAATAGGAGAGCCAAACAGCACATATGACTGAGTCCTCCTACCTTCAGGCTTTATCCCATCTTAGTCCTTTTCTTTTGGGGACTTAGTTTGTCTTTGTAACCCCACTGTGCATAAATAAAGCTGTAGTCTAGTGGCTCTTGTCAAGTTTGTGGACACACCTAGGGGGACCCTCAATGAGTAGCTCTCTACTTGTGGATATGCTGATTCAGTACACACATTTTACTTCCATTTTTTTCTGGGCCCACTTCAACACCACCATTTATATTGATGTGTACTGGTGATTCTATTTGTATATAGTTCAGCTATGCCTCCCCAAATTAGAGGTTGTGCCTACTAACAGACTACTGACTCACATTCCAGACATTTCATTGTTTCTATGATTTCTGCTCATATAGTGAAAGGCTGAAGCTTTCTTTTCTTTCCTACTCCATAAGTATATAAATGGTCCCAGAAGTTTCTGCATTTCAGGGATCTATTTGCAGATAGTGAGGGAGACTTTGGGGGAGATTTGGTTTATATATATATATATATATATATATATATATATATATATTTACTTATTTACTTAGAGTTTATTTATTTTGAAAGAGAGAGAAAGCATGAGTTGGGGAGGGGTAGAGAGAGAATCTCAAGCAGGCTTGAGATGTGGTGCTGGAGCCCATGAATCACGAGTCCATGACCTGAGCTGACATTGGATGCTTAACCAACTGAGTCACCCAGGTGCCCCTATTTATAAAAAAATTTTATATATTTATAAATATACTTTAAAAATAATTCAGTCATTATTTACATATGTATAAAATATAACATATTTTTATTATTTTAGTATATTGTTATAATTATTCTTTATTATTAGCTATTGTTGCTAACCTCTTACTGTGCCTCATTTATAAATTAAATTTATCATATGTATGTATGTATAATTAAAAACAGAGTATATATAGGGTTCAGTACTACCTGTGGTTTAAGGTATCCTCTGGGGGTCTTGGAATGTATTCCCTGTGGATAAAGAGGACTACCGTACCTTGCTTTTGGAGAGCAGTCAACAGAATAATTATAGGATGCCTCTTGTGATGCTCCAGAGACAGAACACGTGAAATATGACTCTCAAGACTTTTGCCTCTTGGTTATTCCTCCAACTGAAGCTTTTGATTCTAGTCATGGAGAGTCTAGGTTTTCAATCTATTATGCATTCCAAAGGCTGCCCAAGTAGCAATAAGTAGATGATGAATAGGACTTGTATACATTTAATTGATATTGAAAATTGCTGTAAGTCACTACTCTAAATTTTTATAGTAAATTACTGTATGAACTCAAATGAGATAAAACAAAGAATATCAAAGGAAAAACAAATATAGAAAGACAAATCTAAGCATTTCTCATCCCACTCAAAGATACAAAGAATTTAAGTTTGGCCCCTCCCACAGTGAGAAAATAACAAAGCATATATAAGTGGTTTTCTTTTCTGTCAAGGGCAAAAAGAAGATATGGGTCAATTGACAGATCTTTATTAACCAGAAATATCTGATTACTCTGAGTTAATACACAGGATTCAGTTATATGTTATCTAGACCAGTGCTATCCATAAAAGTAACATGAGCCACATGTGCAATATAAACATTTTTTTTTAAATTTTTTATTTTTTAGAGAGAGCACGCATGTGCATGCAAGTGCAGAGGGAGGGAGAGAGAGAATCTTAAGCAGGCTCCACGCTCAGGATGGAGCCCTATGTGGAGCTCGATCTCATGACCCTGAGATCATGAACTGAGAGGAAATTAAGAGACGCTCAACTGACTGAGCCACCAGGTGTACCCCAAACATTATCATTTTAATATGTAATCAATATAAAAAATTATTGGGGTATTTTGCACTTTTTTTTTATACTAAATCCTTGAAATCTGATATGTATTAGAGTCCATCTCCATGTGAACTTTCCGCATTTTAAGTACTCATGAGCCACATGTGGCTACTGGCTATTATATCGGACATCTCAGATCTAGAAGAATCATGTAATTCATTATTAGTGTAAAATATTACTATGTGTTTATCAGACTTCGTTCTATAGTTTGGCAATAAACTTTTAGATTTTCTCAGCTAATGTCTCTTTGAAATTTGCCTAATTAGAAGCATCTAAGCTACAATGTTTTACCTTGAGGGTTTTTAGGGATCAAGTCTGAAATCATTTTCTGACTAAAACGGCATTCCTTTGTGGAAGACAGGAAAATCACAAGTGTTTGAACAAATTAGTTTGTTTTTCTTTCTGTTTGACTTCAGAGACAGTAAATTTTGAATTTTAAGTTAATATTTGGATGGTATTTTTTTTCTTGTGAAGCAGGAAAACATTGGTATTCTTTGAAGACCTAGGGAATTACAGCTAGAATAACAGCTTCATGTTGGATATGTTTATGTAATTATAACACTTGCTTTAGTGTATTGGGTGGGAATACAGCCTCCCAGGGATTTTCTACCATCCTTATTTGACATGAAAGTAGTTGGATGATTTCCTTGCTCTCAAGAATGAGTAGAAGCAGAGAAATCCATTGGACTGATGTGGCTATTTGGACAGAAACAAGGGACATCTCATGCTTGGGTGACAAAGAGTTACAGTCAGATTGGGGTTTCAGTCGATGGCTTCACAACTAGATGGTATTTATTCATTATTTATTTAACAAATACTTATCTAATGCTTACCAAGCACCAAATGTTGTGCAAGTACTTAATAAATGTTAACTTATTTAATACACATGGCAACACTATGACATAGGTACTATGATTATCCCCACTTTACAGATGAGAAAACGGAGGCACAGAAGTGTTAAATGCCTTCCTATATATGGTCTCATAGCTAGTAAGTGGCAGAGCCGGGATTCATACCCAGGCTGTCTGGCTCTTTCTCCACAGCCTTCATCACTTTTCTCTGACAGCTCTTCCAACCGCTTGTCACCAAAGTCGTCCTCTCTTTCAAGTAGACGTGACGGAGGTACATCGTACTCTGTTGGAAAGCTGGGATGGGTTAAATCAGGGTGATTAGCCAGATGTTATTTTAAATGCTTTGAAGCCTTGAAATCTAATCATTAAGACTTCTTCAAATGAAAACCTGATGGAATACCATAAAACTGGAATTTTTCTATACCCAATTATCAAAGAGCACTAATATTTCCTGGTAATGTTCCATTTCCAATATTCAACTTTCTTCTCATCAAGGAACCCCCAAGTTCATGAACTCTAAGTGCAACTTCCAGTGAGCTTTATCAGTATAGAGAAGCCAAAGACCACAGATCTTGCGTAATGAAGATCTCTGTCACCAAATCAAGTACGGTATTTCATGACTATAAGAACTGCAAAAGAAAGAAATGGGAAAGGAACATATCAAAATCAGATTCACATGCTATGTTAACAACAGTGCTCCTAAATGTAGCTGTGTCCACTTTTGGAAATAGGCAATGAAGAAGAAACTCGAGATGATCTGAGATGAAAGGGTACATCACAGCCTTCCTGAGGCTGGACAGCACTTCGGCACTACACTTGGGGGCCACTCTGAACAGTGAAATCAACAAGATGCACAAAAATGTGAGAAATGTGGCACTAAATACTTATTTTATGAGCTGAAACTAGAAAGGCAGACCATGGCCTCATTGGACATCAGCTGGGAACGTGCACGTCAGAAGCCTCAAATTTTTCTCTGCTCTCAACATGGCTGCCAATGACTGGGAAAGCACCTCGATACTGATTTCTGGTTTACCAATCAGTGTCACCCAGTGGGTGAATTCCCAAACACAGAATCCACGAATAACGAGGATCAGCAATATTTCTTTGGGACAAACTGTTCTGTTTAAAAGGGGTATCACCATGGAGTTTTTCAAGTGGTTATTTTGAGACCCTTTCTAAATCTTCATAAAAATCCCTGTAAACATAGGTAAAGAGGCTTTGGAGAAAAAGAGATAATAAAAATGACCCGACTTTAATAAGAAAAAAAAAAAAAGTCTATGCATCTGGTCCTCTCGGCAGATGCATGGTCCCATGCTCCTGAAATTGGAGGTCACCCTGGGAAAGAGGTTACTGAGATTATATTTTCACCACCCCCTCAGAATGACAGATTGAAACAAACTTTTAGGCTATCACAAATAAAAATGCAACATATTTTTTAATGTATCTGAGTTTCATACCTGCTATACAAATATAATTTATTAACATCAATAATTGGCCTCTGGAGTCTTTGTTTATGTGCAGACCCTCCAGATTTTGAAAATTCTGGAGAAAATGTGTTACTGTGATGCTCTAAGATGGGACTGAGAATCTTCAGGGCTCAGAGCAGACAGGAAGCTGCTCCTCGATCACCCCAAATGTTGGCTAATCTCAGGTGGCTCTTTACTTTTCCTGTTGAAGGGTAAAGAGCCAAGCCAGGCAGTGTCTGAAGGCAGAATATATCCTTCTGTTGGACATATTTTGGGAAGGGTTAAGATTGTAGTTCAGTATGAGTGCAAATGTTGGATATGAGCTAAAGAGGGCAGGATAAAAGGTTCAGAAACTCCTGCAACAATGGCAAAAGATGTAGAATTGATTAAAAACAATTTCCTTTTGTATGACTTGAAAACAGAAACTCATGCCAAACCACCTTAGTGTTATATTTCACTGTGGGGAAGGAGCTCAGTGGCATCTGTGGTTGCCAAATTGAGATGATTATTTAGCCCTTATTTTGTGTAAGGGGCTGGTTGCCCTCACGCTGAATTATTTCATGCAAAAGATCCAAATGCAGTGGAATTTTCACATCTGTTTGGAAGGGTTGTCACACACCTTGACCAAGCTGCCCTATAGTGTAGTATTTTCCTCTGAACTCTTTCTTAAATTATAGCCTTAATGATAGTTTCATGGTTGTTATTATAGAAATAGGTGAAATGGCTGTACTGATGAGAACAGTAGTTTTTAGATTCATGAGGAATAATTTATTTCTGGGGTGGACTGTGGAACCAGGGATGGTGGATTTGAGGGTACATAGACCAAGAAGTGCAGTAATATAAACAGGCTTGAAAAGTAACCAATATTGGATAATCCCACATGCCAGGCATAACCTAACTTGCTTACATGTCTTATGTTATGAACAATTCACCAAAAATCTATCAGTTAGGTACTATTATCATCCCCTTTTAAAGACCAGGAAACTGATGTTGAGAGGAGTTAAGTAACTTAAGGTCACAAAGCCAATAACGTCAGAACTGAAACTGGAGCCCAGGCCTATCTGACTTCATGCTCCAAACTATCACACCCCATTGACAGGATGAGGAGTAAAGGAGACAAGAATGTGTGTGTGTGTGTGTGTGTGTGTGTGTGTGTGTGTGTTGGGAGGGAGTCGTTTTAAACTGGATTTGGCAAGCTTTTTCAGGGAAGAACCAGATAGTAAATATTTTAGGCTTTGTGGGTCACATATGGTCTCTATTACATAATCTTTTTTATAATCATTTAAAAATATAAAGTCTATCATTTTAGCCCTCAATTTGTACAAAAACAGGTTACAGGCTAGATTTGGTCTGTGGGCGACAATTTGTTAGTCTTTGTTCTAAAAACTTGTTATAGGGGCGCCTGGGTGGCTCAGTCGGTTAAGCATCCGACTTCAGCTCAGGTCATGATCTCATAGTCCGTGAGTTCGAGCCCCGCGTCGGGCTCTGTGCTGACAGCTCAGAGCCTGGAGCCTGCTTCGGATTCTGTGTCTCCCCGTCTCTCTGGCCCTCCCCCATTCATGCTCTGTCTCTCTCTGTCTCAAAAATAAACATTAAAAAAAAATTAAAAAAAAAAAAAACTTGTTATAGTGATATGCACTAACAATAAGTGTTAAGTTTTGAAAGGAAGTTTGTAAAATAGAGATTTCTATTTTTATTGGCATCTTCTATCTTCCAGTTTGTGTTAGGAGGGCGATATTGCTGCTTCACTAAACTTGATAAAGTGCTGATACTTCAGATGATTATAGAAATATCTTCATATACTTAATGTATGTGTATGAATGCATACATACAAGTTGATATATATGAATTGATTTCCAAGTCTAGTGCCCAACCTAATCTTCTATATGAAGATTAAAAAACTTTTGAAAAAAGTCAAAGTAGCTATGGAATAAAAATTTGGTGCATATTATTGGGTTTCAGGGTGGGAAGCAGTAATAAATGACATCCTTATTTCCCTTTTTAAGTTTTAACCTAATTAAGATAAAAGAGTCTGATGAAGATCAAAATGTTAGCTTTGCTACTGATTGGGCTATAAGCTAGAACATAGTTCAGGTGTGGGTTTCTAGTGATTGAACTCTGGAATGAGAAAGAATTACTCACCAAGTCTTCGGCTGTGCTGGACAACTGTAGTCCTCCCAGCATGGGGCAGAGTCTTGCTGTGTACTTTGTGCCTCAGGACAGCGGACCAAGGCAGTGTCTTTGAAGGCAGATCTAGAAGAGAGAAAGGATGGGTTTGCACATGCAGAGTCCCCCACCCTGAAATTACCCATCGCCCCCAGATAACCAGAAGCAAGAAACTTAGCCCAAGACTTCCAGTCAGGGTACTAGTATTATTGTTCAAAGTGGAGACCCCAAATGAGGAATTGGTGCTCAGTTGGGAAAGGCACATGGATGGCTATCATTTTATGGAAAACATAGATGTCATTTCAGCTTTTTTTTTTTTTTTTTTTTGTAGCCTGAAAACGTAAATCTGGTTTGGCCCTTTGTATGTTTTGTCCTGGTCAGTGACATTAATGTCAATCTAATGATTTATTGTGCTGCTGAAGTGCTGGAATTGATCTGGGCAGTGTCACTCACCCTGGTGGCAGCTTGTCACCCAGGGGCAGGGATGCCTGCCACCCAGCCCAGCACATCTGAAAAGCCCAATCACAGAACCACAACCATTGCATTTCAATGTGTTTGGTTCTGGTAATCTAGATCAGGTATTTGGTGGGGACAGAGGCTCACATGGGTTAGCTTAAATCGAAGTGACAGAGGCAGAAAAAGGTTAAATTAACCCTATAGTCTCTATTCCTGACTCCAAACATCCCATAATACCCAGAAACCACTGATTTTTTTCCCTCACCATTCCCAGCTCCTTGCGTTTACTGTATGCTTGGGATGCGGGGGAACAAGAAGGATGGAGTCACCTGTTCAAGGTCATGTGATTCTCTTCATTCCTTCCCTCCCCTTCCCAACTGCACCCTGTTTTCCCTCAGGTTCTTTCCTTCCTTCCTACCTCTTTGTTAACTTCCCTCTCTACCTCCCATCCTGCCTCCTTATCTTCCTCCCTCTCTTTCTTCCTTTCCCCTGCCCCCTTCCTCCCTTCCCCTCTTCCTCCCTTCCTTCCTCCCACATGCCAAGTATTTGTAAGTATTTACTCTGTGCCTCTGTGCTTGGGGGGTAGTTACAGCAGCAGACACTGGGGCCCACAGACCTCTGTTGTGACTTTTGTCTACTTGAAATTCACCGAGGTTCTTGGATGGGTAGATTTAAATGTTTTTCCATCAAATTTTGTCTGGAAATTTTGTCCCATATAGTATTTTGTCTGACTTGTGAAGTTGTTTATATAGAAAGCATTTAAAAGACCTAAAATAGCACTTATTTTACATTCACTGAATTGTATTTGCTAACCTGTATTTGAAAAAAGAAGAAAAAGCAAAGCAACAGTAGTAGAGACACTAGACAGGGCCCGGGGCTCCATTGTGGTTGACAGGTAATGACCAAACCTGTTCAAACCACAAAGCATTGTCAATGTTCCCCGAGAAAGGGGTATATAGGCTGCCCTCCTATCAGTTTCCTACTAGCCTACAAAAATGTAATGTTTTTTTTTCTTTGCAAATGTGGTCAATAAGGAGAACATTTATTTTGAATAGCAGGAAGGCTGTGGACAAGCCAGTGAGCCAAAGATAAGATTTCCTTATGTCACTGAGTAATTCATGAAAAATGGTGGTGAATACCAGCTGGGCATCATGAACAGTAATGGATTTTGAGTTTGGGGTCATCTTAGGTAATACATGGCAGAGACACAGGGCTGATAGTAAATCCCACATATGTCACAGACACATAATACAGGAGCTTTAGAGAACTTGAAATGAGTTTTTTTGCTTAAGGAGTATGATTTCAGAAATTTACTTTTGCCTATTTGGCTACAAATCACTATTATTGTACTTGAAATCATCGCTAGCTGAAGTGTCCCCACCTGTTCCCTGAAGAGTGTCTTCTGTTCTCTGCATTTCCTTCCACATCTTTGAAGAATTGTTCGCTCTACTATATTAGTGATGAGGGAGCCTGAGATTTTTACTTCTTTCCTCTTGTCTCTGATACACCACTGGATTGATTTACCTTCATTTACAAGTTCTGATTTCACCCCAGGGCATAAATGACTCATGGCTGATCATGCTCCCTTCAGCGGATTTTTAACCTTTCTTTGCTTCATATATTTATGAAAAGGGTCAGAGACACTTCATTCCAAAGCTGTGGGGCCTAATGGCTTCTGGGAGTGAAAGATTCTTTCTTGCCTTTTAATTTAAGAAAGTTTAAGACAAGTCAGCTGTAGAAGTGGGGCTGGAGAAGAGAGCAAGCTGAGGTTTGGCAGTTTTACTTGGTTACCCAGCAGGGCTGAAATGATTCAATAGCGTGCAGGTGATGTAAAGTAATAGGCAGGTCCAAAAGATCAATTGATAGGTCACACACGTTAGGGAGGCAGCCCTCCTCCTGGAAATGGGTATCCTCTCCTCTCCATCCTAATAGAGAGGAGGAGATGTCATCCAGCTGTCACGTTGAAATACGCCTCTTGGTAACGACTGCAGAACAGTGGGATATTTAAATGCTTTGTGGGAGAACATCTTCTTTCTCTTTGGTACAGTGGTTGAGGAGGAAGGGTGAGTTATAAGAAATAAAAAAGATAAATGCAACTCCTCCTTGTCACATGTACCCTTTGTGCAGACCCTCAAAATGGTGCAGCTATTATGCAAAGTAAAATTAAATCCCATTAGCTCTAGAAATGAAAATATTATGCATGCCGCTGTGTATAAGTCTGAATAGTTGCTAAAGAATTAATCAGTGTATGGAAATCTCTCTTTAAACTACTGTGTCTCCAGTAACATAGCATGTTATATTTATTGTTTATGAAAAGTTTTGTGATGTATTTGTTGAGAAACGTTATTAAATGGGATGTATGTTGTGATTCTACTTTATAAAAGGCATACATTGACATAAAAGTTTGGAAATGTATACATCAAAATAGATATTAGTAGTACTTACCAATGAGTGTTGGGATTATGAGAAGTTTTGTTTTCTTTGTTTTCTTATTTTTCTCTACAGGAGATGTCAGGTTTGTGTGATAAGAACTATTAAATTAAATATAAAATTCCTGGTAAGTTGAGTCTGCCTGGTAATGTTTCATAAACCTTAAATTACTTTCTGAATTTTCCCTGAAGTGCAGAACTTTTGCACACCTTTACTGAGGCTTTGTAATTCAGACTCACCATTTCTGATGCTGCTGTCTCCCTAAACAGCCTGAGGGCCAGTGGGCCTGAACAATGGAAGGCTTCTCTGAAGTTTCCCAGGGCCCTGGTCAGGGCTTTTACTTTACTGCTTATCATTCTTGGGACAAACCAACTCATATTCAATAGGAAGAAGACATGAGCTTGGGAATTATTCCTGCTGAACACTCTTCCATCTCCACTTGTCCAAATATGATTGAGTTCCCATTACTCTACTCCCACAAAGCTTTCGTTCATGTTTCTGGAAAAGAGAGAAGTGGAAGTAGTTTTTGATCACATGGCTATTTCCATTTAAAAAAAGGATACATATATGGATACGATGACCAGCTCAGAAATGAGGGTGTACTGCCTGTTTAAATACATTCACATCTCTCTACGTTTTCTAATTACTCGCTCAGGCAGCTATCCTAAAAAGCAAGAGGTCCCTTAGCTTTTATTTGAGGGTCACGTGTCCCATCCCCCAACATCCAACATCTGGGGCTCATTCAGGCCTCTGTACCAGGAGCCAGGCAAAGGGAACTGGAGTCCCTCATGACTATTGTCTCTTGGAGCCACAAAGTGTTGTCAAGGATGTTGGCTCCTGATGATTGTGGTGCCTGGTCCCTGTACAGGAAACAGTGTGCCCAAGCTGGGACTCCAGGATGACTGTTCTCTTGGTGTCCTCTCAGAAGCTTTGTATTCTTCCCTAAAGCACAGGACAAAGCCATATGTTCTTCTGGACTAGACCTGGCAGTCCCAATTCCTGGACCTTGACTCACCAGCCTGCATTCTCCAGGGAATTTTATTTCATGGGGATTTTCTTCTTTCCATGCCGCTGTGTCTTGGCCAGATCCTCTCTGATCTACTTGAACAGGTAAAGGCTAGCTCTGAATCTCATAGAGCAGAGATCCATATGGGTACTTCTTAAATCTTTCCTGCCAACTCTATGGGGTCCTAATATGAAGGAATTCAGTGAGAAGTTAGTCATTGTGATGAGGCCATCTATGTTAGCTAATTTTTGATGATCAGAGTTAGGTTCCTACCCTCTCACAGAGACTGGGAGACAGAGGCACCATCTTTCTTGATTGCATTTCAAAGGGGTGGCTTCCAGGTCCTTGAGAAAATATTCCTGAGTTGAAGATTTACATCTCAAAGGACAGAGGAAGAATTTATGGTCCCAAGTTTGTAAAGTAAACGCTCTAAGAAAAGGGAAGTCATGGGCTTTCATTCAGGAAGAAGCCTGTTTAAAGTTCAGTAAAGCTGAGGGGAATATTATGACTGCCTTAGTGGGCAGCAGTCTTGATATAATCACAAAAGGTTTTAACTTACCCTCCCCCGCTCCCATCCTCCAATCAGGGACAGCTTTCTCAGTATGTACACAGCTCAGGGAGGCTACCAGAGTGAGCTCTCTGTAGCAGAAGCCAACAGAGGTCTACCTTATGGCAAATTTTGTCATATATTAACCATGGTATAAGGTGCTGTTTCAAATTTGATGGTAATCTTTTTTTGTGGGGAGTGGATGCTTCATATAATGCTTTGCATGCAAAGTGACTGAAGAAATTACACCTGCTTAAAACTGCAAGCTGAGGAATCTATATTTTTCTTTTCAGTGATTACTTGGTAGGTTTTCTGCCACAACTTGATAAACAAACCGGCATCACTGTTCCCTCCACATCTCAGGTCAGCAACTCAGAGAGAATTTATTTCCTCAGAAGTCACCACGATGCCATTTCCTATTGTATATGAGTATAAAATGTATTGCAATGTGTCTTCGTTTTTTTTATTCAATGGTTAAAAGAATATATAAGGCAGTTGGTAAAATTTATTAGGCTGATAGATTTTTAGAGACTGTTCTAAGTTCCCTATAACTATCTTAAGATCTACATAAGGAATTATGACCAGAATAACTAGCTCTATTTACATGAAAGCAAAATTCTCGGTCCATTTAGAAACCCTTTCTGTTGTCTCTGTGCCTGTCAAGCCAGGTTCTGCAAACATGAGTATTTCCTGAGCATTTCCATAAGGGACACAGTGTATACTTTGTTGTGTTCATCACCAATGAGAAGTAATTTCACATTCTTGGTGGTAGTAACTCTCTTGCAAAGTGTATTGATGCCTCAGTTATTTTTTTGACCCAGATCAGCAAATAATGAGTACTGTTCTATGAAACCCACCAATATAGTTCTTGCTTGCAAATGGCTCAGGCTAGTGAGGAGCTAAAATGCAGACATGTGGACAGTAAGATAAAGATAGATTACTTAAATGTTTGAACTATGAACAGGGATTTCCTGATGATGAACTCATTACAAAATGAACTCTGCAGACATTAATTATTACAGGAGGTTAGGATGGAAAGAACAGGTCCAAATGGGCCTCACATGGAGCTTGTACATGTGAAGGTTTCCCTACACACATGGGGCAGGAAAAGAAGGCCAGTGAAACACAGACTGGGGGCTGTGTTTTTCTGTTCTGCTAGTTCTAAATTCGAACCTGTCTTCTGGGTCATTTTGAAGTTATATTTGTTAAGAGAGCACTAGACAACATGTTTTATTTAACTGTTTGCTAGCTTGGTTTATACCATTTAGACATTCAGATGTATGGTATGGGGGCCTCTATCTGTGCCCTTGGCCCAGGCCTGCAAATGGTAAGGTTGAGCCTGCTCTGAATCTTTTTTTAAAATTTTTTTTCAGTGTTTATTTATTTTGAGAAATAAGAGACAGAGAATGAGTAGGGAAGGGGCAAAGAGAGAGGGAGACACAGAATCCGAAGCAGGCTCTGGGCTCTGAGCTCTCAGCATAGAGCCCAACATGGGGCTCGAACCCATGAACTGTGAGATCATGACCTGAGCCAAAGTTGGATGACTTCAGAGCCCTGAGACTGCTCTGAATTTTTAATGTTGGTTTCCTTTGTGTATCCTCTATGGAGCTGGAAGTTCTCGGGGGCAAGGACTACATCTTATTTGACCAAACCTCCCTTGCCTCCTGTGGTGCCTGGCATAAGTGACTTAGCAAATGTGTGCAAAATGGTGAATAAATGAAAGAATGCCTTTTTGAAGGCACCTTTTTGAAGTTCTGGCTGCCTAGGAAAACTTTGTAGGGGAGTTGCTGCCCCTGTTCCCCCCCACGCCCAGTTGTTCCTTGGGCAAGATCAATGAGACTGTAGCAGACAGGTGGAGTGTCCTCAAGCTGAAACATTCTGCTATCATCACATAAATTGTTAGAATTAGGGAAAATAAAGAGGGTGTAACATCGACATGATGTCATTTAGTGGAACTTATTCCTCAGACCAAACAAACCTAAGTGAGCTTTAAAGTCCAAGCAAGGTAGGAAAGAGAGCTGAACATCATAGATTAATTAGAAGTAATGAAAACAGCTGTCAAACTAGTCTGAAACCTTGGCTTACTACAATTAAATGTTCAGTACAAACTAATTAAATTAGCAGTTCCCAGGTGTTGGCTTTACAGGCAGTATAAATTATGCATTGAGGCAGGAAGCTCAGTCCATACCAAGACCTTATTTCGGTGGTTCTTCTTGTTTTATGGTTTTCTGTATGTGGCATTTGCTTCTGATTTCATTGTAATGCCTCATGTTAGATCGGTCACAAAGAAGCAGCATAATTGAACAATTGCACGTAGATGCTGAATATTTAAATAAGCTCATATTTTGACTTTTTTTCTGTGAAATTCGTCTTTTGTGAACAAAGGCCAGATCCCATAGATATTCTCAAATCGTGTTGGCTCAATACATATCGTGGAATGCTGGAAAACAAAAGCTTTATAAATACAAGATGTATTATTAATGCTTTGTGCTGTGAAGCTCTGATAAAAATAGCAGCTGATTTCATCCACTGCAATTTCTCACTCAATTTCGATGGTTGGGGAACAGCATTGATTTCTAAGTAGGCTGAAAACAGGTTTTCTTCGTTTCTGGTTTTCTCACCAATGCTGGGTCCAGGCTCCATTCTTTGCTCTTGCTTTTGGTGGCATAATGCATTTCTTTGGGATACTCTTCAATTGTCACTCTCGTAGGGACACCTGGCATTTAGATTGTTCTTGAGGGGTCATTAATTGTTTTTCTTTCTGTAAGCATTTTACCTGATTCTCTTCATAAACTTGAGGGTTCCTTAGATTCAGCCAACCAACCAATAATCATTAAGAAGCTCCTTTGTGTGCCAGACCCTGGGCCAGGCCCGGAGGAAACTGTGAAGTAGAATGAAACCTGTCATCCATCCTGGTTCACACAAAGCCTACAGTCTGATTGAGAGGTTAGGGCGCATAGGTGAAATAACATTGAATTATGCAAATCATGTGTGCTGAGTGCCAATTATACTGTGCAAAGTAAACAAGCATTTCAGGAGGGAATTGTTTCTAGCTGAAAAGATAAGGGGTCATCTGTGTTGGTGCTGTTCATCATCATTCTGACATCTCTGAGTAGTGTTTTTCCAACTGGATTGACCCTGAGTTAGAGTAAGAGAGGTATTTTGTGTCACAACCATTCACATATATGGGTGTGAATCACTGCAACTGAAGTCTCACCAAACAATGCTTAACCCTTTCTATCATATTTTCTATTCTATTCTTTTATACTCTACGAAAATACTGCCTTATGAGAAGCAACACAGGCTGCAGACTCAATAAATTGTTAAATGCCCCACTAGTTCGTTGCCATCCACAATCCAAACAATATTGCTTTAGAAGCTTGGCTTAAAATCCTGTGGCTACTTCCCACGGTGCAACCTCCTCTGGTCCCCTGTCTACACCCTCCTATAATAGAACGTTTAGGGAATCATCAGCGTCTCTGCAATGGAATAGCTAGTAGTAGTAGGAGAGGTGTTCCTTCTAAGGCATTTGAAGACCTCTCGCCTCCACACCACCATTAGGCCAGATTGGGGTTGCTCGTATGCAGTAAGGGAGAGATGTAGAACCCCTTTGCCAAGCTGACCTGTAGCCACTTAGTTGTTTCATGTGTTTTTGATAGGGTTCCAGACTGTTACTTATGGGGAAGTAGTAGGAAGTGTGAAGAAATAGGTGTGGAACGTCAGAGGAGGATTTTAATAATATCTCTATGCCCTTAAGGGATTTGTTCTCACTGAAGAATAAGGTGACTATTCCTAGAGTCACTTGAATATTAATATCTTGAGGAAACCTTTTTCTGGACAAACTTATCTGATGATAGCCACTTCTTAGGATATCACCCATATTTAGCTGGAATAATGTTTCATTAAATGCTTCCATTCGTTCATTTACTTAAAAATTCACAAAGAGTTTCCTATATTCCAGGCCTTCTGCTTTGATCTGGGTTATCGTGACCTGACATATGATTGCATCAGAATCTGGGGAGAGAGACAGCGATGTAAAATCATTCCCGGGAAATGATTTTACAAGGGACTGTGGGCCATAGTGATGCAACCCCCAGCTTCCTATGGAGGTCAGGGAAGTTTCCTGGAGAAGGTAACTTTATGAAGGAGGAGGCAGAATTTGCCAGGAAAATAGACTGAATTTTCCAGGTGGAGGGAACAGCATGTGGGAAGCATCAAAGACAAGACCGAGTCCAGAGCTGCAGGTGGTTTAGTGAGGGTGGGGGAGAGAGAGATGAGGATTAGAGAAACATGCCAAGGTGAGGTGATGAAGCAGCCTTTATGCCATGCTGAGGCATTTGGATTTTGTCCCTAGAGAATTGGGAAGGGATGTATTTAAGAATTATAGTAATGGAGTGATAGAATTAGAATTCACATTTTGGAAACATTATTTTGGTAAATAGCATATTTCTAAAGAATTTATTGTGCCCTAGGGCTTCATATACGGAGCACACACTTTTATTATTATTATTTATTATTATTATTATTTTTAATGTTTATTTTGAGAGAGAGAGAGAATGTGAGGAAGGGGGATGGGCAGAAAGAGAGAGGGAGACACAGCATCTGAAACAGGCTCCAGGCTCTGAGTTGTCACCCCAGAGCCTGACATGTCAGCCCAGAGCTTGAACTCACAGACTGCGAGATCATGACCTGAACTGAAGCAGGACGCTTAACTCAGTCACCAGATACCTCTGGAGCACATGCTTTTATTTTTATTTTTTATTTAATTTAGTTTTTTTAAAAATTTACATCAAAATTAGTTAGCATATAGTGCAACAATGATTTCAAGAGTAGATTCCTTAGTGCCCCTTACCCATTTAGCCATAACTCCTCCCACAATCCCTCCAGTAACCCTGTTTGTTCTCCATATTTAAGAGTCTCTTATGTTTTGTCCCCCTCCCTCTTTTTATATTATTTTTGTTTCCCTTTCCTTATGTTCATCTGTTTTGTCTCTTAAAGTCCTCATATGAGTGAAGTCATATGATATTTGTCTTTCCCTGACTAATTTCATTTAGCATAATACCCTCTAGTTCTATCTACATAGTTGCAAATGTCAAGATTTCATTCTTTTTGATAGCCGAGTAATACTCCATTGTGTATGTGTGTGTGTATGTGTGTGTGTATATATATATATATATATATACCACATCTTCTTTATCCATTCATCCATCAATGGATATTTGGGCTCTTTCTATATTTTGGCTATTGTTGATAGTGCTGCTATAAACATTGGGGTGCATATGTCCCTTCAAAACTGCATACCTGTATCCCTTCGATAAATACCTAGTAGGGCAATTGCTGGGTCATAGGGTAGTTCTATTCTTAGTTTTTTGAGAAACCTCAATACTGTTCTCCAGAGTGGCTGCACCAGCTTGCATTCCCACCAACAATGCAAAAGAGATCCTCTTTCTTCGCATCCTTGCCAACATCTGTTGTTTGCCTGAGTTGGTAGTGTTAGCCATTCTGACAGGTGTGAGGTAGTAGCTCATTGTGGTTTTGATTTGTATTTCCCGGATGATGAGTGATGTTGAGCATTTACTCCTGTGTCAGTTGGCCATCTGGATGTCTTCTTTGGAGAAGTGTCGATTCATGTCTTTTGCCCATTTCTTCACTGGATTATTTATTTTTTGGGTTTGAGTTTGTTAAGTTCTTTATAGATTTTAGATATTAACCCGTTATCTGGAGCACACACTTTTAGAGTGAGGAAAGAGGGTGTGGAGAATAGACTAGTGTTTCTCAAACTTGAGTGAGCAGCAGGACCCCCTGGAGGGCTTGTTAAAACACAGGTTGTTGGAACCCACTCACAGAGGTTCTGGATTAGTAGGTCTAGGGCAGGCCCCCAGAATTTGCATTTCTAACAAATTCCCAGGTGATGGTGATGTTGCTGGTCCCGGGTCCACACTTTGTTTATTGAATGCTGTGCTTAGAAGAATAATGGCTCCCCAAGATATCTATGTCCTGATCCTTGGAACCTATGAATGTATTATATTAGATGACAAAGAGGAATTGAGGTTTTGGATGGATTATTTTATAATTAATTTTTATTTAATATATCAACAAACTAAGGTTGCTAAAGAGCTGACCTTACAATGGGGTGACTACCCTTGATTATCCAGGTGGGCCCAATGTAATCACAAGGTATTTAAAATCAGAAGAGAGAGAGAGAGAGAGAGAGAGAGAGAGAGAAAGAAAGAAAGAAAGAAAGAAAGGGAAAGAGAAGAAGAAAGAAAAGGAAAGTCAGAGGGAGGTGTGACCTCTGAAGCTTAAGCAAAGAGAAGTACTATTTCTGGATCTGACCATGGAGGAACAGGGGCATGGGTGAAGGAATGTGAGCAGCCTCCAGAAGCAGGAAAGGTAAGAAAACGGATTTTCCCCTAGAGTCTCCAAAAAGAAGACAGGCTCGTTGATACCTTGTTTGCAGTCCACTAGGATACGCTCTATAGAACTGTTAGATGATACAGCTCTATTGCTGTAAGCCACTAAGTTTGTGGTATTTTGTTACAGCAGCAAAAGGAAATTAATAAATGTCACCACGTACTGTGGTTGGTACTAGGGCTGAATGGCGAAAATTGACTTGGTCATTGGTCCCTAACTTTCCTATTTTTTGCTCATATTTCCAGTTCCGGATCTACAGAGAAAGCCAAATATGCTTCCCAAACTAATCATGAAAATGCTTTGCTTTCAGCCTCTCTTGACCAATAATCTTGAACAAGAGCATCCTGAAGGCTTTCCTTTTTTTCTCTATAAAGCATTTCCATTCCCTTGCCTGCCTTTCAATCTCTGCCAATCATAGGTGATGATGTCTGACTCTTTTGCTATAGCAAGTTCTGAATAATCAGTGTTCTCATTTGTTGATTTCCACAAGAGGTAGTTCTCTACCCTTTCTTCTTAGTCGTGGATTATCCTAATATGATTGTTGTCAATGGAGGGGGATTTTGCACCCCCCCTCCCTTCCTCCACAAACCCAGGGACATTGGGCAATGTCTGGAGATAATTTTGGTTGTTAAGACTGGGGATGCTGTTGGCATTTAATGTGTAGAGGCCATTGTAGGATACTGCTAAACCTCCTTCAATGCACAGAACACCTCCAACAACAAACAGATAACCTGGGTTGAAATGCTGATTATCCGAGGTTGAGCAACACTGATGTAATGATAGGAATTTCTGGCCCCCATAGAGAGGTGTGCAGGGAGAGGTTTTTTTTTAGTGAGTGGGACAGTAATACCAAAATAAGAGAAGTGGCCAGCAGTCTGTCTCTAATCACTTTTTGTTAGGTTTGGTCTCATGGCAAAGGCAGCCCTTGGTTCAGCTTCCAGAAAAGAATATGACCTCCTTTGCCCTGAAGGATCAGGAAAGTCTAGTGTGTAATTTTGTATCTCTGCTTAGTAACAACTGGAGATGTATAATGTATGTAAAAATATGCTGATATATTTACATTTATTATTTTAACACATACATATGAGATAGGGCTTTAACATGAAGTTTGTATGTATGAATTGCGGGAATGATCTCTCTCCTTCATAGGTATATGGTACACACAGACACACAGAAATGTATCTGTTTCTAGCTGGTTCATTTTGCAAAAAACTACTTCCCCAATTCTCTCCTTCCACCAGTGCCCCAGTCAAATGGGGTTTTTCGTTTGAGGTTTATGTATTGGAGACCCTCTCATCTCTGCATCCTCAGAGCTGATTTGGAATGCATGCTATCGAAGCGTCCACATTCCTCATGCATTTAAAACAGAGCTGTGGTTGGAGATTTCTTCCACAGATCGACCTGTACTGTTTCCGACTGACAAGCTCAGGAAGAAAGAAGTGAGGTAAGGTATTGCTGTGGAGAGAGACATTCTCCATCCTTTGCTCTGACATTGTGCAAGCTCACAGGCTAATTAATCAGTTTCATTAAAAAGGAGAGAGTGTTGCCATGGTATCATGAGGCCTGTTTATACTGCCACATTAAGATTTCAGGATATTTTTAATCTTTAATTACCAACTTTAATTTTTTTTTGAATTGGCAAAAGCCTTAAAATTTCTTTTTTTGATGCTGTGGTTTTCTGCCAGTGTTTTCTGAGATTGAGGTACTAATTTGAAACAGAGCCTCCTCTCTTCTTTGAGAAGAAATAAAAGATCCTCTCTGGAGCCTTGCTTCTGTGCAAGATTTGATTAAAAGTTCCACAGAGGTGATTGTACTAGCTTGCTTTCCACACACGTGCTTATGCACAAGAAGCCACTAATTTATCGCCAGAGACATGACCCAGAAGGAGTTTTATCTATAATGTATGTAACGTGTGCTTGCAAGAATTCAAAGTATTTCCAGAAACCTATTCAATTCTCGATTTCTCTTTGACCACAGCATCATAGAAATATTTAGTGACTCTGTTCTGGATGATAGTTTTCTGGAAGCATCAAGAACATTGGAAATGGCCAGTTTCATTTAAATCTGTTAATTAATTGAAGTAAGAAATAACACTCTGATTATTTAAAGAGCTCTTTTCTGGCATATTTTCTAACTCCTAGTCACTTAAGAGATGAGCAAAGATAGGAAAAGAGAAGGTGCAATGTAGTTTTTGAATTCCATCAGACTGAAATCCTCTTATTAAAGTGGACCAGGAATAATACAATAAAAAATAGTCAGACTTAAACATTGTCCTACCTCTTATGAAGGATGTGGAAATGTATGCAGTAACTCTTTTTCTTTCTTTCTTTCTTTCTTTCTTTCTTTCTTTCTTTCTTTCTTTCTTTCTCTTTGATTTATTCTAAAGTGTCTGTGGTTAGGGGCATTTGGAATCTTATTAAAGAAATAAATATGTGGAAAATAGAAATGTATGGGTTTCTAGCTAGTGTGCCTTCCTCTGGGTCTCATTTATGCACTGTTACTGGTTAATCTGGGGCTTAAATCATAATGTTCATTTATAAGACATGCCCATTTATAAGATAGATATTAGTGATATTGACACCTCAGGAATTTCATGTAGCTCAGCAGTGCTAAGTGGTGTTCTTGGGGGGAAAAATCCTGTCTTCATGGATAAAGGTAGCATCTCAGCCATGCTATCTACAAAGAATATCTCAGAAATATAATGCCTTTCAGTACAGAAACCTTCCACACCGCCACCAGTGAGAATTTTATTTCCATTTGCAGACAGGTTTGTGAGCTGCTTTGTGATGTGGGTTGGCCACTCTCAAGCTTGTGGTGACTCTGTCCTCCTAGGTTCCACATGAGAATAATAATTAGAATTACCTGATAGTATGACTGTACAGGCAGTCTAGGTGAGTGAAAATCCAGCTCTACAGTATAAAAAGGCTCTGTCTTCAGATATGTCCTGTATTCAAAAAAAAAAAAAATCACATGCTGCAAAAAGCACTGAAAAGTTGTCAACACATTTCTTGGTAGAATATTTTAAGTATGGTTGTTGCTGCTAGGAGCCTTCCAGATAGGATGAAAGTGTTACTGTAAATCGGATGTTAGAGTAGGATGATACATTTAGGTAAAATCTACATTGTCTGTTACTGCATTTTGGTCATCTAGCCTGTAACCTTCAGCTGCAGTTGCATAAAAAAAAATGGCATAAAAGTAATACACACTTGAAACCCTCTGCAGTGTAACAATACTACCTAAACTAGTATTGAGGGTCCCTTGAATGTTGGTGCTTGTGCTGGGGGCTGGGGATAACACTAAAATCAGACCCAGTTTCTGCTTTCAAAGAACTTAAACATCTTGGTAAGTGGGATGGAAGGGCACAAGAAAAGATTTTAGGTGCTGTGTTCATACGATTAGTTTATTTTGACTTGAGTTTGAAGTAGGATTTACTGCAAATCTATTCCAATTTGCAAACAGGAACTTTTCCTAGGAAATGAATATGTATTTCCTCTCCTCGTTGTGTTAGGAACCCATTGGTGGGATGATCTAGCCTATCCTTGGGAAATCCATTTTCTAGATAAATTGATCCCTCGGTGACGTCCTGAGGGGCAGGTGGATGTTTTTGATGAAGGGTTTGGGTGTTGCGGGAAAAGGTATGGGGACAAAGTCTGCAGAGGGAGACAGTCTGGGGGACCTGCAGCTGGCTTGTGGAGAGCTGTGCTCACATTGTATATTGGCCATGATTGGTCATGTGAGCTGAGGTTGACTTAGCTGTTTATTGATTTACATGGGCAGAGACTCTCCTTGGAGTGTCTCAAATGCATGCGATGAGCATGCTGGATTTGGATCAGTGAGCTGAAAGATGCAGAGCATCACACTTGACTGGATGAGTCCCTGTGGATTCTGGACCTGGGAGGAGCCATGAGTACTGTTTGTTTTAGAAGGTAAGAGGCCTGGTGTTGGCGAGGTTGGCTGGCTGGCTGTGAGGCCAGATTGAGCTGCAGGTAAATGACCTTCCATAGAAGTCATGCACAGTCATTTTTTTTTTTTTTTTATCACCCAGCATAAGATTTCTGTTGAGCATGGTCCCATTATCCCCAGTTGTGTTCACTTTCAAAGCAATTAGAAGTCTTAGGCTGAAGTCGTACTGGGTGAGTCATAAACACCAGAAGTTCAGCTCCTCTCCCACTTTGGAGAAGGAGGTGTATGTGAATGTGTGATGAGAGGGAAGGAAGCCAGGCAAACTGACAAGAATTTCCTCTCCCTTTCATAGTTCACAGGAAGCTCATTCAGAAAAGGCATTGTACTGCACCTCACCATGATCTTTTACCTTCCCATACAGAAAACTGAGGCTGACACCACTGTGGTGAGGACTCTACCCTGTTTTGGGTAGGCATTGGCCAAGGCCCTGGGCAGTGTGCCAGCAGGTGGTATGCTGGCTTCTGCTGGGGATCAGCACTTGCTGGGTGCAGACACCTGTAGCTAGAGTGACGATGGGGACAGAGGACCCAGTGTTTGCAGGAGGCAGGCACCTTCTCCCTGGGAGAGGCAGCAGTGCTGAAGGAAACTGTACGGGCTGGCTAGGAGCCAGAAACTGGGTAGTGTGGGGTGGGATGAGGGTGGGGTGGGGTGTGGTGGGGGTTTGTCTTAGTCCAGGTGCTGCTATTTGTTGGATTGTCATCTTGTCTCAGTACCTCTGTTGTCTTCCTATCATTAAATCTGCCCCACCCTCATTATAGACCTGTAAGTTCCAATGGGATGATAAAGTATTATAAAAAAGAAAATTAGCCCGTGTAAACTCTTACACCTCAGTCATATTAGATTGTGGCATCACGGGCTCTATTGATTACTTTTACGGACAACTGAATATTATTGCTTTAATTAAACCTTTTAAAACTTAAAAATTTAATAAAGTTTGCAAAATGCATTACCCTTTTTATGGCCATTAAATCTCAGGTGGAATGGAACGTGAGAATCCAAACGGGGAGTTGGTAATTTTTTTTTTTCCTGTAAGGGGTGAGATAGTAAATACTTAATGCTTGGTGGAGCATATGGCTTCTGTCACAATTCTTCAACTCTGCTTTTGTGGCACTAAAGCAGCCATGGACACTTTGTTAACTAATGAGTGTGGCTGTGTTTCATTAAAACATTATACAAACAGGTATTGAGTTGAATTTGACTCCTGTGGGCAATAGTTTGCTAATTCCTGACCAAGCCTAACTTTAAGGATTTGGGGAAATGTAATAAACCTTTTTTTCTGGGAGAAGGAGACCTTGGGAATATTTGTTAAGATCAGGTTTGGCTAACTGAGAGCTAGCATGGGATAAGTATGTGGTATAGTTTGAGCCAGGTTTGGAGTCTTTGCAGGTGATAACAATGAGTGGAGTAGGATGGGTGGGCCTATGGGAATTAATGGCCTTGATAAGGGCATGATTATTTAGACCCTAGGCTGGTAACCAAAAAATGGGGGAAGAAGAGGGCTGAGAGTGGCTAACAGTGTTGGTATCAGTGGATTGCTGATTTTTGATACAGTCAAGCAATCTTGAAATGGAAATAGTATGCTATTTAGTATTCTAGCTAATAGTATTCTACCATGCTAGAAGCCTAGAATAGGGTGGTCAGCAAGTCAATCACTTGAAATGACTGGGCATAGTTCAACTATTGTCATGGGATTTGGGAGTACAAGTGTGATAGAAAAGCTTAGTAGGGGCGCCTGGGTGGCTCAGCCAGTTGTGTCTGATTTCTGCTCAGGTCATGATCTTGTGGTTTATGGGTTCGAGCCCAGTGTCGGGCTCTGTGCTGACAGCTCAGAGCTGGGAACCTGCTTCAGATCTTGTGTCTCTCTATCTTTCTGCCCCTCCCCTGCTTGCACTCTGTTTCCTTCTGTCTCTCAAAAATGAATAAATGTTAAAAAATTAAGAAAAAAACTTGGTAGAGGTGAGGAGGTCAAGGAACAGAGAAGCCAAAGTGTTGAATGGCTCCTCCATAGAGATACTGAAGGCATCAAGAATGGTATAGAAGTTGAGAGAAAGACCATAAACTACGTGCAGAATTCATTGGTCGATGGATTGGAGTTTGTGGGAAGTCTATAGGGATTTGAGGAAATCTGAATCCAAGGACTTCCTTCAAGGAAGAAGGATGACAAATGGTCTAGAAGGAGATTTGTTGTGGCAAACATTACCTAAATATGCACCACTGCCATTAGGACTTTTTCTTGGGCACACAAACTAGATTTCTTAGCTTTCTCGGTAATGACGTATAGTCCTATGAGGCTGTTCTGGTGGAGAGAATGAGGATGGAAGTATGCTCAGCATTTCCAAGCCAGTGTCATAAAAGTCTTCATGTGCAATAGTCCATTCTGTCTTCTGGGATGCTTTTCCATGAATGTGGAGGATCCCTGGAGGACTCCCAAGCCCTAGGAGATGACAAGTGGATAAATGCAAGGATCCTCTGTTACTGAATATTTGCTGCTCTTGATTATGAGGTTGGATTTGACATGGAGAAGACACTTGGATCATGTCAAGTCCCTGACATTACTTAGTGTAATACACATGCCCTAACTCGAGGCTCCAAAGGACAGGGAGTGTGAGATAAAAGAAGTTAAACAAAACAAAAAAACCTTCAAAACCTTACGAGGGCTGCAAGGGAAGTGGTATCAGTGGGACAAGCAGACATTAGCATTAACAGTAAAATCAGAATCATATGACAGTAGCAGCAATAACCATCCCACCACTACTTACCTGGTCCCAAAGGATGTAGGATTTGATGTCTATCCTAGGAGCTGGGAGTGCAGTTAGAGATGACTGTGGCATTTTTAGGTGTTGAATCTGTTGACCTCATTGCCTCTGAAAGATGTAATTTTTCACAAGGACTGCAATTTTCCCACATCTCTTTTATCTCCCACTTGCTCATTTGGGATTTTCAGATCTCCAACCCAGAACCATCCCTTATCCTATCTGCTGTTTCCTCAGGGATCACCATGGCTCTTAACATTTTAGTTGGTCATTCTCTTGATAATCTCCCTGAGCCCATGTTCCTCATTTGTAAAATAGGAATAATAACAAAAAACACCACAAAGGGCTGGTATGAGCATAAAAGGATTCATGTGAGTAAATCACAGAGCACTTAGTGTCCAGCATGTAGGGAGCTCTCAATAAATGATAACAATTGTTGGTTGTTCAAGAAGACAATGTATCCAGGCTGAGACAAGGAAGTTAGTTACAGCAGTCATTTTCAAAGTGTGGTCCCCAGACCAGCAGCAGTAGTCTGGAAATTCTTGGGCCCAACCACAGTCATACTGAATTAGAAACTCTGGAGGTGAGGGCCTAGTAATCTGTGTTTTAAAAGCCTTCTGGGTGATTCCAATTCACGTTTATGTTGGAAAACAATATCTTGACTCACTTGAGCAATATTGATTGTTTTTGCCCTGAGAAAAATTCTTGTGAGAAGAGTCCATTTAAATTCTTAAACTAAGAATAAAAGAAGAGAAAATCCTCCAAACCAATGAACATAACTGTCTTCAGCTATCAGCATGAAAATGTCAAGGGAAAGGGTGATCCTGGGTCCTGACCCTAGGTGCTCCCACTACACACCAACCCCTGTGGTTTGTCTTGTTTTCATCCACACTACAGAATATATTTAACGGGCCAGTGACCTTGCAGTCTAACTGCCAGCAATGCCAGGGTGCTGGCAGGTTTATACCTATAATGCCTCACTACTAAGGGAGCGGTCAGATGGAATTATTTTGCTGTTTGGAGTAGAGATGCTGGTTTAAAAGCAGCTCTGCTCCTGGAATGAACCTCTTAAATTTCTTGGTAGATGGATCAGTCTGAGGCTCCAATCCAAAATGTCTTCTTGGTGACTCTTTTGGATCTGTACCCCATTTGTGCTTTAAATTTGGATTGTCCTCTGCCTTTGGGCCAAATTATTGAGGTATTTAATATATTTTTTTCTTAACAAAAGTCAGAAATACACACTGGTATCATCATTCTATCATTCTTTCCATTGTCCTGCCTCTCTCTGTACCTTGTTGAGTATTGAAGCTGGTAAGGAAGGAGGGGCCTTCTAGCCTGACCCTGTTGCTCCACAGGAGGAGAAACAGATGTCCTGAGATGTGACCTGACTGTCCAAGGCTATACTATAGCTCCCGTTCCCAACGTGGCAAGGCTGTTTACTCTTCTTGTCTCTCTCTATCCTTTATAAATTAACTATTTTTTCATGTACCTTATTTGGGTGTCTGTATCCCTTTTTTGGAATGGGATTGTTTCTGTATATAATGATTTTTTTCCCCTCTATGTGAGTCAAAATGACAGTTGCCAGTTCACTGGTTTTGGTGGTGGTAAGAATTTCTGTCTGCAGAACATAGGCTGTAACACTGAATTCTATAATTGACACTTACTGTTTGGGTTTCCTGACAAATATTTTCACAAGAGTTGGGTTACTTTCCTCTATCCCAAGTTATGATCAGTGCCAGAGAGGTGACTTGGTTGCTGGGAGATCCAGTGAATTTTTCTGATATCCCGAGACCTTGGGTGTGGCCACCAGGTGGCAGGCCTGGTCCCTTGGTCTATCCAGCTGTAGCATATTCCCAAATAACAGATTGTATTCCTAGCATTAGTGTTTCAAAGATGGCTGCTAGACCAGCGCTGGAACAAGGCCATGTAGTGGGTCTCTAATTGCCTTGAACAAGAAGGAAGTTTTCTTTACCTTTGACCTGTGCTTCTCCCCCTCCCACCCCATCCCCATTGTCTTTTCATCATGCTCTCATCCCAATTTAACTGATGGAATAACAAGTTCAAGCCAGACTTGATCTAGAATGTTTATGTCCCCCCAAAATGCTTATGTTGTAACCTAATCTCTATTGTTACGGTATCAGAGGCTGGGAGTTGTTGAGTGGTGATTAGGTTACAAGGACTGAGCCTCAGTGAATTAGACTAGTACCCTTAGAATAGTCTGAGCAGTCCAGCCATGTGAAGATACAGTGAATATATGGCCATATGTGAATTAGGAAGGGGGTTCTCTCCCAATAGTGATTCTGATAGCACCTTGATTTTATTTCTCAACTTACAGAACTATTGAAGATAAATTTCTATTGTTTATAAGCCACACAGTCTATGATTTCTTCCTTGAGCAGCCCAAACGGGTAAGACAGAGTGATCTCAAAATCTATGAGCATTTTTAGTAAATGGGCTTTAGAAGGGTCCAAGAAAAGAAGTTCTAATGTAAAACAGCAGGCCCCAGGTTTGAAATTTGTCCAAGTTGGACTCCGTATGTGGGCTAAATAGATGGTCTTCAATATTAAGAGTATATTCTCTGTCAGTGATCCTTGTGATGACATTCTCTGCTATTGAGACTAAGATTCCTTTGTGATGAAGAAGCTTCAAATAGTCTGGGACAGGAAACACATTTATGTTTGCTTTATCAGGACATCAGGCCAATTATAATCCACAGTCTGTATAAATTTCTGGCTTGTGTGAATGGGTTAAAAATACTTATACATTGGCTGGTGGATGTTAGAATAAAAAATCCTTGGAAGATAAAAAGGAAGAGAAAGATGGAGTAAGATGATAAAGAAGAGAGTATATGTGACAGGAAATCCTACAGCTTCATGGCAAAAAATCCCCTGATAAGCTGATACAAAAATGGTCTAAGTACCTGGACAGACACTTGTCCAAATAAGACCTGTAAATAGTCAACAGGCATATGAAAAAATGCTCAAGGTCACCAAATGTCAGGGACTTAGAAATGAAAACCATAATGAGATACTCAGCAGTCAGGTATTACTAAATAAACAAAATACAAGTGTTGTCAAAGATGTGGAGAAATTGGAATCCAATGCACAGTTGGTGCTAATGCAAAATTATGCAGCTGCTATGGAAGTAGTGGGGAGGTTCATCAAGAAATTAAAAATAGAACAAACATAAGATCCAGCAATCTCACCTCTGGATGTATATGCCAAAAGATTAAAATCAGGATCTCAAATAGCTAGTAGCCCTCCAACATTCACCATAGACAAGATGTGGGAAAAAAATCTAAATGTCCATGGGTAGTTGGATAGATAAAGGTAGTATATATACACACACTGGAACACTATTAAGCCTTAAAGGAGATTTTACAATATGTGACAACATGGATGAACCTTGAAGACCTGTGTGAAGTGAAATAAGGCCAGTTGTGGAAAGACAAATAATACATTCTCTACTTATGAGGTATTTGATATAATCAAATTCATACACTGAAAAAGTTGACTGCCAAGGGCTGGGAGAGGTGGAAAGGAGGAATTAGTAGTCAAAGAACATAAAGTTTCAGGGAAGCAAGATGAATATGTTCTAGAGATCAGCCATACTACATGGTACCCATAGTCACGAGTACTATATTGTATATTTAAAATGTAGACACTTAACAAACTTTTAAGTGTTCTTACAACAATAAACTTTAAAAAGTTAAATAAATGGAATGTAACTTTAAAAATTATGTGCTACCCTTAAAACCAAAGAGTACATATAATTCTACATAGAGTTTTAGAAAATGCAAATTAGTCTGTAGTGCTGGGAAGCAGATCATACTGGCTTGCAAGGGGGCAGAGAGGCAAGGGTTTGAGGACACTTTTGGGTGTGGTGGATATATTCACCATCTTGATAGTGGTGATGATTTCATGGTCTGTAGGTACATTAAAACTCCACAAGTTGTTCATTTTAAAAGTGTGCATTTTACAGATGGTCAGTTACCTTTTAATAAAGATATATGCTGCCTTCATTCTGTGATGAAATCTACTAAACATTATTGGGATGACAACCCCATCCCTATACCTGGCCATTACGTATTTTCCAGGCACTTGTGTGTGCAACACAGACAGATGACAAAAAAGACAAAACTCTGGTTGGTTTTGTATCTTTACTCCCAAACGTTCCACTTCCTTCTCCTTTTCAATCCCTTCTCCTCCACCTCTTCCCTCTGCTAACCTCCTCCCCAAAGTCAGCAGAATGTGAGAGGCTGCATCTGTTTCTGCAAAAGCTATTTTGCACCGCAATTAAGCATTCCTCACCTTAGCTCCCCAGGCAGCTGGAGACTTGCATGATCACTGGCATAATGGATGGTGCCCAAAGTCATGGCCCAGGTGTGCAAAGGCTGTATACACACCCATGTGGGCCTAAGGATGCTGCTTCCTGGCTCACACCCTGAGGCTGCTGCTCCTGACTTGGGCCTCTTCAGAACTCAGAACAGCTGCTACTCTCTAGGTGACCGACAAGTCCTGCCATCATTCACCTGCTTAGGCCAGCTGACAAATGGAGTTGGAGCACTGGAGACTGAATAAATAGGACTGTAGCCATTTCCGGCTTCAGACTGAGGGAAGAGACAGGTGAGCTCTGTGACCTGCTGGGGTTCTTTGAGGCTGGAGAGAAAAACGGTTTATATCCAAGTGTCTTTCAGCTTCTTTCAGACAGCTTGAATGGCTTCTAGACATTTTTCTGATGTAAGGTATCCATTTTCCAGTATGGATATAACAATTAACTAGAGTACCCAAATCTTTTGCACATGATAGAGTTTTCTGTCCTTTTAGTTACTAAAAAATAATGCTTGTGTTTATGATCGATAGGAATATTTAAGTAGTGCATTAATTAGTTTAGGTTGACCATTCTGTGGCTTTTTAGAATGAATTACGAATAAAGTAGGGACACAAAATTTTGGACACTGAGTCCACATTGAACATTTTGAAACTGCTATGTATTCCTTTGACTGGTTTGTCACAACATTACTCCATCTGAGACCTCAATTTGTTCTATAATGAATACCTCTATAAGAGGAAAAATTAGATAGGCTGACTTTTTTGTATGCTTCCCGCTTAATTGTACAACTATATTGTTACAAATTGAGTGAAACAGCCTATTTCAGTTTTTTTCCTCTATAACCAACTCTGAATAGATGAACAGAAATAGTTCTCTTCATGTCAGAAACTTTAATTAAACCATTCTGAAAATAAGCATGTGGGAGCACTGGCAGGACCTGAATTTAATCACATTTCTTGCTCAACTGTTGCTGTTGTTTCCTTAAAGGGCTGGAGGTTAGGCTTGGCTATGCCCCTACTGTTGGACGCCTGGATGGGGAAAGTCTTAAGGATTCAGAAGATGGAGACCTTTGATCTTTTGGACTCCCACACTAATTAAAGTCAGGGTTAAAAGAGGGCATATAGCTTATGGGATGTTGTAAGAGGTATTCATGTGAATGGATTACATGAAATGAATTGATCCCTATTTACTTACGCATCTCATAAATGTCATTTTATTTTTTAGCGAAAATTGACAGCATCAATTGATGGACATTTAGGCTCTTTGCATAATTTGGCTATTGTTGGAAGTGCTGCTATAAACATTGGGGTACAAGTGCCCCCTATGTATCAGCACTCCTGTATCCCTTGGGTAAATTCCTAGCAGTGCTATTGCTGGGTCATAGGGTAGGTCTATTTTTAATTTTTTGAGGAACTTTGACACTGTTGTCCAGAGCGGCTGCACCAGTTTGCATTCCCACCAACAGTGCAAGAGGGTTCCCGTTTCTCCACATCCTCGCCAGCATCTATAGTCTCTTGATTTGTTCATTTTAGCCACTCTGACTGGTGTGAGGTGGTATCTGAGTGTGGTTTTGATTTGTATTTCCCTGATGAGGAGTGACGTTGAACATCTTTTCATGTGCCTGTTGGCCATCTGGATGTCTACTTTAGAGAAGTGTCTATTCATGTTTTCTGCCTGTTTCTTCACTGGATTATTTGTTTTTCGGGTGTGGAGTTTTGTGAGCTCTTCATAGATTTTGGATACTAGCCCTTCGTCTGATATGTCACTTGCAAATATCTTTGCCCATTCCGTTGGTTGATGAATGGATAAAGAAATTGTGGTTTATATACACAATGGAATACTACGTGACAGTGAGAAAGAATGAAACAAGGCCTTTTGTAGCAATGTGGATGGAACTGGAGAGTGTTATGCTAAGTGAAATAAGTCATACAGAGAAAGACAGATACCATATGTTTTCACTCTTACGTGGATCCTGAGAAACTTAACAGAAGACCATGGGGGAGGGGAAGGAGAAGGGGAAGAAAAAAGAGGTTAGAGAGGGAGGGAGCCAAAACATAAGAGACTCTTAAAAACTGAGAACAAACTGAGGGTTGATGGGGCGTGGGAAGGAGGGGAGGGTGGGTGATGGGTATTGAGGAAGGCACCTGTTGGGATGAGCACTGGGTATTGTATGAAAACCAATTTGACAATAAATTTCATATTTAAAAAAATAAATAAATAAAAAGAAAATTGACAGCATCATATATTTGCCAGAGACTGCTGTAAGTGTTTAAAAATCCTTGCTCCTTTAATCCTTAACAATAATCCTATGGGGTACATTCTCTTGTTACTGTCATGTTACATGCTAGGCTTGGTAACTTTGTCAAGATAATTTCAAGTGGGTTTGAACCCAAGAAGACAGGCTCTAGAATATGGGTTGGTCAATACATTCCTTTTCATCAAAATCAAGGAGTGCCTATATGGAAGAAACCAGATTCTTTTTATATCTTTCCATATGCATTCCTGTTACCCATCAGCCAGCCTTCCAAATCTCTCCAGTGTGATTGTCCCAACTCAGTTTACTAACTGCTTATGCACTGATCTCCAAATTGCATGCAACATTCAGCTTTTTTTTTTTCGTGTTTTATTTAGAATTGTCAGAAGATCCTAACTCTCCTGGCTTTTCTTTTCTTTTTTTTTCTTTTTTTAAAAAATAGCATTTTTTCCCTGCTAAGCTGATGTATAGTTGACACATGAGGTCACCTGAAATTATGTGTACAGCATAGTGATTCAACAGCTCTATATGACCTGGTATGCTCACTACATGTGTAACTACCATCTGTCCCCGTAGAATGCTATTATAGTACCATTGATTATAATCTCTGTGCTCTACCTTTCATTTCTGTGACTTTATAACTAGAAGCCTGGACCCCCCCCATTTCCTTTCACTCATTTTGCCCATACTCCCACACCCGTAATCCCAGGAACCACTGGTTCTCTGTCTTACGGGTCTGTTTCTGTTTTTTCTTTGTTGTTTTATTTTATTTTTGAAATCCCATGTATAAGAGAACTCCTGTGGTATTTGTCTTTGTCTGTCTGCCTTATGTCACTTAGCATAATATTCTCTGTGTCCACACATATTGTTACAAATGGCAAGACTGCACTTATTTTATGTCTATTAGTCCAGTGAGTGAGTGTGTGTGTGTGTGTGTGTGTATGTGTACAGTACATTTTTATTGATTCCTGTATGGATAGACATTTAGACTGCTTTTTTATCTTGGCTATTGTAAATAATTCTGCAATAAACATATGGAGGAAAACTTTTTTTTAATTAGTGCCTTTGGGTTTTGTTTTGTTTTGTTTTTTTTGGATGAATTCCCACTAGGGGGATTACTGGCTCATAGGGTATTTCTACTTTTAATTTTTTGAGGGACTTCCATACTGATAAGCACAGTAGCTGCACCAATTAACATTTCCATAAATAGTGCACAAGGGCTCCTTTTTCTCCACATCCTTGCCAACACTTATTATTCCTTTTTTATTCTAGCTATTTTGATGGTTTTAAGGTGATACTTCACTGTGTTTTTGATTTGCATTTCCCTGATGATTAGTAATGTTGAACATCTTTTCATGTGTTTGTTGGCCATCTGTATGTCTTTTTGAAAAATGTTTATTCAGGTCTTTTACTTATTTTTAAATCAGATTATTTGTGTTTTGATGTTCAGTTGTATAAATCCTTGATATATTTTAGATACTTACCCTTTGTCAAATATGTCACTTGAAAATATCTTCTCTCAGTAGGTTACCTATTCGTTTTGTTCATGGTTTTCTTTGTTGTGCAAAAGCTTTCTATTTTGATGTAATTCCAATAGTTGATGCTCTCTATCCTCTTTGATTGATCTATGTGTCTCTTTTTGTGCCAGTACCATACTATTTCAATTAATGAAGCTTTGGAGTATATCTTGACATCTGGGATTGTGACACCTTCTGCTTTTTTCTTTTTCAAGATTGTTTTGGCCATTTGAGGTCTTTTGTGATTCCATACAAATTTTAATATTTGTTGTAGTTTTGTGAAAAATTCTGTTAGTATTTTGACAGGGACTACATTGAATCCATAGATTGCTTTGGGTAGTACGGACATTTTAACAGTATTAGTTCTTCCAATCCAGGAGCATGGTATGTTTTTCCATTTGTTTGTGTCATCTTCAATTTCTTTCAACAATATTTTAAAGTTTTCAGAGTATAGGTCTTTGTTCTTGGTTAAGTTCATTTGTAGGTGTTTTATTTTTGGTATAGTTGTCAATGGGATTGTTTTCTTTTTGTTTCTGCTAGTTCATTATTAGCATATAGAAATGCAACAGGTTTCTGTGTATTTTATATCATGCAGCTTTTACTAAATCTACTCTAAAAGCTTCCTGGTAGAGTCTTTAATATTTTCTGTGTATGATATTCTATCTATGATTTCACTTGCAAAAAGTGAAAACTTTACTTCTTCCTTACAATTTGGATGCCTTTTGTTTCTTTTTGTTGTCTGATTGCTGTGACTAGGACTTGAAGTATTATGTTGAAGAGACGTGGTGAGAGTGGACATCCTTGTCTTTTTCCTGATCTTAGGAGGAAAGCTCTCAGATTTTCCTCATTGAAGATGATGTTAGCTGTGGGGTTTTCACATCAGGCCTTTATTATGTTGAGGTATGTTGCCTCTAAACCCATGTTATTGAAAGTTTTTATCATGAATGGTTGAGGAATTTTGTCAAACGTTTTTTCTGCATCCACTGACATCATCATGATTTTTTTCCTTCACTTTGTTAATGTTGTGTATCATGTTGATTGATTTGTGAACATTGAACCATTCATGCATCGCTGGAATAAATCCCACTTGATCGTGATGAATGATCCTTTTAATGTACTATTGAATGTATTTTGCTAATACTTTGTTGAGGATCTTTGCATGTGTTCATTGGTCTGTGGTTTTCTTGTTCTGGCACTATTTTTGTCTGGTTTTGGTATGAGGGTAATGCTAGTCTCCTAGAATGTATTTGGAAGCTTTTCTTCCTCTTCCAATTTTTGGGATAGTTGGAGGAGAATACGTATTAATGCTTCTTCAAATGTTTGGTAGAATTGACCTGTGAGTCCATCCAGTTCTGGACTTTTGTTTGTTGGGAGTTGTTTTGATTACCAGTTTAGTTTCATTACTAGTAATGGATCTGTTCAGATTTCTATTTGCTGATTCAGTTTTGGGAGGTTATATGTTTCTAGAAATTTATCCATTTCTTCTAGATGATCCAATTTGTTGGTATTGAATCATTTGTAGTAGACTTGTATTTTTGTGGTATAGGCTGTTCTTTCATTTCTGATTTCATTTATTTGGTTTCTCACCACCCCCCCCCTTTTTTGAGAAATCTGGCTAAAGGTTTGTCAATGTAGTTTCTCTTTTAAAAGAATGACATATTGGTTTCATGAATTTTTTTTCAAAAGTTATGTTAGTCTCTATTTAAATTTTTTCATCTCGTCATTATTTCCTTCCTAACTTTGGGTGTGTTCCTCTTTTTGTAATTCCTTTAGGAATAGGGTTAGATTGAGTTTTTTGCTGTTGTTTTTTCCTGAGGTAAACCAATATAAATTTCGCTATTAGAACTGCTTTCCCTGTATCTCAAAGATTTTGGAGTGTTGGGTTTTTGTTTTTGTCTCCGTGTATTTTTGTTTTTATTTCTTCACAGGTTTCTTTGTGGACTCCTTGTTTAGTAGCATGTTGTTTAG
This sequence comes from Neofelis nebulosa, assembly GCF_028018385.1. NCBI lineage: Eukaryota > Metazoa > Chordata > Mammalia > Carnivora > Felidae > Neofelis > Neofelis nebulosa. Next base: position 68,594,188 of record NC_080790.1, read on the forward strand.
CCTCATGTGTTTGTGTCTTTTCAATTTTTTTTCTTTGTTCTTGTAATTGATTTCTCGTTTCATAGTATTGTGGTTGGAAAAGGTGCACACTATGATTTTTGGTCTTGTTAAATGTGTTGAGGCTTGTTGTGTGGCCTACAGTGGAAGAGAGAGAGAGAGAGAGGGAGAATGAGAGGGAGAGCGAGCGAGAGTGTGATGTATGCTGGAGACGGTTCCTTGTGAGCTTGAAAAAAAATGTGTATTTTGCTGTTTTTGAATGGAATGTTCTATGTATTTCTGTTAGGTCAATGTGGCCTACAATGTCATTCAAAGACACTATTTGCTTATTAAGATCTGGATGATCTATCCATTGATGGAAGTGGGTTATTAGTTTCCTATTATTGTATTACTGTCTTCTCCCTCTGTGTCAGTTAATATTTACTTTATGTATTTCGGTGCTACAATTTTAGGTGCATAGATATTTACAATTATTATATCATTTTGTTGTATTGATTCTTTATCATTATACAATGCCCTTCTTTGTCTCTTGTTAGAGTCTGTTTTAAAGTCTGTTTTGTCTGATAGAAGTATTGCTACTCCAGCTTTTTCTTTGCTTCCATTTGCATGGAGTATCTTTTTCCATTCCTTCACTTTGTCTTTATGTATCTTTAGATCTGAAGTGAGTCTTCTGTAGGCAGCAAATACATGGATCTTCTTTATTCTGTCTCCATACAGCTTTTTTAAAAATGAGAATAATACAAATACTTGATTTTTATTTTTATTAATATTTTTATATATAATTTGTTGTCAAGTTAGCTAATATACAGTGTATACAATGTACTCTTGGCTTTGGAAGTAGATTCCTGTGATTGATCACTTAAATACAACACCCAGTGTTCATCCAATAAGTGGCCTCCTCAATGCCCATCACCCATTTTTCCCCTCTCCTCTCCACTCCCCTTCTAACATCAGTTGGTTCTCTGTATTTAAGAGTCTCTTGTGGTTTGCCTCCCTCCCTCTCTGTTTGTAACTATATTTCTTTCCTTCCCTCCCTCCATGGTCTTGTGTTGAGTTTCTAAATTCCACATATGAGGGAAAACATAGGATGTCTGGTTTTCTCTGACCTGTTTCACTTAGCATGATATCCTCCAGTTCTATCCACGTTGTTGCAAATGGCAAGATTTCATTCTTTTCCATTGCCAAGTGGTATTCCATTGTGTGTGTGTGTGTGTGTGTGTGTGTGTGTGTGTGTATATATATATATATATATATATATATATATATATATATATATAATCAGTCTCTTTTACTCCCGGACTCTTGGGGTTCACAGTCTTTTGGCTTCAGACCTTCTTTGAGAGATGTGGGAAGTACGGATCGCCCCTACTTCTTTGCCATATTGGCTGTCATCCCTCACAAATTTTAGGATTGTTTGTTCTAGCTCTGAGAAGAATGCTGGTGCTATTTTGATTGGGGTTGCATTGAATGTGTAGATTGCTTTGGGTAGTATTTACATTTTAACAATATTTGTTCTTCCAACCCATGAGCATGGAATGTTTTTCTGTTTCTTTGTGTCTTATTCAATTTCTTTCATAAGCTTTCCAAAGAGGAGAGATTACAAGCAACACCACGGAAATAGAAACAATTATTAGACAATACTATGAAAAATCACATGCCAATAAATTGGACAACCTGGAGGAAATGGACTAATTCCTAGATACCCACACACTACCAAAACTCAAATGGGAAGAAATAGAAAATTTGAACAGACCCATAACCAAAGAAATTGAATTAGTAATCAAAAATCTCCCAAGAAACAAGAGTCCTGGACCAGATGGCTTCCCTGGGGAATTCTACCAGATATTTAAAGCAGTTAATATCTATTCTTCTCAAGCTGTTCCAAAAAATAGAAATGTAAGAAAAGCTTCCAGACTCATTCTATGAAGCCAGCATTACCTTGATTCCCAAAGAAGACAGAGACCCCATGAAAAATGGACCATTACAGGCCAATATTCCTAAAGAACATGGATGCAAAAATTCTCAACAGGATACTAGCAAATCGAATTCAACAGTATATTGAAAGAAATATTCATCATGATCAAGTGGGATTCATTCCTGGGCTGCAGGTCTGGTTCAATATTGGCAAATCAATCCATGTGATACGTTACATCAATAGAGGAAGGATAAGAACCATATGATTCTGTCAATGGATGCAAAAAAAAGCATTTGAAAAAAATATAGCATCCTTTCTTAATAAAAAACCCTCAAACACCTATGGTGTTTAGGTATGTTCCTTCTAAAGTGATTATTAGTAGGTATATACTTAGTGCTATTTTGTTGATTTTCTGGTGTTTTCTATAGTTCTGTTCTTCTTTGCTCTTTTTTCTTGCATTTGAGGGATTTTTGTACTGTTATGCTTGACTTTATTTCTCATTATTATTTGTGTATATATGATAGGTCTTGGGTTTGTGGTTACTATGAGGTTCATATATAACATTGTAAGTAAAGAGCAGTCTATGTTAAGTCATTTACATTTGAACACATTCTTGAAAAACTTGATTTTTAACTCTCAACATCCACAGTTTAAAATACGTGTTTTCATATTTTGCATCTTTTTATTTTGTGAGTCTCCTTAGCTAATTTTTAAGACCTATTTGGTTTTACTCCTTTTGACTTTGGATCCTCATACTAGCTGTATAACTGATTGGTCTGCTACCTTTACCATATGTTTGTTTTTACTCATGAAATTTTTTCCTTTTAAGGGTGCTTGGGTGGCTCAGTCAGTTAAGCATCTGACTCTGGGTTTTGGCTCAGGGCCATGATCTCATGGTTTGTAAATTTTAGCCCTGTGACAGGAGCTGAGAGTGCAGAGCCTGATTGGGATTTTCACTCTCCCTCTCTCTCTGCCCCTCCTCTGCTTGCTCTCTCTCTCTCTGTCTCTTTCTCAAAATAAATAAACTTGAAAAAATGTTTTCTTTTATAATTTTCTTTGAATTTGAACTTTTCTTTTCCATGAAATCAAATCTCATTAACATTTCCTGCAAGCCTTGTTTAATAATGATGAACTTCTATAACTTTTTATCTTAAACGCTTTTAATTTAAATTCTTTATCTCTCCTTCAATTCTGAATGATAGCCTTGTTTGTAGTGTATTCTTTCTATTTTTTTTATTTTATTAAAAAATTTTTTTAAATGTTGATTCATTTTTGAGAGACAGAGAGAGACAGAGCATGAGGGGGGAAGGGGCAGAGAGAGAGGGAGACACACAATCTGAAGCAGGCTCCAGGCTCTGAGCTGTCAGCACAGAGCCCAATGCGGGGCTCAAACTCACGTACTGCGAGATCATGACCTGAGCTGAAGTCAGACACTAAACCGACTGAGCCACCCCCCCCAAAAAAATTTTTTTTACATTTATTCATCTTTGAGAGATGGAGACAGAGCACAGGTGGGGGAGGGGCAGAGAGAGAGGGAGACACAGAATCTGAAGCAGGCTCCAAGCTCCCAGCTATCAGCACAGAGCTCGACATGGGGCTCGAACTCACAAACCGTGAGATCATGACCTGAGCCGAAGTCGGATGCACAACCGAGCCACCCAGGCGCCCCTAGAATATTCTTGATTAAAGAATCTGCTCTGCTCTGCAAAGTTTATGCTGAAAAATCAGTTGATAGCCTTGTGGGAGTTCCCCTGTATTATAAGTTGCTTCTCTCTTGCTGCTCTAAAAATTCCCTCTTTATCTTTAATTTTTGAGATTTTCATTATGAGGTGTTGTGGTGTGGCCCTCCTTGTGTTCCTCTTATTTGGAACTTTCTATTCTTCCTTAACCTCAATGTCTGTTTACGTCCCCAGGTTAGGAAAGTTTTCATCTCTTATTTCTTATAAAAAAAAATATGCCCCTTTCTCTCTCTCTCTTCTTCTAGGACCCCTATTATATGAATGTTTGCTTGATGTTGTCCAAGAGATCCTGTAACCTATCCTCATTTAATTTTTTTATTTTTGTTTGTTTTCAACTTGTTAGCTTTCCATTACCCTGTCATCCAGATTGCTGCTTTTTTTCTTCTGCTTATGTTAATCTATTGATTCTCTCTTGTGTATTTTTGTCATTTCAATTATTGTATTTTCCATCTCTGATTGGTTCATTTTTAAAATTTTGTCTCTTTCTTAAAGTTCTCAATGAGTTCATCTACTCTTATCTCCAGTCTGGTGAGCATCTCAATGACCATTACTTTGAACTCTTTATCAGGTAGATTGGTTATCTCCGTTTCATTTAGTTTTTTTTTCCTAAAGTTTTGTCGTGATATTTCATTTAGAACATGCTCCTCTGTCTCCTCATTTTTCTTGACTTTCTGTGTTTGTTTCTATTAATTAGGTGGAACAGCTCCTTCTCAAGTTGCAGGAATGGTCTTATGTAGGAATGTCCCCTGTGTAGATGTGTGTGCCTGTGGACTTTGCCTGGCTTGCTGGAGCTGGTGTGGGCTAGGGGTCCTGGGGTACTCTGTGCTGGGGCTGCCCTGGTGGGATGGCTTGAGTGAAGTGGGCATGGGCTAGGACTATCTTGGGGATGTCTATTTACAGGGCCCCCCTGGCAGCACAGCTAAATGAAGTGGGCACAGAACCAAGCAATTCTGTATCTCTCTGTGCATAAGGTATCCCAATAGGACAACTGAAGCTGAGGTGGATGCAAACCAGGGTGTCCCAGTGTCCCACTTTGGTGGGATTGCTGGAGCTGATGTGGGTTTGAGCTGGGAGGTCCTGGAGTACTCTGCTCTGTGGGTGCCCTAACAAGTTGTCTGGGGCTGAAGTACTGTGAACTTGGACTGTTTCAGGTGTTTTGTGCCTGTGTCGCCTTGGTGAGACAGCTGGAGCTGTAGTAACTGCTAGTCAGAGATATTTTAGTGTGTATGTGCTGGGCTGCCTTAGACACCTGGGGTGGCAAGGAGCCTAGGGCTCACTGAGGAGGTAGGCTGCTAGGGTACCTGGATCCTGCTGGTGTCCATACTAAAGTGGAAGGGGCATGTTATCTGCAACTTTGGTGCTGGTCAATCCTCTGACCTGGACAGAGTTTCAGCAGTTCTCCTGACATTTGGTGGAATTCTAGGGCTGAATCTTTTACATTCTAGTTGATCTTTGAGACTGCAGCTTTTTTTTCTGTGCCCCAGCATGTCCAGGGCTGATGCGGACTAGGGACTCAGAGCTCACTGAGGTGGCTGGGTGACTATGGTGTCTGAACTCTGCTCCTGAGCACACTATCAAGGTAGAGGGAGAACTTAAAACTTGGCACCTTACCAGCCTCTCCCACCCAGAGAACGTCCTAGCAGCTCCCCTATGATTTGACAGGATATTCTATCTCTTGCTGTTCTCTATGTGGTCTCCCTATCTTGTGTTGTGCAAAAGTTGTTCAGTCAGCCTTCAGTTCTTCTTCAGGAGAAACTTCTTTAAAAATAGGTATAGATTTGGAGCGCCTCAGTGGCTGAGTCAGTTAAGTGTCTGACTTCGGCTCAGGTCATGATCTTGGGGTTTGTGAGTTTGAGCCCTGCATCAGGCTCTGTGCTGACAGCTCAGAGCCTGGAGCCTGGTTCAGATTTTGTGTCTCCATCTCTCTCTCTCTCTCTGCCCCTCCCAGGCTTGTGCTGTCTGTCAAAAGTAAATAAATATTAAAAAAATAGGTATAGATCTGGTGTGTCTAAAGAGGAGGTGAGTTCAGGGTCTTTCTATATCGCCATTTTGGACCAGAAGCTCTTTTCTGCCTTTTTTTTTTAAAATGTTATTTATTTTGAGACAGAGAGAGAGAGAGAGAGAGCGAACATAAGTCATGGGAGCAGAGAGATAAGGAGAGAGAATCTTAAGCAGGGCTTGATCTCATGACCTGAGCCGAAATGAAGAGTCAGACACTTAACTAACTGAGCCACCAAGGTACCCCTCTGCTTCTTGAATATTAACTTTTGGACTTCTCTGCCCTTTTTTCCCTACTCACCAGCAGTCAGTTCCTCTGGAATGATATAACTGGGCCTTTTCACAAGTCCTTGAGGAGGATAATAAAAAGAACTGAGATAGAAAAAAACACATGAATACTAGATTAAAAGATTATTTTGTTTTTAATTCCCTATTAGCCCACAACACATACATATAAATGAATTTCTCATGAGAGATGCCATATTCCCATCCATATATACATGAGTATTAGGTGATCCATAGCTCTGAGATTTTACGTTTTTTCAGTTGGGGAAAAATATTGGCACTTATGTGGTGGGATCAATACTTACATTAGAAAAATGATCAATGTTAAATAATTTGTAATATGTTAAAATCAAAGGCATTGAAAAACCAGAGAGACAAATGTCCTGATATGACTGAATTTGATTAACTTATAAACTGTCCTAATGGCACATGAAAACTTGTTCACAGAGTGATTCAAAATTAGAATTAGTTTTGTCAGATACACATTTATAATGATCATAATGTTCATAGGTTTACTGAATTACAAAAGACCCTTCACTTTTCTATTGTCTGTTGTGTGAATGTGATGTTATTTCAAATCAGAATTAGGATTATGAAACTGTCTAATCTACTTCAGATAATTTGCTGGATTTTTATGAAAAGACACCTATGGTTAGTAGTGATTCATTTATATGGTTC